>NW_023270855.1:47754207-47790472 GCF_011800145.1 Mirounga leonina | reverse complement strand
AGAGAGAGAGAGAGAGAGAGAGAGAGAGAGAGAGAGAGAGAGAGAGACAGAGTTGGTGTATAAACAAGTCCTCTTCACTGAGAAGGCAAAGCAATGTTTACAGGTTCTGTTGGCTTATTGCCAGGGGAGTTAAAGAATCTCTGGATTTACTATCCTAGAATGTGAGCAAATGGCTCTGGAGCAATGCTCAATCTCTAACTTCCAAGGGAAGTTGTCATTCAATATCCTGTAATCCAGGTTGCCAGTTCAATTTTTTCTGAAAGTCCTCATCAGGTAGAAACATGAAAATATTCATGGATCATTGATTTCTCCCACCAGGAATGAAGGAGGAGGGAAAGAGGCCAAGGAGGAGAGCTGTGGAGTGGGGTCTCTGGTGATAGTGAGCAAAGGAGGTGTAAGAGTGGAGGGTGGGCTTGGGTTTTTGGATTGTCTCAGGTTAGGCTCAGGAGCTCTCAGAGCTGATATGATTCGATGTGTGTGTGTGTCGGGGGGGTGTCTTATTTCTCTCCAGGATGAAGATGGAAAACAATTGTCAGACGAGGACATCCGAGCTGAAGCTGACACATTTATGTTTGAGGGTGAGCATCCCAGTGTGGGACTATAGGGGGGCAGGGGTTTGTCCAATCCCAGGGACTTGGCAGGTTGGCCCTGGACCACCCCATCCCACCTCATCCTCCCCATCCCCGATGACGCCCTTAATTAAGGGTGCTGTCCACCCTTTGGTGCTGAATAAGCCCAGAGATGTAAGTCTGGTTGCCTCTCAGGCCATGACACCACAGCCAGTGGCCTCTCCTGGGTCCTGTACAACCTTGCAAAGCACCCAGAATACCAGGAACGCTGTCGGCAGGAGGTGCAAGAGCTCCTGAGGGACCGTGAGCCTCAAGAGATTGAATGGTGAGTGCAGGTCATCATGGTTTGTTCCTGAACCTCTCTCATTGGCTTTGTTCCCTAGTTGGGGAAGGGGAAGAATCTTTTGGTTAATTCTGTCATTATTGCTTAGTGAAAATAGGAGCAGAGCTCAGAGACAGGGCCTGTACCCAGCCTGGAGAGCAGGGGAAAGTGAGAAAGATCTGGGCTGCTGAGAGAATTAGTGACAATGTATGAAGGCAGATGATGCCACTTAGTACATATTCAGTAAGTGAACTTCCACTCCATTCTCTTACTTTTCTCTCTTAAATCACATTTTTTTACCCTGAACATCTTTACTCCCTAAATGTTTGTTTCTCTCTTGCCTTCTAATTCCTTCCATATTGTTCAGTCCAGGATTCGTTTGGGATATGTGGTTTTAAAATCATTCGCTTCTTGTCCAGGAACACCTGCATCTTCATCCATCCAGCCCCCATTCAGAGAACACTGCCACACTGCCTTTCTATTCCTGGTTCTGTACCTTCTCCAATTCTTACTAGTCCATACTCTGTCCTGGAGACCCCAGAAGGAACCGGCCCTGGTCCTTGTCTTCCAAGAGCTCTAGACTGGTGGGGGAATTGTGTAGGGTTAGGACACTCCTGGTCCACATGGGCTGGACTAGGGTGGAGAGTATGAGAGGCAAGGCTAAGGGTAGAGAGGGTGCCTCTGCTGAGACACTGAGTGATGATCAGTAGATATTTGGGTGTGGTTGGGGTACAGTTAGTTCAAGAGGACAGAGTGGGCAAAAGTGAAGAGGAGCAGAGGAAGGGAAGAGGGAAAGGGAGAAGAGAGGGGGAAGGAGGGAGGAGGGCGGAGACAGAGAGAAAGAGAGAAGGGAGGAGGGGAGGAGAGAGAGAGAAAGAGAGGCAGACAGGCAGATACACAGGGGGAGACAGAAAGAAAAAGAGAAAGAGACACTGACTCATGGTGAGGTGATGTGGCTGGGGAATGGCAGCAGAGACTGGTTGTGGGAGACTTTAGAAGCAATGTTATTGGCTTCAGTTGTTAACCCAAGAGCAATGGGGAACTGCGGGAATTGTTTGAGCAGGAGGAAGACAGGTCAGATCTAGGTACCAGGAAGATCTTTCTAGGGCTAGTGTGGGGAACATACTGGAGAGGACAAGCTGCAGCATGGGGACCAGGGAGGGGATTCTGAGGTCTGGGGCAGGCCAGGGGCTTGGGGATGTTGAGCAGGCATTGAACCGGACATGAGCCAAAGGCAGACGCCCAACCAACTGAGCCACTGAGGCACCCCTATAAAAGAGAGTTTATAATCAGGGCACCTGGGTGGCTCAGTTGGTTAAACGTCTGACTTTGGATTTTCACTCAGGTCATGGTCTTGGGGTTGTGAGATTGAGCCCCATGTCCGGCTCCATGCTCAGCATGAAGTATGCTTAAGATTCTCTCTCTTTCTCTCTGCCCCGTCCCCCTCCCCCCCTCAAATAAATTAATAAATTTTTAAAAGAAAGAGAGAGTTTATAATAGAAATGAACTTTTTCTTAATCTTCACTCTAGGACTAACTCCTGTCAATGATTTCCTATGTGTCCTTCCAGAAGACCTCTATCCTTATACCCACATTTATATGAAAACTATCTCCCTACCCCATCCAATGGGAATTAAGGTCTATACATTAGCAACGTCTTTGAGATCTTTTTTTCCCTCAAAACATGAATGCTGGAAAAGTAGTTTTGAATTACAAAAACAATGACGAGAACAAGTTCTTCTTGCCCTGAGACATTATAAAGGAGACTACAGTTATCATTGACTTCCTGCCCCCCAACTGAATCCTCTCCTGTCTCCCTAGGGGTTTCCAGATTCATTGATTTGTCATGTGTCTTTCCATAACTATCTGTCTATCATCTATATCATCTATATCTATCGTCTTTCTCTCTCCTCTTCTTGTCCTTTAACACAATTTCCATTTCTGTATACATACAGTTTGTAACTTGTTCTATTCACTCAACAGTGTGTCTTACAGCTCCTTCTTTCTGTATGCTGCATAGCTGTTCATAGTTCACTTGGTTCGCTCCTTTAGGTCACTCATGTTAGTATTCTCAATTATACTAGACATTGCTGAATTGCCTTCCAGAGTCTCTGTGCTGATTTACTTTTCAGCCTGCAGTGTGTGATAGGACTTGTGAGCCCTAATTCCTCCTTTTTGATTGCTGTGTAATATTCTACCATAATGGCAGTGACGTAATTTATCTAAGCCTCTCCCACTGGTGGATATTTGGATTGTTTCTAGGCTTTGGCTAAAATAAACATGGGACAGTCAACATCTGTGAACACTGACCCACGCTTACACATGTGAACATCTCTCCAGTGCAAATTTCCAGAAAGGCAGTTGCTGAGTCAAAGACAGTCTGAGTTTTTGTCGTTTTGATAGCTATTACAAATCTATTCCTGTCAGTCGAATTTGATGTTGTCAGCATTCCCATACCTTTTTTTTTTTTCTGGTGTGTATAATTTAATGCATATTTGTAAAATATATTACATATACATATATTAGTATACATATATATACATATATGTTATGTACATATAGTATACATAATATTTTAAAATTTTTATTGTTATGTTAATCACCATACATTACATCATTAGTTTTTGATGTAGTGTTCCATGATTCATTGTTTGTGCATAACACCCAGTGCTCCATGCAGAACATGCCCTCCTTAATACTCATCACCAGGCTAACCCATCCCCCACCCCCTCCCCCCTAGAACCCTCAGTTTGTTTTTCAGAGTCCCTAGTCTCTCATGGTTCATCTCCCCCTCCGATTCCCCCCTTCATTCTTCTCCTCCTGCTATCTTCTTTTTTTTTTCTTAACATATATTGCATTATTTGTTTCAGAAGTACAGATCTGTGATTCAACAGTTTTGCACAATTCACAGCACTCACCATGGCACATACCCTCCCCAATGTCTATTGCCCAGCCACCCATCCCTCCCACCCCAGCCCCCACTCCAGCAACCCTGTTTGTTTCCTGAGATTAAGAATTCCTCATATCAGTGAGGTCATATGATACATGTCTTTCTCTGTTTGACTTATTTCGCTCAACATAACACCCTCCAGTTCTATCCATGTCATGGCAAATGGCAAGATCTCATTCCTTTTGATGGATGCATGATATTCCATCATATATATATATATACCACATCTTCTTTATCCATTCATCTGTCAATGGACATCTTGGCTCTTTCCACAGTTTGGCTATTGTGGACATTGCTGCTATAAACATCGGGGTGCACGTATCCCTTCGGATCCCTACTTTTGTATCTTTGGGGTAAATAACCAGTAGTGCAATTGCTGGATCATATGGTAGCTCTATTTTCAACTTTTTGAGGAACCTCCATACTGTTTTCCAGAGTGGCTGCACCAGCTTGCATTCCCACCAACAGTGTAGGAGGGTTCCCCTTTCTCCGCATCCCCGCCAACATCTGTCATTTCCTGACTTGTTAATTTTAGCCATTCTGACTGGTGTGAGGTGGTATCTCATTGAGGTTTGATTTGGATTTCCCTGATGCTGAGCGATGTTGAACGCTTTTTCATGTGTCTGTTGGCCATTTCGATGTCTTCTTTGGAAAAATATCTGTTCATATCTTCTGCCCATTTCTTGATTGGATCATTTGTTCTTTGGGTGTTGAGTTTGAGAAGTTCTTTATAGATTTTGGATATTAGCCCTTTATCTGATATGTCATTTGCAAATATCTTCTCCTATTCTGTCGGTTGTCTTTTGGTTTTCTTGACTGTTTCTTTTGCTGTGTAAAAGCTTTTTATCTTGATGAAGTTCCAATAGTTCATTTTTGCCCTTACTTCCCTTGCCTTTGGCGATGTTTCTAGGAAGAAGTTGCTGCGGATGAGGTCGAAGAGGTTGCTGCTTGTGTTCTCCTTCAGGATTTTGATGGACTCCTGTCTCACATTTAGGTCTTTCAACCATTTTGAGACTATTTTTGTGTGTGGTGTAAGGAAATGGTCCAGTTTCATTCTTCGGCAGGTGGCTGTCCAATTTTCCCAACATCATTTGTTGAAGAGACTGTCTTTTTTCCATTGGACATTCTTTCAGCATTCCCATACCTTTACCTATGGTATTATTGTATTGAATTTTAAATCTTTGCCAATTTTTCATATTTCCTCTTTTTATGAACATTTCTTTAAATAAGAGGTTTAACATCTTTTGCACATTTTGGGGGGCTACTCCCAACACTTTTTAATATTAGGGTATAATTGACATACATTCTATTACTTTCAGGTGTACAACAAATGAGTTAATATTTGTATATATTGCAAAATGATCAGCACAAATAGTCTAGCTAATATTTGTCACCACCATAATTATGGAAATTTTTTTTCTGAATCTGAGATTCAACAGTTTTGCACAATTCACAGCGCTTACCAGAGCACATACCCTCCCCAGTGTCTATCACCCAGTCACCCCATCCCTCCCACCCCAACCCCCACTGCAGCAACCCTCAGTTTGTTTCCTGCGATTAAGAATTCCTCATATCCAATCAAAAGATCTACTTTTGATCTACTCTCTTAGCAACTTCCAAATATGCAATACAGTATGATTACCTACAGTATTATTAACTATAGTCAATACAGTATTATTAATGAAAATACAGTAACTATGTAATGCTGTAGATAACATCCCTATGACTTAATTATTTTATAACTGGAAGTTATTACCTTTTGACTCCTTCACCCATTTTCCTCCCACCCCCCACCTCTGGCAACAACCAGTCTGCTCTCTGTATCCATGAGCTTGTTTTTGTTGTTTGTTTGTTTCTTTAGATTCTACCTATAAGTGAAATCATATGATATTTGTCTTTCTCTGTCTGACTTATTTCCTTAGCATAATGCCTGTAAGGTCCATCTATGTCATTGCAAATGGCTTGATTTCTTTTTTTATGGCTGAGTAACATTCCATTGAATATATATCACATTTTCTTTACCCATTCATCCATTGATGGGCACAAGCGGTTTTCATAACATTGGCTACTATAAATAATGCTCCAATGAACATGGGGTTATATATACACTTTTCGAGTTAGAGTTTTCATCTTCTCTGGATAACTTCTCTGGATAGTGTGGTGGTTCTGCTTTTTAATTTTTTTGAGGAAACATCGTACTGTTTTCCACAGTGTCAATCAATTTACAGTCCCACCAACTGTACAGGGTTCCTTTTTGTCCACATCCTCATCAGAATTTATCTCTTGTGTTTTTTTTTTTATTCTTATAGTCTCTTGTGTTTTTAATAATAGCTATTCTAACAGTTGTGAGGTGTGAGGTGAGATCTCATTGTAGTTTTGGTTTGCATTTCCCTGATAATTAGTGATTTTGAGCACCTTTTCATGTACCTGTTGGCCATTCATGTGTCTTTTAAAAACGTCTATTCAGATCCTTCTTCTGCACACATTGATAAGCCATTTGTCTTTCACTTTATGTGAGTGGTACTCACCTTTTTGTTGTTGTTGTTGTTTCTCTTTGAGGTTTTCTCTTTTTTCATATTTACTTATAATAACTCACTTAAAAAAGTAATCCTTTTCTCTCTTGTGTTGCAAAAGATTGCCTTTTGACTTTTGAGGGGCACTTTTGGTTAATTTTTATGGAGACAAATTTGTCCAAATTTTCTTTCACAGCCCTACTGTCTATCCTTATTCTAGGGTTTTGTGGGCTTCCCTTACCAGATGTTAAGGCTTCAGTTACTCACATTTTCTGTTGCATGGGTCTCTTTTCCTGTTCTTGCAGTATGGCCACACTGGGTGTTTGTTTGATCACTGCACCTTTGTGGTAGGTCTTAATATCTGGTAGAGTGAGTTTCTCTTCCTTAATCTTTCATTTTTATTTTTTAACAATTTAAAAAAGATTTTAATAATGAGAGAGAGAGCGCACAAGCAGGGGAAGAGGCAGAAGGAGAAGGAGGATCCCCACTGAGCAGGGAGTCCAACGTGGGGCTCAATCCCAGGACCCTGGGATCATGACCTGAGCTGAAGGCAGATGCTTAACCAACTGAGCCACCCAGGCACCCTTTCATTTTTATTTTTATTATTTTTAAAGATTTATTTATTTATTTGAGAGGTGGGGAGGGGCAGAGGGAGAGAGAACCTTAAGCAGACTCTGCGCTGAGCATGGAGCCTGACATGGGGCTTGATCCCACAACCCTGAGATCATGATCTGAGCTGAAATCAAAAGCTAGATGCTCAACCAACCACCCAGGCACCCCCTAATCTTTCGTTTTTAAATTGGCCTAACTCTTCATGATCTTTTATCCTTCCAGAAATGTTTTAGAGTAAGGTTACCAAGTTCCTAAAGGTATCAGGTAGATTTTCACTTGAACTGAATATATTCTATTGGTTGAGTTGAATATATGATTGACTTGTGGAAACAGATTACTTCATGATATGAACACATACCATCCTAGATTGTGGAAGGAATACTCCCATTTTTGGATATTTGAATACTCTTTAGCCTTTTAATAAAGTCTAAAATTTTTTCTTAGAGATCTTATGCATATTTTGTTAAATTAACTCTAAGACACTTCTGTTGCTATGCTGATTCATATCTTCTATTTGTATTGACAGAAGTTTAAAAATTCATTGGAATATACAGATTTCAATCTCTATATTTTTGGGGGGCTAAGCTTAATCCAGGTATTTATATCATCATCATCTTTTCTTTTATCTTTTCTAATTGATTGTTATTTCAACATGGAAAACTAATTTTTAAAAAAATTTTTATTATGTTATTTAGTCACCATACAGTACATCATTAGGGAAAACAAATTTTTTAAATATGCATGTAAATTTTGTGTCCAGTGAACCTAGTAAATGGTAAGCATGGAGTCTCATATTAAAAAAAATGAAGAAGCTCTTGGAATAACTGGGGAGCTATCCAGAAAAAAGTTAATTCGACTTGCTTCTCATGTCTTGTAATAATGTAACATCAAGATGGAATCAAATATTTAAAATAAAAAAATTTAAAATAAAATTAAAATTTTATTTTAAACAAAATAAAAAAATAAAAGTGTCTTAAAAGCTCTAGAGGAAACAGTGGGAAATTATTTTAGAATTCCAGAATATGGATGCCTTTATTCTCAACACAAATCCCAGGAAATATACAAGAAGAGATTGCTATACTGTTGAATGAAAAAGATACAGAGCAGTGTGCATAATATATAGTATGCTACTCTAAAATTTTTTTAATGCAAAAAAGTAGCTCTGAAAGGATAAATAAAAAATAAGAACCTAGGCAAACTGTGAGAATGGGAAATGAGTGGGGTTGAGTCAGAGGGGTGGTGTTTTATAGTTTTCCAGTTTGAACCAGTTAACTGTACCAGCTGTTAAAAATTTAAATCACCACACAATTTGAAGCGGACTAAAGAAAAAGAATCTAACCCCCTTACTTTATCGTCAATGTTTATAAAGGTTTTCTGGTGTATTCTCTTGTGTTTTCTAAGCATAGAATCACTATCTGCCAAAAATGACACATTTACCCCTACATTTCAGATTGCATTACTCTCCTTTTTTCTCTTGTCTAATTGCATTAGCTAGGATCTCTAATACCATGAGAGAAAGAACATTGGATCTGTTTCTATTGTTTCTCACTCATTTGGCTTTTGATTTTGCTCTCTTGCAATAAACAATATGTAATTTTTATGCAAATTTGTAAAACTTTTTATGGTTGGCTTTTGGGTGCTGTGTTTTGCTCAGAAAATCTTCTAAAAACACCCAGCTAAATTTTCTCTTCTTCTGTGATATTGCTTTTCTTTTTTTCTTTTTTAAAAACCACTTTATTGAGGTATGATTGACATATAAAAAGCTGTACATATTTAATGTACAAAAGTCAATGAGTTTGGAGATATTTGATCCATCTGGAATTTATTTTGGTATAGGGAGAAGGGATCTCATGGGGCACTAGAGGACTGGGGGGGGAAGGGTCTCTGTTTTTGCTGCCTGGATAATTGTTGGGGGGCTTCCTTAGGGACGACCTGGCCCAGTTGCCCTTCCTGACCATGTGCATCAAGGAGAGTCTGAGGCTGCACCCCCCGGTTACAGTCATTGCCCGCTGCTGTACCCAGGACATCAGGCTCCCAGATGGCCGGGTCATCCCCAAAGGTGCCCACAACCTCAGGGGGAGGATACTCCTGGGTAGGAAGAGGGGCCCATCAGGCAGGGGGAAACTTCCTGACTGGTCCTTCGTCTCCCACAGGTGTTACCTGTCTCATTAATATTTTCGCGACCCACCACAACCCATCCGTGTGGCCAGACCCTGAGGTGCTGCCTCCCCCTCCGTCCCCACGGCCCACCCACCTCCTTGTCTATTCCCCCAGGGGGACCTAGGGGAGGGCGCAGGGTTCTGACCTGGCAAATCAAACATCACCTTCCCCCATCAAGCACAAGTCTGCCTTTCCCAAGCTGGCTGTCCTGGGAAACCCCATCCAGCAGCCCTGCCTCTCTCTGCTCCCAGGTATACAATCCCTTCCGCTTTGACCCAGAAAACATCAAGAAGAGGTCTCCCTTGGCTTTTATTCCCTTCTCTGCAGGCCCCAGGTGAGCGCAGTGGGCAACTGAGGCGGGACAGGGTGGTGGGGCCAGGAGTCTGGGACTGAGATCCCAGACATGGCTGTGGGGCATTAAAAGGGGGAAATTGAGGATGGCTCTCCTTCTTTCCCCTCTTCCAGAGGTTAGAGGTAAGGGTTTGGGGAGTGGAGGTTGCGTGGGTCTAACAAGGGCTCCTCGGTGTGGGCAGAGCCCCTTTCCCCTGTCTGCTGGCCTGAGTTCAGGGCTGGGGTCTGGGCCAAGCTCAGGGGATAGGCAAACCCACATGGGGGTCCCAGGCATGGGTTAGCCCACTTCTGGATCCCTGCGGGCGGGACTAGGGGTCCCAGGCCAAGTTCTGGGCGCGATGGGATCTGCTGGGGTCCCTGGTGAGTCAACCCTCACTTCCGCCCGCAGGAACTGCATTGGGAAGACGTTCGCCATGACCGAGATGAAGGTGGTCCTGGCGCTCACGCTGCTGCGCTTCCGGGTCCTGCCCAACCAGGAGGAGCCGTGCAGGATGCCGGAGCTCATCCTGCGCGCAGAGGGTGGACTTTGGCTGTGCGTGGAGCCGCTGAGCTCGGGCTCCCGGTGACCCGCCAGCTCGTGGCTTGGGATCCACCCAGAACCTACACGCCCCGCTTTGCAGAATCCCAGGAATAAAACTTTGAGGTCTCCTCTGCCCGAGCCTCATCGAGACCCAGCAGGGGGCGCTTGGGACCTGATGGAACGCTAGGGTCGGGGAGGCCGGGTGGAGAGGAGGCTGGTGTCTGAGCCCAAGACCCTGACAGTCTTTCCAGCTGACCACAGGGCCCCATTTTGATTGCGGGTTCTCCCAGAATCCAACCTGAGGTTACTCCAGATTTCCAAAGAACAGACAGAAAATAGAACAAAGAAAAGCACGCTAAAACTCTAACCTAAGTGGTCTCAATTCAATAACTGGGAAGGGGTCTTCAAACTGCCTGCCAGCACTCCATCCATATGATGTGGTTTGAAGTTTGGGGCTCAGAGCTTCCCCCCCTCCAAGAAAGAATTCTTGAGGTCTTTGGTGCAAAAAGGTGGTTTTATTAAAGCACGGGGATAAGAGCTGCTGCCCTGGGATTGTGAGGAGCAGCAGATTATATACTTTGTGAGTTTGGGGAGGTAAAGACAAAAGGAAATATCCAAAAATGAGTTTCATATGGTAAAGAGTCACAGGATACTAGAGGCCTAGTTATTATCAAGCTAAGATTGTTTTTTTCTCTAGCATTAATATTAAGAGAGTTGGGAGTTTCCTGGAGGAATGGTATATTCTGCCTGCCTGAAGTATTTGTCAGTAGGCTGCAGATCATAAAGATATTTAATTTTATCTACATTTCCTTGTGCCTTTGTTCCCCACATCATTCCCCCCTGAACAGTCTTAAACCTTTAAGGTTGCCGAGGATGGAAGTCTTCTGTAACTTCTTCCTGCTGAATAGGGGCATAGAGATGTTCTTACCTTTGGGTCAACATTGGTCAGCTGGGGAATTTATATATAGGAATTACCAAAGACAGAGGCTGCCAAACCAAGGTAGATAACATATATGAACCTCCTTGAGTAGAAAGGATTATCTGTCTGATGGAAGTTATGGCAGTGAAGGAGTCTTGACACCAGATAGGGAGATACCAGAAAAGACAACAAATTAGGTTAATATTATAATGAGAAAGAGAAGCCTGAATAAAAAAAAAACTTTGATAATTGACCAAAATCTTTCTCCAGTCCAGGAGTTTAACCAATCACTAAAGGACAGAGAGAGACAGAGAGAGAGACACAGAGAGAGAGACCATTTAAAGCGCCGTTTGAATATCTATATATTTTTAGCAATATCTTTTGGTGATATCTGGAATGTATACCCAACATTTTGTTCTTATGGTAGCACATATTCCATCTTGTGCAGTTAAAATACCTAATACCATTTTGAAAGTCATTTAAGGCCTCGATGGCATAGCAAGTGGTGTTAGCCATCATATACTCTGTTTTGTTTAGCAAGCAATCAAGTAATGAATAAGAGGCACCTTTATGGAAACAAAAGAAAAAATATAGTTTAATGGTCTGAGCAAATTATAAACCTAGAGTCTAGTCTTGAGTGCTTAAAATCTAATATCTACAAAGATGTGTTGTTGAAACATTTTCTCTCTATAATAACCCTCATTTTAAATCTAAGATAGCCAAATCAGGACCAATTCATTTGAAAAACATGTCCAGTTTTAACAAACTTGACCTAATTATTTACATAAGCTTAGCAAGAATAATGTTTGGCCATATAGATCTTTCAAAATCTGCTTTGCTGGAACTTCCGTAAGGAATCTCAATTGAACTTTTAGTAGCCTCTCTAGGCCAGAAGCCAAGCCAAGTGCTTGTCATCAGACATGCCTGCAATACCTGTAGGTTTGGGTGAATTCCTCTTCATCAGGTCCCCAAAGTATTCTGAGTTTCTTGCACCTGCCAGGAAGTGACATTCTCTTCTCACCTGGTGAGGCTGCTGGGAACTCCCAGCAAAGTATTAACATTGAGGCAGCCCAGGTCCCAGAGGAAGTTCACTCTCCCTGTCTCAAGGACCCATCGAATGGGCTGCAAGTAGTAAGGAAATTCATTTTTATCTTTTGTCTTTGTTTCCCACATCACAGCTATTATCGAAAACACTATCCTCAAAGTATTGAAAATAGGACTGCCACATGATCCAGCAAGCTCACTTCTAGGTATTTATCTGAAGGAATTGAAATCACTATGGCATAGTGATATCAGAACTTGCATGGTCATTGTGGCATTGTTTACAAAAGCTAAGACACTGAAATAACCTGAATATAATACGTAGTGGAATATATATATTCAATGGAATATTATTCAGCCATAAAAAAGAAGGAAATCCTATCTTTTATGGCAACATGAATAACCTTGAGGGCATTATGCTAAGTAAGATAAGTCAGGGAAAGGCAACTACTGTATGATCTCACTCATATGTAGAATGTATAAAAGCTGAAATCATAGGAAAGGACTAGATTTGTGGTGGCTAGATGTTGGGGGTGAGGGAAATGAAATTTTGTCAAAGGTTACAAACTTTGTGACTCTAGTACCCCTCTCCTTCACATCTACTACACAACTCTCAAAACATTTAGGTGTGGCTGTACCTCAGGTTGGCTCCTCAGAAACCAGGGGAGAATCAGATCTACTTCTCTGGGCATGGGGTTCCTGGTCACCAGGCTCATTGTTTACTTGGTGAGGCTTGGGGTCCCAGCACACCCCCATCCCACCCCCAGTATCATGTGATGGTCCCTCCTGCATCTCTCCTCCCAAGACTTCTTGGATGAACAAAGCCTGACCAATTTTTTTTTGGGGGGGGATGATTTCGCTCCTCCCTGTATTGGCCAGAGGTGTCAGGACAGTGTGATTTTTGAATGATTTCCTACAGTGTTGGTTCCTTCTTTCAGGATGGGAGATGACAACCACCATCCCAGGAATTCTCAATAATTTTTTATTACTTATAAAAAACCCCCAAAACCAACATTTAGGTGTGGCTATTCCTCTACAAGCAGAAACAGTACATACTTTTTTTAAAAAATTGTGTTATGTTAGTCACCATATAGTACATCATTAGTTTTTGATGTAGTGTTAAATGATTCATTATTTGCATATAACACCCAGTGCTCATTACAACACGTGTCCTCCTTAATAAAACAAAAGCATGTGGGTGGCAGGAGAGGGAAACCCTCTTTCGCCTTTATGGGCTCCACCATCTAGGGTAATTGGAATGAGGCTTGTCTGCATAAAGAGAAGGAAATAAAACCACATGTGAAAATTGGAAATTTCAAAGCAAGAGAGCCGTGATGCCATGATCTGAGTCCTGAGGTTGCCTCCCCCAATCCCTGCATGTCCCAGTACAGGAGTTAGTGGATTCCTGGTTTTTGTTTTTTTGGGTTTTTTTTTGGCCTCAAATTTACATTTCTGTCCCTGACAACTGAAACAGTCTCTGTTCAATCTGAAAGGGATTGAGGAGTCTGTCACTCCTTCCACATCCAATGGGGGAGTCATTTCCCCCCTCACACGGTGGGTGTGCAAGGCTTCTATATGAAGCCCACCTTACCCCCCTGGGTGGGCCATTTCCTTTTTGGATGCTATTTTATTTTATTTTATTATTTTTTCTTTGGATGCTTTTAATCATGAGAAAACTCTTCCTCTCATGGGGACTCCAGGTCTTAGTCATTCATCATGTGTGTAGTGCAATAATCGCATAAACACGGGAGGCATTCAGTTCAATGCCTAGAACACGCTGCTTTAGAATGACAGCATGCTGGCACACCTGGGTGGTGCAGTCAGTTGAGCGTCCGACTCTTGGTTTTGGCTCAGGTCATGATCTCAGGGTCCTGGGATGGAGCCCTCCATTGGACTCCGCACTCCTCAGAGTCTACTTAGATTCTCTCTCTCCCTCTGCCCTTCCTGCTCTCTCTCTAAAATAAATAAATAAATCTTTAAAATCACAGCATGCTTTTAGTTCCTCTTTAAGACACAAATATAAATGTGTAACTCTTTGATTTTTTGCTCCTTCATTCTTGTGAATTATTTTCATCCCACTTCAAGATGAATGCCAGGAGGGCAGGGACCTCACCCGCCTTGCTCTGTGCTTGAGTTCCCAAGCCTGGAGCAAAAAAAAGCACTCAGCAAATGTTGGGTCTCAAGACGTGGAGTAGTTGGTTGGCTCACACACCTACAGGACTCTACTGAGTGATAAAACGATACTCGTGATGAGACGAAAATTCTCTAAAGGCCTGACATGCAACGGAAGCCACTTTAATTTTTTTTCTAAGTCAGAATGACTGTACATAAACTTTGGTCAAACCAAAAGCCTGATCTACGACCTGCCAGCCATGCATCGTACATTTGTTTTGTAATGAGTGGCTTAAAGGAAAACTGTCTTATCCTTGAGAGATTAATCAAAGCACCTGCTCCCTCATTCCTTTATGATAAAACTCATGATTCCTGCCTATGAACTGTGCACTGTGTATAGTGTTAATCTGTAATCTGTAACCTTTTGAACTTTACAAGATATAAAAAAGTATACAACCTTGATAAAACTTTTCATTCTCAGGAGCACTTTCTTCCCTGTAAAGAGTGTGTTTCCTGGGCAGCTGTCCTAACTTGGGCTGGAATAAAACTCTTTCTTACTTTTAGAGATTCTAAAAGGTTTGTTCCTTTTGTGTCGACACTACCTAGCATTTACTGAGCATTTACAAGCACTGCACTGTGAGGCAGGTGCTATTACTATTAGTTTCCCCATTTGCAGAGGGAGGCTCAGAGAAGTCAATTTATGTCACCAAGTTCACACAGCCAGAAGGTGGCAGGGTCGGGATTTGAACCCACGTCTGTTTGATGTGAGTCAGTGCCCTAAGGTAGGCAGCTATCCACGCTTCCACCCAAGTCTCCCCTTGCCTACTGATCTGTGTTTAAGAACCTGAAGAGAAGTGAACAGTTCACACTGGTGGCCAGCTGGTCTCTGTTTAATAAATGAAAACAATAAATTAAAGAAAAAAAAAGAGAAAACAACAAGTCGCCAGAGAATTCAGCTGAAGTGATGTCATGGGGTCTCCTTAGCAGGAAATTAGAATTCATCTAAACCTGCCACCTCCAGCCCCACCCCAACGCTCTCTGTGCCATCAGTCAGGGCTCCTGGGCATGCTTGCTTGAGAACACAGGTAGATTAAAAATACCATAGACGTGACAGGCATTAAAGAGCCCAGTGGGACATGCTCCCAGCACAATCTGCCAAACTTTGCTGGCATAGTAATCCCTAGAAACCAATTCCAAGTTTTGTTAGTGAACAAGCCACGGGATTCTCAGCGGCACTTAAGGGCTCATTAAAAGTTGGTTCACACAGAGGGGGAGACGAGCCATGAGTGACTATGGACTCTGAGAAACAAACTGAGGGTTCTAGAGGGGAGGGGGGTGGGAGGATGGGTTAGCCTGATGATGGGTACTAAAGAGGGCACATTCTGCATGGAGCACTGGGTGTTATATGCAAACAATGAATCATGGAACACTACATCTAAAACTAATGATGTAATGTATGGTGATTAACATAACATAAAAAAAAAAAGTTGGTTCACAATTCCCCACCTCCACTTCATTTGGGGAAATTAAAGAGTCCCTGAGGATCAGCTACAGGGCTGCAGGCAGATGAGCTCTGATGCATAGCTCAGGGCTAAGGTGGAGACTGAGCCACAGAGTCACCCCACTCCCGAGATTGGTCCCCAGATAGTTTTCCGGCTTAGGCTCAAGCCCAAACTTGGACATTTGATTAGCGCCAAGAGACATAAGTGGGAATTGGAGGTGACATTCTCTTCCCCCAAGCCACAAGATTCCCAGAGCTCCAAACAGCCAAATGCTACAACATGCACACTGGGGTCCTGGGCAGCAGAACCCAAAGCTTGCAGAGCACCGGGTGCTGAGTGTGGCCACCATGAGCGCTCCACGCTGCAGTGTAAGAGTAAGATCTCCAGCGCTCTGAGGGCAGCTGAGGCTTCTACTCCCACAGTAATGCTCACTGCACTGCATTATAGATATTACCTGGTCAACACCTCCCCTCCATCCCCACTAGACTGGCAGCTCTGAGAGGATAGGACCAATCCGAACTTGCTTAGTATTGTGTTTCCACGGCCGGGCACCTAATAGTGGTTCAATAAAACTGGCTGAGAAAAGAAACGAGACTTTCATTACAACCCTATGGAAAGCCTATGTGATGCAAAATTTCACCAAAATGTGAATGACTATTCCTTAATTTATCTGAAATTCACTGACATCACAGCCAGTATCCCTCTTGTAAAATGTATGTCATCTAATGCCTGTTGGGAATATGGGGTATTGTACTCTGTAATCTGACCCCACCTGCCATTTTAGGCCATTTTGAGCCACTCACCCCTCCTTGCTGCCCAAGACCCCGTCATGTTGGCCTTTCTCTGCTCCTTGGATGGACATTTAACTTCCCACCTCAGGTCCTTTGCGCACACTGTTTCTTCTGCCTGGTGTACCCTTTCCTCTCACTCTGCCCCTGGAGCAGAGTGTCTTAGCTGAAATGTCACTTTACCCATGAACCCAGGCCCCAGCCTACCCCCAGCCTCCCTACTCTCTGTGGGTTAAGTTGTTGGCCTCTTGTAGCCAATTGCTTTCCTTTCCTCAAACTCATCACCCTCTTGTCTAAAATCAGGTGTTCATCATCCGCCTTCTCCCCTCTACTGTCATGTCCACAGGAGCAGGCATGTCAGTCCTGGTCACTGTGGGCTCCCCAGAGAAGGGCTCAGGCGTTGCATACACAGCTCTTGGATACATGCTAGCTGAGGCTGGACCTCCTCTGAGCTGGAGATAAGAGTTATCTGGCGCACAGGCTTTGGGTACCGAGGCTGGTCATGCTTATCAAACTAACCAGCTAGTGTGTCCTGTTCCGACTTTACCCAGTTATCAAAGAGCAGATCAGGCATGAGGCTTCCTCCCTCAGCTGCCTAGCAAAATGAGGGGGCACTTCTAAGCAAGACAAGGACCAAGGGTTTGAAGAGTTTTTCAATTGACTTAACTGTCCAATCCATAGTGGGAATTTTGTCCTATACACATTCACGGTGTTCCTAGTTTGTGCTGAGATGGAAAGTGACAGGACCTAAGTGTCACCGGTAAGAGAGACCGGGCAAGGGGGAGAGATAGGTGAGTGATGGAGTCATTCAGATCCTGGGAGATAAATGTCATGAAGGTGCAGCAGACTCCCAGGATGCTACAGCCCTGTTGACTTCCCTGAAACCCATGGAAGTAAAAAGATCCGAAAATGAAATCCACTGACACTTAATGAGTTCGTGTGCCTGGGATCAGATGGAAGACACAGGGGAAACTGCCTCACATGCCCTGGGCGAGGGCAGGGTGCCATGGAGGGAAGCAGGTGCAGGACATTACTCTTGGGGATAGGTTGGGTCTGACCCATCTCTCCGTCTGCAGCTGTGAGCACAGATTCCGGCACCCATTGGGGGCTGATGAATGTCTGGGGTAGGAAAGGACTTGGACAATATTTCTTGGTCACCCCTGGGTCAGACTCAGTGCAGAGACCCAGAAAGGCATGGGTCCTGCCTGGCAGAACAGCTGAGCAAAGCTACAAGGCTGTGGTTCAAAGAGACTTTGGTTATTGCTCATTTTATCTCCAGTGGCCACACACTGCTTGGCACACAGTAGGTACACAAAAATACCTGTGATTCAAATGAAAGCATGGTGCCCATAGTTCAAGGAAAAGATTGAAATGGGCGTTGTGGGGGGGGGGGAGAGTTCTCCTCGACCAAGCACCTACTGTGTGCCAGGCTCTTTACACACATTGTGTCTCTTCTTATCATTCAGCCCCATTTCACAAAAGACAAAGTGAGGCGGAGAGGGCTAAGCCACTTGTCCAGGGTCACAGCACCCCCCTCCAGGCAGGGCTGCAAAATGCAGCTGAACTGAGACCTTGGGCTCCACTCCATCTCCTGGCTTACTATTGACCCTCTTCTGTGACCTTGGCCTTATATGCTGACCTCTCTGGGCATCCAGAAGCAGCAACAAAAGCTCTTTCTCCTTAGTGCTGAATTCATTTCTTGATTGAACATCTGTTTCTGTGATGTCCTTTCCAGACTTGAGTTGTGCCAGGAAATCCCAACAGATTGCCGCCATATTCTGGGTCTTCCGGTGCACCAGTGGGCTAGAGCTTAGAGGAGAGTGTTGTCAGGACCCTTAGTCCAGGCTGGCACCTCCTTCCAGCCCACTCTCCTTCGGGCCCCAGAGGGCTGGATCCAAGGTGCCTCCAAGTCCCTTCACATTGTGACCCTGTCTGACTTCCCAGCCTCCCCTGGCCCCATTCTGGGCACTTCTCCATGCCTTTGCTCATGCTGGTTCTTCTGCCTGCCGTTCCTTTCCTGACCTCATGTACTGGGGATGTTCACCCTTCAGAGTTCAGCTCAGATGTCATCTACCTCCTTTCCCGCCTGCACTGTAAGTTCTCACAGCACTGTGCATATCCTTCCTTCACTGTTTTCTTTAATGCATTTTATTGAGTATTTATTGTTCCATTTAATTTTTACCATTCTGGGTGCTGGGAACACAGCATGCTCCCCAGTGAGATGCCATCTCTGCCCTCAGGAGGTCTGTCGAAGTCTAGTGGGAGACACAGACCCATAATCAGGTGATGACCGCACCATGTGATGGGGGACTTCAGGGCAAGCTAGGAGTCAGAGACCCCAAGTCTGGGGTGCAGGGATGCAGGATAGGCTTCCTGGAGGAGGTAACATGTGACCTGAGACCGGTTGATTGAAGCAGATGGGAGTGGGGCATGAGGGATGCAGTGGGACCTGGAGATGAGAGTCTGGTACTCTCAAGAAATTGAACATGCTCCCATCTCATTTTAGCCTAGAGATGCAAAATGGGAGTGGTGTTAGAATTGAAGGAGACATGGGGCACCTGGGTAGCTCAGTCGTTAAGCATCTGCCTTCAGCTCAGGTCATGGTCCCAGGGTCCTGGGATCGAGCCCCGCATCGGGCTCCCTGCTCAGCGGGAAGCCTGCTTCTCCCTTTCCCACTCCCCCTGCTTGTGTTCCCTCTCTGGCTGTCTTTCTCTCTGTCAAATAAATTAAAAAAATCTTAAAAAAAAAAAAAGGAGACTTGTTCCATATTCAGCCCTAGGGGAACCTGCCTTTCCCCCCAGAATCCACCTGTGAGCCCAGCCCAATGCCTGGCGGGTGTTTGGGGGTTTCTGCTACTATGTCACCTCAGACACCATTTCTTGAATCAGGTCAAGACTCCCTTGCACAGGAGGGTGCTCACCTCATCACTATCAGCAGTCAAACACAGCAGGTGAGGACAGGAGGGGCCGCAGAGTCCTTCTCAAGACAGTGCATGGGCATGTCCCTGTCCTTTGTTAGATCCACTCCATACTCCATTGTCCAGTCTTCAGGCCTGTGGGCTTAAAAGTTCTCGGAATTCTGAGCCCCAGATCTCCTACTCATTGACTGTGAGTAGGAGCCCTTTCAGGCTTATCTCCCCAAGCTCTCCCAGCATGTGGACATGATCCAACCATGCACTTTCCCACTCTCTATTTTTACTGTTCTCTGTTTCTGTGGCAGGAATTCCTTTTCCCCTGCTATCAGCCCAGAGGAGGCTTACTCATCCTTTCAGTCCCAGGGAGAACGTCCCTTCCTTCACATTTCCCGCGGTGACCAGCAGATGTCTCCCTCACATTGCGGAGTGGCTCCTCCATCCTGGATCTGAGACAGGATAGGATGTATCTTTATGTCCCAGTGCCTGTAACAGTTGCTGGGCACAGGGTAGACACTCAATAGATGCTTGGTGTGGAGTTCAGTGGCAAGCCACTTCTACGCAGAGTCTAACTCTCAAGTCTGGCATTAAAGGTCTTGTAATAAAACTCATATAATGTGGTGTTTTGGGGGGGCGGTGTTTGAGTTTTGAGGTTTAAGAGAGCCCCAAGAGAAAGAAATGGGGACCAGGGCTGTCCCTGGCAGGTGACAGGCACCAGAGGGAGTGAAAATTTTGAGACAATTCTTTCCTATGGCGAGATCCACTCAAACTCACGGTGGTCCTGGGGGCCTTCTTCCTAGAAGCACTGACAGTCCTGTTGGACCGCAGATAGCAGAGGAGGACTCCCCTAGAGGAAGGCACTTGAAACTGAGGGCCCACAGATGTTCAGGACCCAGGTAGGTATCCTGCTTGGCCAAGTCTAAGAGTATTACTATGCCTTTCAAAAGACCCATAACTATATATATGGGAGGCTTGTGAATCACCAGATACCGTAGTCTCAATGCAGAGAATACTCCTGATAGGCAGGGGTACTTATTTCCATTTTACAAATAGGGAAACTGAAAAGTTGATAAGTTAGGTGGCATACGGCAGGTCATCATAACAAATGAGTAGGAGATCTGGGGCTCAGAATTATGAGAACTTTTAAAAATCATGAAAGATAATTAAAACACAAATTGAGGGCACCTGGGTGGCTCAGTCGTTAAGCGTCTGCCTTCGGCTCAGGTCATGATCCCGGGGTCCTGGGATTGAGCCCCGCATCGGGCTCCCTGTTTGGCGGGAAGCCTGCTTCTCCCTCTCTCACTCCCCCCTGCTTGTGTTCCCTCTCTCGCTGTGTCTCTCTGTGTCAAATAAATAAATAAAATCTTTAAAAAAACAAACAAAAACAAAACAAAACAAAAAAACACCACAAATTGAAGGAACTCAGCAAATCCCTAGCTGGGTAAATTCCAAACAGCATATGGAAGCACACACACACACACACACCCTAGTCAACCTGAAGAAAGCCAAAGAAAAAGAGAAAAATTGTAACGGCATTCAGAGAGAAAAAGACCCATGAAATGGTATGATGTATGAACATTTCCTAACAACAGGTTGATAAATAGAAGCCTCTCGATTACATTAGCTTGCTTGTCCTCCTTACTGCACCATATTCTCCGTTTAAAACATAAAGTTATAAATCAATGTGTGGTGGATGAGTGGCTACATGCTCTGAGAGAGCCTAAACATAACTCCAATGTTGAAATTGCTACAACTTTATCTCTAAGAAAATGCAAGATCTTTTGAAACGACTGTAACCAGAAGCCTAAAGGTGTAAATGCATTGGAAACGTTGAGGAAGATTTCTAGGGCTGCTACTGTCCCCCAAACTGAGAGAGAAACAAAGTTGTAGAGAATACTTGGAACAGAATATCTTTCCCAAGGTGCTAATGCCATCTCCCTGTGACACGAATTGATGATAAGCCATCTAGAGATCTTGGGGGCCTTACTGAGCTGGAAGGAAACATCTGATGGTTTACATGGGGGGGGGGTGGCATTTCCTAGTATAGGATGGGTGTGTCTTCAATAATAACCAGAAGGGCTGTGGGTAGCTAGACGGAACAAGCTGCAGCCACAGGTGAAAGCAGCCACAGAGAACATCAGGCTACAGGACTTCACGTCCTTGGAAGGAAAATCTCCACCCATGCTAGGGGAACCAGGTGAGTCAAGAGGCTGAAGTCAGGAGTAGATGCCCTCCTCAACACCAGGAAGTGCTCACTGCCTCCCATTCCAGGGCCTCGTTCAGGCTCATCCCTCCGGATTCCTAGCACGATTCTAGCACTTTCAGAGACTGTGGGCGCTGCCTCAGGCTTCCTGCATTCCCTGCAGCACAGCAGGACCAAAAGCTGCCCCAGGATGGCCCCTGGAAGTTTTTCTGCCTGGCAATGACCCTGATGTTGCTTCTGCTAGTCCTCATCCTCGGTGTGGTCCTGGCTGAGGGTAAGGTGTTGAGTCAGTGGGAATGGGTGATCACATGGACGCAGGCCCCCAAACCACAGGGCTGGGGCAGAGATGGGTCAGTAGGGGGTGGCTGGATAGCCTTGCTGGGCTTAATGATTCTAGAAAGAAACTGCCCTCCTTGTCTCAGCCTGCAATTTGGGGAATGGGAAAAGAACTGTGTGTTGAAAGGTCTAGAGCATATCAGCATGTGTTTCTTCTACTACTGCAGTTCTTCAACCAGATGCAAGAAGAACTCAAGCAACTGGACATCAAATATGAGTGCTGAATGGAACAGAGGGCTTCTTCCCCACCCTGCACACCACCAGGTCTTGATCTGTCTTTCTCTTTGGGCCCCTTAGTTGTGCAGGGTCTGGCAGATGCTGGGCACAAGCGGGACATCACGGTGGGGGAGAGGTGTTCTGGCAAATGGAGGCTCTGCGGGCAGGCAACGGGAAGGAGATGGGCAGGTTGGGTGGTGGGAAGTGGGAGTTTGGAAAGGAAGGTTGTTCTCTTGGGTACTGTTGATGCTAGTGGTTCTTGCAGCACATGAGTGTGTGTAGGGTTGTTTTAATCGACCCTCCATGAGGGTTGATGTTCATATAAAGTTTGAGGCCCCCTTCATGGCATTACTCTGCCATCTGATAATGCCCAGCTCTTGAGTGAACAAATGGGAAGCTACTGTGCTCACTTTTGCCAAGTGGCAAATATGCACAGGTTTGAATCATTTCACTGGAGGCTTTGTTCAGTGGCCAGCGCATCCCCTAGCTCCAATAGAGCCGACCTCTTTCCCCTTCTCCAGAGTCCTCCTGTGAGCCCTGCCTGGAAAACTGGATGGCATTCCGGGGCTCCTGCTATCTATTTTCCACAGAGCAACAGGACTGGTTCGAAGCCAAGGATCACTGTGTTGAGAAGGGTGCTCACTTGGTCATCATCAACAGCCAAGCAGAGCAGGTGGGAAGGTGGGGAGGGGTGCTCTGGGGACCCGTCAAGTCATTGCAAGCTCATGTCCTTGTCCCCTGTAGAATCTAGTGCAGATCCGTCATTCTGCCCTTCATAATACCCTTCCACTGCCTTAGCATGCAGTATTGGTCAGGATTCAGTCTTGCTTCTGGGTGATTCTTAATGCTGGTCCTTCTGTCTGGAACTCTTCTTTCTATCTACATTGACAACTCCTACTCCTTCTTTATCAGATCCAATTTTGTCCTTCAACATCCTTCCCACCCCCTCTTCCTCAACACTGGACTGTGCTGCCAGATTCCTGGTTCATCTCCTATAATATGAAGAACTCCCAGGCTAGGGGTGGTTCTGACTCTGCGTCGATAGTGCCAGGAACCAGATTAGACACACTCATTATGGTTCAGTGGACTCAATATTTGTCAGTGGAACCCAACTGATTACCAGAACACTTTCTAAGGGGACAGTGTCCACATTTCTCACCCTGTAAACCATGCTCTTGAATAATCCCAACTACCTCTTAACCAGTTCTCAGCTAGGACCCACACTGGGTTCTTGAGACTCTGGACTCCGGGAAACAAACTGAGGGTTACAGAAGGAAGGGGGTGGGGGGATGGGTAGCTGGGTGCTGGGTATTAAGGAGGGCATGCGTGGTGATGAGCACTGGGTGTTATACGCAATTAATGAATCGCTGAACACTACATTAAAAACTAATGATGTACTAAATGCTGGCTAACTGAACATAAAAAAAAAAGAAACTTCAGAAAATCCTAGAAGGCACCTGCCATTGTTATCCCAATTTTATAAATGAAAAGCCTGAGGGCCATAAGTGTTCATAATTTGCTAACTACATAGGTCATAATAATGGTGGAAACGGAGATCTACGCAGAGCTTTCAGCCTATTTCAGCCAAGAATGCTGCTTTGGACAACATCCTTGCCCAAGGGGTCCTCTAGGTCTTAGCCCCTTTCAGGGACTGCTTCCACCGCCATTCTCACCTCTGGCTGTAGTCTTTCTTGACTTAATCTGCCTTCTTCTCATGCAGAAATTCCTGAGTCCAAAGGAAAATACTGGCTACTGGATTGGCCTCAGGAAACAGTACCCAAAGGGCATTCACAAGTGGCAAGATGGCTCAGCGCCTACCTTTGTGTGAGTGTCCCTGTTGGGACTCAGAACACCTGAGCTCGTCTGTCCCATTAGATCTTGAAGACATCTTCCCACAGATTCCCAAACTGCTTCAAGTGTCTGGTTTTGGCCAAAACCAAACTGACTGTCATATTTCCTATTGTCATGCTTAATGTTATTTTGTTAGGTGCAGAAGGGTGTGTGTGTGTGTGTGCGTGTGCGTGAGTGGGTGTATAGATGATAATTAAACAACATTAAATAGGAAGTTCTTTATTATATCTCAATTAAAAGAAAAGAATGCCCACCATCATTACCTCTCTTCTGCATTGTACTGGAGGACCTAGACAATGTACTAGAACAAGAAAACAAAAAAGAGGTATAAGGATTGGACAGGGAGAATCTGTGTTGTCAATATTTTCCAACAGTGATTATCTAGGAAAGATTTGAGAATTAACTAACAATATAGCTTTCTTATATAATTAACCCCATGAACACAATATAATAGGAAAAAAATATCCCACTCACAAAAGCAACAAAACTTATGAGTCATCTAACTATAACAGTAGCAAGAAATGAGCAAGACATTTATGGGGGAAACTATAACATTTTGCTAATGGACATAAAAGAATTTCTAGATAAATGGAGAGAGATACCAAAGATATAATAATGTAAAAATTAATTAATCTGTAAAATGATGAAAACCTGATAAAAATTTTAATGCAATGAATGAATCATTGAACACTACATCAAAAACTAGTGATGTACTGTATGGTGGCTAACTTAACATAAAAAAATTTTTAACAAAGGGGCGCCTGGGTGGCTCAGTTGTTAAGCGTCTGCCTTTGGCTCAGGTCATGATCCCAGGGTCCTGGGATCGAGCCCCGCATTGGGCTCCCTGCTCAGCAGGAAGCCTGCTTCTCCCTCTCCCACTCCCCCTGCTTGTGTTCCCTCTCTCTCTGTGTCTCTGTCAAATAAATAAAATCTTAAAAAAATTTTTTTTAACATGAAATTTGAAATGCTAGTTCACAATTCACATGAACATATACATGTGTAAGAATATCTCATGCAAATATGAATAAAAAAGAACAAGGAACAGACGATAAAATTAGAGATGAGAACAATATGGAGGATTCAAATATCCACTTCTTCATGGCTAAAAACCTTGGCCAAGTTATTTAACCTCCTTATGCCTTTGTTTCTTAAATTTGGAACCTGGGGATGCCAGGAGTACCTAGCTCATAGAGTTGTGAGAATTGATGACTCACATATATATCTGTTTATGTAATTATAATCTTAGAAGACTACCAGGAACAGAGTAAGTACTGACCAAATCTTAGTCATTATTAACTGCTACAACTACTGTTACTATCAAAGATATATGCCATGTTATAAATATATTACTAAAATAATTTTTTTAAAGATTTTATTTATTTATTTGAGAGAGAGAGAATGAGAGACAGAGAGCATGAGAGGGAGGAGGGTCAGAGGGAGAAGCAGACTCCCTGCCGAGCAGGGAGCCCGATGCGGGACTCGATCTCGGGACTCCAGGATCATGACCTGAGCCAAAGGCAGTCACTTAACCAACTGAGCCACCCAGGCGCCCCACTAAAATAATTTTTTAAGACAGCATTGTATTATATGGGAATAGATGTATAAAACAGTGGAACAGAATAAGAGTCATGGAACAGATTCACATATAAGTAAACTTATGTTAAAAGTGGCACTTTAAATCAGTGGACTACTTATTAACTTGTGTTAGAACACTAGTTAGACATTAAAAAATAAGTATTACAACCACAGACCTATTAGAAAGGCTAACATCCAGAACACTGAGAACATCAAATGCTGACTAGGATGTGGAGCAAAAGGAACTCTGATTCACTGCTGGTGTGAATGCAAAATGGTACCCCCACTTTGGAAGACAGTTTGGCAGTGTCTTACAAAACTATATATATTCTGACCATATAATCCAGCAACCATACTCCTTGGTATTGATCCCAAGATGTTGAAAACTTAGGTCCATAAAAATCTGAACATGGATGTTTATAGCAGATTTATTCATAATTGCCAAAACTTGAAACAACTAAGATGTCCTTCAGTAGGTGAATGGATAAACTGTGGTCCATCCAGACAATGGAATATTATTCAGCACTAAAGAGAAGTGAGCTATCAAGCCATACAAAACATGGAGGAACTTCAAATGCTATCAATATGTGAAAGAAGCCAATCTGAAAAGGCTACAGACTGTATGAATCCAACTACATTATATTCAGGAAAAGGCAAAACTATAGAGACAGTAAGGAGATCAGTGGTTGCCAGGGGTGGGAGGGGTGAGAGAAGGATGAATAGGTGAACACAGGGGATTTTAGGGGAGTGGAAATACTTTGTATGATACCATAATGATGAATACATCTCATTATACATTTGTTAAAACCCTTAGAATGTACAATGAGAATGAACCATATGTAAACTATAGACTTTGGGTGATGATGATGTGTCAATGTAGGTTCATTGATTATAACAAAAGAACCACTCTGGTGGGGGATATTGATAATGGGAGTCTATGCAGGGCAAGGGGTATATGGGAAATCTCTGTGCCTCCCTCTTAAAATATGCTAAGGACCTAAAACTGCTCTAAAAAAAGTCTTAAAAAATAAGTTGAAATCCAGCCTGAAATGTTTGCATAGTACTTTTTGGTAGAAAGTTTGAGAGGCTGGCAAACCTTCTCTGTAAATGGACAGATGGTAAATATTTTCAACGTTGCAGGTCACACTATTTTTGTCACAACTACTCAATTCTGTCCTCATAGCACAAAAATAGTCATAATTGATGAATGGGCATGGCTGTGTTCCAATAAAACTTTACTTATAGAAACAGAAAATTTATGAGGGGTAGTTTTCCAACCCTAACACTACAGTATAAAAGCATTAGAAGAAACCAAGGACGATGCACTGGGTCTTATATGCAACTGATAAATTATTGAACATTACGTTGGAAACTAAGTATGTACCCTATGTTGGCTAACTAAATTTAAATAAAAAAATATAAATCATGAAAAAAAGAAGAAACCAAGGAGAATGTTTCTGACAGGAAAAGTAGTAAGGCATAAGAAACAGAAGGCAGGGCGCCTGGGTGGCTCAGTCGTTAAGCGTCTGCCTTCAGCTCAGGTCATGATCCCAGGGTCCTGGGATCGAGTCCCACATTGGGCTCCCTGCTCGGCGGGAAGCCTGCTTCTCCCTCTCCTACTCCCCCTGCTTGTGTTCCTGCTCTCGCTGTCTCTCTCTGTCAAATAAATAAAATCTTAAAAAAAAAAAAAAAGAAACAGAAGGCAAAGGAAAAAAGTGGTAGACAAAATTAGTATTTAAAATCTCTTCAGTAATGTCTGCAAATCTACTGGGTATTTACCCCAAAGATACAAATGTAGGGATCCGAAAGGGTACGTGCACCCCGATGTTTATAGCAGCAATGTCCACAATAGCCAAACTGTGGAAAGAGCCAAGATGTCCATCGACAGATGAATGGATAAAGAAGATGTGGTATATATACACAATGGAATATTATGCAGCCATCAAAAGGAATGAGATCTTGCCATTTGCAACGACGTGGATGGAACTGGAGGGTATTATGTTGAGTGAAATAAGTCAAACAGAGAAAGACATGTATCATATGACCTCACTGAAATGAGGAATTCTTAATCTCAGGAAACAAACTGAGGGTTGCTGGAGTGGGGGGTGGGGTGGGAGGGATGGGGTGACTGGCTGATAGACACTGGGGAGGGTATGTGTTCTGGTAAGCGCTGTGAATTGTGCAAGACTGTTGAATCTCAGATCTGTACCTCTGAAACAAATAATGCAATATATGTTAAGAAAAAAAAGAAGAAGAAGAAGAAGAAGAAGAAGGTAGCAGGAGGGGAAGAATGAAGGCGGGGAAATCGGAGGGGTAGACGAACCATGAGAGACGATGGACTCTAAAAAACAAACTGAGGGTTCTAGAGGGGAGGGGGGTGGGAGGATGGGTTAGCCTGGTGATGGGTATTGAGGAGGGCACATTCTGCATGGAGCACTGTGTGTTATGCACAAGCAATGAATCATGGAACACTACATCTAAAACTAATGATGCAATGTATGGGGATAATATAAGAATAAAAAAATTAAAAAAAAAAGTCTGCAAATCAATAAGAACAAGACAATCCAACAGGAAAATGAGGAAAGGCTTTGGATGGACATATCAAAAAGAGGAAACTCATATGGTTAAAAACCAATGGAGACTTTCAACCCCGCCAGGAATTAGGGAAATGTAAATTAAAGCCACAACAGGAGACGAGACCACTTGACAACCATATTGGCAAAATTAAGTTTTACACGATCAAGCGTTAGTGAGGATGTGGGGAAATAAATCCTCTGACACAGAGGTGCTGGGAGTGTGAATTAACACAGCCACTTGGGAGTTTAATTTGACAATTCTTCTTAAATTTAAGAATCGTATTTCCTATGACCTGATCATCTCGCTACTTAATTTGTATTTGATAGTGCCTGTGGGTAGTAAATGACATACAAAGATACATATTACATTATTCCTAATAACAGTGAAAAATTAGAAGCAACTGAAGTGTCTATTAGCTAAGTATATACTGCGCATATTCATAAAATTGAATGTTAAACTGATTTTATAAAAATGGGGTCGTTCTATAGCAGTGGTTCTCACATTTTTTTATGACTGCGGTGGGGAGACTACTGGCATCTAGCAGGTGGAGAACAGGTTGTCCTGTTCTGCAATGTACAGGACATCTGCAATGTACAGGACGACCCCCACCACAAAGAATGATCCAGACTCAAATGTGAGTACCGCCAAGGTCCAGAAACCTTGGTCTCTGTAAACTACATGGATTTCACTTTGTGATTTCATTTTGAGTGAAAAAAAAAAACCAAGTTACAAAAAGATACCTACCTTAAACCACAACAAAAACTCATAATAGTAATCTTATTTTATGTTTGTTCACATGCCACATGCATACAAAGTTCTGGAAGGATGCCCATCAAGTTCACCACCACAATTGCATGGCTGGCCATTGCATGACTTTTAGCTTTAGTTGTGGCATTTCAGTTATTTAATAAGAAGAAACAAATAGTTGTGGGGTTTTTTTATGTTTTAAATCTTTAAAAAGACATTTAATTGTGCAAGTGACCTGGATGGGGGAAGGATGAAGGTCAAGAGGGCATGTTAGGCAGATTCCTTGGCCCCAGTGGCCCATGGTAGGGCTACTCTCCTCTCAACATCAGAAGCCAGGGTCCCAAATCCCAAATTTGCAAAGCATTAGACTCTGCTTAAGTCCCTGAGAAGCTCAGGTAATTGACTCACCTCTGGCAGGCAGGGAGGGAAGGAAAGCGAGGACATAGTCTCTCTGAGGTTACACCCTCCCTTGCAGGATCCCAAGGGGTCCTGGCATCCCTGAAGCAGAGGCAGAAGCAGTAGGACCACAGTGAGAGAAGGCAGCAGGTAGGGAACAAGGCAGCGTAAATAATGGAGGCAGGCTCAGGTAACCCCCCCTCCACCCCAGCCCAGCTGGCATGCTCAGGGCAGCAACTCCTTGCTTTGCAGTCCAGCCCTCACCTGCAGAGCAACGCCAACCCAGGACCTCCTGCTGGAGTGAGGCAGAGGCAGATGCAGAGCCTCGACCCCAGGTGAGTCACCTTTCCCACATTCCACCTGACTAGGAGAGACCTGGGGAACCAGCATCTGTCCTGGACTCAGCGAAGCCATCCTGTTTATACAATCCCTTGTGCAACTTGAGTCTATGGCGTGGGGGCAACAGGTGGGGCTCCACTTTCTAGCTTCAAGGCAGTGTGATGATTGCTTTTTTGGAGCATTACCTTATGAGGGAGGTTCATTGGATAGGTGAGAAACTGAGGTACAGAGACAGAAGTTACCCACTCAAAGTTACCCAGGATACCCTTCTGACTTTTCACCTCTCTCCCCTCCCTGTCCTGCCCAGAAACCAATGGTAAAGGATCAGGGAGAGGGAAAGAAAAGAGAAAGATACGAGGATTCAGGATTGAGAGGCTCCAGCCACCTCCAGGGGTGTAAACTATCACTGAGGCCTGAGGGACAGATGGGGTGATGGTGAAGAGTTAAGGATGAAGAGAAGGAGAGAACAAGGCAGGTAGGAGATGTCTAAAGTGGGGAGGAAGATGCAAAGAAGGGAAACCAAACAGTTTGACTAAGAAGAGATAGCCAGGATGGGGGCAGACAGGTAAAGAAAGATGGGGTCTGAGAGGCAAGGCAGACCTAGCCTGTGGTTCTCAGCCAGGGGCACTTCTGCCCCCCAGGAGACATATGACAATATGCAAAGATACTTTTGATTATCACAACTGAGAGGTGCTACTGGCATCTATGGGTACCAGAGATGCAGCTCAATCCTGCAATGCACACACAGTCCCCACTACAAAGAATGATCCAGCCCCAAATGTCCCTAATGCTGATGTCAGGAAACCCAGCCTTAGGAGTGTATATGGGCAGGACCTGGCCCCACCATGGTTTCTTCTAAGTTCCAGTTAGCCAGATCTCTCTGTCTCACACACACACACACATTCTCTCTCTCGCTCGCTCTCTCTGGGACAGTCTAGTTTATCTACAGAAGAATTCAGCAGGTGTTCTGGTAGATCAATGCCAGGAAGGTTTTAGTCCCTCTCTCTGCTGTCCTGGACCCACGCCCATCATGGGTCTATGGGTTTTTTTTCTACTTAAAAAAATTAATGGGATTCACATTTTAGAGCAGTTTCAGGTTTTTGAAGAATTGAACAGAGGGATGCTTGGGTGGTTCAGTCAGTTAAGCGTCTGTCTTCGGCTTAGGTCATGATCTCGGGGTCCTGGGATTGGCCCATGTTCAGGCTCCCTGCTCAGTGGGGATTCTGTTGCTCCCTCTCCACCTCCACTCCCTCTGCTCATGCTCAATCTCTCTCTCAAACAAATGAATTAAAAAAAATTTTTTTTTAAAGATAGATTTATTTATTTGACACAGAGAGACACAGCGAGAGAGGGAACACAAGCAGGGAGTGGGAGAGGGAGAAGCAGGCTTCCTGCTGAGCAGGGAGCCCTATGGGGGCTCGATCCCAGGACCCCGGGATCATGACCTGAGCCGAAGGCAGATGCCCAATCACTGAGCCACCCAGGTGCCCCTGAATTTTAAAAATCTTTTTAAAAATTGAGAATTCATCAGTTGCATATAACACCCAGTGCTCATTATATCTCGTGCCCTCCTGAATGCATCTGAAACTAATAATACACTATATGTTAACTAAATAAGTAATAAAATAAAATTAAAAAAATAAAAAATAATTGAGCAGATAATGCAGAGATTTCATAGACCCTCTCTTTCCCTGCACAGTTTTCCCCTTAATATCCTGCATTAATGAGGTACCTCTATTACAGTTGTTGAGGTAATACTGACACATAATTATTAACAAAAGCCTACAGTTTACATTAGGGTTCACTGTTGGTGGTATACATGCTATGAGTTTTGAAAAATGCACAATGTAATGTATCTACCATTACAATATCATACAGAACAGTTCACCAGCTTACCCCACCACCCTGGAGTTCCACCTATTTATCCCTTCCTCTCTCCTCTCTGAGCCTCTGGCAACCACCAATCTTTTTACTGTCTCCATATTTTTGCCTTTTCCAGAATGAACAGGCACCCCTCTTAGGTGCATTCTGCATCCCCCTCATTCCAGAGGGTGCTTTATGCAGCTCTGGGCCACCCCCTCAGGACATGGTGACTTCTTGTTTTCTCAAACATCCTCTCCCTTTCTTTCTTCATGGCCGTGGATTTTGTGATTTTTTTTTAAGATTTTATTTATTTATTCATGAGAGACAGAGACACAGAGAGAGAGGCAGAGGGAGAAGCAGGCTCCCAAGGAGCAGGAAGCCCGATGCGGGACTCAATCCCGATGCGGGACTCAAGCTCAGACGCTTGACCATCTGAGCCACCCAGGCGCCCGGATTTTTGTGATCCTAACTGATATGGGGAGGGAGTGTGTGAATGGTCTAACATGGTGAAGCTGACATCTCCCAGATCCTGGGAGTGGCCTCTGATATTCATTAACTGCCACCAGTAAGTGGTGAGTATGACAGAGAGGTTAGGAAGAGATAAATTTTGGGGTCATTCAAATGTGGGTTCATATCCTGGCTTTCTTATTTCAGAGCTGTGGTCCCTTGGGCAGTTGATGTGTCTTCTGTGGGATTCAGCTGCCACATCTATAAAATGGGGATCATAGCAGATGCCTTATAATGTTAGAGTAAAGATTTAACACAAAATGCATAAGCATAGATGCTGGGTCTATAGGATACACCCAATAAAGGGTAGCTATTCTCATCAAGAACTCAAAATCCAGTGCCAGAGATAGTCGTATCTCCAGCATGACCCATTATGATGAGGGTCATGATAAAGTTAGGAGCAAGGAGTTTTAAACTCACTCAAGAGTCGTTGTTTTGGAAGCACTCAGGAATGAGTGATTAAATCTGCTTTGGGAAGAGAATGTCCAGGATGACATTTAATAGGCATTTGATGGATGGAGAAGGAAGGAACCGAGATTGGGGCAGAGGGAACATGCCAAGGAATTGCAACTGCACTATCTAGATCATTGCTTTCAACTGGGGTTGAGTTTGTCCTCATGGGAACATTGGCAATGCCTGGAGACATTTTTGGTTGTCACGACTAAGCAGGCCCTGGTAGAGGCCAAGGATGCTTCCAAACACCTTATAAGGCACAGAATGCCCCTGCCCCCCAAGCAAAGAATGATCTGGTCTTAAAAATCAAGAGTGTTGGGCGCCTGGGTGGCTCAGTTGGTTAAGCGACTGCCTTCGGCTCAGGTCATGATCCTGGAGTCCCTGGATCGAGTCCCGCATTGGGCTCCCTGCTCAGCAGGGAGTCTGCTTCTCCCTCTGACCCTCCCCCCTCTCATGCTCTCTCTCTATCTCATTCTCTCTCTCAAATAAATAAATAAAATCTTAAAAAAAAAAAAATCAAGAGTGCCACAGTTGAGAAACCTTGCATTAGATGTTGGAGAGCCGCTGGAACCTTGTGAGCACAACCCCCATGACCCTGGTTTCACCCATTCAGCCTTTTATCGGAGGTTCTTGTTTCCAAGTCATTGACTTTGACTCACCCTTCTGAAATCTCCGAGTGTCAGGACTGACTGGGACGTTGTTGGGGCCGCAGTCTTGGGGACCTATGGGTAGGTGCTGACCCAAAAGTGGAGGAAGGATGCAAGGGACTCCAGGGAAAGGAAGCCAAGAAACTCTGGAAACTGATGATATTTGGAGAATGCAGCCTCCAGTCACCAATGTAGCTGCTCCCCTCTTCGTTTCTCACTATCATTCTGTCCGGGCTTGATCAGGGACCTGTGCCCCCTAAGGGGGCATTGACCCCTTTTTCCCTATTTTTTAAAAAGATTTTTATTTATTTTTTGACAAAGAGAGAGACAGTGAGAGAGGGAACACAAGCAGAGGGGAGTGGGAGAGGGAGAAGCAGGCTTCCCTGCTGAGCAAGGAGCCCAATGTGGGGCTCGATCCCAGGACCCTGGGATCATGACCTGAGCCGAAGGCAGATGCTAAAATGACTGAGCCACCCAGGTGCCCTTCCCTATTTTTTTTATTGAGGTAAAATACTATAACATAAAATTTACCATTTCAGCCATTTTATAGCATACAATTCAGTGGCATTAATTACATTCACGGTGTTGTGAAACCACCACCTCTATCTAGTTCCAGAACTTTCTCATCATCCCCAAAGGAAGTCCTGTGTCCATTAGCAGTCATTCCCCATTCTCCCTCCCCAGCCCTTGGCAAACACTGATACGCTTTAAACACCTGCAAGAATGAATATTCATAGCAGCACTATTCACAATAGTGAAAAAGTGGAAACAAACCAAATGTCCACCAAACGGTGAGTAAATAGACAAAATGTGGTTTATCCATACAATGGAATATTGTTCAACCACAAAAGCAACCAAGTTCTCAGAATGCTACATGCTACAATGTGGATAAACCTCAAAAACAGTATGCTGAATGAAAGAAGTCAGACCCCAAAGGCCATAGAGTGTATGATTTCATTTAGGTGAGTGTCCAGAACAGGCAAATAAGAGACAGAAAGCAGATTAGTGGTTTACGGCACTTTTAAACTTTATATGGGGCCTAATAAAAAGATCATTTAAAAATGGAAACAAACTGAGTGTTGCTGGAGTGGTGGGGGGTGGGAGGGATGGGGTGGCTGGGTGATAGACATTGGGGAGGGTATGTGCTATGGTGAGCACTGTGAATTGTGTAAGACTGTTGAATCACAGACCTGTACCTCTGAAACAAATAATACATTATATTTTTTAAAAAAGAAGAAGATAGTAGGAAGGGAAAAATGAAGGGGGGAAACCGGAGGGGGAGATGAACCATGAGAGATTATGGACTCTGAGAAATAGACTGAGGGTTCTAGAGGGGAGGGGGGTGGGGGGATGGGTTAACCTGGTGATGGGTATTAAAGTGGGCACATATTGCATGGAGCACTGGGTGTTATACACAAACAATGAATCATGGAACAACTACATCAAAAACTAATTATGTAATATATGGTGATTAACAAAGCAATAAGATAAAATAAAATAAAAAGTTATTTATTTATTTATTTATTTATTTATTTATTTATTAAAGATTTTATTTATTTATTTGAGAGCGAATGAGAGAGAGAGAAAGCACATGAGAGGGGGGAGGGTCAGAGGGAGAAGCAGACTCCCTGACAAGCAGGGAGCCTGATGCGGGACTCGATCCAGGGACTCCAAGATCATGACCTGAGCCGAAGGCAGTCGCTTAACCAACTGAGCCACCCAGGCGCCCCAAATAAAAAGTTATTTATAAAGAGACATTGAAATCTCATTAAATTGAAATTATTTCCTGATCACAGAGTATGTACATTTGTGCACTTAGTGTACTGATTTATCATAGGTAGCACTTGCTGTGTGTCAGGTCTCATTTCAAGAATAACACATTTATTTCTCATAACAACTCCTTGAAGTAGGCAGGGGGACATGGAGGTACAGAGTGGTGGAGAAACTTGCTCAAGTTTACACAGTAGGCAGAACAAGAATTCAAACTGAAGTTGGCTGGGTCCTATGTCCCTTTGTCTGATGGACATGTTTTGTTGCCTTAGAACATACAGACATTACTCATGGGAGCTGGAAAACAACCAGAATGTTATTTCTACTCAGCCTCCTACTTCTGACTCCCTGCATGGGTAACTCCAGAGGAAGAATCTGATTTGTTTTAAGTTAGAGGGGCAAGCTGGTCCAAGGAGTTGTAGCCATGGGGTAGGGATATCTTGTGGTCTCTGAGGATATGATAATAGGATTTATCAGAAGGGAGTAGGAGAACACAGTGACAATGGCTGGAAGCTCCAGTGGAGGAATATTTTCATTTTGGGAGGCAACCCAGAAGGATATGTGAAAGGCATAGTCTTTGGAGACAGCCAGTCATGGGTTCAAGTCTTAGCTCTGCCATTTTGACAGCTTCGCCTTGAACAAGTTGCCCAACCTCTATGCACACCAGTATTCTCAATGAGTATGCTCAAGATACTCAAAATGCAGGTGATAAGAACAGCACCTCCCTTACTAGGTTAATGAGAGGGTTAAATCATCAGAGGCACAGAGTGAGAACTCAGTCAGTGTGTTAACCTTAAAAATAAAAACCGCTAGTTACTGTATCAGCAAAAGATGTGTTTATTTGGGAATAAAAGAGAATCACAATCCAGTGCAAACAAGCCACCAAAAAACCAAAGGCAGGTTGGGGGAACAAAGGAAAGGTAGACTTTTTAAGGAGAAAAGGGATAAGTCAAGAAGGTTGTTATAAAAAGTCCATTAGAATAAACTGAGAGTTAAAAGAATAGTGGCTTCTCACTGGGACAACTGTTAGGGGTGGGGAGTAGTGTCCACGCCCAAGGTCAAGTCCACCTCTTCCTATCTGGTTGTCCAGTTTGCAATCCACCAGGAGGGGCAGAATGTGAGAGCTCTCCCTGCTGAAATCTCTCAGTGCATTTTAGTGAAGTTTCCCTCTACTAATTTTCACAAATGCCAGCTGTCATTGATCATGGGCAGCCTCCTGAGCAGGTCCAGGTATGGTGAAAGCCTTTCTCCATCCAGTAGCTGACCTCTCCGTGTCACACTTCACCCCAGGCAGCTTCCATGCAGAGAGGCAATTTCTCAGTGGTGACTGAATTCATCCTCGTGGGTTTCTCCACCTTCCCCCACCTTCAGCTAATGTTCTTCTTGCTGTTCCTGTTGATGTACCTGTTCACACTGCTGGGGAACCTGCTCATCTTGGCCACTGTGTGGAATGAGCGCAGCCTGCACATGCCCATGTACCTCTTCCTGTGTGCCCTGTCCACCTCCGAGATCCTCT
>NW_023270855.1:47741443-47751207 GCF_011800145.1 Mirounga leonina | reverse complement strand
ACAAGGAGCTGAAGACTGCCATGAAGAAGACCTTCCTCAGCAAACTCTACCCAGAAAAAATATGATGATCTGGGAAGAATTACTTGGAAACAGCTAATTGTGTTATCAGATGCTACCATTAGAAATGGCACCCTGTAACATATAATGTATTATTTGTTTCAGAGGTACAGATCTGTGATTCAACAGTCTTGCACAATTCACAGCGCTTACCATAGCACATACCCTCCCCAATGTCTATCACCCAGCCACCCCATCCCGCCCCCCCCCCCCCACCCCAGCAAAAAAAAAAAAAAAAAAAGAAGAAGATAGCAGGAGGGGAAGAGTGAAGTGGGGGAAATCGGAGGGGGAGATGAACCATGAGAGACAATGGACTCTGGAAAATAAACTGAGGGTTCTACAGGGGAGGTCAGTGGGAGGATGAGTTAGCCTGGTGATGGATATTAAAGAGGACACGTTCTGCATGGAGCACTGGGTGTTATACGCAAATAATGAATCGTGGAACACTACATCAAAAACTAATGATGTAATGTAAGGTGATTAATATAACATTAAAAAAAAAGAAATGGCACCCTGTAAATATGTAATAACCTAAATTTATCTGATGCTTTCAGGTTTACAAGTACCCTTGAAGGCAATGGTTAATCAGCATTAAGAGTGTATTAAGATGTATGAGATGATGACACACAGAGAAAATCAGATTTCATGATTCTTACCTGCTGCAGGACACTTTATCAGGCAGCATCAAATATAGGATCTGTCCTTCTCCTGACAGAAGCCAGGGTGGTCTAATTACTCCCATGATCATTAATCCATATTATGAAGAAAAATGGAAGATGTCAGGTCTCCACCTTCTACTAGGCAGCAATGGGTACCTACAGCATGGATTTTGCAAGGCTACAAAAGACTAAGCTAGATTATAACAGAGGAGAACAAAGCACCCAAAATTTCGGCATTACACAGATCTGTGCAATAGCAGTTAGAAACAGTAATAAAGCAGACTCTCACTCTCTCTCTCTCTCTCACACACACACACACACACACACACACACACACACACACACACACACAAAATCAAGGAAACCTCTGCATTGCAAGTGTGCATCTTAAGCAGCTGCAGAGAAACAGAGACATCTCCATAATAAGTTCAAGGAAAAAGTCCCACCGTGAGAAATTCACTGTTGTGTTAGAGAGTGATGTGGCACACAGGCCAATGGGGAACTCTTTGTTGGGCCATAATGAGTGCAGAGTCCAGGATAAAGGCATATCTCATGATCAGACCGGCTTAATGTTTTCCTGTGGGCATGAGGGGGGGATTTAAGGTTGACCATACTACATAATTTATACGTATTTATAATTTGTTGAAAATATGTATATTTAAGAGAATGACAAATACTGTATAATATCACTTATATGCAAAACCTAAAAAAGCTGAACTCGTGAAAACAGAGTAAAATTGTTGGTTACCAGGGACTGCGGGAGGTTTGGGGAGATGTTGTTTAAGGGTACAAATTTGCAACCAGTAGATAAATAAGTCCTGGAGGTCTCACCCATAGCATAGTGATTATGGATAACAATACTGTACCAGTAACTTAAAAGTTGCTAAGAGACTAGATCTTAGTTGTTCCCACCACAAAAATGAAATGGTAATTATGTGACATGATAGAGGTATTAGCTAATGCTACAGTAGTAATCATATTGCAATATGTAAATGTATCAAATCAACACATAGTACACCTTAAACTTACACAATGTTATGCGTCAATTATATCTCAATAAAAAAATGTTTTCTTTAGGCACCTGACGGGCTCAGTTGGTAGAGCCTGTGACTTGATTTCAGGGTTGTGAGTTTCAGACCTATGTTGGGTGTAGAGATTACTTATAAATGAAATTTTAAAAAGAGTTTTCCTTAAATTGTTTCTGAATATGAATTTATGAATTATTTTAAAAGTATCATAATACTTAATGGACATTAGTTTATTGTGATACTGTTTTACACAACAACACATGTAATTAAAATGCACAAGCAATAAATTAGTCAAATTAGCCAAAGCTAAAAAAAAAAAAATATGTTTATTCATGTTTAAGTTGAATAGTAAACTATTCTTCATTTATCCTAAAGTTGAATTCAATTTTTCTCTGTAACTTGAGCAATAAAAATATCCCATGTTATCATGAAGTGGGAGGATGTAGGAAACAATTTCAGTCAAAAGTGGGAAACCCAGACCATCCCCCTTTGCAGAATGTACACTGCATTGCATATTTCCTGTTACCCCTCATGTACATTATCTCATTATAGCCTCACAATGAGGGATCAGGGCAGATAAATTCACATAAAGCAGGGCTTTCTGTATACTCTGCACACAGGTGACCCCCAAATTCTTATCTTTATCCCTATCCAACTGCCTACGCCGCATCTCCACATGGATATCTAGTAGGCTTCTCAAACTTAGTGTGTCCAAAACTTAACTCTTGGAAGTTCTCATTGTCGTTATCATTATCTGTCTGTCTGTCTGTCTGTCTCTCACACACACATACAATTCTTCCACAATCTTTCTATCTCAGAAAACAGCAACTCGATCTTAATTCCCTGAAAACATTTCTGCTCAAAAATCATAGAGCCCTTCTCTAACCATACCACACAAAATGGAAACACCCTGGCCATGTCCTATGTCTCTTGATCTGTGTTACTTATCTGACACGTGCTTATTACCACCTGCATATATCTGCTTGTTGGATATTGTCTGTCTCTGCCCCCAGAATGTTGTTTGAGGTAGTCAGGGACTCTTGGCCCATTTTGCAAACTGCTATATGCCTACACAGTATATGTAAGTTCTCAAATATTTGTTGAATAAATCAATTTAGAAGAATGATGGCAAATGAATGTAACTGGGAGGTACATTTTTGTCTATCCAAGCAGAAGTCCAAAAAAATTTTCAAGTTTGTTAACACTGTTGCAGTGGGGTGGGGAAATTGGCTCTCATACATTGCTCTTTGTGCTTAGGCAGCTCACTTCCTCTCTCTGAGCCTACCCTGAAAGAATGCACAGCATCTACCTTCTAAAATAGTTTTAAGACTGAAGTAAGACATTGGGGCGCCTGGGTGGCTCAGCTGGTTAAGCAACTGCCTTCGGCTCAGGTCATGATCCTGGAGTCCCAGGATCGAGTCCCGCATCGGGCTCCCTGCTCGGCGGGGAGTCTGCTTCTCCCTCTGACCCTCCTCCCTCTCATGCTCTCTCTCTATCATTCTCTCTCTCTCTCAATAAATAAGTAAAACTCTTAAAAAAAAAAAAAGACTGAAGTAAGACAATGCTTGTGAAGGGCTTAGCATGGTGCCTGGCACAAGGATATCCACAGTAGTTAGGATGGCCTTATAATTTCAAGCTTTGTTTGATGAGCTTGGGATCAGGGAGAGAGGTGTGAGTTGAGGCAATGACCAATTGGAGCCATGACCTCTGATGTATCCATCTTTGTTATCAGTGCTGCGGAAGGAGTAGGTCTTCAGTGGAGAGGATTGGGGTCCAGCAGGGGGCACCACTGGGAGAAGTGCTGCTCCAGCTAAACTTCCTGATCTAACCCTCTTCTCCCAGAATTTTCTTCTCCTGGAATATCCTCCTCTCTATGGCTCCTAGCCTCCATGAATGGTCCCCATGACTCATCACCATGGCAACAGCTAATGGCACTAGAGACTGGTGAAACCTAGGTCTCTCAAGAGATAAAAAGATGCTCTGAATTGCAAACAGGCCTGTGCAGTGGTTAAGTGATGAAGCAAAGTGGCGTTGGTTAAATCACACCCCATCTCTTGGCCTCAGTTTCTTATCGTTAAAATGGGTTTAATAATAACGTAGTCATCCCTTAGGATAGTTCTGAGAATTAAATAACATCATCTATGTAGGGCAATTGACAATGACTGGCATGCAATGGCACTCAATTAATAAGAACTTTTTAAGACCTGTTCAATAATTATTTGCAACCTTCTGTGTCTCAAATCCTGTTGTAGTTTTGGTAGTATGGAGATGGGTCCATTGCTATTCCCTGTCTTTGAAGAGTTTCTAGGTTCTTGATGGAATGACACACAGAGAAATACCAGGGCTCTCACCAAGATATGGTGATATGGACCAAGCACTAACGGCCACCAAAAGGGGCATGACTCTCACCAGTGCTCCCCAGAGGACACTTGGAAGTTTATGGAGAATTTTTGGTTATTACAGCTGAAGGAGGGTGAGATGCTCTACAATATCTAGTGGGTGAAGCCCAGGGATGCTGTTCAACATCCTACAATGCACAGAACAGCCCCTACCACAAAGAATGAGCCATCGCCAAATGTCAATAGTACCAGTGATGACAAACCTTGTTGTATTTATTCAACAGTTACTGAGCATCTACTGTGCGCCAGGCACTTTTTTAGATGCCACTAGGGATACAATGTTAAACTGATTAAACATAACCCCTGATTTCAGTGCTTGTACTTGAGAGAGAAAGACGTGGATATTAAACAAATAATCAACCTAGTGAATATATACGATAAACTGTGGTAAATGCTATGAAGAAAAAGAAAGAAGTTGCTATGATAAGAGTTGCTTATAATAGGGGTGGTAACTTAGTATGGGGAAATCAGGAAAGGCTTTCCTGAGGACATGGCATTTAAGGTCAGACCTAAGGATGTGTAAGAGTAAGGGGAGGGTGTTCCAGGTAGAAGCAACAGCCTATGCAAAGTTCCTGAGGTCCTAGCATGCTTGACTTATTACAGAACAGCCAAGGGGCTAGTGGGGCTGGAGAGCAGGGGAGGGCTGAGGGATAGAACTGGAGATGAAGCAGTGATCCAACCACACTAGAGTTTGTACTGTATCTCAAGAGTATACAAACAGACTGGTGATTTTTCGGATTTTCCCTTTAGAAAGATCCCTCTGGCCTCTGGACAGAGATAACCTGGGGTGGGGGTGAGGGGGAGGAGGAGGAAAACACCCTTGAGTAAGGAGCTGGCAAGGCAAGGGGATCAAGGTCAACATTGGAGGAGAACAGAACAATAGAGGTGAAGGCAGTAAATTGCATCTCTTAAGCTGGCCTTTGCCTCCAGCAATTAGCATTGAAACACTCCAATTAGTGCAGGGAGGGAAGGGTCCCCTAAAGTCTGGAGATGTCCCCAACAAGAGCCATTGTCTGTGCTCCAGGCCTTTTAATCACCTCTCTGGGCTCTGGCTCTGCCTTGGGGGATACCAAAGAATGTGGCACAAAGGGGACCATTAGCAAGGAATGGCAAACAGTTAAGAATGGAGGGGGTGGGGGGAACTTCAGAAAGTGGGAGCTGAATACTAGAGGGGAGGTGGGACAGGACCCCTGGGTGTGGGGACCAGTCCTGGTCAGCACTAGTGAGCAGAGGGGTGGCGGGCTGTCTCCACCTCTGTGATGTCAAGGATCATCACCTAAGATCCTGCTGTGTTTACATTGACTTTCTGGCATATATTCCTATTCCTATTTTCTGTCACCAGATAAGTTAATGATGGCTTCTATTTTTTGGTCCTTTTCAGGAAAAATAAGTGCAAGGTTATTGGGAGTGGGGCAAGGCAGGGAGAGTCTAGCAGGGCAGGGACTAGGGTCAGGCAAGTGAGGCATTCACCTTGACCACCAAATTTAAGGGGCCACCAAAAAATTCAGTGATCTAGATAGATCATATTTAATGCAGCATTTTAAAAGTCAAAATTAATGCAAAAAAATTATGATGAACAGCACATCAACATTTTAAATAAAGATAGGATGCAACGCTGTGCTTTCGTAGTCCTGCCTCAAACATCTGTCCTGACCCAGCCCTTGGAGTTTAGAATACGTCACTTACAGAAACAACATACATTCACTAAGTTCGTTTCTCTGGTTGTTTTAAATTTTCAAAACAACTAATACTAAATAAAGCAAAGGACTAAACACATGGTTTATTTAAATTTCAGAATGCGTTGACATTGGTCAGTCAAACTAGAGTAAGTTGATTTTCTGATGACCACAGGGAGCCACACTGACACTTCTTGGATATAATCCAGAAGCCATTTTTGCCATCAGCTCTTTCAAATTCACAGTCTCTTACCCATTTCCCAGGCCAACCAGTATATCCAAGATGTCTCTGGATCTGTGACCAGACAAATTCTGGCTACACCCCAAGACTTGTGCTGGTCACTTAAACATACCTTGTATATGACAACTCTAAGAGGGGCGGCTCTTACCATCTGGGACTCTTTCTCATTTTGTAAGGGAGGCAAAGGATGTTGCCAAATATTGCTAATTAACTACCTCGAATCTTCTCAATATAACCCAGGAACCTGGCTTCAAAAGGGGTCAGAGTTTCTTTTTTCTTACAGAAAATTTATTTAATTTTTTGTGGACTTCAAGTCAATTCAATTTATTTATTTATTTATATTATTATTATGTTCATATAGCCAGCATATAGCACATCATTACTTTTTGATGTAGTGTTCAACAATTCATTAGTTGCGTATAATACCCAGTGCTCATCACCACACGTGCCCTGCTTAATACCCATCACCCAGTTACCCCACCCCCACCCCCTCCCTTCTGTAACCCTCAGTTTGGTTCCGAGTTTTTTTTTTTTTAAAGATTTTATTTATTTGAGAGAGAGCACATGAGAGGGGGGAGGGTCAGAGGGCGAACAGACTCCCTGCCGAGCAGGGAGCCCGATGCGGGGCTCGATCCCAGGACTCCAGGATCACGACCTGAGCCGAAGGCAGTCGCTTAACCAACTGAGCCACCCAGGCGCCCCCGAGTTTTTTTAGAGCAAACAATTTGGTGTTTGAACATGACAATATTTTCTATATTAATACATCTACTAATGAAAACCAAAACCAGAAATGCTACAGCCAATTTTATCAAGCTTATAACGTGTCTCTCCCATCCTTTCACACTGGGTGTTTCTTCCTAACCTTCCCACCCCCCCAGAACAGCATATCTCCAGTTCTGCCTCATTTCATTAGTGCTTGCTAAAATTGGTCCCTCCTTCCCAATACAGGTCTTCATCCCTTCTTGGAACACACTGGCTTCCTCTCCTTGTAACCCCTGAGAAATGTAGGCTTCTGATCCCCAGTTCCAACTTAAAGAATTCTAGTTTTTCCACTTCAGGGGCAAGAACTTTAACCAATGGATTTAATCTATATCTCTGTTTCCTCATCTTCAAAATGGAGCTAATAATATGATCTTCCTTGTGAAGTAAAAGAACTGCTGTGTATTAAATCATTTAAGACAGTACCTATCAGAAGTCATCAGGGAAAATCAAATCAAAACCACGATAAGATACCACTAGAATGGTTATGATCAAAAAGTTAGATGTGTTAGTGTTGACAAGGATGTAGAGAAACTGGGACCCTCACACACTGCTGGGGGGGATGTAAGATGATGCAGCCACTTTGGAAAACAGTCTAGCAGTTCCTCAAATGATTTAGCATAGAGTTACCATACGATCCCTCAATTCCACTCCTAGGTATATACCCCCCCAATGAAAATGTAGAAAATGTATGTCCACGCAGAAACTTGAACATGAATGTTTATTGCAGCATTACTCATTATAGTCAAAAGTCAGAAACAGACCAAATATCTATCAACAGATGAATGGATAAACAAAGTGCAGTCTATCCAAACAATGGGATATCATTCAGCCATAAAAAGGAATGAAACACTGATTCATGCTACCATGTGAGTAAACATTGAAAACATGCTAAGTGAAAGAAGCCAAACACCAAAAGATCAATATTGTATGACCCTTTATAAAAAAATGTCCAGAACAGGCAAATCTATAAAGACAGTGGATTAGTAGCTGCTTAAGCCTGGAGGGGAGGGAGGAAAGAGGGATGACAGCTAAATGGTACAAGGTTTTATTTAGAGGTGGTGAAAATGTTCTAAATTGACTGCAGTGATGATTACATATATCTTTAAGTGGTTGAATTATATGGTATGTGAAGTACATCTCCATAGAGCTGTTTTTTAAAAGACCACACCTAGCTGATGATAAATGGCCCCCAAAATGGGGAAAAAAATGGAAGCTGTTATCACCATAACTATTAATAAGGAAAGAAGGAAGATTAGAAGGAAGGAAGGAAGGAAGGAAGGAAGAGAGAGAAAGAAAAAAAGAAAGAAAGTTACTTTTGTTTCCAACTCAAATATCTGGCTCTATCTTTGAGCTAAAGATTCTGTAGAGCAGGGATTTCCAAACTGTCATCATCAGACCAGCAGCCTCAGCACTGAGAGTTTGTTAGAAATACAGATTTTAGAGCCCTTTCACAGATGTGTTGAATCAAACACTTTGGAGGGGGGCCCAGCAGCCTGTGACCTAACCAGCCCTCAGGTGACTGTGATGTGTCCCCAACTTGGAGACCCATTACCCCAAAGGACTCACTGGGCTGACCCCATACTGCATCCCTGCACCTTGCTGGCTTTGCGACCCTGAGCAAGTCCCAAACCTCACTTTGCCCATTTCCTCATTTAAAAATGTGGCACAACCCCAAGGGGCTGCCTGACTCTGCCTGAGCACCTCCCTTGAAGCAGGACCCAGCCTGTGGATGCTTCCCCTTAATATATCTGACTCCACAACACATGAAAGAGAAATGGATATTTATTGAGGATTTCAAGGGAGTCCGGGAAGGGGAATTTACATCAGGCACTTGATGGCAACTTCATAAACCTTATAAAATGCCCATTTACATGCCTGTTCTTTCCTCAAACTTCTTCACCAGTCACTGGGCCCATCACCTCCTTTATGTCCTGGTCAACTTCCAGCAACTGGTTTTTCCTCCTGTCCCGGTCCTTTCCCTCAGCCCAGTCCTCACTTCCTTAGTCCTCTCCCACATCTTTGCACCACCTGTCCACACATATCTTTTCTCCCAAGAAGAAATTCAGATTGCCTCTCTTTCTTTCTGTAATTTGCATACTCAGTCATTCAGCTCAGCCAACAAGGGCAACACTTGGGGGAGACACATTTCCACCAAAAATGTGAAGAACGAAAAAAATGAACAATCATTTTCTTCATCAAAAATGCTTTCTTTTCCTCAACATGGTATTCAGAATGAGAGCAATGATGTGTCTGGAGCAGAGGACAATGCTCAGCACACAGTAGGTGCCCAATCACAATTTATGTATTTTGGGCAAAGCAAGTGTCCCTCATTCACATATTTGTGATAAACCATGCACATAAGCTTCCCAACACAGCGATGTGGGCATGACGCCCCCACCCGCCACCCCCAGCCACCCTCAGGCACAGGAACCAGGAGGAAGCTGACATACATGATCAATATTGGGGAGGTTGTGACCCCAGTGAATCCAGGAGGAATGAGGTCACTGAGACTGGGGGAAAGGAGAGAAAACACACCTAGAATTTAGAGTACTTGCCAAGAAGGCAGGTGGGGGAATTCACATAGAAGAATCACCACCAGGTGCACCCGGGTGGCTCAGTCGGTTAAGCGTCTGCCTTCAGCTCAGGTCATGATCTCAGGGTCCTGGGATTGAGCCCCGCATCGGGCTCCCTGCTCAGAGGGAAGTCTGCTTCTCCCTCTCCCTCTGCTGCTCCCCCTGCCTGTGCATTTTCTCTCTCAAACAAATAAGATCTTACAAAAAAAGAATCATCACCAGTGAAGCATAATCATTCCCATTTTATAGATGGAAGCCTGAGGTGACTCTACCCAACACATCCCCTGCCACAAAAGAAACCACTTCAGGAGCTCTGGGGATCGAGTTTGCTGAGGAAGGTCTTCTTCATGGCAGTCTTCAGCTCCTTGT
>NW_023270855.1:47659425-47738443 GCF_011800145.1 Mirounga leonina | reverse complement strand
ATACCTCAGAAATATCTGCTTGATTCAAAATCCAATAGGTGATAAAGGTGGGAGCACAAAATCAAATGGAAAAAATGGGTTGTTTACTGGTTTGTGGTAGGAAAACTGGTGATTTTATGAAGTGGTCCAAATGTGAATTCCTGCCCAAAACTGCAGGCAAAGGTGAAATCCAGATGGATTTCACCCATAGAAGGAAATATGAAGTCAGCAAGAGAAGGTGCAGAAGAATAACTTTGTGATCTAAGAGTGAAGAAGGAGTTATTAAACCAACCTCAAAAGCACAAATGTTAAGGTGATTTTAGAAAGACAAGAAATGTCTATATTCATGCTTTTTATATAAAGAAGCACTTGAGTTTTATAAGCATATCTTCTGTAAGTGTTGATGAATGATGTACTGTATGGTGACTAAATAACATAATTAAAGAAATGTTGAAACCATTCTCTGGAAATAATGTTAACTGCTCAGAAAAGGAAAGTGACATGAAAAGTTCCCCAAGGAATTTGTTCAACAAGGGATATCCAGGATTCATGAACAGGCAGGTGGAAATTGGGAAAAGAGCCTTTGCGTTGCTGAAAATTGACCAGGAAATACTATCTAGAATAAATAAGAAACCAGTGACATTCAGAAGGAGAAACCTCAATACAGAAATGAGCCAAAGGTATGAGCAGAGAACTCACAGAAGGAGTAATACAGACACACCAAAGGATGGTTTTAAGACAAGGAAAAGACAGAGTAAAATGACCATGGACTACACTGTGCACCTATTCAATTCCCCAGATTAGAAAGTGCCCAATGTAAGTGGAAATATGGGGAGAAAGCAATCCTTGAGGCCTACTGGTGAGAACAGAGAATGGAAAAGCACAGACTTAACCTGCTCTGTGCACCAGGACATGTGTTCCTTAGCAACTATCTCAATTGCTCACACCTGTTTGAAGGAGGCATGTTAGAGGATGTTTCTGTAGCATTGCCTGTAGTGGGGAAATGGACAAGACCGCTTGGGAACCATAATTAGGAAGAGGACAGGTCACATGGCCTGGATGCAACTACTGGATCCCCAGGTAGGAGTTCAATGCACACAGAGCAGTGTAAAGGGACCTGGAAAATGATCTTGAGTGAAAGAAGCAAAGGCAGATGAACACTCTAGCATAATTCCATTTGGGCACATGAAAAATAGAGCACCTGAACTATTCTGGATGATACTGTAACGGTGTGTACAAGTCACTATACATTTGCCAAAACCCAAGATGTGCAACACAGACAGTGAAACCTAATGACCAGTGGCCTGAGTTAATAATAATAATGTAACCATATTGGTTCACCAACTAGAACAAATGGATCACAAGAATACCAGATTGTACAAGGTTTAGCAACAACCCTGGTCTCAACCCACCAGATGCCAGTAGCATCCCCTCCCTCCCCATGACCTGTACAACCAAAAGATCCTTCAAGCATGTACAAACATTTCCAGTTGGGGGGGGGGGGTTGTAGATTCAGTCCCAAACAAGAATTAAAACCTAGAAGCTGCAAAGGGCACCTTGAGTAAAGAACTCAAGACCCAGAATGGGCAGCCAGAGAGGACTCTCAGCAGCAGCTCAAGGCTAAGAGTCTGTCTTATGACCCTCCTCCCAGACCCTATCTCCATCCCAAGTCTGGGCCTTGATCCCCACAACTGTCTGAGTATTGCTACCTACCCTGTCCCTCCTGGTCCCCCTTAGCCTGGGCTGCCACTTCCAGGAAGCAGCCAGCAGGGGAGGACAGAAGAAGTTCTCCTGCCTGAGGCTGTCAGCAGCACACAGGGGCAGGTGTGGGGCCAGACCTCGGGGCGCCTGGAACTGATGCTGTGTGCTTTATCCCTGCTGCAGCTTCCCAGCAGGCTGCTCCACAGGGCCTCCCAGGACACCAACCTGCAAGGCTGCCCTCAGAGTCTGGAGAGGCCAAGAGGATCATCAGAGGGCCTCCAGGGACCTGCAGCCTCTACTCCTTCCTCCAACACAACCAAGGCTCCCTACTTCTCTCTCTGCCCAGAGAGCCCCAGCTGCTGCTGAGAACTAGGAGCTCCCAGTCCTGGGGGAGACAGGGCAAGATTAGATGTCCTCAAGTCCTTGGTGTCAGGGCAGGGTCAGAGAAAAGGCAGGAGCTGAGCAGCCCAGAGTGGGAATCCAGGGCTCTGATGTGGAATCAAGACAGTTGGAGGGCTCATCACAATAAAGTCATTAGAGAACGGGTCTTGAAGAGTTGCTTCTCTTGGTCAATAGACGTATTCAGTGTCTTCTGGCCAAACTGGATAGCCCCACCTCTCTTTGTGGTCAAGTTCTTCCCTACCCCTGTTGTCCTGGTGGTCCAAGCCAAGAGTCTACATTAACATATGCCTCTCTGTAATATAATCAAACTAATATTTGGTCTCCTGTGTTGTCCTTGTTTACTGACCCTCTGATGAGAGTCTGTGTATGCTCATGAGATGACTGGTGGCTGTGGGTTTAAGGTTACAACACATCTTCTGCCTCCAACTCCAATATCTGGCCTCATCTTTGATAATAGTTTAGATCCACAGAAGGCCCCCTTCCTGGATCCTCAGACATATGCTTTCTCAAACCCCAGCATGGGAGTCAGACAGACCTAAATTTCCATGGGACCCCTTCACTCACGTGTTGTGTGACCTCCACCAATATTTCTTATCTTTATAATAGGAGTATCCATACCCTTGACCTCTCTTCTGCCATCTTGAGATAGCACTGTACCCTAAAACACGTCCCTTAGATAGATTCAAGTAAAACACAGGAATGAGAGCTTGATGTTTTACTGAAGGTAAAGTAGGGCAGAAGGGAAAGGGATTTCTATAAGATGTCAGATAGCAACACACTTTTAATATTCTGTATGTTTTTTTAAAAAATTTTATTGTTATGTTAATCACCATACATTACATCATTAGTTTTAGATGTAGTGTTCCATGATTCATTGTTTGTGCATAACACCCAGTGCTCCTTGCAGAACGTGCCCTCTTTAATACCCATCACCAGGCTAACCCATCCTCCTACCCCCCCTCCCTGCTAGAACCCTCAGTTTGTTTTTCAGAGTCCATCGTGTCTCATGGTTTGTCTTCCCCTCCGATTTCCCCCCCTTCATTCTTCCCCTCCTGCTATCTTCTTTTTTTTTTTCTTAACATATATTGCATTATTTGTTTCAGAGGTACAGATTTGAGATTGAACAGTCTTGCACAATTCACAGCACTCACCAGAGCACATACTCTCCCCAGTGTCCATCACCCAGTCACCCCATCCCTCCCACCCCACCCCCCACTCCAGCAACCCTCAGTTTGTTTCCTGAGATTAAGAATTCCTCATTTCAGTGAGGTCACATGATACATGTCTTTCTCTGATTGACTTATTTCGCTCAGCATAATACCCTCCAGTTCCATCCACGTTGTTGCAAATGGCAACATCTCATTCCTTTTGATGGCTGCATAATATTCCATGGTATATATATACCACATCTTCTTTATCCATTCATCTGTCAATGGCCATCTTGGCTCTTTCCACAGTTTGGCTATTGTGGACATTGCTGCTATAAACATCGGGGTGCAAGTACCCCTTCGGATCCCTACATTTGTATCTTTGGGGTAAATACCCAGTAGTGCAATTGCTGGGTCGTAGGGTAGCTCTATTTTCAATTTTTTGAGGAACCTCCATACTGTTTTCCAGAGTGGCTGCACCAGCTTGCATTCCCACCAACAGTGTAGGAGGTTTCCCCTTTCTCCGCATTCCCGCCAACATCTGTCATTTTCTGACTTGTTAATTTTAACCATTCTGACTGGTGTGAGGTGGTATCTCATTGAGGTTTTGATTTGGATTTCCCTGATGCTAAGTGATGTTGAGCACTTTTTCATGTGTCTGTTGGCCATTTGGATGTCTTCTTTGGAAAAATGTCTGTTCATGTCTTCTGCCCATTTCTTGATGGGATTCTTTGTTCTTTGGGTGTTGAGTTTGATAAGTTCTTTACAGATTTTGGATACTAGCCCTTTATCTGATATGTCATTTGCAAATATCTTCTCCCATACTGTCAGTTGTCTTTTGGTTTTCTTGACTCTTTCTTTTGCTGTGCAAAAGCTTTTTATCTTGACGAAGTCCCAATAGTTCATTTTTGCCCTTGCTTCCCTTGCCTTTGGCGATGTTTCTAGGAAGAAGTTGCTGTGGCTGAGGTCGGAGAGGTTGCTGCCTGTGTTCTCCACAAGGATTTTGATGGACTCCTGTCTCACATTGAGGTCTTTCAACCATTTGGAGTCTATTTTTGTATGTGGTGTAAGGAAATGGTCCAGTTTCATTCTTCTGCATGTGGCTGTCCAATTTTCCCAACACCATTTGTTGAAGAGACTGTCTTTTTTCCATTGGACATTCTTTCCTGCTTGGTCAAAGATTAGTTGACCAGAGTTGAGGGTCCATTTCTGGGCTCTCTATTCTGTTCCATTGATCTATGTGTCTGTTTTTGTGCCAGTGCCATACTGTCTTGATGATGACAGCTTTGTAATAGAGCTGGAAGTCCAGAATTGTGATGCTGCCAGCTTTGCTTTTCTTTTCCAACATTCCTCTGGCTATTTGGGGTCTCTTCTGGTTCCATACAAATTTTAGGATTATTTGTTCCATTTCTTCGAAAAAAGTGGATGGTATTTTGATGGGGATTGCATTGAACATGTAGATTGCTCTAGGTAGCATTGACATCTTCACAATATTTGTTCTTCCAATCCATGAGCATGGAACGTTTTTCCATTTCTTTGTGTCTTCCTCAATTTCTTTCATGAGTATTTTATAATTTTCTGAGTACAGATCCTTTGCCTCTTTGGTTAGATTTATTCCTAGGTATCTTATGGTTTTGGGTGCAATTGTAAATGGGATTGACTCCTTAATTTCTCTTTCTTCTGTCTTGTTGTTGGTGTATAGGAATGCCACTGATTTCTGTGCATTGATTTTATATCCTACCACTTTACTGAATTCCTGTATGAGTTCTAGCAGTTTTGGGGTAGAGTCTTTTGGGTTTTCCACATAAAATATCATATAATCTGCAAAGAGTGACAGTTTGAATTCTTCTTTGCTGATTTGGATGCCTTTGATTTCTTTTTGTTGTCTGATTGCTGTGGCCAGGACTTCTAATACTATGTTGAATAGCAGTGGTGATAGTGGACATCCCTGCCGCATTCCTGAGCTTAGGGGAAAAGCTCTCAGTTTTTCCCCATTGAGAATGATATTCGCTGTAGGTTTTTCATTGATGGCTTTTATGATATTGAGGTATGTACCCTCTATGCTTATACTCTGAAGAGTTTTGATCAAGAAAGGATGCTGTACTTTGTCAAATGCTTTTTCTGCATCTATTGAGAGGATCATATGATTCTTGTTCTTTCTTTTGTTAATGTATTGTATCATGTTGATTGATTTGCAGATGTTGAACCAACCGCGCAGCCCAGGGATAAATCCCACTTGGTCGTGGTGAATAATCCTTTTAATGTATTGTTGGATCCTATTGGCTAGTATTTTGGTGAGAATTTTTGCATCCATGTTCATCAGGGATATTGGTCTGTAATTCTCCTTTTTGATGGGGTCTTTGTCTGGTTTTGGGATCAAGGTAATGCTGGCCTCATAAAATGACTTTGGAAGTTTTCCTTCCATTTCTATTTTTTGGAACATTTTCAGAAGAATAGGTATTAATTCTTCTTGAAATGTTTGGTAGAATTCCCCTGGGAAGCCATCTGGCCCTGGGCTTTTGTTTGTTGGGAGATTTTTGATGACTGCTTCAATTTCCTTAGTGGTTATAGGTCTGTTCAGGTTTTCTATTTCTTCCTGGTTCAGTTTTTGTAGCTGATACATCTCTAGGAATGCATCCATTTCTTCCAGGTTATCTAATTTGCTGGCATAGAGTTGCTCATAGTATGTTCTTATAACTGTTTGTATTTCTTTGGTGTTGGTTGTGATCTCTCCTCTTTCATTCATGATTTTGTTGATTTGGGTCATTTCTCTTTTCTTTTTGATGAGTCTGGCCAGGGGTTTATCAATCTTGTTAATTCTTTCAAAGAACCAACTCCTAGTTTCATTGATCTGTTCTACTGTTCTTTTCGTTTCTTTTCATTGATTTCTGCTCTGATCTTTATTATTTCTCTTCTCTGGCTGGGTTTAGGCTTTATTTACTGTTTTTTCTCTAGCTCCTTTAGATGTAGGGTTAGGTTGTGTACTTGAGACCTTTCTTGTTTCTTGAGAAAGGCTTGTATTGCTATATACTTTCCTCTTAGGACTGCCTTTGCTGCATCCCAAAGATTTTGAACAGTTGTCTTTTCATTTTCATTGGTTTCCATGAATTTTTTAAATTCTTCTTTAATTTCCTGGTTGACCCATTCATTCTTTAGTAGGATGCTCTTTAGCTTCCATGTATTTGAGTTCTTTCTGACTTTCCTCTTGTGGTTGAGTTCTAGTTTCAAAGCATTGTGGTCTGAAAATAGGCAGGGAATGATCCGTCTTTTAGTACTAGTTGAGACCTGATTTATGACCTAGGATGTGATTGATTCTGGAGAATGTTCCATGGGCACTAGAGAAGAATGTGTATTCCGTTGCTTTGGGATGGAATGTTCTGAATAGGTCTGTGAAGTCCATTTGGTCCAGTGTGTCATTTAAAGTCTTTATTTCCTTGTTGATCTTTTGCTTAGCTGATCTGTCCATTTCAGTGAGGGGAGTGTTAAAGTCCCCCACTATTATTGTATTGTTGTCGATGTGTTTCTTTGTTTTGTTATTAATTGCCTTATATAATTGGCTGCTCCCATATTAGGGGCATAGATATTTACAATTGTTAGATCTTCTTGTTGGATAGACCCTTTAAGTAGGATATAGTGTCCTTCCTCATCTCTTATTACAGTCTTTGGTTTAAAATATAATTAGTCTGATATAAGGATTGCCACCCCAGCTTTCTTTTGGTGTCCATTAGCATGGTAAATGGTTTTCCACCCCCTCACTTTCAATCTGAGGGTGTCTTTGGATCTAAAATGAGTCTCTTGCAGACAGCATATCGATGGGTCTTGTTTTTTAATCCAATCTGATAGCCTGTGTCTTTTGATTGGGGCATTTAGCCCATTTACATTCAGGGTAACTATTGAAAGATATGAATTTAGTGCCATTGTATTGCCTGTAAGGTGACTGTTACTGTATATTGTCTGTGTTCCTTTCTGGTCTATGTTGCTTTTAGGGTCTCTCTTTGCTTAGAGGACCTCTTTCAAGATTTCTTGTAGGGCTGGTTTCGTGTTTGCAAATTCCTTTAGTTTTTGTTTGTCCTGGAAGCTTTTTATCTCTCCTTCTATTTTCAATGACAGCCTAGCTGGATATAGTATTCTTGGCTGCATATTTTTCTCATTTAATGCTCTGAATATATCCTGCCAGTCCTTTCTGGCCTGCCAGGTCTCTATGGATAGGTCTGTTGCCAATCTAATGTTTCTACCATTGTAGTTTACAGATCTCTTCTCCCGAGCTGCTTTCAGGATTTTCTCTTTGTCTCTGAGACTCGTAAGTTTTACTATTAGATGTCGGGGTGTTGACCTATTTTTATTGATTTTGAGAGAGGTTCTCTGTGCTTCCTGGATTTTGATGCCTGTTTCCTTCCCCAAATTAGGGAAGTTCTCTGCTATAATTTGCTCCAGTATACCTTCTGCCCCTCTCTCTCTTTCTTCTTCTTCTGGGATCCCAATTATTCTAATGTTGTTTCGTCTTATGGTATCACTTATCTCTCAAATTCTGCCCTTGTGATCCAGTAGTTGTTTATCTCTCTTTTTCTCAGCTTCTTTATTTTCCATCATTTGGTCTTCTATATCACTGATTCTCTGTTCTGCCTCATTTATCCTAGCAGTTAGCACCCCATATTTGATTGCGCCTCATTAATAGCCTTTTTGATTTTGACTTGGTTAGATTTTAGTTCTTTTATTTCTCCAGAAAGGGTTTCTCTAATAACTTCCATGCTTTTTTCAAGCCCAGCTAGTATCTTTAAAGTGATGATTCTGAACTCTAGATCGGACATCATACTAATGTCTGTATTGAGTAGGTCCCTGGCAGTTGGCACTACCTCTTGTTCTTTTTGTTGAGGTGATTTTTTCCACCTTGTCATTTTGTCCAGAGGAGAATAGATTAATGAGAGAACAAAATGTTAACAGGGTAAAAAGGTCCTCAGAAAATATACTCTAAACAAATCAGAAAAGACCTGAAGCAGGGGGAAAAGATAGGGAAAGAGAAAAAAAGGAAAAAAAAAAAAGAAAAAGAAAAAGATTAAGATAAAAACAGACAAAAACAGAGCAAAACAAAACAAAAAAACAGAATATGATCAAATATGATCAGGCTGGTACATAGATCAGTGCCACACACTAGATTTTGGGTGTATTTTGGTCTGTTAGAAGAAAGTGCCTCTCAAAATTTTAAAGAAAGAAAAACTTACATATGTACAAAAATAAGGGTTGATATGATGAAGGGATGGAATATAACTGTAAAGATGAAAATTATAAAAAATTTTATAAAAGGAATTGATAAGAAGCTGTTTGAAAAAAGAAAGAAGAGGATTTTAAAAAAAAGAAAAAAAAAGGGAGAGAATGTGATCAGGCAGGGGAGTAGAAAAAAACCATACACTAGAGATTTAGGGTATATTTTGATCTGTTAGAAGAAACTATCTCAAAAATTTAAAGAGAGAACAACTTATATATATATATATATGCCAAAAATAAGGGTAATCACTATGAAGGGATAGAATATGACTCTAAAAATGAAAAATAAAAATGTTTTTTAAAAAAAGGGGATTGATAAGATGTTGGTTGAAAAAGGGAAAAAGAAAAATTAAAAAAAAAAAGACAGTTTAAAAAAAATTAACTTTGAAAGACTACAGAATCATGGTAAAAAAGCCATGGATTCTATGTGCAGTATTCCCCTAGCGCTGGAGTTCTGCTGTTCTCATTGATGGGTAAACTTGGTCTTGGCTGGCTGTTCTTGCTGATCTTCTGGGGGAGGGGCCTGTTGCGGTGGTCCCCAAAAGTCTTTGCTGGAGGCGGAATTGCCCCGCCATTGCCCGGTCTGGGCTAAGTAATCTGCTCGGTTTGCTCTTGGGAGCTTTTGTTCCCTGCAAGCTTTCAGTACAGCTTTGGAGGACGAGAGTGAAAATGGCGGCCTCCCAATCTCCACCCCAGAGGAGCCAAGAACTCGGAGCCCCGCTCCTCAGTGAGCCCCCAGAGGAAAGCAGTCAGTCACTCCCATCTCCCTGGTCTCCAGCCACACTCCGTGCTCACCCATCCTGTGACCACGCATTTCTATCTCTGGCACATGACCCTGTGCAGAATCTCCAAACCCAGCAGATCCCTGCGGTGCTCTCCTGCACCCCTCCTCCCCGGGGGAGGAAGGGGAGTGTCCCCGGATCTGCCGCTTGTTGGGTCCCTGCTGGAGGAGCAGTGGCCCGACTGTGCCGCGGATCACAGTCTATGGCAACCCCGAGCTGAGAGCCTGTGCCTTGGCTCCATCTCCGCAGCCAGCTTCCCTGCTCCAATACCTGGGAGCTCTGCCACACTCAGGCACCCCTGGTCTTTCTGTGACCCCGAGGGTCCTGAGACCACACTGTCCCGGAGGGTTCCACCCCCCGCTTAGCCACCAGAGTGACATCCCTCAGCGGAGCAGACTTCTAAAAGTTCTGATTTTGTGCTCCGCTGCTCTATCACTTGCCAGAAGCGGCCAACGGAGGCCCCTCCCCCACCGTCTATCCTCCCGAATATCACCTCGGATTCACTTCTCTGCACATCTTCCCTTCCAGAAAGTGGTAGCTTTTCTGTTCAGAGAGTTGTTGCTATTCTTTTCTTCGATCTCCTGTTGAGTTTGTAGGTGTTCAGAATGGTTTGATCCCTATCCAGCTGAATTCCTGAGACCAGACGAAATCCGGGTCTCCTACTCCTCCACCATCTTGCTCCCCCCCACCAATATTCTGTATGTTCTTATCCAAACCTTCCCTTCCTCACTCTCTCTTACTCTTTACTTCACATTCTGACATCCCACACTCAACACAGATCAACATAGAAACCTCCTTATGGTCTATCCCCTCCAAAGACAGCAAGAACTATAAAGAGTCAGCCATCTTCTTGGAGACAAATAGTTTATTTTCTCTTGTGCATTTATTATAATTAAAAATAATACTTATACAATGTTGGACATAGCACCTGATCAAAAAAGCCCCAGTGCTGGTGGCATTCATTATTATGCTTACTTCTGTTTATCCTTATGGGAGAAAAGGGGAGGATCTGCCCTTCTTGTCTATGCAAGAAGAACCCTGTGTATCAGTGGACAGACACATCACTGTGATGGTCCCCACCAGCCCATAGGTAGATAACACATTCTTAGACATAGGTAACAGGATGTATGTCATCACATGGGAGCAAGAATGAGAAATGATGATCAGTAGTGCCTATGCAAATGGGGGGGGGGGCAAAAAACTGAAGAAAAACAAACACCTACCATGCATCCAACACCTATGGATGCATCCAACAATACCTGTTTGTATTCTTATATATTGAATCTCTACAACAGTCCTATGGAGACAGACATTATTACCCCTAGCCCTAATATCATATTTCCTCACCACCAAGCTGACCATCAGGTGCTTAGGGGACTGAATTTCCTATGGAAGCTTTTCTTTGTGGCATTCTTGAGCTCCTTATTCCTGAGGCTGAAAATGATTGGGCTGAGAAAGGGAGTGAAGACCGTATAGGTCGTGGCCATCAGAGTGTTACTGTCCATAGAATGGGGGCCCTTGGGCTTGAGGTAGATAATGGAGGCAAAACCGTAGTGCACAATGACCACGGTCAGGTGGGACACACATGTGGAGAAGGTCTTGTGCCTGCCCTCAGCAGAGGGGATCCTTAATATGGCAGCCACAATGAAGACATAGGAGAGGACAATGAGGAATAAACAGCCCATCAGAGCTGTGACACACACCAGGATCACACCCAAGGTGACAGAGGATGTCTCCTTCCCACAGGCCAACTTTAGGAGGGAAAGCACATGGCAGACAAAATGGTGGATCTCATTAGACCTGCAGAAGGTGAGGTGAAAAACTATCAGGGTCACCATCATCCCCATGACTGAGCCACCAGCCCAGGTCCAGGACACTAGACGGGCACAGGTGTGGGTGCTCATGAGCACGTTGTAGCGCAGGGGGTGGCAGATGGCCACGTAGCGGTCGTAGCCCATGATCATGAGCAGGAAGGAGTGGGTGAAGCCGAATGTGAAGGAGAAGAACATCTGGCTGGCACAGGCCACAAAGGTGATGGTGTGGTGGCTGGAGAGCATGTCAACCAGCATGCGAGGGGTGACAGCAACAGTGAACAGAATCTCAGAGGTGGACAGGGCACACAGGAAGAGGTACATGGGCATGTGCAGGCTGCGCTCACTCCACACAGTGGCCATGATGATCAGGTTCCCCAGCAGGGTAAATAGGTACATCAGCAGGTACAGCAGGAAGAAGGCAGGCAGGAGATGCTGTGGGAAGTTGGAGAAGCCCACGAGGATGAATTCAGACACCATGCTATAGTTCTGACCAGCCACAGATGCTGCATCTGCTCAGATCACAGGGAATGAAGGCGACCAGAATAAAGATCATGAATCTATACATTAATAACCTAGAACATCTACAAAATGGAGGAACTTTAAATGCATTGTGTTAGGATTTGGAAAATGACAATGATACTCACTGTTTCTGCTGTTCTTTAGCATGGAACTAAAAGCCCTGAGCAGTGCTCTAAGGAAGAAAAAAGAAAGAAGGTATGAGGATTTGACAGGAAGAGACCAGCTCACACACCCAGAAAAAGCAAAAGAATGAAGTCAGAACATACCACAGCAAGAGAGAGCACAGATCTGCAGAATATGAGATCCACTTCCAAAAACCAGTATTTCTCATAGAATTACACCAGTAGTAATCATTCAAAATATGAATTTGAAGTAAAAAGTAAGATACTATTCCCAGGAGTGACCCAAAGTGTAGAGAAACAGCTCTCTAGCATTTTGGCCTGGTGATTCCTTTACACTCAGGAAAATTTGAGCCTCTAATGGACTTTTGTTTTGGTACATTATCACTCCCCATGTTCACCATATTAGAAAGGAACACTGAGATTCTCTGAAAATATTCAGTTTTGGATACATTCAAAAGATGAGTAAATCTATTCAATGTCTTTATAAGTAACATATTTTTTGGAAAGTAACTACTTTTACAAAATGAATATTTAGTGACAAGAGTGGTGTTTTGTTTTTTTTTTAACATTTTAGCAAATTTGTTCCATGCTGGCTGGGTGGGAGACAAGATGATGCTTGTATCTGCTTCTTCATTCAGCCTGTGGCAATATGTGGTTTTAGTTGAAGCATATGATGAAAATACATCCTCACCTTCATTGGAAAAGTGAGGACCTGATGGTCCCCCAGAAAAGGTCTCTGGGACCCCAGGGTCCTCATATCACACTTTGAGGTAGCCTCTGTTATAAAATATCCAGGAATGAATCAAACACATGCAATTCTTCCAAATTTAGAAATTTTTACCATTAATAAAAATGTAGAAGGCGATTTGAATACATGGAGAACAATCTACATTCTCAGATGAGGTCAGGAAATATGGTAATGATGACACTTCTTCCTCAAATTATAGCATCAGGGCGACTGCATTTACACTTCCAGTGAATCAGCTGTACATCTCATAAAAGTTTCCTCAAATTTCTTCTGAAAAATGAGGTCAGTGCAAAACTATACTAATCTTCCTAAAATGGAGTCAATAGGAAAGAAATGTTCTGGCAAGGATGGAGACTCATCGTAGACATTATACACATCATAGTCTTTTTTTTTTTTTAAGATTTATTTATTTATTTATTTATTTATTTATTTGAGAGAGCGAGAATGAGAGAGAGAGAGAGAGTACATGAGATGGGGGAGGGCTAGAGGGAGAAGCAGGTTCCTCGCTGAGCAGGGAGCCCGGTGCAGGACTCGATCCTGGGACTCCAGGATCATGACCTGAGCCAAAGGCAGTCGCTTAACCAACTGAGCCACCCAGGTGCCCCACATCATAGTCTTTTTTAAGTGTGAATCTGGAACAGACACGGACACTGATCAAATTGATTGGATACCTCAGAAAATATCCCCCATGATTCACAGCTCAAATGTGATAAAAGTGGGAGCACAAATTAAAGGGAAATGGTGGAATATTTAAGAGTTTGTGGTGGGAAAACTGGTCCTTTTATGCAGCAAAGTCAATCTGAATATCTGCCCAAGACCACACGCAAAGGCGGATTCCAGGATTCAAGACATAAATACAAAATAGGACACTGGGAAGTTAATAGGAGAGGGTGTAGGAGAAGAATTTTGTTGATCCAGGAGTGGAGAAGTACTTCCTTTTTTTTAAATTAAGTTCAATTAGCCAATATATAGTATATCATTAGTTTTTGATGTAGTGTTCAATGATTCATTAGTTGTGTATAACACCCAATACTCATCTTAAACACATTTCAGAAACACAAACATTAGGTAATTTTGAAAGAATGAAAACATCAACAGGAAGAGTATTTGTTCAACAAATGATGTCCTGGATCCAGTTAAGGGGAGATGGAAAGGTGGGGAAAGATCATTTTCATTGTCCACAACTGACCAGGGAATAGGATGTAGAATAAACAAGAAACCAGTTCCATCTACAAGAAGTAGAAAGCTCAATACAGAAATGAGTAAAGGTGTGAGCAGAGAACTCACAGAGGGCACAGCACAGGCAAATGAAAACATGCTTAGAGGAAAAAAAAGCGGGAGGGAAGGAGAGAAAGAAAGGGAAATGCAGTGGAAATTCAGTGTCTACTCATTCAATGCCCCAAATTAGAAAGTGCCCAGTGCTGATCAGGTGTGGGGAGAAAGCAATATTCGTGCCCTGCCTGTGAGAACTAGAGGGTGAAAATTAAGAGCTCCAGCACATGTGCTCCCGAGTGTCTATCTCCATTGTTCACAGGTATTTGTAGGGCAGCATGTCAGGGGATATTTTGTAGCATTGCTGGTGGTGAGGAATGGGAAAAGTTGCTTGTCCATAAGTGGGAAGAGGGCAGGTCACATGGGCTGGATGAAACTACTGTAGCTCCAGGCAGCAGCTGGATGCGCGTACAACCATGTAAAGGGCCCTCTCTTTATCATAGGAAACAAACTTGGGGTTGCTGGAGGGGAGGGGCGTGCAGGGATGGGGTAACTGGGTGATGGACATTAAGGAGGGCATGTGATGTAATGATATAACTGGGTATTATATAAGACTGAAGAATCACAGGCCTGTACCTATGAAACCATAGTACATTACATGGTAATTAATTGAACTTAAATTAAAAATATTTTTTAAAGTATTATTAAGTGAATGAAGCAAAAACCAGATGAATGCTCTAGCATAATTCCATTTGGGCGTGTGAAATACAGAGCACCTGAAACTATTCTGGATGATGCTGTCTCTATACATCTGTCAAACCCATAGAACATGCAACACAGACAGTGAACTCTAACATAACATGTGGGCTGAGATATTAATAATAATGTATCATATTGGTTCACCAATTGGAACAAATGCACCACAGTAACACAAGAGGTAAATCTATAAAGAACTTCTCAAACTCAACACCCAGAAAACAAATAATCAAGTCAAAAACTGGGCAGAAGACATGAACAGACACTTCTCCAAAGAAGACATACAAATGGCTGACACATCAAAATGTTCATCATCATTAGCCATCAGGGAAATTCAAATCAAAACCACATTGAGATACCACCTTATACCAGTTAGAATGGCAAAAATGGACAGGGAAAGGAACAACAAATGCTGGAGAGGTTGTGGAGAAAGGGGAACCCTCTTACAGTGTTGGTGGGAATGCAAGTTGGTACAGCCACTTTGGAAAACAGTGTGGAGGTGCCTCAAAAAATTAAAGATAGAGCTACCCTATGACCTAGCAATTGCACTCCTGGATATTTACCCCAAAGACACAGATGTAGTGAAAAGAAGAGCCCTGTGCACCCCAATGTTCATAGCAGCAATGTCCGCAATAGCCAAACTGTGGAAAGAACCAAGATTCCCTTCAACAGATGAATGGATAAAGAAGATGTGGTCCATATATACAATGGAGTATTACTCAGCCATCAGAAAGGATGAATACCCAACTCTTCCATCAACATGGATGGGACTGGAGGAGATTATGCTAAGTGAAATAAGTCAAGCAGAGAAAGTCAATTATCATATGGTTTCACTTATTTGTGGAACATAAGGCATAGCATGGAGGACATTAGGAGAAGGAAGGGAAAAATGAAGTGGGGGAAATTGGAGGGGGGAGTGAACCATGAGAGACTATGGACTCGGAGAAACAGGTTTTAGAGGGGAGGGGGGATTGGTTAGCCCAGTGATGGGTATTAAGGAGGGCATGTACTGCATGGAGCACTGGGTGTTATACGAAAACAATGGATCGTGGATCATCACATCAAAAACTAATGATGTAATGTATGGTGACTAACATAACATAATAAAATTTTAAAAATTAAAAAAAATAAATGGTGTGCAGGAGAGAGGGTGTATGCCTTTTTCTGTAAACTAAAAACATTTCTATAAAATCTAAAAGTGGGCGCATGGGTGGCTCAGTTGGTTAGGCGACTGCCTTCGGCTCAGGTCATGATCCTGGAGTCCCTGGATCGAGTCCCGCATTGGGCTCCCTGCTCAGCGGGGAGTCTGCTTCTCCCTCTGACCCTCCCCCCTCTCATGTGCTCTCTCTCATTCTCTCTCAAAATAAATAAATAAAATCTTTAAAAAAAAAATTAAAGATAAAATAAAATAAAATAAAATAAAATCTAAAAGTGACCAATTTTCTATGAAATTACAAAAGGAAAAATAATTTACAACATAGATATGCACAGAGAAACAATACCTAGCTACAAGAGCATACACAAATCAAAGAGTATACCTTCAGTGTGTTAGAATGGTTGCTGAAACTGGAGGGAAACAGGGTGGCAGAAAGAGAACATGAACAAAATAAGAGAAGAACGTTGTCGTTGTGAAGACCAATGATTATCAAAAGCAGCGAACCAGAAATATCATTGACTCAAACCTCTGCACCTGTCGTCTGCCATAAAATAAAGCAAAAAAATATTTTTATGAATGATTTGAGCCTCATTTGCTGCCCAGAGCTCTGGAAATCGTGGGCTCTGGGACAGGGCCCAGCCATAATTACACCCTGTGGTCTCCCTGGGGGCTTGTTCCCAAGGATCCCCCACAATAGGATGGCAGGCCAGAAATGGCAGGCCAGGGAAGGACCTTCCTGGAGTGAGGAAGGCTGTGCTGATGATCTGGAAATAGTCTTGTGGCCCCGCAGCTGTCCCACCCAGAAATCCAGACACCGGTGTCAGCCCCCTTCTGTGCCTCCTCCCCCATCACTCAGCATCACCTCTGCCTACAAAATGGCTGCCCCTGGATTCTGCTCCTCTCCCTCTCTGTGGCTCTACCTCCCTCCCCTGCACTGCTCACTGCCCCAGGCTCCTCCTCTGCTCCCACTCCATTCTGGCTTCCAGAGAGCATTGTCTGAAACATACACCCGGTGCAGTCATCAGAGCCAGGCTTCAAGTCCCAGCGTTTGCTGTGTGTTTCTGAGAAAGAAAATTCCAGCTCTGAGCCTCCTCACCCCAAATGAAAAATGGGAGTAAGCAGAGAACTGTCTTGACAAGGTCCGTGAGCATTCACAGAAAGGGCCCCATGTTTACCTCAGATGGGTAGTTATCACTACCAATTTGACATCTTTTCTGCCCTCTAAGCTGTTTTCTGTCCTCAGTCTGTACCACATGGGACCAACTGGCCCCATTCTAAACTCATGGCCTCTGACCTCACGGGGACCCTAGGTACCTCTGGTAACCTGACAACCCAGTTCCACAAGTGGCTGGTCCAACCTCCACCCTCTCACCTAGCCCCTGTCTCACCGTTATACCCTGCCTTCCCCGCTCCTGCTGGGTGGAGTGGCAGCAGTTCTCTGGGCTGGGCTCCCCAGTCTCCTCTGACAGGTGCAGAAGAGAATTCTGTCTACTCTGGTCTCACAGAAGATGGCTCACACACAGGTGCGGAGTCCATGTCACACATCACAGGAGTGTATCAAGCTCACCTCTTTATTTATTTGAGAGAGAATATAAGCAAGGGGAGTGGCAGGCAGAGGGAGAGGGAGAAGCAGTGTCCTCACTGAGCTGGGAGCCCGACGCAGGGCTCAATCTTAGGACCCCAGCATCATGACCTGCCCTGAAGGCAAATCCTTAACCAACTGAGCCCTCAGGTACCTGGAAAGTAACTGTATTTTATTTTATTATTTTTATTATTATAAGTAACTGCATTTCAAAAACTCCTTTAGCAAGAAGTGTGGTTTTGTTTTATTTTTAGCAAATTTGTCCAAGCTGGCTGGATGGAAGACAAGATGATGCTTGTATTGCTTCTTCATTCAGCTTGTGGCAATATGCAGTTTTAGTTAAAGCATATGACAAAAATAATCCTCTTCTTCATTGGAAAGTGAGGCCCCCCAAAAGGGTCTCTGGGACCCCAGGGTCCTCATATCACATGTTGAAAACCTCTGTTACAAAATATCTAGGAATTAACCAAACACATGCAATATCTCCAAGGACAGAAAATTTAACCACTGACAGATATGTAGAAGGTGGTCTGGATACATAGAAAACATGGAAATCAATTTGTTCTCTTGGGTGGGTTGAGTGAATAGAGCAATTATGTCAACTCTTTCCCAAATTATATTCAGTGCAACTGCACCTATAATTTAAGAAGTTAAATTTAATAACTATCTTAAACTTCTTTCTGAAAAAGTCAGAAAAACCATACTGGTCTTCTAAAAATGGAGTGTACATGGGGCGTCTGGATGCCTCAGTCTATTGAAAGTCAGATCTTGATTTCAGCTCAGGTCATGATGCCAGGGTGCTGGGATCAAGCCCCAGTCCAGCTCCCTGCTCAGCGATCAGTGGGGAGTCTCCTTGTCTCTGTCTCCCTCTGCACCTCTCCCCAACTCCCACAAATAAGTCTCAAATAAATAAATTTTTAAAAATATATAATAAATAAAAATGTATTACACAAGAGAGATAGAGAGATATCCCTCCTGGTATTGAGACTCACATTAGACTCGGAATCATTTTAAAAACTGTGAGCCTGGAACAGACATGTATCATATGTATGATACACAGATCACACTGTTTGGATACCTCAGAAATATCTGCTTGATTCAAAACCCAATAGGTGATAAAGTGGGAGCACAAAATCAAATGGAAAGAATGGGTTGTTTACTGGTTTGTGGTAGGAAAACTGGTGATTTTATGAAGTGGTCCAAATCTGAATTCCTGCCCAAAACTGCAGGCAAAGGTGGAATCCAGATGGATTGCACCCATAGAAGGAAATATGAAGTCAGCAAGAGAAGGTGCAGGAGAATAACTTTGTGGTCTAAGACTGAAGAAGGGGTTATTAAACAAACCTCAAAAGCACAAATGTTAAGGTGATTTTAGAAAGACAAGGAATGTCTATATGCATGTTTTCTATATAAAGAAGCATTTGAATATTACAAGCGTATCTTCTGGAAGTATTGATGCCATTCTTAGTAGATAAATGTTAACTGTTTGGAAAAAGAAACAGACATGAAACCTTCTCCAAGGAATTTGTTCAACAGGCATCTGTGAACAGGCAGGTGGAAATTGGGAAAAGAGCCTCTGCTTTGCTGAAAATTGGCCAGGAAATACTATCTAGAAAAAATAAGAAACCAGTGACAATCAGAAGGAGAAACCTCAATACAGAAATGAGCCAAGGATATGAGCAGAGAACTCACAGAAGGAGTAACACAGACACATGAGAGTAGGTTTTAAGACAAGGAAGGGGAGAAAAATGATCATGGACATTCACCGTACACCTATTCATTTCCCCAGATTAGAAAGTACTCAATATCAATAGAAATATGGGGAAAAAGCAGTCCTCATGGCTTGCTGGTGAGAACCGAGAATCGAGAAGCACAGAGTTCACTTGCTCTGGGCACCAAGACATGTGTTCCTGAGCAACTATCTTGATTGCTCACACCTGTCTGAAGGGATCATGTCAGAGGATATTTAGGTAGCATTGCTTGTAGGGGGGAAATGGACAAGACTGCTTGGGAACCATAATTAGGAAGAGGACAGTTCACATGGCCTGGATGCGACTACTGGATCCCCAGGTAGGAGTTCAATGCACACACATCAGTGTAAAGGGACCTGGAAAATGATCTTGAGTGAAAGAAGCAAAAGCAGATGAACACTCTAGCATAATTCCATTGGGCACATGAAAAATAGAGCACCTGAAGTATTCTGGATGATACTGTAACGGTGTATACAAGTCACTATACATTTGCCAAAACCCAAGATGTGCAACACAGACAGTGAAACCTAATGACCTGTGGGCTGAGTTAATAATAATGCAACCATATTAGTTCACCACCTGGAACAAATGGACCACAAGTATACTAGATTGTACAAGGTTTAGCAACAACCCTGGCCTCAACCCACCAGATGCCAGTAGCATCCCCTCTCTCCCCATGACCTGGTACAACCAAAGGTTCCTCCAGGCATGTACAAACATTTCTGGGGTGTGTGTGTGTGTGTGTGTGTTTGTGTATGTGTGTGCAGAATCAGCCCCAAACAAGAATGCAGAACTAGAAGCTGCAGAGAGCACTAGGTTGAGTAAAGAACCCAGGACCCAGAATGGGCAACCAGATAGGACTCCCAGCAGCTGCCCAAGGCTATGAGCCTGTCTTATGACTCTTCTCCCAGACCCTGTCCCCATCCCAAGTCTGGGCCTTGATCCCCACAACTGTCTGAGTATTACCACCTACCCTGTCCTTCTTGGTCTCCCTCAGCCTGTGCAGCCTCTTCCAGGAAGCAGCCAGCAGTGGAGGGCATAAAAGCTCTCCTGCCTGAAGCTGTCAGTGGCACACAGGGGCAGGTGTGGGGCCAGACCTCAGGGCTCCTGGAACTGATGCTGTGTGCTTTATCCCTGCTGCAGCTTCCCAGCAGGCTGCTCCACAGGGCCTCCCAGGACACCAACCTGCAAGGCTGCCCTCAGAGTCTGGAGAGGCCAGGAGGATCATCAGAGGGCCTCCAGGGACCTGCAGCCTCTACTCCTTCCTCCAACACTCCAACCAAGGCTCCCTGCTTCTCTCTCTGCCCAGAGAGCCCCAGCCCCTGCTGAGGACTAGGAGCTCCCAGTCTTGGGGGAGACAGGGACAGATTAGATGTCCTCAAGTCTTTGGGGTCAGGGCAGGGTCAGAGGGAAGGCAGAAGCTGGAGTAGCCCACAGTGGGAATCCAGGGCTCTGCCCTGAAATCAAGGCAGCTGGAAGGCTTCCCAGAATAAGGGTAATTTAGAGTTGGGTCTTGGAGAGTCGCTTCTCTCGGTCAATAGAAGTGTTCAGTATCTTCTGGCCAAACAGGATAGCCCCACCTCTTCTTGTGGTCAAGTTCTTTCCTATCCCTGTTGTCCTGATGGTCCAAGCAAAAGAGCCTACATTAACATCTGTCTCTCTGTGATATAATCAAACTAATATTTGGTCTCTTGTGCATCTTTGTTCATCCAATCTGTGGAAAGAGCCGAGATGCCCTTCAACAGATGAATGGATAAAGAAGATATGGTCCATGTATACAATGGAATATTACTCAGCTATCAGAAAGGATGAATACCCAACTTTTACATCAACATGGATGGGACTGCAGGAGATTATGCTAAGTGAAATAAGTCAAGCAGAGACAGTCAATTATCATATAGTTTCACTTATTTGTGGAATATAAGGAATATCATGGAGGACATTAAGAGAAGGAAGGGAAGAATGAGAGTCTTTGTATGCTCTCGAGAGGACTGGTGGCTGTGGGTTTAATGTTACAACACATCTTCTGCCTCCCAACTCCAATATCTGGCCTCACCTTTGAGTAATAATTTAGATCCACAGAAGACCCCCTTCCTGGATCCTCGGACATATGCTTTCCCAAGCCCCAGCATGGGAGTCAGACAGACCTAAATTTCCATGGGACCCCTTCACTCATGTGTTCTGTGACCTCCACCAACATTTTTCATCTGCATAGTAAGGATACCCATACCCTTGTCCTCCCTTTGTGCCACCTTGAGATATCATTGTGCCTATAACACATCCCCCAGATAGATTCAAGTAAAACATAGGAATGAGAAATTGATGTTCTTCTGAAGGTAATGTGGGGAAAAGGGAAAAGGATTTCCATAGATGTCAGATAGCAACACCGTTTTACCATCCTTTATGTTCTAACCCAAACTGAACCCTCTCCCCCTTCCAGCCCTCATTTCCATCTGTCTGCATCCTTCTCCTTCTAGTCCCTTCCTCTCTCATTCTCCCTTCCCTTTCCCTCCTCATGGGAAAATTGCCCTGTTACCAACATCCTTCTCTTTCTTCATTCCTTTCCCAGATTTTCACCATATCCAATTTTAGGCAACTTTCTGTTCAGATCAGTTTAAAGGACTCCTATCCCACTAGTTCACTCTCTCTCTTCTATCTCTCTCAGTCTCTCTCTCTATCTCTCTCTTCTTCTCCTTCTAAACTCTTAAGATAGAAAACCTCCCTTAGGGTCTATCCTTTCTGAAGCAGGGAGCAATTATAAATAGTAAACCATCTTCCAGGAGTCAAGTAGTTTATTTTCTTAGGTGCATTTGTTATAATTTAAAAGACAGTACTATATACTCAGAATGTAAATGGGCTAAATACCCCAATCAAAAGACACAGGGTATCAGATTGGATAAAAAGCAAGACTCATTGATATGCTGTCTGCAAGAGACTCATTTTAGACCCAAAGACACCTCTGGATTGAAAGTGAGGGCATAGAAAACCATTTATCATGCTAATGGACATCAAAAGAAAGCTGGGGTGGCAATCCTTATATCAGACTAATTAGATTTTAAACCAAAGACTGTAATAAGAGATGAGGATGGTTGAGAGCCTTTTCCTTAAGATCAGGAACATGACAAGGATGCCCACTCTCACCACTATTGTTCAACATAGTACTAGAAGTCCTAGCAAAAGCAATCAGACAACAAAAAGAAATAAAAGGTATTCAAATTGACAAAGAAGTCAAACTCCCTCTCTTTGCAGATGACATGATACTTTATGTGGAAAACCCTAAAGACTCCATCCCCAAATTACTAGAACTCATACAGCAATTCAGTAATGTGGCAGGATACAAAATCAATGCACAGAAATCAGTTGCTTTCTTATACACTAACAATGCAACTGTAGGAAGAGAAATTAGAGAATCTATCCCATTTACAATAGCAACAAAAACGATAAGATACCTTGGAATACACCTAACCACAGAGGTAAAGGACCTATACTCTAGGAACTACAGAACACTCATGAAAGAAATTGAAGAAAACACAAAAAGATGGAAAAACATTCCCTGCTCATGGATCAGAAGAATAAACATTGTTAAAATGTCTATGCTACCCAGAGCAATCTATACCTTCAATGCCATCCCAATCAAAATTCCAATGACATTTTTCAAAGTGCTGAAACAATCCTAAAACAAACAATCCTAAAATTTGTATGGAATCAGAAAAGACCCCAAATCACCAAGGAAATGTTGAAAAAGAAAAACAAAGCTGGGGACATCACGTTGCCTGATTTCAAGCTATATTACAAAGCAGTGATCACCAAGACAGCATGGTACTGGCACAAAAACAGACATATAGACTAATGGAACAGAATAGAGAGCCCAGATATGGACCCTCAACTCTATGGTCAAATAATGTTTGACAAAGCAGGAAAAAATATGCAATGGAAAGAAGACAGTCTCTTCAATAAATGGTGCTGGGAAAATTGGACAGCCACATGCAGAAGAATGAAACTCGACCATTCTCTAACACTATACACAAAGATAAACTCAAAATGGATGAAAGACCTCAATGTGAGACAGGAATCCATCAAAATCCTAGAGGAGAACATAGGCAGTAACCTCTTTGATATCGGCCACAGCAACTTCTTTCATGACACATCTCCAAAGGCAAGTGAAACAAAAGAGAAAATGAACTTTCTGGACTTCATTGAGATAAAAACCTTCTGCACAGCAAAGGAAACAGTCAACAAAACAAAGAAGCAACCCACAGAACGCAAATGACACGACAGACAAAGGGCTGGTATCCAAGATCTATAAAGAACTTCTCAAACGCAACACCCAAAAAACAAATAATCAAGTCAAAAAATGGGCAGAAGACACGAACAGACACTTCTCCAAAGAAGACATACAAATGGCTAACAGACACATGAAAAAGTGTTCATCATCATTAGCCTTCAGGGAAATTCAAATCAAAACCACATTGAGATGCCATCTTACACCAGTTAGAATGGCAAAAATTGACAAGGCAAGAAACAACAAATGTTGGAGAGGTTGTGGAGAAAGGGGAACCCTCTTAGACTGTTGGTGGGAATGCAAGTTAGTACAGCCACTTTGGAAAACAGTGTGGGGGTTCCTCAAAAAATTAAAGATAGAGCTACCCTATGACCCAGGAATTGCACTACTGGGTATTTACCTTAAAGACACAGATGTAGTGAAAAAAAGAGCCATATGCACCCCCAATATTCCTAGCTGCAATGTCCACAATAACCAAACTGTGGAAAGAGTCGAGATGCCCTTCAACAGATGAATGGATAAAGATATGGTCCATATATACAATGGAATACTACTCAGCCATCAGAAAGGATGAACACCCAACTTTTACATCAATATGGATGGGACTGGAGGAGATTATACTAAGTGAAATAAGTCAAGCAGAGACAGTCAATTATCATATGGTTTCACTTATTTGTGGAATATAAGGAATATCATGGAGAACATTAGGAGAAGGAAGGGAAGAATGAAGAGGGAGAAATCGAAGGGGAAGATGAACCATGAGAGACTATGGACTCCGGGGAAAGAAACTGAGGGTTTTAGAGGGGAGGTGGGGGGGGATGGGTTAGTCCAGTGATGGGTACATATTGCATGGAGCCCTGGGTGCTATATGCAAACAATGAATCATGGAACACCACATCAAAAACTAATGATGTAATGTATGGTGATTAACATAACATAATAAAATAAAATAAAATTTAAAACAACAACAACAACAAAAAAGAGATGAGGAAGGACATTATATCATACTTAAAGGGTCTATCCAACAGGAAGATCTAACAATTGTAAATATTTATGCCCCTAGTATGGGAGCAACCAATTATATCAGCCAATTAATAACAAAATCAAAGAAACACATCAATAATAATACAATAATAGTGGGGGACTTTAACATCCCCTCACTGCAATGGACAGATCATCTAAGCAGAAGATCAACAAGGAAATAAGGGCTTTGAATGACACACTGGACCAGATGGACTTCACGGATATATTCAGAACATTCCACCCTAAAGAAAGAGAATATACATTCTTCTCTAGTGCACATGGAACATTCTCCAGAATAGATCACATACTGGGCCACAAATCAGGTCTCAACCAGTACCAAAAGATTGGGATCATTTCCTGTATATTTTGGACCACAATGCTTTGAAACTGGAACTCAATCACAAGGAGGAAAGTCGGAAAGAACTCAAATACATGGAGGCTAAAGAGCATCCTACTAAAGAATAAATAGGTCAACCACGAAATTAAAGAAGAATTTTAAAAATTCATGGAAACAAATGAAAATGAAAACACAACTATTCAAAATTTTTGGGATGCAGCAAAAGCAGTCCTAAGAGGGAAGTATATAGCAGTACAAGCCTTTTCAATAATCAAGAAAGGTCTCAAATACACATGCTAACCTTACACCTAAAGTAGCTGGAGAAATAACAGCAAACAAAGCCTAAACCAGGCAAGAGAAGAGGAATAATAAAGATTAGAGCAGAAAACGATGAAATAGAAACCAAAAGAACAGAACAGATCAACGAAACTAGGAGCTGGTTCTTTGAAAGAATTAATAAGATTGATAACCCCCTGGCCAGACTTATCAAGAAGAAAAGAGAAAGGACTCAAATAATTAAAATCATGAGTGAAAGAGGAGAGATCATAACCAACACCGAAGAAATACAGACAATTATAAGAATATATTATGAACAACTATATGCCAACAAATTAACCAACCTGGAAGAAATGGATGGGTTCCTAGAGATGTATAAACTACCAAAACCGAACCAGGAAGAAATAGAAAACCTGAACAGACCCATAACCAGTAAGGAAATCGAAGCAGTAATCAAAAAACTCCCAACAAACAAGAACCCGGGGCCAGATGGCTTCCCAGGGGAATACTACCAAACATTTTTTTAAAAAAATTATGTTATGTTAGTCACCATACAATACATCATTAGTTTTTGATGGGTATTAAGGAGGGCACGTACTGCATGGAGCACTGGGTGTTATATGAAAACAATGGATCATGGACTACCAAACATTTAAAGAAGAAATAATACGTATTCTTCTGAATCTGTTTCAAAAATCAAAATCGAAGGAAAACTTCTGAACTCTTTCTATGAGGCCAGCATTACCTTGATGTCAAAACCAGACAAAGGTCCCACCAAAAAGGAGAATTACAGACCAATATCCCTGATGAACATGAATGCAAAAATTCTCACCAAAACACTAACCAATAGCATCCAACAGTACATTAAAAGGATTATTCACCACAACCAAGTGGGATTTATTACTGGGCTGCAAGGTTGGTTCAACATCTGCAAATCAATCAATGTGATACACTACATAAATAAGAGAAAGGACAAGAACCATATGATACTCTCAATTGATGCACAAAAAGCATTTGACAAAGTGCAGCATCCTTCCTTGATTAAAACTCTTCACAGTGTAGGGATAGAGGGTACCTACCTCAATATCATAAAAGCTATCTATGAAAAGCCCACAGTGAATATCATTCTCAATGGGGAAAAACTGAGAGTTTTCCCCTAAGGTCAGGAACATGGCAGGGATGTCCACTATCTCACTGTTGTTCAACATAGTACTAGAAGTCCTAGCCTCAGCAATCAGACAACAAAAAGAAATAAAAGGCATCTGAATTAACAGAGAAGAAGACAGACTCTCACTCCTTGCAGATGACATGATGTTCTAGGTGGAAAATCTAAAAGACTCCACCCCCAAATTGCTAGAACTCACACAGGAATTCAGCAAATTGGCAGGATATAAAATCAATGCACAGAAATCAGTTGCATTCCTATACACTAACAATGAGACAGAAAAAAGAGAAATTAAAGAGTTGATCCCATTTACAGTAGCACGAAAAACATAAGATACCTAGGAATAAACCTAACCAAAGAGGTAAAAGATCTGTACTCAGAAAACTATAGAACACTTAGGAAAGAAATTGAGGAAGACACGAAGAGATGGAAAAATATTCCATGCTCATGGATTGGAAATGTCTATGCTGCCCAGAGCAATCTACACTTTTAATATAAACCCTATCAAAATACCATCAACTTTTTTCACAGAGCTGAAACAAATAATCCTAAAATTTGTATGGAACCAGAAAAGACTCCGAATAGCCAAAGCAATGTTGAAAAAGAAAAGCAAAGCTGGTGACATCACAATTCCAAACTTCAAGCTCTATTACAAAGCTGTAATCATCAAGACAAAATGGTACTGGCACAAAAGCAGACACATAGATCAATGGAACAGAATAGAGAGCCCAGAAATGGACCCTCAACTCTATGGTCAACTAATCTTTGACCAAGCAGGAAAGAATGTCCAATGGAAAAAAGACAGTCTCTTCAACAAATGGTGCTGGGAAACTTGGACAGCCACATGCAGAAGAATGAAATTGGACCATTTCCTTATACCATACACAAAATTAAACTCAAAATAGATAAAAACCTAAATGTGAGATAGGAATCTATCAAAATCCTTGTGGAGAACACAGGCAGCAACCTCTTTGACCTCAGCCGCAGCAAATTCTTCCTAGGCACATTGCCAAAGGCAAGGGAATCAAGGGCAAAAATGAACTATTGGGACTTCATCAGGATAAAAAGCTTTTGCACAACAAAGGAAACAGTAGACAAAACCAAAAGACAACCGACAGAATGGGAGAAGATATTTGCAAATGACATATCAGAAAAAGGGCTAGTATCCAAAATCTATAAAGAACTTATCAAACTCAACACCCAAAGAACAAATAATCCAATCAAGAAATGGGCAGAAGACATGAACAGACATTTTTCCAAAGAAGACATCCAAATGGCCAACAGACACATGAAAAAATGCTCAACATCACTCGGCATCAGAAAAATACAAATCAAAATCACAATGAGATACCATCTCACACCAGTCAGGATGCCTAAAATTCACAAGTCAGGAAGCGACAGATGTTGGTGAGGATGCAGAGAAAGGGGAACCCTCTTACACTGTTGGTGGGAATGCAAGCCAGTGCAGCCACTCTGGAAAGCAGTATGGAGGTTCCTCAAAAAGTTGAAAATAGAGCTGCTCTATGACCCAGCAATTGCACTACTGTGTATTTACCCCAAAGGTACAAACATAGTGATCTGAAGGGGCAACTGCACCTTAATGTTTATAGCAGCAATGTCCACAACAGCCAAACTATGGAAAGAGCCCTGATGTCCACTGACACATGAATGGATAAAGAAGATGTGGTATATATATACACAATGGAATATTATGCAGCCACCAAAAAAATGAAATCTTGCCATTTGCAATGATGTGGATGGAACTAGAGGGTATTAAGCTGAGTGAAATAAGTCAATCAGAGAAAGACAATTATCATATGATCTCATTGACATGTGGAATTTAAGAAACAAAACAGAGGAGCGATCATAGGGTAAGAGAGGAAAAAATGAAACAAGACGAAACCAGAGATGGAGACAAACCGTAAGAGACTCCTAATCATAGGAAACAAACTGAGGGTTGCTGGAGTGGAGGGGGGTGAAGGGATGGGTTAACTGGGTGATGCACATTAAGGAGGGCAGGTGATGTAATGAGCACTGGCTATTATATGAGTGCTGAATCACAGGCCTGTACCTCTGAAACCAATAATACATTATATGTTAATTAATCAAATTTAAATAAGAGATATGTTAAAAAATAAAAGAGGCTATGGAAAAACAAAATAACAAAAATAAAAAGCACAATACTATAAAACACTGGATGCAATGCTTTGTAAGAAAAGCGTCAAGGAGGGATGCCTGGGTGGCTCAGTCGGTTAAGCGTCTGCCTTTGGCTCAGGTCATGATCCCAGGGGCCTGGGATTGAGTCCTGCATTGGGCTCCTTGCTCAGCGGGGAGCCTGCTTCTCCCTTGGTCTGCCTCTCCCACTGCTTGTGCGCGCTCTCTCTCTCTCTCTCGCTGACAAATAAATAAATAAAATCTTTTAAAAAAAGATAAGAAAAGGGTCAAAGCTTTGGGCATTTATTATTATGCTTATTTTTGCTTATCCTTATAGTGGAGGAGAGTAAAATCTTCCAATGCTTGTTCATTCAAGAAGAACCCTGTGCATCAGTGCCCAGATACGCCTACATGATGCTGCCCTCCCATCCTTTAGGTAGATAACGCATTCTCTGATGGAGGTAATGGGATGAACTTCATCACACAGGGTCAAGAACAGAAGATCCTGATCACTAGATCCCATGCAAGGGGGGTAAACAAATTGGAGGAAAACAAATACCAAGCATGCATCCATCACCTATGGTTGTGTGTCTCTTCATATACTTGAGACCCTACAACAGTCCTATGGAGACAGATGTTATTATTCCCAGCTCTTCTGTCATATTTCCTTACCACCAAATTGGCCATCAGGAGCCTAGGGGATTCAATTTTCTCAGGAAGATTTCATTATGGCATTCTTGAGCTCCTTATTCCTGAGACTGAAAATGATCGGGCTGAGAAACGGGGTGAAGACTATATAGGTAGTGACCATCAGAGTGTTACTGTCTATAGAGTGGGGACCCTTGGGCTTGAGGTAGATAATGGAGACAAAACCATAGTGTACAATGACCACAGTGAGGTGAGACACACATGTGGAGAAGGTCTTGTGCCTGCCCTCAGCAGAGGGAATCCTCAGTATGGTGGCCACAATGAAGACATAGGAGAAGATGATGAGGTATTAACAGCCCATCAGAGCTGTGACACATACCAGGACCACAGCCAAGGTGACAGAGGATGTCTCCTTCCCACAGACCAACTTTAGGAGGGAAAACGCTTGGTAGGCAAAATGGTGAATCACGTTAGACCCATAGAAGGTGAGGTGAAAAACTATCAGGGTCACCATCATCCCCATGACTGAGACCAGCCCAGCACCTGGACATGAGATGGCACAACCATGGGGACTCATGAGCACATTGTACCTCAGGGACTGGCAGATGGCCACATAGCAGTCATTGCCCATGATCATGAACAGAAAGGGGTGCTATATGTCCTCACAGCACTATGCCCTCATTTATTCATTCATATAGTCAAGAAATGCTATTCAAGGCTTATTTTATATGGAAATATTCTAGGTGCTCGAATCCAGCAATGACCAAAGTCTAGGGCCCTGCTCTGTCCTTTTCATGGTCCACTGAGGGAGGCTGTCATATAACCAAAGCTGACATCACAAAGTAGTCAGAGGTGTGTTGGGGACAGCCTGGGGGATCTGCAGAAGCTAAGTGTGGGTCTCAGACCCAGCCTGGGATATAGAGACTTTGAAATTGGTGGTGTCTACAGGGAGAACTGAAAGGTGAGTAGGTATGATTCAGGTGAGGCAGGGAAGTGGAACAGGGATTTCCAGACAGAAGGGACAACAAGTACAAAGACTCAGGGTGACAGAAGCATAGTGCATTTGGGACAATGGTATGTTCAGTGCACAGGGAGAGTTGGAAGTTGCTAAGTGTGGTTCTGGAATTAAAGGCAGACAGGTGAGTAGGGCAAGAGCGTGCAAGACCATGGTGTCCACTTGAGGAGTTTGTTCTAAGGGCGATGGGGACCCCTAAATGTTTTTTAAATACATAGAGGAAAGAGCTGTATTCCATTATGTGAAAGTATTCATGGATGTTTCCATTTGGGGCTTCCTGTGAGGGTGTTCTTATGACATCTAGTACATGTCCTCTGGTGGATTGATACTTATGTGTTCTGTTGGGTCTATAGTTAGGTGTGTAAAAATACCGACTCATAGGGAATACCTGTGTCCAACCTGAATAGATATTGCCAAACAGTTTTCCAAAGTGGTTGTACCAAGAGGTACATTTTAAGCACAAGCAGCATGGTCAGATTCCTGTTTGTAGAGACCCCCTCTGGTTGGTGTGATGGAAGCAGCTGCTGAGGGCGGGTGGGATGGGCAGACTCAGGAAGAGATGGGGAGAGGTGCATGAGGGCATCCTGGATGGGGTGGAGTGGCAAACTGAGGTTGATTTCAGACATAGAATGGACAGTATTGCTGATTGGACAAAGGGAGACAAAGTGAACTATTTCTACTTCTAACACTCAAGACACCAAATGTGTGAGTTATTTCCACACCAATGACCAATTCTCCAACTACCCAGACACCACCTTGGTGTCCTATAATTCAGTTCTGACACTTAATACCTGGAGATGCCAGTCACAAGTATTCACTGCTCAGGGTACCCGCACTTCTGTCTGACGTGGCTACAAATGTGGGGATTTCCACATTCACCCCTTTCAGTTTGGATACTTTAATAGGATGACTCACAGAAATCAGGAAAATGCAACACTTACTCTTCCCAGTTTATTATGAAAGAACAACTAAGGAACAGCCAAATAAAAGAGATGAATCCTTCAAGGCATGGAGGAAGGAGTGAGGAACTTCCATGGCCTCTCTGGACAGGCCACCCTCCTAGCACCGCCATGTGTTCACCAGCTGGGAAAGTCTCTGAATCCCATTGTTTAAGGAGTTTTTATGGGGGTTTGATTAAACAGACATGATTGATTAATCATTCATCCTTATTGACCATCAATCTGTAACCCCTCTCCCCTCCCTGGAGGTTCCAATTCTCTAATCACCCCTTGGAAGTTCTGATGGGCAGCTCCCTTCCTAAAACTATATAGAAGTCCCCAGGCACCACTCATCTCATTAACATACAGAAGCTACTATTCTCACTCCTGAGACAGGGGCTTAGGGGCTGTGTCTCAGGAACTGGACAAAGACCAAATGTTTTATTAGACCCAAGGATGCACATACTAAGGTGGATTCTCTGACTGGATCACCATGACACAGAGATAGGTCAACCAAGGGAAGAAGTGGGGTTATCCAGTTTGGTCAGAAGACTCTGAACACTTCCATTGACCAAGAGAAACCAGTCTCCAAGACCCAGCTCTAAATTACCCTTATTCTGGGAAGCCTTCCAGCTGCCGTGATCCCAGGGCAGAGCCCCGGATTCCCACTCTGGGCTGCTCAGCTCCTGCTTTCCCTCTGACCCTGCCCTGACCCCAAGGTCTTGAGGGTATCTAATCCTGTCTATCTCCCCTAAGACTGGGAGCTCCTAGTCCTCAACAGGGTCTGGGGCTCTCTGGGCAGAGAGAGAAGCAGGGAGCCTTGGTTGTGTTGGAAGAAGGAGTAGAGGCTGCAGGTCCCTAGAGGTGCTCTGATGATCCTCCTGGCCTCTCCAGACTCTGAGGGCAGCCTTGCAGGTTGGTGTCTCAGGGAAGCCCTGGGGAGCAGCCTGCTGGGAAGTTGCAGCAGGGATAAAGCACACAGCATCAGTTCTAGGTGCCCCGAGGTCTGGCCCCACACCTGCCCCTGTGTGCTGCTGACAGCCTCAGGCAGGAGAGCTTCTTCTGTCCTCCCCTGCTGGCTGCTTCCTGGAAGTGGCAGCCCAGGCTGAGGGGGACGAGGAGGGACAGGGTAGGTGGCAATACTTGGACAGTTATGGGGAGCAAGACCCAGACTCGTGATGGGGACAGAGTCTGGGAGAAGGGTCATAAGAGAGGATCTTACTAATGGGCAGCTTGTGGGGTTTTTTTCAGGATGCCCATTCTGGGTCTTGGGTACTTTACCCAGCCTAGTGCCCTTTGCAGCTTCTAGGTCAGTGGTTCTCAGCCCAGGATGATTCTGCCCCACAGAGGACATGTGCACATGTCTGGAAACACTTTTGATTGTCATGACTCAGGAAGCCTGGGGATGCTCCTGGCATCTGGTGGGATGAGGCCAGGGATGCTGTTGAACATAATAAAATGCACAGGATAGCCACCATCCCTGAGAATGATATGACCCCAAATGCCAAGAGTATAGAACATCAGAAACCTTGCTCCAGGTGTGTATCTTGTCTGTGCTGTTGTGTCCTGACTTGGGTGACAGTGGTCTTTGCTATCCTGGAGAGTAGCCTTATGGGGGAGGCAGAGGGGTGAGCTTGATGCACACCTGGGATGTGTGACAAGGACTCTGCACCTGTGTGTGAACCATCTTCTGTGAGACCAGAGTAGACAGAATTCTCTCCTGCACCTGTCAGAGGAGACTGGGGAGCCCAGCCCAGAGAACTGCTGCCACTCCACCCAGCAGGAGCGGGGAAGGCAGGGTATAACGGTGAGACAGGGGCTAGGTGAGAGGGTGGAGGTTGGACCAGCCACTTGTGGAACTGGGTTGTCAGGTTACCAGAGGTACCTAGGGTCCCCGTGAGGTCAGAGGCCATGAGTTTAGAATGGGGTCAGTTGGTCCCATGTGGTACAGACTGAGGACAGAAAACAGCTTAGAGGGCAGAAAAGATGTCAAATTGGTAGTGATAACTACCCATCTGAGGTAAACATGGGGCCCTTTCTGTGAATGCTCACGGACCTTGTCAAGACAGTTCTCTGCTTACTCCCATTTTTCATTTGGGGTGAGGAGGCTCAGAGCTGGAATTTTCTTTCTCAGAAACACACAGCAAACGCTGGGACTTGAAGCCTGGCTCTGATGACTGCACCGGGTGTATGTTTCAGACAATGCTCTCTGGAAGCCAGAATGGAGTGGGAGCAGAGGAGGAGCCTGGGGCAGTGAGCAGTGCAGGGGAGGGAGGTGGAGCCACAGAGAGGGAGAGGAGCAGAATCCAGGGGCAGCCATTTTGTAGGCAGAGGTGATGCTGAGTGACGGGGGAAGAGGCACAGAAGGGGGCTGACACCGGTGTCTGGATTTCTGGGTGGGACAGCTGCGGGGCCACAAGACTATTTCCAGATCATCAGCACAGCCTTCCTCACTCCAGGAAGGTCCTTCCCTGGCCTGCCATTTCTGGCCTGCCATCCTATTGTGGGGGATCCTTGGGAACAAGCCCCCAGGGAGACCACAGGGTGTAATTATGGCTGGGCCCTGTCCCAGAGCCCACGATTTCCAGAGCTCTGGGCAGCAAATGAGGCTCAAATCATTCATAAAAATATTTTTTTGCTTTATTTTATGGCAGACGACAGGTGCAGAGGTTTGAGTCAATGATATTTCTGGTTCGCTGCTTTTGATAATCACTGGTCTTCACAACGACAACGTTCTTCTCTTATTTTGTTCATGTTCTCTTTCTGCCACCCTGTTTCCCTCCAGTTTCAGCAACCATTGTAACACACTGAAGGTATGCTCTTTGATTTGTGTATGCTCTTGTAGATAGGTATTGTTTCTCTGTGCATATCTACGTTGTAAATTATTTTTCCTTTTGTAATTTCATAGAAAATTGGTCACTTTTAGATTTTATAGAAATGTTTTTAGTTTACAGAAAAAGGCATACACCCTCTCTCCTGCACACCATTTATTTTTTTAATTTTTAAAATTTTATTATGTTATGTTAGTCACCATACATTACATCATTAGTTTTTGATGTGATGATCCACGATCCATTGTTTTCGTATAACACCCAGTGCTCCATGCAGTACATGCCCTCCTTAATACCCATCACTGGGCTAACCAATCCCCCCTCCCCTCTAAAACCTGTTTCTCCGAGTCCATAGTCTCTCATGGTTCACTCCCCCCTCCAATTTCCCCCACTTCATTTTTCCCTTCCTTCTCCTAATGTCCTCCATGCTATGCCTTATGTTCCACAAATAAGTGAAACCCTATGATAATTGACTTTCTCTGCTTGACTTATTTCACTTAACATAATCTCCTCCAGTCCCATCCATGTTGATGTAAAAGTTGGGTATTCATCCTTTCTGATGGCTGAGTAATATTCCATTGTATATATGGAACACATCTTCTTTATCCATTCATCTGTTGAAGGGAATCTTGGTTCTTTCCACAGTTTGGCTATTGCGGACATTGCTGCTATGAACATTGGGGTGCATAGGGCCCTTCTTTTCACTACATCTGTGTCTTTGGGGTAAATACCCAGTAGTGCAATTACTAGGTCATAGGGTAGCTCTATTTTTAATTTTTTGAGGCACCTCCACACTGTTTTCCAAAGTGGCTGTACCAACTTGCATTCCCACCAACAGTGTAAGAGGGTTCCCCTTTCTCCACAACCTCTCCAGCATTTGTTGTTCCTTTCCCTGTCCATTTTTGCCATTCTAACTGGTGTAAGGTGGTATCTCAATGTGGTTTTGATTTGAATTTCCCTGATGGCTAATGATGATGAACATTTTGATGTGTCAGCCATTTGTATGTCTTCTTTGGAGAAGTGTCTGTTCATGTCTTCTGCCCATTTTTTGACTTGATTATTTGTTTTTTGGGTGTTGAGTTTGAGAAGTTCTTTATAGATTTACCTCTTGTGTTACTGTGGTGCATTTGTTCCAATTGGTGAACCAATATGATACATTATTATTAATATCTCAGCCCACATGTTATGTTAGAGTTCACTGTCTGTGTTGCACGTTCTATGGGCTTGACAAATGTATAGAGACAGCATCATCCAGAATAGTTTCAGGTGCTCTGTATTTCACACGCCCAAATGGAATTATGCTAGAGCATTCATCTGGTTTTTGCTTCATTCACTTAATAATACTTTAAAAAATATTTTTAATTTAAATTCAATTAATTACCGTATAATGTACTATGGTTTCATAGGTACAGGCCTGTGATTCATCAGTCTTATATAATACCCAGTTATATCATTACATCACATGCCCTCCTTAATGTCCATCACCCAGTTACCCCATCCCTGCACCCCCCTCCCCTCCAGCAACCCCCAGTTTGTTTCCTATGATAAAGAGAGGGCCCTTTACATGGTTGTATGCACATCCAACTGCTGCCTGGAGCTCCAGTAGTTTCATCCAGCCCATGTGACCTGCCCTCTTCCCACTTATGGACAAGCAAATTTTCCCATTCCTCACCACCAGCAATGCTACAAAACATCCCCTGACATGCTGCCCTACAAATACCTGTGAGCAATGGAGATAGATGCTCGGGAGCACATGTGCTGGAGCTCTGAATTTCCACCCTCTAGTTCTCACAGGCAGGGCACGAATATTGCTTTCTCCCCATACCTGATCAGCACTGGGCACTTTCTAATTTGGGGCATTGAACGTGTAGACACTGAATTTTCACTGCATTTCCCTTTCTTTCTCTCCCTCCCTCCTGCTTTTTTTTTCTTTAAGCATGTTTTCATTTGCCTGTGCTGCGCCCTCTGTGAGTTCTCTGCTCACACCTTTACTCATTTCTGTATTGAGCTTTCTACTTCTTGTAGTTGCACTGGTTTCTTGTTTATTCTACATCCTATTCCCTGGTCAGTTGTGGACAATGAAAATGATCTTTCCCCACCTTTCCATCTCCCCTTAACTGGATCCAGGACATCATTTGTTGAATAAATACTCTTCCTGTTGATGTTTTTATTCTTTCAAAATCACCTAATGTTTGTGCTTGTGAAGTTTGTTTAAGAAGTCCTTCTCCACTCCTAGATCAACAAAATTCTTCTCCTTCACCTTCTCCTATTAACTTCCCAGTGTCCTATTTCGTATTTATGTCTTGAATCCTGGAATCGGCCTTTGCATGTGGTCTTAAGCAGATATTCAGATTGAGTTTCCTTCATAAAAGGACCAGCTTTCCCACCACAAACTCCTGAACAATCCACCATTTCCCTTTGATTTGTGCTCCCACTTTTATCACATGTTGAGCTGTGAATCATGGGGGGATAGTTTCTGAGGTATCCAATCAATTTGATCAGTGTCCATGTCTGTTCCAGATTCACACTTAAAAAAGACTATGATGTGTAATATGTCTATGATGAGTCTCCATCCCTGCCAGAGCATTTCTTTCCTATTGACTCCATTTTTAGAAGATTAGTACAGTTTTGCACTGACCTCATTTTTCAGAAGGAATTTGAGGAAACTTTTATGAGATGTACAGCTGATTCACTGGAAGTGTAAATGCAGTCGCCCTGATGCTATAATTTGAGGAAAAAGTGTCATCATTACCATATTCGCTGACCTCAACTGAGAGTGTAGACTGTTCTCTATGTATTCAAATCCCCTTCTACATTTTTGTTAATGGTAAAAATATCTAAAATTGGAGGTATTGCATGTGTTTGATTGAATCCTTGATGTTTTATAAGGAGGCGTCCAAAGTGTGCTATGAGGACCCTGGAGTCCCAGAGACCCTTTCTGAGGGACCATCAGGTCCTCACTTTTCCAATGAAGGTGAGGATGTATTTTCTTTTTTTTTTTTAATTTAATTTAATTTTATTATGTTGTGTTAGTCACCATACAATACATTATTAGTTTTTGATGTAGTGTTCCACGATTCATTGTTTTTGTATAACACCCAGTGCTCCACGCAGTACGTGTCCTCCTTAATACCCATCACTGGGCTAATCCATCCCCCCACACCCCTCCCCTCTGAAACCCTCAGTTTGTTTCTCAGAGTCCATAGTCTTTCATGGTTCATTTCCCCCTCTGATTTTCCCCCCTTCATTTTTCCCTTCCTTCTCCTAAAGTCCTCCATGGTATTCCTTATGTTCCACATATAAGTGAAACCATATGATAATTGACTTTCTCTGCTTGACTTATTTCACTTGGCATAATCTCCTCCAGTCCCATCCATGTTGATGTAAAAGTTGGGTATTCATCCTTTCTGATGGCTGAGTAATATGCTATTGTCTCTATGGACCACATCTTCTTTATCCATTCATCTGTTGAAGGGCATCTTGGCTCCTTTCACAGTTTGGCTATTGTGGACATTGCTGCTATGAACATTGGGGTGCATATGGCCCTTCTTTTCACTACATCTGTGTTTTGGAGGTAAATACCCAGTAGTGCAATTGCTGGGTCATAGGGTAGCTCTATTTTTAACTTTTTGAGGAACCTCCACACTGTTTTCTAAAGTGGCTGTACCAAATTGCAATCCCACCAACAGTGTAAGAGGGTTCCCCTTTCTCCACAACTTCTCCAACATTTGTTGTTTCTTTCCCTGTCAATTTTTGCCATTCTAAGTGGTGTAAGGTGATATCTCAATGTAGTTTTGATTTGAATTTCCCTGATGGCTAATGATGAACATTTATTCATGTGTCTGTTAGCCATTCATATGTCTGTGGAAGGAGCCTAGATGCCCTTCAACAGATGAATGGATAAAGAAGATGTGGTCCATATAGACAATGGATTATTACTCAGCCATCAGAAAGGATGAATACCCAACTTTTGCATTGACATGGATGGAACTGGAGGGGATTGTGCTAAATGAAATAAGTCAAGCAGAGAAAGACAATTATCAAATGGTTTCACTTATATGTGGAACATAAGGAATAGCATGGAGGACATTAGGAGAAGGAAGGGAAAAATGAAGGGGGGGAATCATAGGGGGAGACGAACCATGAGAGACTATGGACTCCGAGAAACAAACTGAGGGTTTCAGAGGGGAGGGGGATGGGGGGATGGGTTAGCCTGGTGATGGGTATTAAGGAGGGCGTGTATTACGTGGAGTACTGGGTGTTATATGCAAACAAGGAATCATGGAACAATACATCAAAACTAATGATGTACTGTATGGTGACTAACATAACATAATAAAATAAATAAATAAATAAAAATATGTTACATTGATATTGAATAGGTTGACTCTTCTTTTGAATGTATCTATAACTGAATATTGTCAGAAAATCTCAATGTTACTTTATAAGATGGTGAATATGGAGAGTGATAATGCACCCAAACAAAAGCCAATTAGAGGCTCAAGTTTTCTTGAGTGTAAAGAAATCGCCAGACCAAAATGTTAGAGAGTTGTTTCTTTATACTTTGTGTCACTCTTGGAATGGTATCTTATTTTTTATTTCAAATTCATATTTTGAATGATTACTACTGGTGTAATTCTATGAGAAATACTGGTTTTTGGAAGTGGATCTTCTGCATCTCTGTGCTCTCTCTCGCTGTGGTATGCTCTGACTTCACTCTTTGCTTTTTCTGGGTGGACGAGCCTGTCTCTTCCTGTCAAATCTTCACATACCTTCTTTCTTTTTCTTTCCTCAGAGCACCGCTCAGGGCTTTCAGTTCCATACTAATGAACAGCAGAAACAGTGAGTATCCTTGTCATTTTCCCAATCCTAACATACTGCATCTAAAGTTCCTCCATTTTGTAAATTTTTTAGGGTATATTGTTACATAGATTCATGATCTTTATTCTGGTCGCCTTCACTCCCTGTGATCTGAGCAGATGCAGCATCTGTGGCTGGTCAGAACTATAGCATGGTGTCTGAATTCATCCTTGTGGGCTTTTCCAACTTCCCACAGCATCTCCTGCCTGCCTTCTTCCTGCTGTACCTGCTGATGTACCTGTTCACCCTGCTGGGGAACCTGATCATCATGGCCACTGTGTGGAGTGAGCGCAGCCTGCACACGCCCATGTACCTCTTCCTGTGTGCCCTGTCCACCTCTGAGATTCTGTTCACTGTTGCTATCACCCCTCGCATGCTGGCTGACATGCTCTCCAGCCACCGCTCCATCACCTTTGTGGCCTGTGCCAGCCAGATGTTCTTCTCCTTCACATTTGGCTTCACCCACTCCTTCCTGCTCATGATCATGGGCTACGACCGCTACGTGGCCATCTGCCACCCCCTGCGCTACAACGTGCTCATGAGCACCCACACCTGTGCCCGTCTAGTGTCCTGGACCTGGGCTGGTGGCTCAGTCATGGGAATGATGGTGACCCTGATAGTTTTTCACCTCACCTTCTGTGGGTCAAACTTGATTCAGCATTTTGGCTGCCATGTGTTTTCCCTCCTAAAGTTGGCCTGTGGGAAGGAGACATCCTCTGTCACCTTGGGTGTGATCCTGGTGTGTGTCACAGCTCTGATGGGCTGTTTATTCCTCATTGTCCTCTCCTATGTCTTCATTGTGGCTGCCATATTGAGGATCCCTTCAGCTGAGGGTAGGCACAAGACCTTCTCCACATGTGTGTCCCACCTCACTGTGGTCATTGTGCACTACGGTTTTGCCTCCATGATCTACCTCAAGCCCAAGGGCCCCCATTCTATGGACAGTAACACACTGATGGCCACCACCTATACGGTCTTCACCCCGTTTCTCAGCCCAATCATTTTCAGTCTCAGGAATAAGGAGCTCAAGAATGCCATAAAGAAAAGCTTCCAGAGGAAATTCAGTCCCCTAAGCTCTTGATGTCCAGTTTGGTGGTGAGGAAATGGGGTAGCTGAGCTGGGGATAATAATGACTCTTTCCATAGGACTTTTATAGGGTTTCAGTGTATGAAAATACTGAATAGGTATTGTGGGATGCATCCATAGTTGTTGGATGCATGTTACAAATTTGTTTTTCTTCAATTTGTTTGCCCCCTTTTTGCATAGCAACTAGTGATCATCATGTCTTGTTCTTGACCCAGTGTGATGAAGTCCATCCCATTTAACTCTGTCTAAGAGTGTGTTTTCTATCTATGTGCCAGAGGGCGCATCACATGGTCATGTTTGGGCACTGATGCTAATGGTTCTTCTTCTTTTTTAAAAATTTTATTATGTTATGTTAGTCACTATACAATACATCATTGGTTTTTGATGTGGTGATCCACGATCCATTGTTTTCATATAACACCCAGTGCTCCATGCAGTACATGCCCTCCTTAATACCCATCAAGGGACTAACCAATCCCCCCTCCCCCCTCCCCTCTAAAACCCTGTCTGTTTCTCAGAGTCCATAGTCTCTCATGGTTCATCTCTCCCTCTGATTTCCCCCCCTTCATTTTTCCCTTCCTTCTCCTAATGTCCTCCATGCTATTCCTTATGTTCCACAAATAAGCGAAACCCTATGATAATTGACTTTCTCTGCTTGACTTATTTCACTTAACATAATCTCCTCCAGTCCCATCCATGTTGATGTAAAAGTTGGGTATTCATCCTTTCTGATGGCTGAGTAATATTCCATTGTATATATGGACCACATCTTCTTTATCCATTCATCTGTTGAAGGGCATCTTGGCTCCTTCCACAGTTTGGCTATCGCAGACATTGCTGCTATGAACATTGGGGTGCATATGGCCCTTCTTTTCACTATATCTGTGTCTTTGGGGTAAATACCCAGTAGTGCAATTGCTGGGTCATAGGGTAGCTCTATAATGGTTCTTCTTGAATGGAGAAGCAAGGGAAGACTTCGGTCCCTCCAACATAAGAATAAACAGAAATAAGCATAATAATGAATGCCACCAGCATTGGGGCTTTCCTTTAGGCATTGTGTCTAGTGTTTTATAATTACCCCTTAATATGAAAATGTACAAAAAAGTAAATAAACTATTTGCCTCCAGGAGGGTAGGTGACTCTGTCTATTTCCTTCTGTCTTTGTAGGTGATAGATCCTAAGGGAATTTTTCTATACTGATCTGAGTTTGAGTGAAGGATGTCAGAATATGAAGTCAGGAGAAAGAGGGAGAAAGGGAGGGGGTGAGAGTGGAGGATGAGAGGGCTCAGTATTTGAATAAGAACACACAGAATGTTAGAAGTGTGTTGCTATCTGACATCTTATAGAAATCTTTTTCCCTTCTTCCCCACATTACTTTCAGTGAAACATCAATTTCTCACTCTTGTGTTTTACTTGAATCTATCTGGGGGATGTGTTGGAGGGCACAGTAATATCTCAGGATGGCACAAAGAGAGATCAGGATATGTGTACCCTCTTTAACAGATGAGAAATATTGGTGGACATCACTCATGAATGAAGGAGTCACAGGCAACTTTAGATCTGTCTGAGTCCCATGCTGCGGTTTGGGAATACTATATATCTGGACATCCAAGAAGAGGGACTTTGTTGGTGTAAGTTCATACTCAAAACTGTGGCCAGATATTTGGGCTGCAGGCAGAAGATGTTTTTTAATAGTAAATGTAAAAATGGCTATCACATATGAGTACCTGCTGTTTGCCAAATGTAGGAAGGGTTTCCTGTGCATTCACCCTTCTAAGTCTCAAAATAAACTATTATTTCTGCTCATTTAGATATGACCCACATCTATTACTATTCACATTTTTGAAAGGCAGAAAATGTAAACCTGAGAGATGATTTGTCCCCAGCCACACTGCCCTGAAGTGGTGAAGCAGGAATCCATTACAATCTGCATGTGAGTGGGGTTGGTGATCAGGAATGCATCTCTCTCAGGTGCCTGCAGAGAGAAATGTGGTCCTGACTGGGAGAGGAAGGCTGTCATTAGAAGGAATAGACACCTTTCAGGGAAGAGGGCAGGTACAAGGAAGAGGACAGGTACAGCTGTGGGCGCACACCCCTTTCACACAGCCAGAGAGAAATACTGATTCCAGAGAAGTTACAGAGTTGCTTTGTCACATCAGCACTGACAACGAGACCCTGGGGTTCCATTTCATTATTTTACAATATTGGTGTAAATGACTAATGCCAACCCATCACACCTAAGATGTCCTTTTCCAGAGCCTGTGACTATGTTCCCTTACCCAGGAAAAGGGACTGCATGCAGATGATATGCAGTTAAGGATCTGAGACAGAAGAATTACCCCGGATCATCCAGATGGGTCTGCTATAATTGCAAGTCTCCTTCTAAAAGTGGGCAGGAGGGGTCAGACACAGAGAGAAGTAGGGGATGTGACACTGGAAGGAGGCATTGGAGTAACTGAGCCAGGAACCTTGTGCTAAGGAATGCCTGCTGCCTCTGGAAGCTGGGAAAGCAGGAGACAGATTCTCCCCTGGATCCCCCGAAGGACGCGGCCCTGCTCACGCCTGGTGACCCTGATTTTGTCTTCTGGCCTCCAGCATAGAGGATAGATGTGTGTGGCTTTAAGTCACTAGGTTTATGTGCTTTGTTATAGCAGCCCTAGAAAACTGACTCGTGAAATGGCATCCTGTCATTCTATGTGAATTGTTTCATGACAGAATTAGTTTCAAGTCAGATTCTTATGCCATTCTTCTTTATTGAGAAGACTTAGGGCATGGAGATCATTCATGAGAAGGGCTGAGTATCCTCAGAAGTCCATCAGCAAAGGTGAAGGAGTCCCGATAGCTCGGCTGCAGGATTTGCTCATTGGCGGCAAGGCCCCTGTGGTGTGTTGTGAGGATACATGTGACCATGAAGCTGTAGGGTACCCAGCCCAGGGCCTGGGGACCCAGCCTCCGTGAACACTTACGACTCTTCTATTTGCTGAGTCCTTCATTTCCATAGAATGTGTGGAAAGTGGCTAAGTTTGCCAGTAGGGAAAAAAATGTAAAACCACAGCTCTTGGCACTCTTAGAACATTTTGCAGCCTTCACATGGCGCAGAGACCTTGCTATCTGCACTTCATTGAAGTTCCTATGAATTATTTTTGAATAGCGTGATCGCTGTACAGCACACATTGGTATTCTATTCCCCCGTGAATCTCCCCATTAGCTTGTAAGCTCCTTGGGGTCAGGGTCTCTCTCTTGCTTACCATTGTACCCTACTATGCTTGACACAGTAGGTACTTAAATATTTGTTAATTGCCTGAAAAACTCAATTTAGTGAGTAAATAATATTCTAGTGCAACTACAATATATTATAGATCATAGTATGCTATAAGTGTATTGTTCCATTATACAAAACACATATATTAAATTATATGTAGTATATATTATATACTATGATACCATATATGATAGTATATATAACATATAATATACCATATTAATATGGCACATATTAACATGATAATAATATATAATATACAGTGTATATTTTATATATTATATGATATATATTATATACCAATATATAAATATAATTAATACAATTCCATAACATAATTATATTATAACAGTGATATATGTAACCATATGTTAATATATTATATTGTATTATATTATATGTATGTTACATATTATTATTGATTAATTATAATGAATTTTTATATAACATATATAGTTGTTACATATAATATGTAATATGATTTAATTATTATAAAATGCTATAACATATAATTATCAATATAACATATAATAACACAGTATATATTTTTATAATGTATATGATTATATGTTAATGTGATTATAAGATGTAATATAATAATAATTTAATGAAATATAATACTACATAACATATAATATTACTTTATAATATCAATAGATATAAAGAGACTTATAGGAAGAAATAAGGTACCAACCCAACGTTGGTTTGGGGTTTTTTGGGAGCAGTGTTTTAAAACAACTCAGATTTATTTAACTCATGCAGATAACATGGTAGAGTTTTGTATAAAAAGAAGAAAGCCACCACGTGATACTTACTAAGACTTGCACACAGCTCAAAGGTGATTCAAGCATACTGGGCATAGCGATGTGAGATGTGCATTAACCTTTCAAAGATGGAATGCCAACCAGCACCAGATTGTTCCAATTCAAATTTTTTATTAGCGATCACAGTATAAATTTTTTAAGGAAAGACTGGACTTGTTATTTTTTTCTTGAGTTTTCCCTTCCTACTTAGAAAAACAGCTAGAGGCACTGACAAGCTCTGAAGTAGGACTCAGCCCAGGTGTGGCTGGATACAGACCCTGAGCTTCTCCCACCGGGATTTTAGAATAGTAGTCATAATAATTATTAATACTATTTTGAATTCTTACTATGCTCCAGGACCCGTGCTGAGCACTTGAGGTGCATGATCTTACATAAACCCCAAGCAGCTCTGTGAAGCACAAACCATTACCATGAACACCATGTTGCAGAGGGACTGGCCATGGTTGGGATGGGTGAGGGACTCCTCTTGGAAACCTTCCCAGACAGGGCTCAGGGGAGACCCTGAGTCATATCCACTGGGCCTTCTTCTCTCCTTCCCCAGCAGGGATGGCCACCATGGAGGGGCTACAGCATAGCTCGTGTCTGAATTCATCCTCAAGGGTTTCCCAGCCAACGGTAGTTGAAAACCTAAACGGTTTTTATATGTAATATAAAGAGGGTGATATATATAAACATGCTGCTAATGTTTGGCAAATTACCAACCGGAATAGACAATTCACCAGTAAAAGTTGGGGAATTAAGTATTGAACATTATGTCAAAACCAATTATGTAATGTACGTTGGCTAACTGAATTTAAATTTTTAAAAAGTTGCGTAATTGGGGAGAAAAGGGTACTACGTAGCAAAGGAGAACACAACTTTCAAAATACAGATAAAAAGCAGAATTTGAGAAAAAGATTCATTCAAGACATGGGAACCAGGGCACTAGATATTGCTTTGCTACTTTATGAAGCTTCCCGAGTAAGAGTGGCTGGAGTCGGGTGGGGTGGGAGGGATGGGGTGGCTGGGTGATAGACACTGGGGAGGGTATGTGCTCTGGTAAGCGCTGTGAATTGTGCAAGACTGTTGAATCTCAGATCTGTACCTCTGAAACAAATAATGCAATATATGTTAAGAAAAAAAAAAAGAAGAAGAAGAAGAAGGTAGCAGGAGGGGAAGAATGAAGCGGGGGAAATCGGAGGGGTAGACGAACCATGAGAGACGATGGACTCTGAAAAACAAACAGGGTTCTAGAGGGGAGGGGGGTGGGAGGATGGGTTAGCCTGGTGGTGGGTATTGAGGAGGGCACATTCTGCATGGAGCACTGGGTGTTGTGCACAAACAATGAATCATGGAACACTTCATCTAAAACTAATGATGTAATGTATGGGGATTAACATAAGAATAAAAAAATAAAAAAATAAAATACTATATAAAAAAAAAGAAGAAGAAGAAGAAGGTAGCAGGAGGGGAAGAATGAAGGGGGGGAAATCGGAGGGGTAGACGAACCATGAGAGACAATGGACTCTGAAAAACAAACTGAGGGTTCTAGAGGGGAGAGGGGTGGGAGGATGGGTTAGCCTGGTGATGGGTATTGAGGAGGGCACATTCTGCATGGAGCACTGGGTGTTATGCACAAACAATGAATCATGGAACACTACATCTAAAACTAAGGATGTAATGTATGGGGATTAACATAACAATTAAAAAAAAAAAGAGTGGCTGGAGTCAGAGGTAGTGACAACTGCACATTGGAAATACCACCTACATCTCTTCTGTCCTGGTTGGTTTGATTGCCTGCCCCGAAGGGCCAGGTTGTTTGAGGGAATTTCACTTGCTGCATGGATGAAACCCCCTTTTGCATTTCTGTTCTTTACTCTAATTCAGGGTGAGATAATGTGAAGAGGAATAGACTCCCAAGGAATGGAGACTTTCCTCCTGTGTCCACGTTCAAGTGAGATCCAGTAGAGAGGTGTTCACCAGATGGATGCAGTTCAGCAAGGTCATGGCAATGATGCATTACTAGAGGTTTCATATGCAGATAAGGAAGAAACCTTACAATTGATGTCATGGGGAAACTCCTTCTAAAACGACTTTAACACCTGTGTTCTCTGCATCACCTTCTTCACCAGGCTCTGAGCCATCAGCTCTCTCTTTCCCTAAAGACACCATCATTAGTTTGGGGATTAAGGTAATGCTGGCCTCATAGAATGAGTCTGGAAGCTTTCCTTCTGTTTCTATTTTTTGAAACAGCTTCAGGAGAATAGGTATTATTTCTTCTTTGAATGTTTGGTAGAATTCCCCAGGGAACCCATCAGGCCCTGGACTCTTGTTTTTGGGAGGTTTTTGATCACTGCTTCAATCTCGTTACTGGTTATTGGCCTATTCAGATTGTCAATTTCTTCCTGTTTCAGTCTTGGGAGTTTATAGGTTTCCAGGAAGGCATCCATTTCATCCAGGTTGCTCAGTTTATTGGCATATAGTTGTTTATAATAATTTCTAATAATTGTTTCTATTTCCTTTTTTAAAAATGTTGTTTTATTATGTTATGTTAGTCACCATACATCATTAGTTTTTTTTGTTTGTTTTTATTTTTTTTAAATTTTATGTTATGTTAGTCACCATACAATACATCATTAGTTTTTGATGTAGTGATCCATGATACACTGTTTTCGTGTAACACCCAGTGCTCCATGCAATACGTGCCCTCCTTAATACCCATCACCGGGCTAACCCATCCCCCCATCCCCCTCCCCTCTAAAACCCTGTCTGTTTCTCAGAGTCCATAGTCTCTCATGGTTCATCTCTCCTTCCGATTTCCCTCCCTTGATTTTTCCCTTCCTTCTCCTAATGTCCTCCATGCTAGTCCTTATGTTCCACAAGTAAGTGAAACCATATGATAATTGACTTTCTCTGCTTGACTTATTTCACTTAGCATAATCTCCTCCAGTCCCATCCATGTTGATGTAAAAGTTGGGTATTCATCCTTTCTGATGGCTGAGTAATATTCCATTGTATATATGGACCACATCTTCTTTATCCATTCATCTGTTGAAGGGCATCTCGGCTCCTTCCACAGTTTGGCTATTGCGGACATTGCTGCTATGAACATTGGGGTGCATATGGCCCTTCTTTTCACTACATCTGTGTCTTTGGGGTAAATACCCAGGAGTGCAATTGCTGGGTCATAGATAGCTCTATTTTTAATTTTTTGAGGCACCTCCACACCGTTTTCCAAAGTGGCTGTACCAACAGTGTAAGAGGGTTCCCCTTTCTTCACAACCTCTCCAAAATTTGTTATTTCTTGCCTTGTCAAATTTTGCCATTCTAAGTGGTGTAAGGTGATATCTCAAGGTAGTTTTGATTTGAATTTCCCTGATGGCTAATGATGATGAACATTTTTTAATGTGTCGGTTAGCCATTTGTATGTCATTTGCAAATATATTCTCCTGTTCTGTGGGTTGCCTCTTTGTTTTGTTGACTGTTTCCTTTGCTGTGCAGAAACATTTATCTTGATGAAGTCCCAAAAGTTCATTTGCAAATGACACTACAGACAAAGGGCTGGTATCCGAGATCTATAAAGAACTTCTCAAACTCAACACCCAAAAGACAAATAATCAAGTCAAAAAATGGGCCAAAGACATGAACAGACACTTCTTCAAAGAAGACATACAAATTAGGAGAAGGAAGGGAAAAAGTGAAGGGGGAGGGGAATCGGAGGGAGGGATGAACCATGAGAGACTATGGACTCTGAGAAATAGACTGAGGGTTTTAGAGGGGAGGGTGTGGGGGGATGGGTTAGCCCCATGATGGGTATTGAGGAGAGCATGTATTGCATGGAGAACTGGGTGTTATATGAAAATAATGAACTGTGGATCACTACATAAAAAACTAATGATGTATTGTATGGTGACTAACATAACACAATAAAATTAAATTAAAAAAAAAGACACTATCACTACCAGCAATAAGATCTTTACCTTTCTTCCACTGTTCCCTTCCTCACCCAGCAGAGCTTGCAGCCCTATCAGATGCAGTCACCACTTCTTTCCTTTCCTTGACTAGGTGCCTCTCTCTGTTCCACTGCTAACTTACAGAAATTTCTCTCTCTTCCCTCCCCTCCCCTGCATTCTCATACCAAATGCTGCACTCAGAAATAAGTCTATACCTATGATTTCAAAGGCATTGGGAAATTATAAATAACAAGCCATTTTTTTGCTGGCACAAATTGCCCTTTTTCCTTTTTTTTTACAGGTTTTTAAGAATAAAAAGATGCTATATTAAAAGTGCTGAATATCGTATAATGCCCAATATATTGTATATACTGACATGATGACTATTATTAGTTTTTACCATTGCTGTACCAGCAACCCAAGAGCTGGAAATAATATTACTGTTTGCTGATTGCATCTGAATAATGTATATGCCCACACATGTGTGTGGTGACTCCCCTTTCCCCACTATGTAATCACAGGTCTGGGTATTTGATGGCAGTTCATACAGGGTCATTTTCAAGGAAATTGCAACCACATTGAACCAGTCAAATCTAAGATTCAGCCCCTACTTCATGCTATGTACAAAAATTAATTCAAAATGGAGCAAAGGCCTAAATGTAAGAGCTAAAACTATAATGTTCTTAGAGGACAGCATAGCTGAGCATCTCCATGACCTTGGATTAAGCAATCATTTCTTAGACATGACACCAAAACCATAAGCAATGAAGGAAACCAATACATAAATTGGATGTCATCAGAATTAAAATCTTCTGTACTGCAAAGAATACCGACAAGACAGTGAAAAGACAACTTACAGAATGTGAGACAATACTTGAAACTCACCTATCTGATAAGGGCCTTATAACTAGAAACTATGAAGAATTATTACAACTCAACAAAAAGACAAACAAGCCAATTTAAAAAACAGGTGAAATATCTCAACAGCATTTCTCCAAGAACACATAGAAATGGCCAACAAGCATGTGATGAGATGCACAACATCATTACTTATCAGAGAAATGAAAATCAAAACCACCATGAGATACCACTTCTTACCACTCAGATAGCTATAACTAACAGGACAGGTAATAACAAATGTTGGCAAAGATGTGGAGAAATTTGAACCCTACTTCGAGGCTGGTGGGAATATAGAGGGATGCAGCCACTTTGGAAAACAGTCTGGAACTTTCTTTAAAAATTAAACATAGAGTTACCATTGGATCAAAAAAATCCACTCCATAGTATACATGCAGGAGTGTGAAACCATATATTCAAGAAAAAAGGGTACACAAACATTCCTAGTGGCATTATTCAAAATAGCAAAAAGTAGAAATACTGAGAAGTTCAGCAAGCAATAAACGGACAGATGAAATATAGTTATGTCCCATTATCAACAATGGCCAAACTATGGAGAGAGCCCCAATGTCCACTGAGTGAGGAATGGATAAGATATAGATATATACAACAGAATATTATTCAGCAATCAAAAAAAATGAAATCTTGTCATTTGCAAGATGGAGCTAACGCTAAGTGAAATAAGTCACTCAGAGAAAGACAAATACCATATGATTTCACTCGTATATGGAATTTAGGAAAAAAAACACAGGAAGGTATGGGAAGAGGGAAAAGGGAGAGAGGGAAAAAAAACCATAAGAGACTCTTAATGATGGAGAACAAACGGAGGGTTGATGGAGGGAGGTGGGTGAGGGATGGGCTAGGAGGGTGGTGAATATTAAGGAAGGCACTTGTGATGAGCACTGGGTGTTGTATGTAAGTGATGTAAGTGATGAGCCACTGAATTCTACTCCAGAAACCAATATTGCACTGTATGTTAGCTAACTAAAATTTAAATTAAAAAAAAGAAAGAAATACAGTATGTGCACACAATGGAATAGTATTTGGCAATAAAAAGGAATGAACATCTCATACATCCACAACATGAAGGAACCTTGAGCACATTGTGCTAAGCGAGAGCACTCAGTCAAAATGGGCACCTAGTGTAATTCTATTTATATGAAATGTTCAGAACAGGCAAAGTGGAATGAGTAAGTCACGGGGATGAAAGGTACAGCATAGGGAATGTAGTCAAAGGTATTATAATAGCATTGTGTGGCGTCAAATCACTATGTTGTACAATTGAAACTAATATAACATCGTATGGCAACTACATTTCAATTTTAAAAAATTAAAACATATTCTGAAAAAAAAGTGGTTTCCTATAGCTGGGGGTTATGGGAGTTGGGGAAGAAATGGGAACTGAATGGGTAGGGGTTTCCTTTTTGGGTGACAAAAATGTTTCAAATTGATGGTGGTGATGATCACATAACTCTGAATACACTATAGACCAACTGAATTGTGTACTTTAAATGGGTGAATTATATGGCATGTGGATTATATCTCAAGAAAGCTGTTTGAGTACAAATAAAACTAATAGCCAAGACACAAACCAAGGGAGGAAGAAGAAGAAAAGTTCACATTTATTGAGCACCTGCTAGGTCATGGGTGTTGTCACACATCTTTTTACCAATCTTACTAGGCAGACATTGTAAACCCCATTGTACAGGTGAGGGTATGGTCCTCCTTCTACCTTCTTCTAAAACCACCTTCACACTGGCCACTTAGATGCTGGAGGGATAGAGTTTGCTGAGGAAGGTCTTCTTCATGGCAGTCTTCAGCTCCTTGTTCCTGAGACTGAAGATGATGGGACTGAGGAAGGGTGTGAGGATCGTGTAGGTGATGGCCATCAGGGTGTTGCTTTCGTGGGAGTGCAGACCCTTGGGCTTGAGGTAGATGATAGACGCAAAGCCATAGTGCACAATGACCACAATAAGGTGGGACGCACAGGTGGAGAAGGTTTTGTGCCGGCCCTCAGCAGAGGGGATCTTCAAGATGGCAACCACAATTAAGGTGTAGGAGAGGAGGATGAGGAGAAAGCAACCCAACAAGTTGGTGATGCACACCAGACCCACGCCCAGGGCCACTATAGGTACATTAGTTCCACAGGCCAGCTTCAACAGTGGTGGCACATGACATAAAAAATGCTGGATTTCATTGGGTCCACAGAAGGTGAGGTGGAAAGTGGCTGTGGCCACCACCAGCCCTATGACTGAGCCACCAGCCCAGGACGAGGCCACCAGGCAGGCACAGCCACGGGGGCTCATGAGCACATTGTAGCGCAGGGGGTGGCAGATGGCCACATAGCGGTCGTAGCCCATGACGGTGAGCAGGAAGGAGTGGGTGAAGCCAAATGTGAAGGAGAAGAACATCTGGCTGACACAAGCCGCAAAGGCAATGGTGCGGTGGGTGAAGAGCAGGTCCACCAGCAGGCGTGGAGTGATGGCCAAGGTGTAGAGGATCTCGGAGATGGACAGGGCACACAGGAAGAGGTACATGGGCGTGTGCAGGCCGCGTTCGCTCCACACAGTGGCCATGATGAGCAGGTTCCCCAGCAGGGTGAACAGGTACATGAGCAGGAACAGCAGGAAGAAGACGGGCAGGAGATGTGGCGGGAAGGTGGAGAAGCCCACGAGGATGAATTCAGACATGGAGCTGTGGTTTAGGCCCAGAGTGGTGGCCATCACTGGGTGGAAGAGAGGGAAGGCGGCCTGGTGGGCACGAGTTCTGGGTCCATGCTGAGCCCGGCCCAGGAGGACTTCCCCGGGGGTGGGGGGCCCTCACCCCCCACACCACGGCCAGTCCCTCCATGACCTGCTGCTCATCATGACTGTCAGTGATCCTCGGAGCTGCTTGGGGTTCACGGAAGATCGTGAGCCTCAATTGCGTAATGCAGGCCTTGGCACATAGTAAGAATGCTGTAAAAAATAATACTGATAATAATAATTACAACTACTGTTATTACTGTCATTGACTCCATGCACGACCAGCCGGCTTTCCTGCCTTTGAGCATGCTGGCCACTCCATGCTTCTCTCCATCTCTGTGATACCAAATCCTTCCTGAATTTTAAGTGCAAGCGACTCCCTGATTGCTATCTTCAGCTGGAGGTCACCTCTCCTGTGTGGCATGGAGAGGATGTAGGCTCTGGTTAATTCTCAGCATTATCCCTTACTGGCTCACTGGGAACATGGAATAATCATCCTCATTCCACAGGGCTGTAGTGGCACTAAGGTGAGGTGATGCCCGTTCAGCTCTTAGCTACTATTGTTGTTGTGTGGTCTAACTTGCGTGAGTCCCCCACAAGGATGTGGCACCGACCAGCATTACCAGAGTCACATTCTCTGGGCACTCTATCTCTGGTCACTCACCGATGCTCTTCTCTGAATCTCCTTCCTTCTCCTCAAGCCCTACCCACTCTCCTATCCCCAACCTCCTGCTTTGTGGAGCAACCAAGGCTCGCAGCGGTTCTCTCATATCCTTCCCTGAGTGGCAACTGACTCACATCTGCCCCAGCTCCCCGTGAGGACAGCTCTCCTTCCAAGCAACTGCTCCATCCAGTGTTACTGGTCTGTCTTTCTATCTTTCTTCCTCTCTCTGCCATCGACAGACTTGATGCAAAAAATGCAGGATGGGGGCGCCTGGGTGGCTCAGTCATTAAGTGTCTGCCTTCAGCTCAGGTCATGATCTCAGGGTCCTGAGATGGAGCCCCGCATCCGGCTCCCGGTTCCACGGGAAGCCTGCTTCTCCCTCTCCCATTCCCCCTGCTTGTGTTCCCTCTCTCGCTGTGCCTCCCTCTGTCAAATAAATAAATAAAAAATCTTTTTAAAAAAATGCAGGATGGACCAACAGATGAATGGATAAACAGAAAGTGGTATCCATATGATGGAATATCTTTTAGGCATACAAGAGCATGAAGTACTGAACATGCTACAACATGGATCAACCTCAAAGACAATATGCTGAGTGAAAGAAACCAGCCACAAAGACCACATATTGTATGATTTCATGTATTTGAAATATCCAGAATAGGTAAACGCATCAAGACAGAAAGCAGATTAGCAGTTGCCAGGGAACAGGAGTTCCAATGAGGAGTTGCAATGGGGAGTGACTGTTAAATGGGTTGCAGATTTCCTTCTGGGGTGGTGAAATCTCTTGGAACTAAATACAGGTGTTTGTGGCACAATATTGTGAATGGTTAAATGGCACTGAGTTGTGCCATTTAAAAGGGCAAGGAGGTAGAGAAATTAGAACTCTGTGCATTGTTGGTGGGATTGCACAGTCGTGCAATAGCTATGGAAAACAGTATGAATGGTCCTCAAAAAATTAGAAATAGAACTACCTATGCGTCAGCCATCCCACTTCCGGATATATATGCAAAAGTGGCAAAAGCAGGGTCTGGAAGAGATATTTGCACACGCCTGTGCAAATAGAAGCACTAGTCACAATAGCCTTGAGGTAGAAACAACCCCAATGTCCATTGGTGGATGGATGGATAAACAAGATGTGATATATCCATACAATGGAATAGCATTCAGCCTTGAAAGGAAGGAAATCCTGTCACATGCCACAACACGAAAGAACTTTGAGAACATTATGCTATGTGGAATCAGCTAGTCCCCAAAAAGGAGAAATCCTGTATGATCCCACTTATGTGAGGTATCTAAAGCAGTCAAATTCATAGAAACAAAGTAGAATGGAGGTTGCCAAGGACTACAGGGAGTGGGAAACTGCAAGTTTTGTTTAATGGGTATAGAGTCTCTGTTTTGCAAGATGAAGAGTTCTGCAGATCTATTACACAACAATGTGAATATCCTTAACACCACCGGAACTGCATACTTAAAAATGGTTAAGATAATAAATTTTATGTCATGTGTTTTTTACACATCAAAGTACGAACACATGTGGCATCATAAATGAACCTTGAAAACATCATGCTATGTGAAAAAAAGCCAGGCACAAAAGGTTGTCTGAACAAAAGGTTGTCTGATTCCAGTAATATGAAATACCTAAAATGTGCAAATTTGTAGACACAACAAGCATATTAGGGGTTGGGGGGAAGCTGGAGCCTGGGCAGGGGGCAATGGGGAAGTGATTACTAATGAAGGTAGTGTTTCCTTTTGGGGTGATGAAAATATTTGGCAACTAGAAAGGGGTGATGGTTGCACAACATTGTGAATGTGCTAAACGCCAATGATTTGTAACTTCAAAATGATTAATTTTGTATTATGTGAAATTGTCCCATTTTTTTTTTTAGAAAGGAAAACGTACCTTCCTTGGTCCTCCTCTACCTCTGTGCTGTCTCCCCCTTGGTTCACAGCCCAGCCTGTCCCCAGGAAGGAAGAGAGTGAGTGCCTAGGGCCAGAGAGGAGATCAGGAAGGAAGAACCCACCACCTGCCCTTAAACCTTCCTGTGCCTTCCAGGGCAGCCACTGAGCCTCCGCCAGGTGTGTGTGAGAGCAGAAGGGGAGACACCTCAGAACAGCTCTCCTCAGGGGTAGGCGGCCTCCGGTTCTTACAGACTGGCATCTGGGTGCCCCCTGTGTCTCACTAACACCTACATGTGGGTGTGCCCCCACACCTCCACATACCTGCATTCCACTTCCCACCCACCCCCCCTACACACACACACACACAGGCGCAGCTGCCTTAAGCTCTACACCAGACAGGCACACAGCAGGCCCACATGCACCTGCGCTCAGGATCAGACCCGCTCACTCACACGGAGGCGGAGACCCCGCCGCGGGGATGGACCCACCCACACAACTGCAGAGTCGCGGCCACAGGCACCCCCGCAGGTGCACACAGACGTACACTCTCACAGCACGACACAGTAGAAGCAGGAAGATGGTGACTACCGCCGGTGTCCCTGGCAGACACCCTTCACGCTAAGATCGCAGCGATGACCAGGAAGCACACAGGACCTGGATGCGCGATTCCTGAATTAGAGGCATCCGCCCAGGAACTGTTTCCTTCAAACTTCGTTCAGCGGGGTTCTGGGTCCCAAGATCCACCCCCACATTCTTATCACCCACAGTCCTTCCCCGCATCCCGCGCTTGCATCACCTCCTCCTGAAAAGCACCCAGGGGCGCACACTCGCCTCCGTTGGTGGCGGCGGCGGGGAACTGTCTGGGGGCGTCGCAGAGGAAGCCCTGGGTCCCCTCACTCACACTCAACACCGGGAGCTCAGAAGAGGGGTGGGCAGGGCGGGAGGCTGCGCCTGCGCTTTATCTAGCGGTACTCCAGGGCTATTCCAAAGGCTTCCGAGGGGAGGTGGGCAGCAGAGGCAGGTTGTGGGCGGGGCCACCCTCAGGGCTCAAGTCAGGCGGGGCAGGGGTGGGCCTCAGGGAGACTTCCAGAGGCTTCCCTGAGATTAGCCCAGAGCAGTGCATGCAGCCTCCAGACCTTTCCTGAGGCCTCCCAGCCGGGCTGTGCAGAAGATGGTTAAGGCAGGAGAAGGAGGAGACAAGACTGCCTCTAACTGGACAGGGGAAGGAATACAAAAGGAGGCTGGAGCCCCTCCCCTACTCTCTGAGCATACTCCTTTGTTCTCACGCATGCTGGACTATGGACACTGCGTTCTCAAAGCTCAAGTCCATCCACACCCCACAAACAGGCACCCCTGGGCCATCCCAGAGAGGACAGCACAGGTTCCCAGAGCTGGGTGGGGAAACCCTGGGTCCCAGCCCCTGGGAGTGGTCCAGAAGAGGGGCTGCTGTCTGGCCTCTGCAGAAGCAGAGGTGCGGGGTCAGAGATGGGATCTCAAAGCATGGCCCTGCTCTGGGCCCAGGCTGCCCCAGGCTGAGGACTGAGGAGGGAGGGAGGGGGCAGTGCCGAGGTGTCAGGCCACCAGCAACCAGGCTTGCCTTGCTCTCGGGCCACAGGGCAGCTCAGTGTCTACTCTCCTCCCTCCTCGTGTTCTCACGTCCAGACCCCCCGCCTGGTGTGAGCACATATGACCTAGAAGACAGCAGCCGCCCTTGAATTAGTTTCCTAGAGCTGAGGAGACAAATTGCCACAAACTGGGTGGCTTAAAAAACCAGAAATATGCTCTCTCCCAGTTCTGGAGGCCAGATGTCAGCAGGGTAGTCCCTTCTGGAGGCTCTGAGGGAGGATCAGCCCTATGCCTCTCTCCCGGCTTCTGGTGGCTGCCAGTACCCTTGACTGCATCATTCCCATCTCTACCTGAGTCTTCACATGAACTTCTCCTTGTGTCTGTATGTCTTCTCCTCTCCTTATAAGGGCACCAGTCATTAGACACCAGCATTTAGGAGCTCAACACCCAGGATGATTTCATCTTGAGATCCGTATCTAATTACACCTGTAAAGACCCTTTTTTTTTTTTTTTTTAAGATTTATTTAGTTATTTATTTGACAGAGAGAGACACAGGGAGAGCAGGAACACAAGGAGGGGGAGTGGGAGAGGGAGAAGCAGGCTTCTGCTGAGCAGGGAGCCCGATGCTGCGGGGCTCGATCCCAGGACCCTGGGATCATGACCCTAGCCAAAGGCAGATGCTTAACGACTGAGCCACCCAGGCGCCCCAGTAAAGACCCTATTTCAAGCAAGGTCACATTCTGAGGTTCCAAGTGGACATGCATTTCTGAGCAACACTATTTTAACCCACTATACATCCCTCCTGATTCAGTTCTCTGCTTTGGCTCTGACCTCTACACCTGCTTCCTACACAACATCAGAGGGATCCTGCTAAACAAAGCACATTACATCCCCCACTCCTTGCTTGGAACCAGCCATGGCTCCCTAGTCCCAGATGCTTCCCTGCAGCCAAAACTCTGGTCCCTGTCAGCCTTTCCAGTTTCGTCTCTCAGCTGCCTCTCCCTCTTCCAACACAGCACCCCCACTTTGCATCTCTAGGCTAAAATGAGATGGGAGCATGTTCAATTTCTTGAGAGTACCAGACTCTCTCATCCCCAGGTCCCACTGCATCCCTCATGCCCCACTCCCATCTGCTTCAATCAACCGGTCTCAGGTCACATGCCACCCTCCAGAAAGCCTATCCTGCATCCCTGCACCCCAGACTTGGGGTCTCTGACTCCTAGCTTGCCCTGAAGTCCCCCATCACATGGTGCTGTCATCACCTGGTTATGGGTCTGTGTCTCCCACTAGACTTCGACAGACCTCCTGAGGGCAGAGATGGCATCTCACTGGGAGCATGCTGTGTTCCCAGCACCCAGAAAGGTAAAAATTAAATGGAACAATAAATACTCAATAAAATGCATTAAAGAAAACAGTGAAGGAAGGATATGCACAGTGCTGTGAGACCCTACAGTGCAGACGAGAAAAGAGGTAGGTGGTATCTGAGTTGAACTCTGAAGAATGAACAGTCCCCAGCACACGGCGTCAGGGAGGGAACAGCAGGCAGAGGAACCAGCGTGAGCAAAGGCATGGAGAAGTGCCCAGGATGGGGTCGGGGGAAGCTGGGAAGTCAGACGGGGTCACAATGTGAAGGGACTTGGAGGCACCTTGGATCCAGCCCTCTGGAGCCCGAGGGAGAGTGGGCTGGAAGGAGGGGCCAGCCTGGACGGAGGGTCCCGAAAACACTCTCCTTTAAGCTCTAGCCCACTGGTGCACCGGAAGACCCAGAATGTGGGGGCAATCTGTTGGGATTTCCTGGCACAACTCAAGTCTGGAAAGGACATCACAGAAACAGATGTTCAACGAAGAAATGAATTTAGAACTAAGGAGAAAGAGCTTTTGTTGCTGCTTCTGGATGCCCAGAAAGGTCAGCATATAAGGCTAAGGTCACAGAAGAGGGTCAATAGTAAGCCAGGAGATGGAGTGGAGCCCAACGTCTCAGTTCAACTGCATCTTGCAGCCCTGCCTGGAGGGGGCGCTGTGACCCTGGACAAGTGGCTTGGTCTCTCTGGGCCTCACTTTGTCTTTTATGAAATGGGGCTGAATGATAAGAGACACAATGTGTGTAAAGAGCCTGGCACTCAGTAGGTGCTTGGTCGAGGAGAGCTCTCTCCCCCCACAATGCCCATTTCAATCTTTTTCTTGAACTATGTGCTTTCATTTGAATCACAGGTATTTTTGTGTACCTACTGTGTGCCAAGCAGTGTGTGGCCACTGGAGATAAAATGAGCAATAACCAAAGTCTCTTTGAACCACAGCCTTGTAGCTTTGTTCAGCTGTTCTGCCAGGCAGGACCCATGCCTTCCTGGTCTCTGCACTGAGTCTGACCCAGGGGTGACCAAGAAATATTGTCCAAGTCCTTTCCTACCCCAGACATTCATCAGCCCCCAGTGGGTGCTGGAAACTGTGCTCACAGCTACAGACGGACAGATGGGTTAGACCCAATCCATCCCCAAGAGTAATGTCCTGCACCTGCTTCCCTCCATGGCACCCTGCCCTCGCCCAGGGCATGTGAGGCAGTTTCCCCTGTGTCTTGCACCTGATCCCAGGCACATGAACATGGCAGGACTCATTAACTGTCATTGGATTTCCTTTTTGGATCTTTTTACCTCCATGGGTTTCAGGGAAGTCAACAGGGCTGTAGCATCCTGGGAGTCTGCTGCACCTTCGTGACATTTATCTCCCAGGATCTGAATGACTTCAGCACTCGCCTGTCTCTCCCCCTTGCCCGGTCGCTCTCAGAGGTGACACTTAGGTCCAGTCATTTTCCATCTCAGCACAAACTAGGAACACCGTGAATGTGTATAGGACAAAATTCCAACTATGGATTGGACAGTTAAGTCAATTGAAAAACTCTTCAAACCCTTGGTCATCATCTTGCTTAAGAAGTCCCCCCCGCCATTTTGCTAGGCAGCTGAGGGAGGAAGCCTCATGCTTGATCTGCTCTTTGATAACTGGGTAAAGTCGGAACAGGACACACTAGCTGGTTAGTTTGATAAGCATGACCAGCCTCAGTACCCAAAGCCTGTGCGCCAGATAACTCTTATCTCCAGCTCAGATGAAGTCCAGCCCCAGCTAGCATGTATCCAAGAGCTGTGTATGCAATGCCTGAGCCCTTCTCTGGGGAGCCCACAGTGACCAGGACTGACATGCCTGCTCCTGTGGACATGACAGCAGAGGGGAGAAGGCAGATGATGAATAACTGAATTTAGACAAGAATATGAGATGTGTGAGGAAGGGAAGGTGGTGGGCTATGAAAGCAGGGCAGGTTGCAAGGGTTTTATGGAGAAGGGGACATTCCAGCTGAGGTTTTCTCCTCTAGAGGTAGAGTGTGAAGAAAGGGTGCATCAGGCTTAGGGAACAGCATGTGCCAGGGATCTGAGGTGCGAAGATGATTGTCCATTTAAGGAACAGAAGAAAGCCAATGTGACAGGAGGCTTGGACAGGAGAGGAGTGAGTGGCTCAAGATGGCTTAAAGACAAACAGGAATCCAAACAAGAGGACCTTATTCCATAACCCCAACTGCCACGGGATGGCACTCATCTACATGAAACACTGGCTATGTTTCACACACAAGATGGTAGTGGGTTCCTGTGAGGTCTGTCACACAGGCACACCTGAAAAGTGAATTTCAGATAAATTAGGAATGAGCCATTCATGTTTCAGAAGGATTTTGCAGCCCACATACTTTCTGTAGGGTTGTAATGAGAGATGAGTTTGTTTTCTCAGCCAGTTTTATTGAACACCTATTAGGTGCCCGGCTGTGGAAACACAATACTAAGCTAGTTCAGATTGGTCCTACCCTCTCAGGGCTGCTAGTCTAGTGGGGAAGGAAGGAAGGTGTTGAGCAGGTAATATCTATAATACAGTGCAGTGAGCAGTACTGTGGAAGTAGAAGCCTCAGCCGCCCTCAGAGCTCTGGAGACCTTTGTCCCTGTCTGTGTCCAGCAGCATGGAGTGCTCACAATGACCACTTGGCACCCCATGGTTTGCAGGCTATAGTTCTGCCATGGTGCATGTTGTAGAACTTGGCCACTTTGAGCTCCAGGGAACTGGTGTGTGGGCCAAGAAATGGTCACCTGCATTTCCCACCTACGTCTTTTGGTGGTAATCAAACACTGAGTTTGAGCTTGAGACTAAGTGGGAAAACTATCTGGGGACCATTCCTCTGGAGTGAGCTGAACCCATGGCTCAGTCTCCACCTTAGCCCTGAGGTATGCATTTAAACTCATCTGCCTGCAGCTCTATGGCCAATCCTTAGGGACTCTAATTTCCACAAATGAAGTGGAGATGGGGAATTGTGTGTCAACTTTTTTTTTTTTTAAGATTTTATTTATTTATTTGACAGACACAGTGAGAGAGGGAACACAAGCAGGGGGAGTGGGAGAGAGAGAAGCAGGCTTCCCGCCGAGCAGGGAGCCCGATGCGGGGCTCGATCCCAGGACCCTGGGATCATGACCTGAGCCGAAGGCAGACGCTTAACGACTGAGCCACCCAGGTGCCCCGTGTGTCCACTTTTAATGAGCTCCCAGCTGTCACTTAAAATCCTGTGATTTTTTCAGTAATGAACCACAGTCTTGGCTTCTAGGGATTGGTATGCCAGCTGGGCTTGGCAGGTTGTGCAGGGAAGGGGTCCCATTGTGCTCTTTAGTGCCATTGACTGATTCCTGATGAGCCTAACTCTATTCACCTCTCTGTGTCCTCCAGGAAGCGAGCCCAGGGACCCTGGCAGATGGGCTCTGAGTGCATGGGGGCGGGGCTGGAGGTCGTGGATTCAGACAATTCTACTAATCACCTGCTACCCCAAGACATCACTTCCGGGGTGCCTGGGTGGCTCAGTTGTTTAAGCGACTGCCTTCGGCTCAGGTCATGATCCTGGAGTCCCGGGATCGAGTCCCGCATCGGGCTCCCTGCTCGGCGGGGAGTCTGCTTCTCCCTCTGACCCTCCTCCCTCTCATGCTCTCTGTCTCTCATTCTCTCTCTCTCAAATAAAAAAAAAAAAATCTTATTAAAAAGACATCACTTCCACTGAATTCTCTCGGGGCTTTTTGTTTACTTCTTTAAACAAAGACTAACTAGCCACCAGTGTGAACTGTTCAGCTCTCTTCAGGTTCTTCAACACAGATTAATAGGCAAGGAGAGACTTGCATGTAGTTGCTTAGGTGGCTCTGTGACTCAGGGCACCGACCCACATCAGACAGACTCAGGTGGAGATCCTGGCCCAGCCACTTCCTGGTTGTGGGATGTTGGTGAAATGACCGGACCTCTGTGATTCTCTCTCTGAAAACGGGAACGCCGATAGTAATAACACCTACCTAATGTATAAACTGTCTAGTGCTTAGCAAATGTTCAGTAAGTCCTCGATACTGTTGTTTCATCACTTAGGAGAGCCATGTAGTAGTCTGGGTATAGTGAGCGGAACCAGCTCCCTGTTCACCTGCCTTACCCCATGCCTTTAGAACTCATCCATCCATTTAGCCATCAAACATTATTGAGTAATTTCTGTGTTCCTGGTTCTGGAAATTCAAATACACAGCAAGCAAGTTGAGGTTCCTTCTGGGTTTTACCTTCTCCTGGGGAGAAACTCATTTATGAAAATATGAGTTAATATGAGTCACACAAATAAAATGCTAATTTCAAGGAAATGGATTTGTGGTTGCTGTTCTTGGGCCAAATGTAGCATCAGAGTCAACAAATAAATGGAAATTATATCAGAGTCAGGGTGGGCTGCGATGAAATTATTTTGCTGGGTTTGGACCTTTCCCCAGTGAGGATTAGTTCCCATTGTTGTTTGTTCAAACCTACCTTCATGAGCACACTATGAAGGCGCACACACATGTTGTGCCTTTCCATAATGTCAGCTTTATTCAGTCATAAAGCAAGATTATAAAGCAGGTTCAGGATTCCAAACTCAGTGACATTTTACTACATATTCAACTTGGCTTCATACATGTTACACAAAGCAAAGCGCAAGACAAAGTCATACAACAAGCAAGATACAATAAGGGGTAAGCAGTTAACAAACCAAATGCAAAGTCAGTCTGTGAGCACCCAGTTGGGAGGAGGCCTTGGTCTGGTCTGGGTCAGCTCTGTGCACGTGCTGCTTATTCTGTTCAAGCATTGGAGGATCTCTGTTGTGTTCAGAGATCAATTGGGCAGACCTTTTGCAGGCAATTGCCTTTTTTGATGTGGTCAGATGTGAAAGGGACAGCGTTTGGAAAGTCTGACAGTTTGCTGCAAAGTCCTCCTTTTTTAAAGGAGTTTAATCAGTCTTGGGCCTTTGCAGATGTTCTTGGGTTCAGCTGGTTACCAGTTCTGGAAGCCATCAGCTTGTGCTGGTTTTAGCGATATCCTGTCTGAGCAGCAATGCCCTTGGCTGCTTATGTCAGTGCTTGACATAAGTTACTGCTTGACATGAGTTTGGCTCTCAATGCTGTAATCTCACTGGGGTTTGGGGACTGCCTGGCTTCAGCCATGGCTGCAGTTCACTCAGCTCTGAGATGGCCCTGCCCTGCAGGGTTTTCTGAGTGATCTACCCAGCTCTTGGAAGGAAACACCCTCCTCCCCAGCCTTCCTATGCTTGTCTTCCTTCCTGGCTCAGCGCAGGGGCCCGAAGATCTCTAGATGGCCGATGATCAAGTAATCTGATAGAGGAAGGGACCTGGGCACCTGGGGCAAAGTCAGTGGGCACCGAGCTTCCCCTGCAAACTTGATCTCTGCCCTAGGTAGTTAAAACACAAAACAATACAGAACTGAATCCAAATCCCTGTACTCACACCATCACCACTCTCTGCTTCTAACAACTTTCTGTGAAAAATTATCTCAGGTTTGCCCAGTTGTGGACATGTGGCCTTAGGAAGTCATTTGCATCATTCTTTTCTTGGCTACTGAGGCCAGTCCCACTTCCCAGCACCATTCAATCATTCACTCATTCATTCATGCATGCATGCATGCATGCATTACTCTAACTAGCTAATTACCTATTTATTATTTTAAAGTTTTAAGATGTTGAATATAAGGAAGAAGGAGCTAACATTTATTGACTGCCCTCTGTCAAACACGATGAAATGCCCTTTACACACTCTATCTCATTTCATCTTCACAAAAAAGCTGTCCAAAATAGTGACTGTTCAACACAGAATAGATGAAAAGCTTGGTGTGGTGAAAACACAAGGCTAATAAAAAGTAAAGCTAGGATGTAAATCAATCCTTTCTGACACCAAGCTGTCTTCCCCATTATTCTCTGCTGTGTTACTCAATACTATGCACCTGAAAGAAAAGAAAGAAAAATTACCTAGCCATCTGTTATAAGTTGAGTTGTAACACTTGTCCTCCCCAAATTTATGTGTGAAAGCCCTAATCCCCAGGACCTCAGAATGTGAGGGTATTTGGTAATAGGGTCGTTGCAGATATAATCAGTTAAGATCAAGTCATACTGGAGTAGAGCAGGCCTCTCATCCAATATGACTAGTGTTCTTACCAAAGAAATGGGAACTTGCACACAAGGAGAATATCATGTGAAGATAAAGGCAGAAGTTGAGGTGTTCCTTCTACAAGTCCAGAAACACCAAGGATTGCCAGCATGCCACAAAAGCCAGGAGAGAGACTGGTGACAGACTCTTTCCTCACACCCACCAGAAAGAACCAATCTGCTGACACCTTGGTCTGGGACTTCTATCCTCCCAAACTGTGAGACAACAAATTTCTGTGGTTTAAGCCACTCAGTATGTCGTACTTTGTTATAAAAGCCCCAGGAAACTAATATACCACCTATTTTGCATATTGCATTGCAATCCTTAGCCACATGCATACGTATTTTATGCAATTATGACCACAGTAGTATATATCATACTGTTTCCTCATACATCTAGGAAATCCTGATAATTTTTTAAATAAGAAAAAGTGCTCATGCTTATTAGCAATCAGGAAGAATGCAATCTAAATGAACAAGGAGATATTATTACATGCATATCAGATTGGGGCATATTTTTAAATCTGTCACCAAGTGTTGGTGAAGATATGGAGCAAGTGGAACATTCATACACTGCTAGTGTGAGTGTAAATTGGTGCAAAAATTCTGGAAAACAGTTCAGCACAAATGACAAAGCTGAGAACACACATACCCTTGGAGTTGCACTTGTAAGTATATATCTAACGCGGTTGCATGCTTATTTGCATGCTTATTTCATCACAATTTTTTGTAATTGCCAAAATTGAGAATAACCAAATGCCCATCTGAGTAGAATAGAAGAATACAACTGCAATATATCCATACAATAGAGAAACAGAAAACATGCATCAATGAAGATGAGCCAACAAGAGCAGTATACAATAGCTTGGATGAGTCTTTCATATTTTATTCTGGTGAGAAAACACACACACACAAACAAAAGACTACAAAAACTATCTCTCCATAAGCAAAAGCAAGTATTCAAAAACAATTTGTGCAACCTACTCTCAAATGGGTGAACAATGAAGAGTGTGTGAGAGATAAGTAGATAGGTAGACGACTGATAAGTAATAGTTCAATAAAGCAAATCTATCACAGAGTTAATAAATGGTGAATCTAGATGAAAGTCACACAAGTTCATTGGACTATTCCTGCAACCCTTCTGTAGATCTAAATTTTTTCAATTTAAAAGTTGTGGGGAAAAAGTTCAAAAATATGAAACACTAATATTCATAGCATTTACATGTAATAGCCTCAAAACTGAAATAACTAAAATGTCCATCAATTTGTGAGTGGATAAACAAATCATAATATCTATGCAATGTAATACAACTGAGCGATGTAAAAGGAATGCATTCTTGATTCATGCAACAACATGGGTGATTCTCAAAGGCACATTAAGTGAATGAAGCCAGACCAAAAGGACTAGCTAACTATAGGATCTCCTCTATATAGAGTTAATTATAGTGACAGAAAGCAGAATATAGTTGTCTGGGGCTGGGGATGGGGGGATTGACTGGGAACTTTGGGGGAGTCATGGAAATGTTCTATATCTTGACTGTGGTGGAGTTTCCATGCCAAATTCATCAAAATATATAACTTAAAATGAGGTCATTTTATGTAAACTATGTATCAATAGAGTTGATTTTTTTAATGGGAAAACTAAACTATATTGTTTAGGGGTATATATATAATAGGTGGTGTATTAGTATCTTGGGGCTTTTATACCCAAATATGTAGACAATTGTTAGGGATATATATATATATATAAAATTATAAAGAAAACTGGTAAATGATTATCAGAAATTCAGGATACTGGATAAGTCTGGAGAATTAAACCGTGTGATGACAGATGAGTATGTGGGGCTTCTGGTCTGGCAAGCATCTTTTACTGCACTTGGGTTGTAATGAGTGAACATTGATTATAGAACCTTCCATTGATTGTATATGTTTGTTTACATATTTTGTGTATATGCATTATATTTCACAATAAAGGTAAAAATGTGAAAAGGGATATGAAAATACTTTGCACAGTTAAACTGCTATATAACTACTAATGGAATAAGGGACTTTTATAGTTCCCTTGCTTTGGGGGATCAAATGTAAAAAAAAAAAATGGATTTTCCAGTTTGGATGTCCTACTTGACATCCATCTATCAATTGGTGTTTTCTGCAGACCTATTTTAGAAGCCAGCATAACAATAATGTCATCCTACTTTTACACAACACAGTTGGCTCCTATGTAACCACCAGTTCAGAATCTTTTTATATCTGATATTGGGTGACATTGCCTTCTAGATGATCCCCATAAATTTTGTTTCCACCATCCTAGAGAGAAATTATTCAAGGGAGGTCAAAAGTAAGGACAGAACCTTCGTAGACCTGGACTCACCATCAGACAACTCAGAAGTGTTGGAGAAATAAAAATTAAAACCCAAAGAACATGCCAATTCATACATACAGAATGAGCTAAGTTTATCACTGAACAAAGAAAATGTCCAGAATGCCTGCATGTAGTCTGTAATTGGCTACAAAGATATACATTTTCAGCTCTATTTATATGGAAATAAAACTGCAGCTGATACACATCACCTTATAGTAAACAATTGGCAGTTACTGAATTCACACTGGTATTTTGTATTAGCCATGCCTTTTAATTTTCTGATGTGTTGACACCTAGGGCCTTGATGATCCTGGAGAGACTAGCCAATTTCTAGAGAGAGCAAACAACTCACCCAGGAGCATGTCATTCATATGCACATCAACACATCCAAAGCCCATACTCCCAACTACCTCCTTTCTCTAGATACAAATTGTATAATTCATATAAATTTTATGTAACTATTTATAAATATTCATACATTTATTTTATATTTATAAAGCATAAGCATATTTTAAAATTTATATTCACTTAATTATATTTAATATTAATCAAATATTTATAAAAAGTCATCATAGTATGGTGACTAACATAATAAAATAAAATTTAAAAATATATATAAAAAATAAAAGAAACAAAAAGAAGTCATCATATATGTGGCCTAAAAAACACTCAACAGATTCCAAACCACCCATACCTTCCTACTGTTAGTGAACCCTCTGGCTCAACCATAGACCCCAACAGTTAAAACCGGAAACAAACAACACAGCTTAACTTTTTTTTTTTAAGATCTTATTTATTTATTTGAGAGAGAGAGTGAGCAGGAGCAGGGGAGGAGCGGAGGAGGAGCAGAGGGAGAAGCAGTCTCCCCGGGGAGCAGGGAACACCATGTGGGGTTCTCCGGGCTGGATCCCAGGACTCTGGGATCAAGACCAGAGTTGAAGGCAGCTGCTTCCCAACTGAGCCACCCAGGCGCCCCAAGACTGCTTAACTCTTACACTAAACCCCATTGTGCTTATTTCTTACGCACCTTCTGGAGTCATTGATAAAGGTGTTTTGCAATGACCGAACATTCCAAGTTCCAGACCCGAAAACCCCTGCTAGCAAAGGACCGCCTAGAAGACCACACCCTCACACACCCCATTCGCTGCCCTTGATCCCAGGCTGAACACATAATGACCCGCCCCTGATCTCGTGCTTTCTGCCTGCTCTCTAGCAGCACCAACTTCTCCCCGCCCCCTTTCCTTATGAAACTCTAGGTGTTCCTCTGTGGGCGGAGAGGTCGGTAGTCAAGGCTCGAACCTGCCACCTGCCCGGGCTGCCCTTACCCCGAAATAAATCTCTCTCTTTCTCTTCCCAACCCTCCTCTCTTGAGTTACTGGCTTCTCTTGCGAAGAGTTTATCCGCGTTTGTTCAGGCAACAGTGTTGGCGACCCCAGCGAGGGGCTGTCCTCTCAATTTGTCCAGCCCCGTGGGGATTCGGGGAAGGAGGGGATGGGGTGGCTATTGGCTGGGGCAACGCCAAGGCCCACCCATTCCTTTTCTGAGTTACAGGCTGTGATTGATTGTTCGGTAACAGCACGTGTACTCATTGACGGCAAAACAGCAACATTTACAAGTAACAGCAAACTAAAATAAGACGAAAACAGAGAGGGAGGCAAACCATAAGAGACTCTTAACTCTAGGAAACAAATTGAGGGTTGCTGGAGGGGAGGTGGGCTAACTGGGTGATGGGCATTAAGGAGGGCAGGTGATGTGATAAGCACTGGGTGTTATATACAACTGATGAATCACCAAATTCTACCCCTGAAACTAATAATAGGGTATATGTTAATTAAATTGAAATTAAATAAAATTTAAAAGATAAAAAAATAAAAACGGCAAACTTAAAAAATGCACACAACTAGAAATTGGATCGATGAAACCATTTTTGGAACCAGCAGAAAGTTAAAGAGTTTAGTTTGGACATATTGAGCCCAAGATCCCTATCAGACTGCCATTTGGAGATGTCCCCAGCAGCTTTATAATCTGGAGGCCCCTGCTCTGCCCTGTCCACCAGATGCATGGAGATGTCAGGAATCTTATTACTACACTGCAGGTCTTAAATTTTGTTTCATTAGGAAATAACTTAAATCTACTTACTTTTTGGTTATTTGTTTTTTACAGCTTATATTTTAGTTAACTTCCTTTCACTTTTCCGCCTTTTTAGATTTCATGTTTATTTTAATCTGCAATAAAGAAACCTGGTTTTGAAAAATACCAAATATAGAGGGAGACCGCACACACATAATAGACCTCTCATATATCTGTTTGCTGGTGAACCTAGTGAAATCATACATGGACATCCATTTAAAATCTCTGGAAATTGTCCTGGGAGCATACAGCAAATGAAGAAACATTTATTTATTCCAGAATTGCCAGGTGGTCCCTTTGCTAATGATGCATCCACAGAGCAGCACCTTCCCCCATTGCTGGCTTTTGTAATCTCTTCTAAGCAGTTTCTCCAATAGGACTGTGATTCTCTCTGTCATGGTTTGCTTGGGGCTTTGCACACATTCTTCCTTCAGGACAGGATGCTTCCCTCCACTAAACCCACCTTCTCCAGTCTTCTTGTAATTCTCCCAGTTTTTATCTTAGAATGCCTTTCACTTTCATATTTGAAAGATAGCTTTGCTGGATATATGACCCTCTTTGTCTCTTTCCTTGACCTGGTGGTCTTTCCCATGAGGCACGGGCAGGTTCATGGAAACAAAAGCCAAATCATTACTAAGGAATTACTCATGGGATTCTCAGAGAAGCCAGAGGATCAGTAGCTTCTCTTTGGGCTGAATTTGATCTTCATGGCTGAGTCCTCGCTTTTTGTCACCTCTGACTCCCACCTCCACACCTCTTTGGGCTTCATCTCCTCCAACTCCTCCTTTACTTGACATCTTTTCACCTCCATCATGGTCCCTGAAATACCAGAAGACATCCAGAAGGGTACAAAGCAATCGCTTTGGCAGACTGCCTTACCTGGATGGTTTTAGCTGGGATCAACAATTGTCTCCTTGACCATGATTTATTTGTAGCCATTGCTGCCTGGATTCTTGCCTGCAAGACTCTGTAATTTATGACCTATAAGCTTACAGCTCTGGGCCCAGCCAGTTCTGCATCTTCATTCATTACTCTTGTGCACTCCCTGATTCACCACCTGCTTTTGATCAGGGTATTATTACATACACACTAAGACCTTTCTCATTTTTTCAGTTATCTTGCCAAGGTGCTTATGGGTTACCAATACCTTCGATCTTCACTGAGTCCTCTTGTGTCTGTGAGTTCTGTGAGCACCCTCAGAGATTATAAACTAGAGAAGGGAATTACTCAAGAATAGGTAGAATAAGTGGGGCTCTTTCCTGGTTATTCTTCCAACGTCACAGCTTCATTGTTTTGCTCAGAAAAAATTCTCTAAAATTAGAAATGTTTTTGTGTGTGTTCAGGTTCATTTGTGTCCATGCTAAAAATAAATAAATAAATAGATAGATAGATAGATAGATAGATAAATAAATGATTCTCACATCCCCTTCTCCCGCAAGAGGACAAATAAAGACTTCTGAATTATCTGACACTATTGTTTGGCTTTAGATTCCTTGAAAAGTTCAATTATCCACCCCAGTGCTTCCCACCTTCCTGGAACTGAAGGTTGGAAAATGTATCTCCTGGCATAATTTCAGTCTCAAGGGCTCTAGCTCCCATCGCGATTGATTTTCTCTTTTTGATAAAAAGGGAAGATAAAAAGAAGCTTTCTGATGCAACACGGTCCCCCAGAGCCTCTTTCCTCAGACAGTTTTGTCAGTCACCCCATAGACCAAAGCAAGATTCATTAACCAAAGGTGCTGGATTCCAGGGAGGTTTTATCAAGAAGGCGTCCCAGGATAAGGAGAATTGAAGTATGTGTGGGAGCCAGGAGGGGGTCTCTTAGACCCTGGCAAGTAGAGGTGAGAGTCTGGAACCCCACTGCTTGTGACACTTTCTGGAGAGTGGGCATGTTTAGACAGGAGATATTGATGGCAAGAAAGAGCCCCGGAAGTTGATAGTTTTATATTCATTTTTATGATCATGCAGAGTTTGAGTATATGCAGGCATTTGGAGGGACAGAGAGATTGTATATGCCTCTTAATCTTTCCCAGCTCACAGGTGAGCGTCTTACCATTTGTTTTACCTCAGCCCATCAGCACTGCCTTGAGCCTCGAGCCTCGGGTGGCGGTGGAGGTAGAGGCGGTTACTTATTTTAACGTCCACACATGAACGTCCATAGAAGCTACTGAGCTGGGAGGACCTGGAGTTCTTGATCATTGCCAAGAGATTGAATTTAGGACATGCTCCCTCCCACAGCCCAGAGACACCTTCAGCTCACCTTCCAGAAAGTCTAAAACACAGACATCCCGAAGCAGTTTTCAGAGATCGATCAGATCAGCTTGGAGAGCCAGGCAGAAAGAGCCAAATTTCTGTTTAACACGCAGATTAGAAAAAACACATGACTGGGACCGGTTAGAATGGGCTCAGGTCCCAGAACTGCCAATCAATCCCTGTGCCACCTTAGACATGTCATTACACTAAGTATCTCCCTTGCAGATTTTGTCATCCAGCAAATGCATAACGAGAGCTTCTATGCTCCTCATGCTGTGTGGTCAGGAGTGAGGGTCAAACAGAAAACACTTTGTGAATTGGACTCTCAAGTACTGATTATTTGATTACCAAACTAGCAAAGAGAGGGAATGGCAGGAATGCAGTGTAACTTGAATGGGCCAGAGGCACTTTTGCTTCTGTGGACCCCTTCCTCCATAAACAACATTAAAAAATTATATTTTACAGCTTGTTGTTGGTATAAAGGCACTTATAGCTCTGGTTAGATGCAGTCATCTTTTCTCTTCTGATTTTAAAAGAAATAAAAACATTTTAACGTACCCTGGACCACCTGTGTCGTCTGATGGAAGAAGAGCTCAGCCATGCTTCTTCATAGGTGGGAGATGCTGTGAAGGTTTTATTGGCAACAGAGAATCTGCTAACTCCAGTGCCTCTTATCTCATCTTTCATTTCAGCAAAGAGTATCAGATCTGAAAGGCAAACAGCAATTAGAAAACATAGAAAGGAAGGGGTTTAAAAGTCAACTCAAAAAACAGTTGGAGGGGCACCTGGCTGGCCCAGTTGGTAGCTCATACGACTCTTGATCTCAGGGTCATGAGTTCAAGCCCCAAGTTGGGTATAGAGCTTACTTTTTAAAAATGGTTGGAGTTGGAGGGGCTCTTCATCCTAAGTGTGAGGCAGCTGACTTAGAACAAGGAGACAACACACCCAAAGCCCAGACTGGTCTCTGTCCAGTTCTTCCTGCTGCCTGACTGGGGAAGTTGGGTTTAGTGGAGGGAAGCATCCTGTCCTGAAGGAAGAATGTGTGCAAAGCCCCAGGCAAACCACAACAGAGGGAATCACAGTCCTGTTGGAGAAGCTGCTTAGAGGAGATTCCAAAAGCCAGCAATGGGGGAAGGTGCTGCTCTGTGGATGCATCATTAGCAAAGGGACCACCTGGCAATTCTGGAAGGGAAAGTGAGGTCAAGGAAACAGTGTTGAGTATAAGGGAAGGAAGGAGGCCTTTCATAGGTAAGACATTGGGGAGACATCCTATGGTCTTTAGAGGTAGAGGATCCAAGGTACCAGGGCAAGTAGCACTGAGTTCACATCGTGCTGTAGACTGACATTTCTTGGAGGTAAATCAGAGTTGACTTGCATGGTTTCTTAAAGTGGAGACTGGGGGGCTGTTGACAAATCCACTGAAAGGACCACCGTGCCAAAGCCAGGTAAGTGAGGGAGGGAGCATCAGGGCAAGGATATTCAAGACCATGGACCCACAGCTGGTGAAGTGGCTCCTGCCCTAGGCCAGGCAGCAGGATAACTGTCAAATAGAAGAAATAAACATAACTGGAGCAGGAACGCCAAAGCTTTACTTAGGAAAGCAGGATCTGATCGATCCATTATTTTTTGTTGGAAAGTGAGGTGTGAAGAAAAAACACAGGAACCCTAGAATCATACCAACTGTTGTTTAAAAATTAATTCTACCATTTGTTTGCTGGGTGATCTTGGACTGGTGTATGAATGTCCTGGGGCTGCTGTAACAAAGTAACACAAACTGGGTGGTCTAGAACAGACATCTGTTCTCTCACAGTTCTGGAGGCCAGATGTTCAAAATCAAGGTGTTGCCAGGATTGAATCCTTCTGGAGGGTCTGACGGAGAATCTGTCCCATGCCTCTCTCCTAGACTGTGGCAGCTCTGGTAATCCTTGGTGTTCCTTGGCTTATAGCTGGGTCAGTCCAATCTCTGCCTCCATCTTCACATGGCCACCTTCTTTGTGTCTCTGTGTGTCCTCTCCTTGTCTTAGAATAACACAAGTCACTGGATTTAGAGAACACCTTAAATCCAGGATGACTTCATCTCAAGATCCTTAATATATCTGCAAAGACCCTCTTTCCATATAGGGACACATTCTGAGGTTCCAGGTGGACATGCATTTGGGGGAAACGCTATTCAACCCAGTATAGTTGGCTATTGCACTTCTTTGAATATCTGTTCCTTCACCTATACAAGGCAGATGATAACACTTACCAGTAAGATCAAGTTTAAAAAAAAATGCCCATAACACTTAAATGTTAAATGTGAAATGCCTGTATACTTAAAATTATCCATCCTGAAATGTCAATAATGCCAACATTGAGAAACACTCAACTGAAGCCCATCAACCTTTCTCTGACCTTAACATGATGTCCAGTACATAGTAACTGCTTAATAAGAATCACCTCCCTTTTCTTCCCTTTGGCGGGGTGGGGGTGGGGGCTCAAGGGGGAGATATGGGTGAAAAGAGAAGAAATAAGTATACTGTCCACTTGAAAATCCTTTGAAAAGGTCCAGAGAGACTGGCTATGAATTTGCCCCAAAGGATAATGATTAAAGAACCCTTCTCTATACAGAGTCATGGAAACAATGCAATTCTCCAGGGATTTAAGTTGGGTCTGGTCTTATTAATAATTCCTTTAAAATGTACCTGGAAATTCAACTTCACAGATTAATCTCTAGGCATGCATCTGACATGAAGTTTATCTCTGCTAGAAGACCAAGACAGTGGACCCAAGAGACCTCCCAGAGGCTCTGCTCCAGGTCAGAGAAGAGTGGATGGATGTCAGCTGAAGGGTTTCTCAACATTGGCACTATTGAAATTTGGGACCAGACAATTCTTTGTGATAGGGGGGGACCATCCTGTGCATTATAGGATATTTAGTAGCATCCCTGATCTCTACCTACTAGATCCATTAGCAACCCCAGCCATGACAATTGAAAATATCTCCAGACATTGCAAATGTCCCACGAAAGAGGGCAGAATCACCTCTGGTTAAGAACCACAAATTTAGGATAAGAACAGGGAAATTGTCATTTCAGGAGAGCATGATGAGAATAAACTTGAATTGATCAATTTTTGCCATGCAAGTGGACAAGAGTTACAATGTTGAATAACATCAACAAAAAGGGTTAATACATATTGAACAGTCCTACTATATGCCAGACACTGAGCTAAGTACCAGGCATACATTATCCTATTATAGGTGAACCATCCTACCCAGCTGACCTTTTTAATGTTTACATTTCCTCTACAATATGAGTAATAATTGTGAACTTAAATCAAGAAATTGCCATATGGTTGTCATTGAGCTAAGCTGTTTAATTCATTATCTCATTTAATACTCACAGCTACTCCTACAAGGTAAGTGTTTTTTTAATCTCTGTAGACAGATGGGAAAACTGACTCCCAGAAAGGTTAAATAACTTGTCCAAAGTCACAAAGGTAGGACACAGCTGAGTTGGTATTCAAATCTTCCTCTATCCCAGAGTATATTCCCTTAACCATATACCAAACAATCCACACACTCCATATTCCTTCTTCAGGCTCATCATCCCTTATTATCTTTGGCAAGGTCTCCCTAGTTGATATCTAATCTCTTTGGAACATCTCCCCTGCTTTGGTCCCAGGGCATCGGGGATGAGGTATATTCCAATATTCCACTGGGACTGACTTGTACTCCCTAGCTCGGGGACAGAGAGGTCAACTGCAAGTGTTGGTGGATAGTGCTTGCTTGAAAGGCAAAGGCAAGACTTTGCTATTCCCCATCTCCTGACCAAAGCAGACATAATGAATCAGTGATGCTATGTTTTGTTTTGTTTTTTTCCTACTGAGGCTGAATGTGCTCATCATCCTTCTTGAGACTTTAAGCAACCACTACTAAGCAATTCTATTTGGCATATAAGACAAAACTATTACCCACTGAGACTCTTTTCAAATATCCTGTTCTTCCTACAGATGAGTGATACTTCCTGGAGGATGAGAGAATCAATTCAGTCAATGACTTGGACTTCACTCTCATGGGGCTCTTCAGCCACTCAGGGTCGCATCTGGTCCCGTTCTCCCTTGTGGCTATCATATTCACTGTGGGCCTTCTGGGCAATGCCATCCTGCTCTTCCCGATCCACACAGACTCCAGGCTCCACACGCCCATGTACTTCCTGCTCAGTCAACTCTCCCTATTGGATGTTGGCTTTCCACTGGTCACCATCCCCAAGATGGCAGCTGACTTCCTGCAGGGAGAGGTTTCCATCTCCTTTGGTGATTGTGCAGTTCAGATGTTCTTCCTAATGCTGATGGGTGTCTCTGAGGGTGTCCTGCTATCCCTCATGTCTTATGACCGCTATTTACCGTGTGCCACCCCCTACATTATCCTATGCTCATGAGACATCAGGTCTGCCTGGTCATGGTGGGCACCTCCTGGTTGTCAGGTGTGCTTGTGGCCTCCATCCAGACCTCCATCACCCTGCACTTCCCCTACTGTGCCTCATACACTGTGGATCACTTCTGTGAGCTGCCTGTTCTGCTGAAGCTCTCTTGTGCAGACAACTCTGCTCATGAGTTGTCGCTGTCCATCTCAGGGGTGCTGATCTTGCTGCTGTCCCTGTCACTCATCACCACCTCCTACAGCCATGTGTTGAGAGCTGTTCTCCACATGTACTCGGCCGATGCCTGACACAAGGCCTTCACCACCTGCTCCTCGCACATCACTGTGGTGGGGCTCTTTTATGGGGCAGCCATGTTCATGTACATGGTTCCAGGTACCTACCACAGCCCACAGCAAGCCAATGTGGTCTCCCTCTTCTACAGCCTTGTCACCCCCACACTCAACCCCCTCATCTATAGCTTGAGAAACCGAGAGGTTCAAATGGCTTTGGTCAAGGTCCTAGGAAGAACTGGCTTTAGGTCAAAGAGATGACCTCATGGAGGATTCTAGGTTTTTCGGGACCCTCCCTTACAGTTGAGGCCTGTCTCTTTTGCATTTCATGTGGTGCAAGGTTGGAAGCATTGTAATATATTGAACAAGGACACAGACAGCCTGAGTTAGAATCCCAGCTCCCCTACTTCCTAGTTGGGGGACCTTGGATATGTTGCCTAAACTCCCTGTGCTTTAGTTTCTTCATCTGTAAATAAGACAATAACAGGAAGTACTCACAGGGTTGTTGAGGGTGTATGCTGTGATAATAGAAACCCTGTTGGATTTATAGATAAAAGTTTATCGCCCATATAAATTCCAGTGTAGGTCATCTCTGATACCATACTATTCTATCCTGATACTCTTCTGTAGTCAAGTTCTGATACTTTATTGTATTACTGTTACCATAAGTAATACAGTATTCTATAGGTATCATCCCTGATACCTATAACAACTCCTTTTCTCCTCCCAGACCTACTTTTTCTCTTGGGGATTTATAAAAAACAAAATAGTGAACCCAATCACTTAAACAAGAGGAGGGGCTGTTCCCTTGGGTCTTTTATTATTATTATTATTATTCTTAAACAGAAGGAAAGTTTTACTAAAATAATGTTCACCCAATAGCTTGTGGGTATTTTGGCCACACATTTGGGTCCTGGCTTACTCCCCATTCTTACACATTTATGCACAGTGAGTGATGGGCCTGGGATACAATCTCTGGAATCCAAGTAAGAAAGGAGATATAGGGGTTAGTGCTCTGGCAGTGATGCTCTAAAGATCCCTGCCCATGTTGGTTCTCAGCAGTATCTTTGTTTGAGTCACAATTTTAGGTTTCACAGAAGTGGAAGACTGTTGCTCAAGATGACCCTGGTTGGACAGTCCAAGCACGTGTTACTTTTACTGTCTCAATTACTATGAAGCAGAGATATAAGATGGCGAAGCCCACTCTTATCTGAATGTCAAGGCCATCTAAGATTGGATGCTGCCTTTTTTAAACTTTTGTTGTCATCACCATTGGGTACAAGAGTTAAGATTACTCAATTAAAGATTTCCAGAGGAAACATACATCCCTGATCTTTATCTTTGCAGAGATATTTACCAAATGTATCTTTAGATTAGGAATCAGAGCTGTTCTTGTGCATATGAAGGCTGAGTTGACAAGTCATCCTAAGCATTTTGAACGATGGGTGCCAATCTACGTGTGTGTCGAGAAAAGGGGTTATTGATTGGGAGCTTTTAAGTATTTGAACTATGTCATAAAGCCCACATCTAAGTCCAAGCTCCATTTTCAGAGCTGTCTGGGACCAGTCAATATAGGTATCAAGAATGATACCTATAGAATACTGTATTACTTATGGTAACAATAATACAACAAAGTATCAGAACTTGACTACAGAAGAGTATCAGGGTAGTATAGTATGGTATCAGAGATGACCTACACTGGAATTTATATGGGCGATAAATAAACTTTTATCTATAAATCCAACAGGGTTTCTATTATCACAGCATACACCCTCAACAACCCTGTGAGTACTTCCTGTTATTGTCTTAATTACAGATGCAGAAACTGAAGCACAGGGAGTTTAGGCAACATATCCAAGGTCCCCCAACTAGGAAGTAGGGGAGCTGGGATTCTAATTCAGGATCTGTATCCATGTTCAGTATATCACAATGCTTCCAACTGGCAAATGCTCCTGAAGACTAGAAAGGAAATTGTAAAAATCAAGGTAAGGAGATATAGCATGGTAGTGAGAATTCTCTTGTCTCCTCCTGGCTACAGTCATTCTTGGGCAGATCACTCTGAGGTCATAGGTGAAATGAAGGTCAGACCCTTTTCGTGGTCTTGCTGCTCTCAGGACTAGGCAAGTGAGTGTGGTGGGGAGGGTATATTTTACAAACCAGTAAGAACAAACCAGAGGACCTGAATCTTCCCTGTGGCCCTTCTTTTTTCATTTCTACCCGTGCTCCTCCCAGATCCAGTAAAGCTTCCCTGAAGTTACAAAAAATAGACTGGATGTGTGTATATTTCTCCCCAAACTTGAGATACTTTTAAAGAAACATTTCACTATGGTGGATACAGTGAAGGGAACATAAAAAGGAGTAAGGTTCAGTGGGGCTGATTAGGTTTTTTAAATTTTTTATTTAAATTCAATCAGCCAACAGGATCGGAGTCCCTCATCGGGCTCTTGCTCAGTGGGGAGTCTGCCGCTCCCTCTGCTTGTGCTCTCTCTCTCTCTGACAAATAAATAAATAAAATCTTTACCAAAAAAATCTCTCTTTCCCTCTTCCTCTGCCCCTCCCCACCCGTTTCCACCCACACTCTCTTTCTCTCAAAAAAATAAAATAAAATAAAAGATGAGTTGCTCCACCATAAAGTGCACACATTTTTGCTTGAATAGATTTTGCCAAAGTATCCTGAAAAGATTGCCACCCACGGAGGAGAGTGGTCATTTTCCCAACTATGTCACCAACATTTTGAATGATAAAACTTCAAAATTAGCCAATTTCCTGAAGGAAAAGTATATTTATTGATTGTTTTACTCTCAATATCCTCAATTTCTAGTGAGGATGAGCATCTTTTCATAAGTTTATTGACCATTCAAGTTTCCTTGGCTATGGATTTCTTACAAAAATATGAAAAGCAAGTGATGAAAATACTAATCATAAGAAAGTTGGCATGTCTACCTCAATATCAGAAAAAGCAGACTTGAAAGCAAGGAGAATTACCGGAGATAAAGAAGGACATTTCATAACGATAAAAGGGTCAATTCATCAAGAAGATAATAAATATAAGCATAGAGGAATTCATTCCTCAACCCCACTCACAGTGACACCCACCCTCTTTCATGATGTTTGATCCAACCCAAGCACTAGCAGATGCTAATGTTTCAAAATCAAGTGGATCATTCCCAAGATTCTCCAGAGGCATATTTCACCACTGGGGGTCTAACCAGGCCCTTATTTCTTTCCTCAAGCTTCAAAGCCAGGCACTGCCCACTGGCACTCTGCAGCATCCCAGAGCAAAGCAGTTTTGCTCCAAAGCACAAAAGTAAAACCACAAAATTGAAATCAATAAATGTTTAAAGAAATAACTACCAAATGAAATATTACATCAATTTCACTAATTGTTGACTTTAATGTTTATAAAAATGATAATACAGTCCACAAAAAAAAAAACAAAACCCTGCACACAAATATTCAGAGCAACTTTATTTGTAATAGCCAAAAACTGGAAATGACCCAAATGTTGTTCAATGCGTGAATGGTTGAACAAACACCAGTACACCCATACAATGATATTCTACTCTGTACTAGTTTGCTAAGGCTAACTGAATAAAGTACCATAGACTGGGTCATTTAAACAACAGAAATTTATTTTCTTGCAGCTCTGGAAGCCAGAAGTCTGAGATCAAAGTGTTGGCAGGGTTGGCTCCCTCCAAGGGCCATGAGAGAAAGGTCTGTCCCAGACCTTCCTCCTTGGTTCATAGATGTCTTCTCCTTGTATCTTCATATCATCTTTTCTCTGTGGTTATCTCTGTGTGCAAATGTCCTCTTCTTATAAGAACACCAGTCATATGGGATTAAGGTCCAGCCTAATGAACTCATTTTAAACTTGCTATCTCTGTAAAGACCCTATCTCCAAATAAGGTCATAGTCTGAGGTACTAGGGGTTAGAACACTGACATATGAATTTGGAGCGGGGGGCACAATTCAGCCCATGATATACCCAGTAATAAAAAAGGAACAAAATGCCATGATACATAGAACAACTTGAGTGGATCTCCAGGGCATTATGCTGAGTGCAAAAACAAAAACAAAACAAAGCCAATCACCAAAGGTTATATACTGTGTGATTCCATGTCTATGATATCCTCAAAATGACAATTTTATGCACGCCTGTGATAAAATTGCATACAACTATATAGACACATTGTACTAATATGAAATCCTTGATTCTGATATTGTACTATACTTCTATACAATGTAACTACTAGATGAAATTCAGTGGAAGGTATGCGGAATTCTATGTATTATTTTTGAAACTTCTTGTGCATCTGTAACTATTTCAAAATAAGTTGAAAAAACAAAAAATTCACTTTGGTAATAAAGACTCATTCTCGGGGTGTCTGGGTGGCTCAGTTGTTAACCGTCTGCCTTTGGCTCGGGTCATGATCCCAGGGTCCTGGGATCGAGCCCCACATGGGACTCCCTGCTCAGCGGAAAGCCTGCTTCTCCCTCTCCCACTCCCCCTGCTTGTGTTCTCTCTCTCACTGTGTCTCTCTGTCAAATAAATAAATAGAAATCTTAAATTAAAAAAAAGACTCATTGGGCGCCTGGGTGGCTCAGTTGGTTAAGCGACTGCCTTCGGCTCAGGTCATGATCCTGGAGTCCCGGGATCGAGTCCCACATCAGGCTCCCTGCTCAGCACGGAGTCTGCTTCTCCCTCTGACCCTCCTCCCTCTCATGCTCTCTGTC
>NW_023270855.1:47648183-47659415 GCF_011800145.1 Mirounga leonina | reverse complement strand
CTCTCATGCTCTCTGTCTCTCATTCTCTCTCTCGCAAATAAATAAAAATAAAATCTTTAAAAAAAAAGATCATTTCCTCTTTTTTATAGAGAAAAATACAGATATACTTATATATAAATAGATATTTTTTAAAGTATTTATTTATTTACTTATTTATTTACTTAGCTTACTTAATTTGTGTTATAGGAGTTCACATGCTTGGTAAAGTGTATGAATGTCTTGAGTTATCCAGATTTCACTAACCCACCATTCATATAATGGGCAAATGGCATAAAAAAGCTTCTTGAAAAGAATCCACAGGACAAAATTAATTTTAACAATGTAAACACCATACCTAAGAAAATGATTAAGGCTAGAATCCTTCACTGGGTAAATGTGAGAGGAAAAGATGGTAATCAGTGATGTTGGTAGATTGCATTTTCCAAGGATGACCATAGTAATGTCTGCCATCCCACATACTGTTCTTGCAATGTGATGTTGATACTCTTCCATCAAAAAGTTAGGCATAAATCCCCTCTCCCCTTAAATCTGGAGGGCACCGTGACGGTGGCAGAGTGGCCCCATGTGACTGCCAAAGCTGAATCATTAAAGGTCATACAGTTTTCACCTGGTCTTGTTGGGATGCTCACTCTTGGAACCCAATCACATGTAGTGAAGAAGCCAAGCTGTCACATGGAGGTGCCACCTATAGGTGTTACAGCCCAGTCCCAGCCTAGTTGGCTGAAGTGCAGCCAACAACCAGAATATACTGTCTTCTGTGATTCCAGCCCTCAGCCTTCAAATGGAAGAGATGAGCTGGCCTTGCCAAGCCCTGCTCAAGTTAAAATTCATAAGCAAACAAAGACAATTTTACTACTTCTTTTCCACTTTGGATGCCCTTTATTTCTTTTTCTTGCCTAATTGCTCTGGGTAGGACTTCCAGTACTGTGTTGAATAGGAGAGTGAGAGTGGACATCCTTGTCCTGTTCTTGATCTTAGAGGAAAAGCTTTCCACCTTTCACTGTTGACTATGATGTTAGCTGTAAGCTTGTCATATATGGCCTTTATTATGTTGAGGTACATTCCTTCTATACCCTTCTATACCAAAAGTTTTTATCAGGAAAGGATGTTGAGCTTTGTCAGATGCTTCTTCTGTATCTAATAATATGATCATATGATTTTTACCCTTCATTCTGTTAGTGTTCTATATCACATTTACTTACTGATATATGTTGAACTTTCCTTGCATCCCAGAGATAAATCCCACTTGATCATGGTGTATGATCCTTTTAATGTGCTATTGAATTTGTTTTGCTAGTATTTTGTTGAAGATTTTTGCATCCGTGTTGATCAGGGATATTGCCCTGTGTTTCAAAGAGATATATGCATTCCCATGTTCATTGGGAATCCCATTTTATTCACAATGGCCAAGATATGGGAACAACCTAAGTGTCCATCAATGGAGGAATGGATAAAGAAATGTGATATACAGATATAGATCTATAGATACAGATAAGAGGGAAATAATACCATTTGTGACAATATGGATGAACCTGGAGGGCATTACGTTAAGCGGAATAAGCCAGGCAGAGAAAGACAAGTACTCTCTCTTACATGCAGGATCGGGGGGAGGGGGAGTCAAACTTATAGAAACAGAGCAAAATGGTGGATTCCAGGATTGGAAGGAAGAGGAATGGGGAGATATTCGAAAAGTACAAACTTTCGGGGTGTCTGGGTGGCTCAGTCAGTTAAGCAACTGACCCTTGATCTCAGCTCAGTTCTTGATCTCAGGGTCATGAGTTCAAGCCCCACATTGGGCTCTGCGTTTGGTGTGGTGCCTACTTTTAAAAAAAGGTACCAGGGGTGCCTGCATGGCTCAGTTGTTAAGCGTCTGCCTTCAGCTCAGATCATGGATCCTGGGATGGAGCCCCGCATCAGGCTCCCTGCTCAGCAGGAAACCTGCTTCTCCCTCTCCCACTCCCCCTGCTTGTGTTCCCTCTCTCACTGTGTCCCTCTCTGTCAAATAAATAAATAAAATCTTTAAAAAATAATAAAATAAATAAAAATTTTAAGAATTTTTAAAAGGTACTAAATTTTAGTTATAAGATGACTAAGTCCTAAGGATCTAATGTACAATGGAGAGGACTATAGTTTTTTTTTTTTTTTTTTTTAAGATTTTATTCATTTATTTAACAGAAAGAGATATAGCAAGAGAGGGAACACAAGCAGGGGGAGTGAGAGGGAGAGAAGCAAGACTCCTGCAGAGCAGGGAGCCCAATGCGGGGCTCAATCCCAGGACTCTGGGATCATGACCTGAGCCAAAGGCAGACGCTTAACGACGGAGCCACCCAGACGCCCCAGGACTATAGTTAATACTTCTGAATCATACACTTGACATTTGCTAAGACAGTAGGTCTTTTTTTTTGTTTTTTTAAGTAGGTCCCACACTCAATGTGAAGCCCAACATGGGGGCTTGAACTCACAACCTGGAGATCAAGACCTGAGCTGAGGTCAAGAGTCAGTTGCTTAACCAACTGAGCCACCCACGCACCCTGAGACAGCAGGTCTTAAGTGTTCTCATCACACACAGAACTTTGGTAACTGTGAGAGGAAATGGATTAACTCAGTTGGGGTAATCATTTCACAACACATACACATACCAAATCATCACATTGTATGCCTTAAATATATACTCAATTATAATTCAATAAAGCTGGGGGGAAAATTCAATCTACAAAAAAAGAAAGATATTCATAAGCAAAATAAATGCTGCTATTGTTGTTGCCTTTTTTTTTTAAGATTTTATTTATTTATTTGAGAGAGAGAATGAGATAGAGAGAGCATGAGGTGGGGGAGGGTCAGAGAGAGAAGCAGACTCCCCGCCAAGCAGGGAGCCCGATGTGGGACTCGATCCCGGGACTCCAGGATCATGACCTGAGCCGAAGGCAGTCGCTTAACCAACTGAGCCACCCAGGCGTCCCGTTGTTGCTGTTTTAATCCACTAACTTTGGGGGTTATTTGTTACAAAGTGATTGATAACTGCAACAGCGAGGATAGAAGTAAGCCTCCCCACAAAAAAATTGAAAACATCAAGAAGACTATCATATAGGGGCGCCTGGGTGGCTCAGTCATTAAGCGTCTGCCTTCGGCTCAGGTCATGATCCCAAGTGTGGGATCGAGCCCCGCATCGGGCTCCCTGCTCAGCGGGAAGCCTGCTTCTCCCTCTCCCACTCCCCCTGCTGTGTTCCCTCTCTCACTGCCTCTCTCTGTCAAATAAATAAATAAAATCTTAAAAAAAAAAAAAAGACTATCATATATACAGATTCATATGCACTAATGTTAACCATTATATGTGCCTTGAAGTGCAAGCTAAGAATACTATGAAGCTCCCATAATTATAAATCCATTTAAATAGGATTTATTTTATTCTTACTTTTTGTAAATTAATATTTACAGGATGTGGTTTATAAATTATTGTATCTTCTCTCTGTAGTAGATGTACCTAATTTATAAATGAATATATGGCTCAAATGCTTTTTTTAAAATTTTTTTTAAAAGATTTTATTTATTTATTTGAGAGAGAGAATGAGAGAGAGCACAGGAGAGAGGGGAGGGTCAGAGGGAGAAGCAGACTCCCTGCCGAGCAGGAAGCCCGATGCGGGACTCGATCCAGGGACTCTAGGATCATGACCTGAGCCGAAGGCAGTCGCTTAACCAACTGAGCCACCCAGGCGCCCTCAAATGCTTTTTTTAAAATAAAATGTTATGTAAAAAAAATTGTGGAGGTCCTGCCTGTGGGTGGGAGCCATGGTAGGATTTTGAGCGGGAGAAGAGCACTATGAATTTGTCACAAGGACCCAAAGGTGCCAAGGGAATTCTTCCACTTCTAGGGCCATTGAAGAAAGTTCTCCCCAAGAAAAAATGCCTCAGAGATCAAGGCTTCTGTAGAAGTGGAAGAAAAAAAAAAGAAAAAAATGATGAGTGTTGCTCACTTTCCCCAAGAGGCCACATCTAGCAGGGTTTCCATTTAGGGCAGACAGTTATTTGGCATCTGGATCCCTAACAAAGCATTCAGGGGCTCAGCCCAGGACAATGGGCTCAGGGCATGAGCACTAAACCTTCCTCCCGAGGGACCACAGACCCATCTCTCCATCACTCAAAGCCCCAGGCCCCATTCTCCATGCAACCCAGCTCACCACTCAACTTCAGATCCAGAAGGCAGAGGTGTATGGACCACCCTGGGCTTAGTGCCTGATGTCATAGCTCACCTGCCAGGTGAGTGTGGAAAGAAAGAGCAGGAGTTCTGGAGATAGTCAGACCCACTGTGTGACCTTGGACTAGTGACTCTGCCTCTCTGAGTCTTGACTAGTTAGTCCTCATACTGTATGAATGGGACCAGAAAGTCTTTGTGTGTGTAAGCCATGTCAACGCCTATGTTGTGCTGTTTTATAGGAGTGGCCTTCGGAAGCAAATAGACCCGAGCCGTTCGACCTCCTCGCACCTCAAAGTCTTCCTCTAGAGAGCAGGAGTAACAGTAGCTACCTTGGAGAATCAGATACAGTCATACGCATAGAGTGAGTCATGTAGTGAGCCCTCAGTACAGATGAGCTGTCAATAGGAAGAGTTATTGCAGGGTTGCCCGCAGGGAAGCAAGCGGGGTTGTAACGGGGAGAAACTTAGAAAGTCTGTCTCCACATTGCTTCTATTTCCCTTGCTGCTGTGACCCGTAGCTGAGAAACTTCTGATGACCCTGTAGGCGTGTTAATCATCAGAGGAATTTTGTTTGCAGCTGAGATTTGCAAAAACCTACCTCACTTGAGGAGATAAGAAAGGATGTACAGAAATGGCTGTGCTACGTTTGAGATTTTCAGGAATGACATGACCAGATTCCTACACCCAAGTATCAACTGACCAAGAGGAAAGAAGTTTCACGACCTTCCTGGGATGTCAGTCACCTTTTGACTCCAATGTCCTCCCGTTTCTCCCTTTTGCTAACATAAAAGCAGCTTGAATTTCATATCCAGAGAGATGGCTCTTTGAGACAGTAGTCCGCCATCCTCAGTTTCCCGGTTTGACGAATAAAGTCAGTTTCCTACCCCAACGTCTTGCCTCTCCACTTACTGCCTTGTCCTGCAGAGAGCTTGGACTTGGTTATAAGGTTACTTTAGGATTGTCCTGGGGGGCAGGGGAGAAAGAGGAGACATGAGAGTGACCGCTGAGGGCACAGACTGGGTGTCCAGGAGATAGAGGAGAGGCAGGGGGCTGGAGAGGATAGGAGGGGACAGGAAGGAGGGACATTTTAGGAGGAAAGAGCAGCAGGAAGTGGTGATCTATTGGCCATAGAAGTGAGGAGGTAGGGGAAGGGGTGGACAACACTCAGGCTCTGCTTCGAGGTGGGAGGAATATCAAGGAGGTTGGAAGTCTTGGAAGATATCCACCAGGGGATGCCCAGGAGGGTGACATCAGCCTGAGTATTGCAGACAGAACCCAGATACAGGCCAGTGGGTCCACTCTACTTGTTCCCACATTCTTCTTTGAGAACAGAGGACAGGAACCAGGAACCTCGTCAAGAATGTATGAGAGAGACAACAGAGACAGAGAGCAGTACAGACACAGATGCAGAGACATAGAGAGACTGAGACAGAGATACAGAGAGACACAGAGATAGTGAGAGACAGAAACAGAGACAGAGACACAGAGAGAGAGAGAAAAACAACAAAAAAAAAGCATTTGGATTTCAGGCACTCCAAAAATGTTCAGTATCTTGATTGTGGTAATAGTTTTCTATACATAATGTCAAAACTCATCAATTTCTGTGTTCACATATATGCCATTTATTACACAAGGTATACCTCAAAAAAGTAGTAATGCAAGTCAAAAGAAAAGATATAAAAGTATTGTTTATAATATAAAAAATAGCACTCACCTTGAGAAATAAAGCATCACAGATACGATTGAAAATCCTGTGTGTAACTCACCCACTTCCTCTGTCCCATTATTTCCCTCCTCCAACGTGACCATTATACTAAATACAGCTTTTGTCATACCCCTATGGGTTTTACAATTTTTATGTAAACAGGATCACTCTACACATCTTTCTGCAACTTGCTGGATTTTGCTTAGAATTATATTTTTAAGATTCATAAAAATATTCATATTTTAAGATTCATATCAATACACATGACTCTAGTTAATTTGCTTTCAGAGTGATATAATATTCTATTGTGGAAATAGACCCTCATGTATTTGTCCACTTTGCTGGTGATGGAAATCTAAGTATTTTCCGATTTTCCATTATTATGAGAAGTGTCATTCATGATTTGTTTTCCAAATTTCTTATTGTGATCAAATACACATGACATAAAATTTACCATCTTTACCATTTTTAAATGTCCAGTTCAGTGGCATTAAATACATTCACATTGTTGTTTGACCTTCACCACCAACCATCTCCAGAACTCTTCATCTTGTGATCATTAAACACTGATCATTAAACACTGACTCCCCATCCCCTCCTCCAGCTCCTGACTCCCACCATCTACTTCCTGTCTCTATGAATCTGACTTCTCTAAGGACCTCACATAAGTGAAATCATATAGTATCTGTCCTTTTGTGTCTGGCTCCTTGCATTTAGCATAATGTCCTCAAGTTTCATGTTGTAGCCTGAGTCAGAATGCCCTTCCTTTGCAGGGTCATGTAATATTCCATTGTATGGATGCACCACATTTGCTTACCCACCATATACACATAGAATATGTGCATTTTCAACCTTTCCAGACATTGTCAGTCACCTTGAGTGATGAGGGTGAAACAGACTCTCATAGTGGCTTCTAGCTCCTCATTATTGGTGAGGTTGAGCATCCTTGTATTTTTTTCACATGGCATCTGGGTTCCCCTGTCTGTGATATTGTTTCTTCACGTCTCTGCTGCAGGTAAGGGGGTGGGGGGCTTACACTGGTCATCAGAGTGTCTGGTCACAGTTTAGGAGTACCCCAAAATGAGATGCTCAGTAAGTGTTTGATGAATGAATGAGGAAGTAGAGGCTGTGCATATAGACTCACTGGGAAGGGAAGAAACTGGTGGCAGGCAGAGGGGCTGGTGGGGCCAGAGAGGGTTTCTTCCAAGTCTGGAAAATACCAACCAAAGTTCTGCCCCTACTGCTGGCGGAGCTCTAACTGCCTGCTGATACTACCAAGAGAGCTTCTGGCATTATGACAGACACCTGTCTCTGATTCTACCTCCCTCTAACCGTCTGAGCCTTCCTGGGGCACTCAGAGTGGCAGAAACTCATCAGAAGCCAGCTGGAAAGTGAAAAGGCACCAGAGAAGCAGAGAGGTGAATATGAGAAGTGAATGGGACTATGTCCTTCTGCACACTCTGGGAAGCACCACATCCTCTCTGGCCCCAGCACATCGCAGCCCACACACATTCTGCCCACACAACCACCTGCCCAAGCAGCCTTTGCTGGCTCTTCCTCAGGACACCCCATCCCTTGGTCTCCCCAGAAACATCTGAACGTGAGACTTCCGGGTCCCCAGAGACGGAGAAAGAAATAGCATCGGGCACTTCCTGAAACGATGCACCGAGAAGGACCCAACACCATGTCTGTAGTTCCTGCCAAACTATACAGCTTGAGCCTAATCATGAGGAAACATCCGATAAACCCACATCAAGAGACATTCTATATGAAAATCCACCTGGATTCTTTAAAAGTGTCAATGTTGTGACTTTGGGAACCATTGAACCTGGGTGCCTGGCATATCAGAGTTTGTTGCAAAGCTCTCTCAATGTTTATACCCATTAGGAAAATGTATATTAAAAAATGAAATATATTTTTAAATGTCATGAAAGAGCAAGAAAAGCTGAGAGGCTGGCCTTTATGAAAGGAGACAAAAGAACAAAAGAAACATGATAACTAGAAATGGATGCTTGATCCTGGACTGGATCTAGACGTGCACCTGATCCCGCTTCTACCTTCTGGAGCCTGGACCAGAGAAGAAAACCGCTATAAATCATAGCCATTCAGGGACAATTGGAGACATTGGAATCCAGACTAGCTCTTACACATAATAAAATGTGTCAGTAATGAATTTCTTGAATTTTATAAATTTGCTGTGGTACATAAGAGAATGCTCTTGTTCTTAGGAAATGCACACAAAGTATTTCGGGGTAGAGGGACACTATGTCTGCAAGTTACCCTCAAGTGGCTCATGAAAAAAAACATGTTTATATACAGAGATGGAGCTATAAAACAAATGTGATTAAAGGGTGAACAATCTCAAAGTAGGAGAAGGACACGTAAGAATTCTTTATAATATTCTTGCAATTCTTCTGAAAATTTGAAATTATTATTTTAATTTTGTTATTTGTATTTTATATATTTAAAATTATTATTATAAATAATTATTATTTTAAAAGTGTACGTGTACACGCACGTCAGAACTTATCAAATCATACACTCTAAATATGTGTCATTTGTCGTAGAGCAATGATACCTCAATCAAACTAGTTTAGAGATAAAATAAATAAGTAAAAGAATGGAGAAGGAACTTCATTTGCAAAGGCAGAGGAGGCATGACCGGAATCTTGTGTCAGGAGGACACTTCCTTCTGTTGGAGTTTGGGTTTCATGGGGCGGGGACAACTACGAGAGAAGGGTGGAGGAGCTGGGAGGCCATCAGTGGTGTGTGTGTTGACTTCTCTGCAGCCCTGGGATGGGCAAGACCTTGCATCCTCGCAGAGTGAGTTTCCAAATATGGACGCTGGGGGGCGCCAGTACATCGCCATGCCAGAAGTTTTTCTAGAAGTCTGAGAATGTTCAAGACCTGGAAGAAAACATTGAAAACCGCACACTCTGTTGTTTGAAAACATAAAAGCAAGGCTGAAAAAACCAAAATCAATAAAGCTTGGAGGAAATGTCTTCTTAAACTGGCATGATGTCGACTTCATTCATTGTTAACCCTGGCATTCCCCCAAAATGTCATCAGATTTGGAAAGTTATCTGTGGCTTAGATGTTCTCCGTTTGCAAGAATCCCCATAGGTGCACCATCAGCAAATGGTGCAATAATTTTCACGGCACCTAAATAATTTCAAAAATGTAGTGATCTTCTCTACTTTTTTTTTAAGCAAAGGAAGAAATACATTTACTGTGAATGGCTTGTTACAATGTTTGCTACAAGGCAGGAGGGGACCTCTGAGAGTGGAGGTGCCCAGGGATGTCCTGTCCAGCCTTTTGCCTTCACACCTGCTGTTCCTTTGGCCTGACTCACTCCTCCTTCCCTGCTTTGGCCAACTCCACTCCCTTTCATCCTTCCTATCTCAGCTGAAGGCCACCTCCTCAGGGAAGCTTTCTCTGACCCCAACTCAGGCTCCCATTACCCTCGCTCTTAGCATCAGATGCTTCAGAGCCCATGTCATGTTGTAACCATAAATTTATTATTTGTGCAATTATTGGGTTTCTGTCTGTCTTCTCCATTCAAATGCGAACTGGATGAGGGGCAAAGATGCTGTCTTTCCTCCCCTGGCCCAGGGCTTGGCACATGGTAGGTGCTCAATAATAATCGAATGAATGAATGAGGGAGGGAAGGAAGAAAGGGAAGGAAGAAGGAAGGACGGACCAAACAGGTGCATGAGAATGATAAACCTGTTCTTGTCCTGTCTTTTAATCCAAATCAAAATTCCTATGATTCCATTGCAAAACTCTGAACGCTATCAAAATTCTCTTTAAACTCATGCTTCTTATTTCAACAAGAGTCCCCTCTTCTGCTGGCTTTCTCTGCCCAGTCTTGTGCTGATTAGTGTTGAGGTAGCAGAGAAAGCTCAGTCCCAGACTCTGCCCTTGAGAAGTTCCAGTCTGAGTTGGGAGCACAGAACTGGACACAGACACCTCCAGCTTAAATATTTAGAGATCGATCACAGCAAGGGTCCGGGGAGCTGATGAGCAGTGAAGGAAAAATGTCCAGGAAAGAGGCTTGAACTTGGCATGGAGAGCAGAGTATAAAGAATCATTAGTCCATGGTGGCTTTTCTACCTGAGGGACCGTGTATGTGAAGGCCCTAAGGCTTGAGAAAGCATGATTTTAGGATAGAGTGGAGATAGGAACTGTATAGAGGAGACCGGCAAGGTCCACTGTAAGGGGTCCTGTTACCAAGCAAGTGAGGGGTTGCATCCCACCACAATAGATCAGCATCAGCTACTGTCAACGTGGGGCCGGCAAAGTGCTCTGGTGAGAATCGGGCTGGGCTGCTAGGAATAGTACCTCAGGTTATATGCGCTACACAAACCTCAGGGGGCACCATTCACGCAGACAACAATGGGAATGGTGCTCACGTACATGCTCCACACTGGGGAGTTATGCTGTAGGGTGCCCCTGAATGCAGGGAGAAAAAAGAACTTTCATGCACATTAATTTTTATCTCCCAAGAACTTTAAATTAATAGTAATTAGAGAATGGACAGCAGGCTTGCATACACGAACACTGCACCAAAGTGGATATACGGATGATAAAGACGCACTTGAAAGGATGTTCAACATCGTCAGGGAAATGCAAATTAAAGCCATGAAGAAGATACCACAACACACCTATCAGAATGGCTACAATAAAAATCCTGCCCATACCAAGTGCCTCCAACCGGGACCTCCATACATTACTGGTGGGGATCCAAAATGGTGTGGCCCACTCTGGAAAATGGTTTGACAGTTTCTTATAAAGTTAAATTTACACTTACCATATAATCCAGCAATCTCACCCCTGGGTACTTACCCTCGAAAAAACGAAGACTTATATACATGAATATTCATAGCAATTTTATTTGCAATAGCCAGAAGCTAGAAACAACCTAAGTGTCCTTCCACTGGTGAATGTCTAACCAAACAGTGGTCCATCCATACGATGCAATATGACTCAGCAATGAAAGGGAATGGACTAATATTTGTAAAAGATTTTTTTATTTATTCATTTGAGAGAGCGAGAGAAAGAGCGAGTGAGAGCACAAGCAGGGGGAGAGTCAGAGGGAGAGGGAGAAGCAGGCTCCCCACTGAGCAGGGAGCCCGCGATGGGCTCAAGACCAGGACCCTGGGACAGAAGGCTGTATCATTGGTTTTGATGAGTATAGGGACCTTGTATTAGATGGTGCAAAGAAATTCATTCCAAAGTAAAGTCAAGAGAACAACTGGGTCGGATCATGCTAAAAGGAGATGATATTATTCTGCTCCAAATAAAATGATCAGAGGCACCTGGCTGGCTTGGTAGGT
>NW_023270855.1:47344429-47623183 GCF_011800145.1 Mirounga leonina | reverse complement strand
ATCTAATACAAGGTCCCTATACTCATCAAAACCAATGATACCGCATATTCACTGGCTTGTAAAGCCACTCCTGAATCTGAGATCTCTCTCACAAATATCTGAAGGTGATGGGCTGCACTGTCACCTTCGGCATTTTTGGCTCACAAAGACCACACTAATCTGCCTGAGACTTTTTTAAATGATAGACTTAAAGAAAAAAAAATCAAGCAAATTGTAGTATCTTTGGTACACATGCCCTTAGCAGACTGGTGATGGCTCCTTCCCTGTATTCAACCCATGCATAGTTCACCTGCAGACGGTTCCCATTACATGCCTAGGATTTCCAACATGGAGTGTTCATGGCCCTGCATGGGGCAGACCAGAAGCACCAGGGCATTAATGCCTAGAGGGGAACCATCAACCAGTGATGGTCAACTGTTGGTAGGCAACTGCCCCTAGCTTCCTGACCTCCCGTTAGATAACTCTAAACTGTCTGTGGAGTGGAAGTCAGAAGTCGCTGAGAATATCCCAAGAGGAACCAACACCCAGTTGCCTGTAGCAGTAGCCTACTCATGAATGAAACTCCCCTCCCTGTCTCCTTTCTCCATTCTCTCACTGGGCTCCTACGACCATCTCCCACAAATCCTTTTTGGGGTCTACTTTTTGGGAAACCCAAAGTAGGACATGCACAAAAAGGTAGAGCTGATATAGGAATGACTGAAGTTTGTAAACCCTGAGATAATGTATCTAAAACACTCAGTGCCCGGCACACAGTAAGTACTCAACAGATGTTATTAATTGTTGTTGTCATTACTTTTAAAAATTGTAGTAAAATATACAAAACATGAAATTTACCATCTTTACCATTTTTAAGTGTTCAGTTCAGTGACATTAGCAGATTCACATGTTGTGCAACCATCTCCACCAGCCATCCCCAGAGCTTGTTCATTTTGCAAAACTGAAACTCTGTCCCCACTAAACGCTGACTCCTCACTCTGTCCTCCAGACCCTGGCACCCACCATCCTACTTCCTGTCTCTATGAATCTGACTCTTCTAGGGAGACCTCCTATAAGTGGGGTCAAACAGTATTTATGCTTTTGTGACTGGCTTCTTTCACTCAGCATGATGTTTTCAATGTTCATCCACATTGTAGCGTGTGAATTTCCTTCCTTTTGGAAGATTGAATAATCCATAGATATGCCATGTTTGTTTATCCATTCATCTGTCAATGGACACTCAAGGGTTGCTTCCAGCTGTTGGCTATTGTGAATGATGTTACTATGTACATGGGTACACAATGCTGTTGTTACTTTTTATCATTAATCCATTCATTCAAAGTCCCAGGAATTCTGATATGCCAATGTTCAAACTGAGGGTATTTCAGGAATCATTTCCATATAATGTGGGAGTATAGAGGGATTCCTCAAAAAAACAGACTTCCTAAGTCAAAGAAGGCAGCTTTGCTGGATGCCCAAGATGTTGGTTCTTCCTAGGAGTGGTTCTCAACAAGGAGGACAATTTAGACTGCCCCACAGGAGGTATTTGGTAATGTATGGGAACATTTTGGGGTTGTCATGACTGGGGGTGGGATGTTAATGGCATCTAATGGGTAGAGGCCAGGGATCCTGCTCCACATCCACTGCACAGGACAGCCTTGTAATATGAAGAATGATCTGGTCCCAAATGTCAATAGTGCCAAGGATGAGAAATAAGCCTTCAAAGGATGGCATTCTTTAACTCATCACCACCCCATTCTGCACCAGCTCAGAAAGGCAGCAGCAGAGGTGAGACTTCAACAGGTTATTCCAGGATCCCATGAGAGACACCTTGGTGACAGGTGGCATCAGAGAGAGCAAATAGGTATCAAGAACTATGAAGGGTCTGGGATTTCACTGTACTTGAAAGCTGACAATTTAACCTGCCACCGTTATGGATGCTGGCAGAAGACACAAGACTCCAGGGTCAGAGACAAAAGACTTTATTACTTGTGGTGCAGGCAGCATAAACTTCCTGTTTGTGCCAGTTCCTCCTAAGTCCCACAGAGACCATGCAGGTGAACGCAGATAGGCATTGGGTGAAAACTGTGTGCTACAGCCAAGGAATTCCAAGCTGAGAAATCCCAGTCTTTTCTAGTAGATTACAAACAAACCTGCTCTACGTTTATCTCAGAGGGAGGCATTATCTTTATTATATGGACAGCAAACAATCCTGCCCTTTGCTCTGCAGGAAGAAACTCTGTCTTCCATGGCTGTTTGCTATACAAACATCCTTGAAAAGATAGCCAGAAAAAAACACTGCCTACGCCACTGCCTGGGAGTTGTACAGAAATGCCGAAGTCTCAGAGAGTTGGTTTCTCAATAGCAGTAGCATGGACACTCAATGGGTGGTGGCCATCGTATGTAAGGGTAATTTGGGCTGGAGGTCAAGCACAGAAGGCTGCTCAGGATACAGTTTAGTGGCTCAATGGACAGACTCTAGAGCCAGACAGCCTGGATTCTGTTACTTTTTAGCTGGGTGGCCTTGAGCAAGTACTTGACCTCTCTGTGCTCCAGTTTCTTCTGCTATATAATGGAAATGGTAATAGCCTCTATCTCATAGGGTTATGTGAAAATTAATATATGAGCTTATATATATATGCAAGGCACTTAGAAGAGTGTGAGCAGATTGGTAGCCATGTCGGTGTTAACTATAATTATTATTATCATGACAATGTTGCAGAGCTTGTGGTCATGCCTGTTTTTCGGCATTTGTGGGCAAGCCCTGTAACCCACACAGTTCCCTTGGAGTATGTCTCAGAGATTTCTGGGAGGACACAAGGCTCTTTGCTCCCTTCTTCCCACATTGACTTAATAAACAGGGCAGGAGGGCTGGAGCGGTGGTGGTTTTAGGTCCCAGGGAATCAGACAGACTTAGGTTCAAATCCTGGCTTTGCCATGTGCCGGCTGTGTGACCGTGGTGAGCAGCTTCCTTGTGGGGGGGGCCTCTAGGTTCTTACTACACAAGGATCTGGGTGAAGGGTCAGTGAATCTCCCCTCACACGGATACTACACACACATACACACACACACACTGCATGTGACCCACCCAGCACATACTCTGGGTCATCCTTAGCCAGTGCCACTTTGATTATCATTGTTGTCATATTATTATTCAACAAGCAAGTCTCCATAGGATGCAAGATGAGATCTTTGCTCTTTTCCACCAATATTAAGTTCATTCTGGCCTCCTCGCTCTCTCTGCATGCCTCAAACTCCAGAAGATACATCAGGGGCCCCCATTCTCTCCTCTGTCACCTGACTCTTGTGGGCTCATCTCCCACCAACCATGCTCTTCCCACCTGTCTCTCACAGTCAAGGCATACTCACCCCTTCTCAGACCCTGTCACCTGTGGTCTCCATATATGCAATACCTGTATCTACCAGCCCACCTTTCGGTCCTCCTTCTGACCTCACTTCAAATGCCACCTCCTCAGGGAAGGCTTTCCTGACTTCCATCCAAGTCCAACCAGGTCCCCATATTGTATATTCTATTAACATTTTTTTTTAACTAAAACGATGGTTTTTAATGGGAACCAGAGGTATGGTTACAATTACATAGTCTGACACAAAAAACCCATGAGTGATCAGCAGTTGAAAGATTACAAAATAATGAGGGTAACACTGGGTACAAGAAGAAAAGCTGTTGCAGAACCTCAGGAGCCAAGCTAATATGGCCTCTCCCTGCGATCCTGTCTGCGCTCACCCCTGGAGTCCATCTTGCCAGGGCCAAAGCCACCTCTGTCCCCACCACCCCGGCCCCCTCGGAAGCCCCCACGGTCCCCGCCTCGGCCTCAGTAGCTGCCCCAATCATAGCCTCCTCTGCCACCACAACGATCATCTCCATAGTTACCCCCATATGAGAGCCTCCTAGTCCCCCTTCCTGGGCCATCTGGTTTAGGGGCCTTACATTGGTTGCATTCATTCCTCCAAGAGAAGTTCATGTTCTCACATATAGGATTAGGACACTTCCAGTCACCAGCTCGCTGCTGGCCGCCACCACCACCCCCTCCACTGGGGAATCCTCCCCGGCCACCGCCACCACGGCCACCACCTCCATAGCCTCCACGGCCGATGGGTCCTCCTCGCCCTCAGCCTCCATGACCATTGCCACCGCCCCGGTTGAAGTCTGCTCACCGAGTAGCAAATGAGACCTTGATGGGATTCCCAGAGAATTCTTTACCATCAAACCAGTCAATAGCTGCTTTAGCAGAAGGTGGGTCATCAAACGACACTGTTGCCTCTCCCTTCAGCTTGCCCGTTTCCCTGTCTGTGTACAGATTAATCATGGGCTGTCCTGTTTTCTTATTTGTCTTAATAATACCAATCTGCTTGAAGTAATCAGCCACAGACTCAACTGTAACATTTTCACCCAAGCCTTGCACGAAGATGGTGGTGTTGTCTGGATTATCCTGTTCAGAGTCATGACGTGGTCCCTGGTCCCGAGGGCCACCAAATTTACTGAAGCCACCATGGTCACTTCCGCCCATGCCGCCTCTGCCTCCACGGCCACCTCCACGACCTCTGGGTTCATGGCCACCGCTGCTGCGGTCGTAACCACCGCCACCGCCCCGGCCGCGGCCCCCACGGTCCTGCTGGCCATAGCCTTGAGGGGGGTTATGGGAGCTTTGCTGCTGTCCACGATAGCCAGACTGCTGGCCATAGCCCCACTCTGGGGCTGCCCATAGCCGCTGCTCTGAGAAGCACTACCATAACTTCCCGAGGTGCTGCTAGGAGCTGGCTGCTGGCCATAGCCAGGGTAAGAGGACTGTTGCCCATAAGATGACTGAGAACTCTGGCTACCGCCATAGTCACCGGTTGAGCCATATCCCTGGGGACCTGACTGAGCGCCATAGCCTGTGTTCTGGGTCTGTTCGTAGGAAGAACCATAGCTGCTCTGGCCGTAGCCTGAAGTGTCTGCTGACTGGCCGTAACCACTGTAACTCTGCTGTCCATAGGGCTGATTGCTCTGCTGGGAATAGCCCTGCCCAGGCTGGGTGGGGTAGGCCCCATAGCTTCGGGTTGCTTGTTGGGTATAGTCGGTTGAGGCCACGTCCACGCACACGCGCACAGGCCGGCAAGCAACAAGATTCCAACACCACAGAGCACTGACACCTCGAGGACTCTCTATATTCCATTAACATTTTATCTGAAATGCTCACTGCCTACCCAGGGGCCCTCGGCTCCCACTGTTCCCCCTGGCGTGAAGGGCTTCCTTCTTCCTGAACCCACATGGGGGTGGGGTGGGAAGGGTGCCCCACACTGGAGCACCCCCCCCACACACACAAGCAGCCTTCAACCGAGGAGGATAGGGATTGGTGGATAAATACCCCAGCTTCCCCGCCTCTCGGCCCTTACAACTCTGAGGAGTGTGTTCTCTGCTGCGCCCCCACAGGTCCCCAGTGGGACTGCGCCCCAGTTGTCAGGAGAGGTAACTGGCTTCAGTATGGCAGCCTTCCTTTACTGGCCTCCTTCCCTTCCCCGTCTAACTTTCTCACCCTCTACTTATGTCTCCTTGGGTGGCCTCCCAAATAAATAACTTGCCCTCAAATTCTTGCCTCAGCATCTCCTTCTGGAGGAGCCCAACCTAAGACAGCAGTTTGCCCTATTATAATGAATTCCCTGTTTGCAATTATTGGTCATCTCTCTCCCTGGACTGAGTCAGGTCCACCACCATGTCTTCAAAGCCCATATGGTGCTTGGCATGTAGTAGATGCTCAATAATGACCCCAAGTCTCATGGCCGTGAGGTGGCCAGGATGGCAGTGGTCACTCTAGGCTCACCACCATCCTCCAAACCCACTGTTGGGACGGGAGTTCACTCCTTCTGAGCTATAAATGGCAACTTCCACCCCCATCATGCCCCACAGCCTGGACAGCTGGGACAGGGTCCCCAGGAGCCCTGGATGACCCTTCCAGCCCTGGTCAGCTCTCCTCAGGTGTCCCTGGGGCAGATACACAGAGAGGGCACCAGTCCCAAGGCTGCAGGGCAGGGGGCACAGCTGGACTCTAACGCCATTCCTAGCCTCCTTCTCCCCTCCCCAGCATCAGATTCCACCTCCGGGAGCTCCCTGAGCAAGAGGACATTCCAGTGACAAGGGTCTACCTTACAAGGCCACCGAGCTAGCCGGCAGCTCCTGGGGGAGGGATCCCTTTCCTGAGCTGGTGGTGTCAGGTCTGGAATTAGCCACACCACCTGCGGTAAGGCTGGTCCCAGGGACTCCCAGGAGGTGGTGGCGGGGGGAGCGCAGGGGGTGGAGGGAGATGACCTCTGATGACTCAGCCTGAGGCAGAGGATGGGAGAAAGAAGGCAGAAAGACATGGCAGGGTGTCTTAGGACCTCTCTCCAGCTCTGTCTAGAGGCAGCTGGGTCAGGTTCCAGTTCTGCCATTCACAAACTGGGTGACCCTGGGTGGGTGACTCTGGGCCTCTGCTTCCTTCTCTATAAATGGGAACAAATCCAGTCTTCTACCTCTTAGGGTTCAGGGAGGCGGAAGTGAGATGCTTTGAGTGGAGTGCTCAGCAGGGCACCAGGCACAGCACTTCATTATCTATCCCCAGTCTTTCAATCATCACTGACATTCTTCGAGATGCATGATGGTCTGCTTGTGTCCTAAGAGGAAACCGGGTCTTCGCAGCCAGGACTTGGGGAGGGGTGGGATAAGAGAGAGAAAGATGGAGACAGAGTTGGGGAGGGATCTGGGCCGAGTCCCCTTGATTCCTGAACATGGGGAGAAGCCAATATCCTTGGAGCATGAGAAAGTTTCCAGAATGTTCCGTTGCTACTTTTTGGGCTCCCATGCTGATGGGGGAGGGACAGGACTTCTCAACGTGACAAAGCAAAGGAAGCTGGTTTAAGGGGGTCAGAGGGAAGCAGGGACTCTATATCTGGGCCTGACCCCCGTGCTCCCCAGCGGTGCTGGCCACTGCCCAGACTCCTTCTGTGGTCTTGGGTAGGAAACACAGAAGCTTCACTCCTTATACTTCATCCCACATAGAAGCTTTGGTGCTGGGGCTGGGGGGCCAGGGCTCTGTCTAGGAACCCAGGAGGGCGTTCTGGAGGAGGAGCCATCTGATCTGGACTTTAAAGGATGAATAGAGTTTCCCAGTTGGAGAAGTGTGTGTGTGGGGGGGGGGGTGAGGGGTGGTGTGAGAATGTGTGTGAGAGAGCGTGTGGATGTATAGGGGTAATGGTTCACTTTAATAAGGGTTCTCTGATCTTCTGGAGGCCAGGTACTGAGGGGCCACAGATAAGACTGAGGCACAGGCCTGCCCCAAAGCAGCTCATGGTCCAAAACTGATGACCAAATAACAGTAATAGTAAAAGGTACCACGTTCTGAGCATGTGCTGCTGGGGCTCAGCACATGAAAGGCTCTCCGTGTTCATCACACGAAAGAATGAGTTTCTGAAGGCAGATTGCTGGAGGACAGAGGGGAAGCGTAACGGGGAGGCTGGGAGTACCCTACTTGGAAAGGCCTGGAGGTGGGGAGACCACAGCCCTGCCTGGGAAACACTGCTGTGGAGAGTTGGGGAGTGAGCAACGGGCAGGAGTCTGAATGACAAGCTGAGCTAAGGCCACCTCCTATTCCAGTGGTGCTGGGGAGCCACAGACGGATGCTGAGTGGGGAAGAGAGCGTATGCCATTTCAGGAGGGCATCAGGGCCTGGTCTGGGCCTGCCAAGAATTTCCAAGAGATGATCCAGGTCAATCTTGCCCTGGTGATGCCGGCCCGCGGGGGCAGGGGAGATGACAGAGAGACAGACATAGGAGGAGACAGATAGAAAGAAGGACAGGGGGAACCTGAAGGGATAGAGAGAGAGAGAGACAAAGCAATAGAGAGAGAGTCCAAGAGAACAAGACCAAAAGAGACAGGGAGACAGGGAAATGAACACACCAACTGAGAGGTGGGAAGACACAGACAGAGAGATGGAGAGAGACACAGACAGAGACACAAAGACACTCATCAGAAAGGAGACAGAGGGAGAAGATGATGAGTCAAAGATTTGCCAGAAAGAGGGGGGTAACGCAGGGAGCCCCTGGGGCAGAGCAGGAGATGGGATGGAGTCCTGACTTCCAATACCTGGAGGCAGGACCAGAGGGGAGGAGAAGGGAGGACAGGCGCCCCCCCACCCCACCTCGCCCCTACTCTGCACCCACACGCAAGCCCTCTCTGTGCTCCGCAGCACAGACAGGGAAATTGAGGCTGGCCCATGGTCCACCAGGGTCCTGCTGAGCCAGCGCTGTGCCCGCACACCCACCAGGGACCTGTGTCACCAGGTTAAAAATGGAAACGGGTCGGGCTTTTTCTTTCCTTTTTTTTTTCCTTTGAGAAAATCCTAGGCCCAAATAAGGCGAGGGCTGTGGGGCGGCCGGTGAGCTGGCCAAGTCCTCCTGAGCAAGCGAGTGGTGGCTGGCCCGGCAGCCTGGGCTTGGGCCTCCTCCAGGTCTCGCCCGGCAGCGGGGCGGTGCGCCTGGGAGCCTATAAGGGCCTCGCCCCCGCCTGGCTGCTCACTCGGCCCCGGCCCGCAGCGCAGCCCCCTCCACAGAGTCCTCTGTGCCCGCGCCCCACCGCTCAGCCATGGAGGCCATCAAGAAGAAGATGCAGATGCTGAAGCTGGACAAGGAGAACGCCATTGACCGGGCGGAGCAGGCCGAGTCGGATAAGAAAGCCGCTGAGGAGAAGTGCAAGCAGGTGAGGTGCCCAGTGCCCTCTGTGGGGTGCTCCTGGCCGGGAGGCCAGGCTCTGGGACCCAAGGCGGGAGTTTCAGCAACCTCAGTGCCTGGAGTCAGGGCAAGGGACAGGGGGTGATGGCTGAGAGTGAGGGGACCATTGTCTTTCCAGGGTCCCTGAGCTGGGAGAGAGAGGTGACTATACCCCAGCAGGGCCAGGGTGAGCAAAGCGAGAGAGAGAGAGAGAGAGAGAGAGAGAGCATGCGCGCTTGGGCAAGGGAGGGGTGTTTGTGTGCACTGGATGTGTGTGCAAGCTGGAGTGTGTGTAGGGGTGTTGGGATGAGGGGATGAGCGTGGGGGGTGTGTACTAGATGGGGTGGTTGGTGGATACCGTGTGTGAGAGTGTATTTGTGTGTTTGGGCATTTCTGTGTGCGCACAGGTGGGGTGTGTGTGTGTGTGTGTGTGTGTGTGTATTAGTGTCCAGGTGAGGGTGGCGGCGCCCGGCTACGTGTGCACGTGTGTGCGTGTGCACACGCGTGTGTGTAGTGGTGAGGGTGGCGGTGCCGAGCTGTGTGTGAGGGTCACCCTGTACCCGTGCCAGGACACACCCAGGTGGGACTGTGCAGGAAGGGTGGCCGAGTGTGGGTGTGGCCGGGGCAGCTGGGTGAGAGTCAGGCCTGGGGCAGCTGGAGATTTGGGGGTGAACCTGAGGATCTCAGTGCATCTCTGCATGTCTCAGGTTCGCCCGCCGTCCCTGCTGGGAGCCCAGAGGGGAGCGGTGGGGGTGCCAGTGGCAGGCAGAGGCCTTGGACCTGGAGCTCTGGAGACAAGTTTCGCAGAAGGCTCCGGCACCAGGGTACACCAGGGGGCTAATGCAGCTGGTGGGCAGAGGCCCAGGCTGGGCAGTCCCAAGGCCATGCTTTGGAGCAGAGCAGAAGTCAGCTGTCTGGGTCTGGGTGGCCAGATCAGCCAGTGGGAGGAGGGAAGGGGGTGCTGCTCTCTCCGTAGCACCCTGCCCCCCACAGGACTCAGCCGCACCGCTGGGGTTGACCACCCAGCCCTCAGAAGCATCAGGGTCTCAGATAAGCCCCGGGAGCTGCCCAGGACAGCAACACTCCGTGCCGAGCCCTGCTCAGCCCATACACCAGGCCAGCTTGGAAGGTAAAAAGGACAGGCTCTGAGCTCAGACTGGCTCTGTCCACGCTGGGTCACTGAGCGCCATGGAACAAAGGCCTGTGCCTCAGTGGCCCCAGGTTTGAGATAGGAAAGTGACACCATGGAAGGATTAGAGGTGACTGCAGGTGGAGCCCTTGTCCTGGTGCCTGGCACGGAGTAAGCACTCAATAAATGCAGGATTATTTCCTGCCCTGCCCTACGCCCTACTTCCTCTGTGGGCCTCCCCATCCCCCAGTATCCCGGGGCTTCCCTAAGAACCTGTGACACATTCTCAGAGGCCAGCCCCACCCCAGCACTCCCTGCCACATTCCCTTCCTCCTTCCTCCCTGGCAAACACAGACACCCATCTTGTGCTGGGTGCCAGGCACTGGCTGATCTGGCCACCCAGACCCAGACAGCTGACTTCTGCTCTGCTCCAAAGCATGGCCTTGGGACTGCCCAGCCTGGGCCTCTGCCCACCAGCTGCATTAGCCCCCTGGTGTACCCTGGTGCCGGAGCCTTCTGCGAAACTTGTCTCCAGAGCTCCAGGTCCAAGGCCTCTGCCTGCCACTGGCACCCCCACCGCTCCCCTCTGGGCTCCCAGCAGGGACGGCGGGCGAACCTGAGACATGCAGAGATGCACTGAGATCCTCAGGTTCACCCCCAAATCTCCAATTTTATTGCCTGAAGGTCAAGATCAGGCCCTGTGGAGCTGCCCACTTCCATCCATTATTTAGCCCTTGCCATGAGAGGCTCGGCTAGGGATTCAGAGCAAAGCAAGTTTATGGCTCTAATTTTCACTAAGGTGTGAGTGACTGATACAGCATACTCTCCCAAGGCGACACACATTCAAAAGGGAAGGCTTCTCAAAGCCTTCAGCCATCGGTATGGCCAAAAAGGCAGGGACAGGTTTTCTGGCCTCCAGCTGGATATTCATTCTGTTCTTGGTTTTCCATGAAGCCACCCACTGGGTGGACTTGTACTTGAATCCAGGCTGGATCTTCTTCTAACTTTGACTCAGGACACATTGCTGCCCCTTTCTGAACCCTTAGTGTTCTTATCTGTGACATGGGGGCACGGGCCCCCCTCCTAATGGCCAGGTGTGGAACCCAAGATTCCAGAGGCCCAAAGCAGAGGCCACATTCTTAAGGGGCCGATGGCCTGTCCCACCTAGGAACGGAGGCAGGAGGCAATGAGGGACTTGACTTACCTGGAGTGCCTTACACTTCATGAGGCCAGAGTGTGGGTCCCGGGACCAGCCTGCCCCTTGGGGACCTTGCAGCAAAGTCTCAGTTCTAGGCCCTGTTTGTCCAGTGTGGGAACAGGATCGGGAGGCCCTGCCCTCCCAGCTTCCTGCCCACTCCCCTCCCAGGGCAGTGATATCCGCCACAACTGGACTTTGACCCCACATCCTGCCTCAGCCCTGTCCTAAGGCCCCATTTACAGGGACTAAGGTGTGCATTCCCTGACCTTCCCAGTCGTTTTACAGCAGGGAAACTGAGGCCCAGAGAAGGAAGTGACTTGTCAGAGACCATACAGAGCCAGGGCAAGGCTACCCTCCTCAGCAAGGTGTCATACACCAGCACACACTTTGTGCTTAGAAATTGGGCAGAGGGAAAGGAACCCGATTTGTGTCAGTCTTACTGATTTTTCCTACCTGGCTCCAACCACTGAAGCGTTGGGTGTGTCATTGATTCATTCTGCAAACCTCCCCTGGACTTCCTTGGTGAGGACCGGGCCTAGCCCCATGCTGAGTGATGCTGGGGCTTGGCTCAGGGTGACCTCAGCCCGGCCCTACTCCAGAGGAGTCAGGCTTGGAGAGACAGAGCCAGACATGGAGAGGGCTGGGCTGGAGGCGGGGACAGGGACTGGGAGGGCCCAAGGGGGTGGTGAGGCTCTGCCCGGGGCAGCAGGGTGGGCTTCCCAAGGGGAGGGGTACTGGTGCTGGGTGTGGAAGGTCAGTGGGAAGCGGGTGGGCAGTGGGCATGCATAACCTAGAAGTCAACCGAACCAGCTTTGGAATCAGTCTGATGAGGGTTCAAACCCCCTATCTTTATGGCCCGGGGCAAGTCCCTTCCTCCTGCGAGGACTCAGTTTACCCTTCTGACATGCAGCTTCAGTGAGACAGTACGTGTCGTGTGCCTGGCACTTTCTAAATGCTTCATAGCCCCCGACCCCAGTCCCGACCAATTGTTGTCCAAACCTTGCTGGAAGATGTCATGAAAAACCTAACCATCTTCACACCTGGATGAGCCCAAAGCTGCAGAACTTGCTCTCACTCTGTCATGTTAAGAGAGCGCTGTGCTGGGCATATAGTTGGCACCTAGTAAATGCTGCACCCCACAGATCCTTCCAGAAGGAAGTCAGGTGAATGCTGGGTCACGCTGACCTGTCTTCCAGGAAACTGGATCATTTTCTCAGTCAAGGCAGAAGTTTCACAGCAGCTGCTGGGGCACCCAGAGACCACCACGACAAGGCTTCCATTTTGCAGATGAGAAGACTGAAGCCACAAAAGGGGACAGGGGTCACACAGCTGGGATTTGGAGCCAGGCATCTAGGCTTATTGCCCGAAGGTCAAGATCAGGCCCTGTGGAGCCTGCCATAGGCCTGAGCTGCTGTCACCCTCCTCCTCCTCTGAGCCCCACCCCCTCCCCATTCCCTAGCTCAGCAGTAGGACACTCGGTGGCCTTGAAGATGGGACAGGAGACCTTTTAAGAATTTGCACGGGGGACGGGGGGGTGGCGTACAGTTGGTTAAGCGTCAGACTCTTGGTTTTGGCTCAGGTTGTGTTCTCAGGGTCCTGAGATCGAGCCCCATGTCGGGCTCTGCACTCAGTGTGGAATCTGCTTTGAATTCTCTCTCCTTCTCCCTCTACCCCTCCCGCTTGTGCGCGCGCTCTCTCTCTCTCAAATAAATAAATAGATCTTAAAAAAAAAAAAAGAATTCGCACAGACATGCGCGCGCACACACACACACACACACACAAAGCATCTGGCACATTTTACACATCATCTCAGGGGTGAGTGTGTAACCCAGATCAGACTCAGAGCTTGACCTAGAAGCCACATCAGCTCTAATAACATACCTTCTTCCGGATGTTAAAGAAAAGAAGGAAGTCAGAAAGGGACGTAGGAAAGCAGGCCTGGCATAAGGGCCTGTTCAGAAGTGGGTTCAAACCCTGTGCTGGGTGACCTGGAGAAAGTCACTCCACCTCTCTGGGCTTCCTACTGGGAAGAGGAAGCAGGAGGATGAAGCAGGGCCCAGGGAGGGCTCCTTGCCCACCCTGGGAACACGGACTGGACCACAGCGTCAAACTACCAGAGACAGAAGTCAGATCAAAGCATGAGCTGGACTGACCAGAGGACCAGAGTTCAGGACAGGGGAGGGAGGTGCAGCCTGGAGGTGACAGAGAAGGCTTCCTGAACTGACTCTTGACTGGTGTGGTGGAGCGCAATGGAGATGGACCAGGTGAAGGGGTTTGTGGTTTGTATCCCATAGATCTGAGCTTTTCAAGCTGGGAGGGCCAAGAGAGGGGCAAGGCTCCCAGGATAAACAAAGAGAACTGAAAACTTGGGAACGTGGGGGACATTTTTATTAAAATGAACATAAGCCAGATGTGCAGTAATTTTAAAGATTTAACCTTAGCCTTCAAAGAAAGTGGTCTTTGAGGGGTATCTCTCTTCTAGCCAAGCCCCCCAAGTACAGGAATAGGGTGGGCCTTCAGAGTATTTCATTTTTTGAGAGAGAGAGAGAGCATGGGGCGGGGGTGGGGGCAAGGGACAGAGGTACAGGGAGAGAGAGAATCTTAAGCAGGCTCTATACCCAGCACCAGCCGAACTAGGGGCTCAATCTCACCATCCTGAGGTCATGACCTGAGCCAAAATCAAGAATCTGAGGCTTAACCTACTGAGCCCCCCCAGGTGCCCCAACCTTTCAGAGTATTTTGTGGGAAAGTCGGAGACCCAATCTCTTGGGCAATGGGGAGCCAGGGCAGTTTTAGGCAGGAGGAGGGCAAACATACATTTAGAAAGTTTTTCTAGCTGCCAGTGCAGGAGGCAGGACTAGAGAGGGACAGCCTGGGGTTTGGGGGAGATCTGGGCCCAGAGGATGAGACTCCTATTTCTGCTTAACTCGGGATCACCAGCAGTCCGCACCCCTGAAACTGGGATGCAAGACTGAACGTGTGTTTCTGGGAAGTGTGTCGGGACTTGTTTCCCAAAAGCTGTAATCGATTCTGAAAGAGTATCCAGGACCCCCCCAAAGATAAGCACACACAGCTGGTCCCACGAGATGGGAAGAAGGTGCAAATCATATTAACAGGTAGCATTTGAGTGGTGCACGGTATCGTTATCCCTGTTTTGCAGGTGAGGCAACTGAGGCCCGGAGAGACAGAGGACTCTTGTGAACGTGGGAGACGCCACTCCGCCACGGGTACGTGGTCCCCAGGCTGACAGGTCCCCCCATCTGTCCCCAGGTGGAAGAGGAGCTGACACACCTCCAGAAGAAGCTGAAGGGGACGGAGGACGAGCTGGATAAATACTCCGAGAATCTGAAAGACGCCCAGGAGAAGCTGGAGCTGACGGAGAAGAAAGCCTCCGACGTACGTGCGCAGTAATGGGGGCGCCCGCGGCTGGGCCAGGCGGGAGCCCCGGGGCCGGGCAGGCGGGAGCCCCGGGGCCGGGCGGGGGGGCGGGCAGCGCCGGAGGAAGAGGAGGAGGAAGAGGAGAAGGCGGTGCCTCCCGGCGCTTTCTCCAAATAAGTCCCGAAAAGGGGCACTTTCCAGCAGCTGTGGCCAGCGGTGCCGACGTCAGGCCCTCCCCCAGCGGTGCTGACGTCGGCGGCCGGGCCCGGTGACCTCATCGCCCCGACGGCGGCCGGGCCGGGGGCGGGGAGAGGCGGGGGCGGCCCCGGCGCAAGCAAAGGCTCGGGGGCCGGGGCGCGGCTGGTGCAGCTTTCGCCGGAGCCGAGCCGAGCCGAGTGCCCGCCGCTGCCCGCCGCCCGCTGCGTGCGCCTCCGCGCCTCCGCGCCATGGCCGGCCTCAACTCCCTGGAGGCGGTGAAACGCAAGATCCAGGCCCTGCAGCAGCAGGCGGACGAGGCGGAGGACCGCGCGCAGGGCCTGCAGCGGGAGCTGGACGGCGAGCGGGAGCGGCGCGAGAAAGTGAGAGCCCGCGCCCTGGCCCCGCGCCCCGGCATCCCCCGGCCCAGGGCGCGCTCCTTTCTCCCCTTCTCCCCGCGCCGCCCGCTTCCCGCGCTCCCCGCCCGCCCTCGGCGGCCGCTACCCGCTTCTCCACCCACCCCCCGCGCCCCTTGTTAGCCCGCCTTCGCGCCCTCTGGCCTGGCGGCTCCCGGATCGCGGACCCGCAGCCCCCTCCCCCGGGCGGGCTGCTGAGACCCCCCTTTCTCCGCGGTCATCCTCCTTCCCCAGCCTGGGACGGGGGAGGGGGCGCCGCATCCGGATCGGGCGTGGCCGGCCGAGCGGGTAATGGGGGGATGGGGCCGAGGAGGACGCACGATCCTGGAGTGGGGAGGAGGTTGTGGGGGGCGCCGCACTGCCATCTGACTCTGGGCTGGCGCCGGGGTGCTGGGCGGGGGGTGGGGTGGGGGCCGGCCACTGGACCTTGGAGCGGGAAGTGAGAGTGGAAACATTGAGCTTCCATTGTCTGGGGTTGGACTAGCCAACTCGGACTCTGGGGGCGGGGGGGGGGGGGCGTCGCACTTTCTCCCCTCTTACGCGGCTTCCCGGCTCCAGCTGAACTTTCCCAGCTGTTCCCAGGGGCGCGGCGGCGACGTGTCCGCCCCTGGCGGGGGGCGGAAGTTCAGCCCGGAGCCGCCGGCCTTGCCCTCCCCAGCTGGTCCCTTCGGGAGCGACCGGCGAGCGACGGCCGCGGGACCCCGCCTTTCTCCAAAAGAACTTAGGAATGTTAGCTCAGGGCCCTCGACCCAAGGTGGTTCGGTGTGCCTCCGCTCCATGCTGCGGGGCCTGAGACATATAATGGGGCCGACGGAGGAGGGCCCTCTTCGCCCTCCCTCAGTCCTCGGACTGCCCCTCGAGGCAGGACAGATGGTGGCAACCCCTGGGGCTGGGGAGAGATCCGGATTCTAACGCCATCTCCTACCACTTGGTACTTAACCCCCTAGCAGCGTGTCTCCCCATCTGTAAAGCAGCCGTGACCATAATGCAGATCCCCTAGGATAGCTGGGAGGGTCCGGGGAGTAAGGGCACATAGTAGGTGCTCAGTTCCTGGGCTGTTTTTCCTCCCCTCCCAGTCACCTCAGAAGAGCTCACAGTCTGATGGGTGTGAGGGGTACAAATAAGGCTGGATAGCATTGCAGAGGGGTTCAGTGTTGTGTTGTGGGAGCAGGACAGGGGAGCAACCCCCCCACCCCCGTGGGGTAGGCTTCAAAATGGAAGTCGAGCAGTCATTATTATAGAATAAGAGTTTGCTGGGAGAAGAGCCCTAGGTGTGCAAGAAAGTTGGAGAGGGTGGAAGCCCAGGGCCTGGGAAAGCTGGAGTGTTGAGGCTGAGGGTGGGGACCCCAGAAATGGAAAAGATGCCCAAGGTGTTGACAAGTCTGGAGAAGAGCCCCACACTGTCCCAGTGTTGGCCTGAGTGGAAGCATTTAGTCTTCCACTAGGGTTGCTCTGGCGTGAAGAGGCCTCAGAAACCTGGTGCAAGCCTCAAACGGTAGCTGGTTTGGCCTCTTTCACACAAGGAACCGGCAGAACCCTCCCTCTGATCTCATCCCAAGTCATCTCGCTGGAGGACAATTACTTCTGCTTAAATATGGCCCTCAGCTTCGAGCCAAGACTTAGGAGTAGGACCATCCAGTTGGGAGGAAAGATGTTTTTGGAAAGTTGTGGATTTCTTAAAAAGTTTGCTTTTCAAAGCATTCTCCTCTTGGTCAGGATGGGGAAGTCTGAAGAAAGTGCTCGGTGAAAGGAACTGAGCCCTGGGTGGGGGGGCGGGGAAACCTTTCTCAAGTCTCTTGTGGAGAAAGCCAAGAGCCGGCGTGTGGCAGACTTCTGGGTCTGCCTCCCGACAGCTGGTTTCGTTTAGATTTTTGTGTGATTAACCGACATCTTCCTGTTCCTTTGCCACATGTATCTAGCAAGCCTCTTTTACCTTATAAGGGAAATCCTTTGTAGAGTGTAGAAGCTTTGATTGCAGGAAGGGGTGGAGCCCAAAATGACTAGCAGTGACTAGCAGTTTTTCAAAAATACATATATATGTATGCACGTCTATAGTCGTGTATATAAGCGTTCTTTCAATTCCAGACAGTTGAAAATGTGCCAAAAGCATGGTTATCAGGATTCAGAATTCCCCACAGAAGGAAAGTCCACTTTCGTTTTTTAAAGACAACTCATGAATAAAGCACCTTTGTATGATCTTAAAACTCAATACCTTGACTGCTAATGGGGATGGGGTTACTTTGGGGGGGGGGGTGATGAAAATGTTCCAGAATTAGGTCATGGTGTTGGTTGTGCAGTTTTGCTAATGTACTAACTATTGGGGGGGGGGGATCCATTCCTGCCCCTGTTGCTGAAGGAGTTAAAATTCACGTTATTAAAAAGAATAAAAGGCACCCACTCATTAGAAGGAGTGGGTGAGTTTCTTAAAATAGTTCATCGGTGGTTTTAATGTAGTCTCCAAATTGGTGTTTCAGAGGAAGTTGCGATCAGAAACACCTGTGGGAGTTTTCCCTCCATCTGCTGCTAAGACTCTGGAGCTGAGCAGTTTCCTGAGTCTCTGTTTTTCAGCATCTCTGGCCTCATTCTTCTACTCCATTTTTTTGCTGTATAAATTCAGGGGGTTGGGGGGAGGGGAGGAAGCAGTTTCCTACTAATTTTTATGGCCTTCCCCAATTCAGAGATTGACTTGATAGGAAGAAGCCAGTGTAGCTTTATACGTCTTCCCTCGGTTGAGTCAAATTTCACCAACTCTTCAGTATTTCTCAAAGCCTCCACAAGACTCAGCAGGGTACAGACTCAGCCAGGGAAGAGCCATGGGCTGGGTTTCCTGAGGCCAGTTCTGTTGACACTGGACAGAACCACTGCCCCTAGCTGGACCTTTCCATTTCCCCATCATAAAATACCGGAGGATTAAATGAGGTGAAATCCTGGGGCTTCCCGCATGCCAGGTGCAATGCCACACCCTCAGTTACAGTCTTCACGGTGCTGGGGCTGGGATGGGGAGGCCCAGAGCAGTGAAGCAACCTGCCCGGTGCCACGCGGCTACAAATTGGCAAAACAGGGATTCTGACCGAGTGCTTTTTGAGCCCAAAGTTCCTGCTTTCATGTACACCGCCATATTGCCTTCCTTGTAGGTGCAAATACCTTGAAAAGCCAGTGTCACCATTCAGACATCCCTTCCGTGCCTGTAACCACGTTTCCTTTCCTTTCCTCACTTAGATATTTTTGTCCCATCCTCTCTGGGCCAGACTTAGTTCAGGGCTGTGTTCTGACAGGTGCTGCCCCCGCTTCCCCACGTTGTGCGGCCAACATTTAACTGAGGCTTCCATACTCTTACATTTATCTTACCATTGAGGTGACTGGGAGCAGAGCTTTCTATATGCCAGGGTGAGCCAGGGCACTGGTGGCCTTACCCTCTAGGAATCCCAGAGAGGCCAGCACTGTCTTCTCCCAGCATGTGGTGTGCTTGGCACTCGACCGTGTTGACTTGACTGCCTGTCCTGTACTGGGATACACACCTTTCTCATTGAGTGGTGGATGTTCTCGGACGTTTTCGGGGGAAGAACATATGGAAAATTCACATTCTCCAGATGAGAGTGTGAATTCCTTACTGCCTGCATTCCCGGGTGGGCTCTGTCGGGCAGGGGGAGAGAGGGAAGTGTGTTAATGGAAGGAAGAATGCCATGAGAGTTGGGGATGCTGGGCTGGCCTTTCACGTCTTAAGCCGGCTGCACCTCTGACCTCCCCAGGCCGAAGGGGATGTGGCAGCTCTCAATCGACGCATCCAGCTTGTGGAGGAGGAGCTGGACAGGGCTCAGGAGCGACTGGCCACAGCCCTGCAGAAGCTGGAGGAGGCAGAAAAGGCTGCCGATGAGAGCGAGAGGTAAGGATGACCTGGCGGCATCAGCGTGTGCTTCTCAGAAGTGGGGGTGGTGCTGTGCGGCTGACCTCCCAGAGCCGGGGTGCGACTGAAGGAGAACTCCCAACTGGCAGAGAAAAATGTAAAAATGGGTAGATGTAAGCCTGTGAGTATGACTTGTCACTGGCCACCAGTTTGCAGAAGGCTGCTTTGCAGGTTCTCTGAGAGCCACTCTGCATCTCGCTGGTGTTCTCACGATACCAAGTTCCTGGGGGATGGGAGAGGAGGATGGGAGATGAAAACTTGGAATGGACCATTTGCACAGACGATTGTTAAGCCTGCTCGTCAGTGACAACTGTATGTCAGGGACACGTGCAAACCAGCACCATTAACAGACTTGAAACTGACAGCGCTCCTCACCTCGGTGGCATGCACTCCGCATTTGGGCCTCCAGCAGGATGCTCCGTCCTCCGGCACAGGAAAATTCATGCTTTGGCGCAGGCTCTGGAGGACTGAGGTCAGATTGTGTCATTCACAGAAGCAGCTGTCTCTGTGTGGTGGTAAATGGGCTCCTTGTGCGGTGATGGTGTGGGCCAGGCCAGTGGTCATTGTGTATCTACCCCACGATCACACCAGGACGCTTGTTTCACCCGTCCGCCATGGTTTCCTGGTATGAAGTCCTCCAAAGGATTAATTTCTGATTGTGCTGTTGTGAGATTAAAAACCAACCCTGGAGATGGACTTCGCCTGTTGCCCCTTCGGGAAATTTCTTCCGGTGCAGTGTAGAACAGCCTGTGCCATGGGGGGGCCACAGCCCAGCAGAGGCTCTGCTTCAGCCACCAGGAAGTGTGAGGGACCCAGTCACAAGTTGCTCATGGCTGTGCCTGGATTCGCTGCTGCCCATGTTCACGGGCAGACCGGGCTGGCCAGACGTCCCGTCTCACCTCCAGGACCTCGCCAAACCCAGAGAGCCTGGGAAGGCCCCTCACTTCTTTGTGTCATATCACCGGAGGCCTTTGGCGACGCCCTTATTGGGAGACTGCTAGTTTTGGTAGAAAGAATTCTCTACTTGGGAACTGGAGAATCTAGATTCAAGTCCTTCCACAGCCGCTTACTTCACGTTGGGCAAGTCACTTGGATCTCTCCAGTGCTGCGAAGATTTCCCAAGCTTGCTTGGGTGCTGAGGTTAAGGCTTTGTACAGATGTGAAGGGGTCTTGACAGTGAGCTACGAACGCTAGTGACATATTTATTAAACAACAAGACATGTATGGTCCTCCACTCTGGGCAGACATGACACACATCAATACGTTATCCTTGGGAGGTATCTGGTCTTACCTAGGGCGTTCCAAGCAGTGCAGGCCAGGGTGAGCCAGCTGTGCTGTAGATATCCAGTCATTCCCCTCCCTCCCCCCCGGATACTTGTCCTTTCCAAACTAGACCTATCCAGTTCAGCTCCTCCTCACCCCTCACCTTGAGCATACATACCTGTCTCTTACCTGGTCTTCCCATGGCAGTCCCTTTGTCTTTCTGGTTTCTGTTCCCTCCTGTTTCTGAAACCCTCCTGTGGTTCCCTGTGTTCTCTTCTGGAAAGCCTCCCAGGACACATACACAGCTCCGCCCCCAGTGCAGTAGAATTCATCATTCCCACAGCCAGGCTGGCCCCGACCTCCATCACACTGTGGTCACTGTTGGTGTACAAGTACTTGTTACTGGTCAGTGAGAGGCCGTATAGGATGGGAGCATGGGCCCTGGAGCCAGATCACCAGGGTTTGAACCCCAGCTCTGCCACTTACGAGCTACACAACCTTGAGCAAGTTACTTGGCCTCTCTGTGCTTCCATTTCTTCGTCTGTAAAGTGGGGATGGTGTACCTCATAGGGCAGTTGTGAAGTTTGAGGCAAAGGGGAAGTGAATGAGAACCGCTCTACAATTTCCTCTTTGGAGCATGGTTCTTGGAGAGGAGTTTGGATGAGCAGACGTGTGGAGGTGTATGATGAGCCGTAATCGGTGTGTGGAGATAATGACGAGGCTGCTCCTTGCAGAGGAATGAAGGTGATAGAAAACCGGGCCATGAAAGATGAGGAGAAGATGGAGATTCAGGAGATGCAGCTCAAAGAGGCCAAGCACATCGCCGAGGAGGCCGACCGCAAATATGAGGAGGTCAGTGGGGCTGGCGGAGGCCAGCAGCAGGAAGTGGGGAGGAAATGGATCTGTGATAGGGAGGGCCCTGGGGCTGCCTAAAGGAAGCTTTTGGTTAGTTCAGCTGTCCTTCTGCGTCCCCATCTGTTCTTCCAGAGACGGCCACTTGGCTAGGAAACCATATCTTCCACGATGCCAGGAAGGCCTGGGGAATTCTGTGGCACTTGTCTAACTTAGGAGACCAAATGATCAGATCACTTTTATGTCCCGTAGCTGGGTGTTTTGGCTAAAATTGGGAATCATGGGTCTTGAGACCATGAAAGGTCAGTCGCTCTTCTGCTGGCCTCAGTGGTCGGCTTCCCCTCCCGTCTGCCTCATTCCTGGGGCCCACGTCCTCGCGGATGGTCTGGGCAAGGCCTTGCCATCTACAAGGGTCGGGGGGGGGGAGGCATCCTACTAGACATGGTTGTTGGGGTCTCAGTAGATCCTTTCCGTCTGCAGGTGGCTCGTAAATTGGTCATCCTGGAGGGCGAGCTGGAGAGGGCCGAGGAGCGTGCCGAGGTGTCTGAACTGTGAGTGGCAGAGCGGGACCGAGAGGGGGCCCAGCTCGGCTCCTGGGGCCAAGTTGGGGGGAGTTGATCGTGTAGGGAATTGACCCTCTTTAAGGCCTCTGCTCAAGTGGAATGAGCAGCTGGGACTCATAGCTCAGCCCTTCCTCCTTGCCTCCATGGCTGAGAGTCTTTGTTCTTTCTGCCCTGGGAAGCGCTGCCTACATGTTCGCTCTTCCCACAGAGGTGTTGGGAAGTAGACGTGAGACAGACCATAGCAGAGAAGCCCGGAAGTCCCGTTTTCCCAGAGAGGATATCTCAGGAGGCTGCGCCTTCTTAAGAGAACACTTACCTGCGGAAGGCAGGCTTCTCTGTCAGCGTTTCTGCCTTGTTCTTCATGTCATTGTTTGCCTGTGACTCATTCCTGGGTGTTTGTGGGGGGTGGGAGGTGAGAAGCTTGACCACAGTCCCGCAAGCTCCGAACACACAAAAAGCCTCTCCCCCTTGGCCTCGGGTGAGGAATCCAGCTCCGAGGAGCATCCCGTGGTGCTGAGAGAGAGGATCCAGTTTCGCAAATCCATTCAGAGTTTGCCTCCTGGAGTGTCGGGTGCAAACTGATTGTCTCCCAACCTCCTGCGCCCCGTTTCATTCTTACACCTTCCGGAGGCAGCCTCATCAATCATAGATTTCACAAGGCCCTGTTGCCTCACCCTTGGCGAGAGCCCAGGAGTGCTTTACAAACCTTCCTAATACTCCTCGGCCTGCTGTGCCTTTGCCAGACACGATAGGGTTTGGATAAGTGCACGGCACTACAGCTCAGAAAGAAGCCGTTAACATTTTTCCCCCGCATTCCTTCCGGGGGCCCTAGGCAGCGTGGATTCCTCTTTTTGAAAGCTTTCAGGGGAATTGCCTGCTCTAAGGGGGGACAGGACATAAATTTCCTTTGTCTCTGCACAGAAAATGTGGTGACCTGGAAGAAGAGCTCAAGAATGTCACTAACAATCTGAAGTCACTCGAGGCTGCATCTGAAAAGGTTGGTGGTTGGTTTGCGCTGGTGATTTGCTGGACTTACTTTTCTTCCCCATGGTGCATGGGAGTATATGCCCAGGGTGTCGGGGATCTGACCTATATTTGTTAACAGTGGCTTTGGTGCCCAGCAGCAAGGTTTTTCCCCCCCACCAAAAAAGAGAGGTCCAGCAGTTAGAGTTCCTTCTTCAGTGGGGTCTTCGCACCATCTTTTATCTCTGCCTTCGAGGAGGGTGGAGAGGGAATGAGATTTGTACCTGGTCAGGCTCCTCTTAAGGAGATCTGAGCCTAACTGTATACAGAGCCTCACTCTCAGATGAATCCCCTGGATCCTCCATAAAATACACTCTAAAAGATCGAGCAGCAGATAGAAGAGGCGGAATTGGGCTTTTTAGGTTGAAATAGTTCCCAAAGCAGTCATTACCAGAGAGAACCATGTTAGGAACAATGCACACACTCTTCCATAGCCTGCCCTGTGAATTCGCCATCCTCCTCGATTCCTCACTCTCCCCACCTCCTACTGCCCTCCAGTTGCATTGAACATCTAGGTTAGGGGCTTCTCAGCTGTATAGCCCCGCCTACTTCTTTTCCTATCATGATCACATTTGTCATAATTACATGCCTTCCTTGCTCGATGGTAAGTTTTAAGGACAGGGACTGTATCTGTCTTGTTTAGAGCTATGTCATTAGTATTAACAGGGAATCGAGGATATTTGATGAGCGAACGTGGCTTATCACCTGTGCATGCCAAATTAGCTCCTGTGGGCATGGTAAATGCTGTCCTAGGCCAAGGGGTAGATGTTACAGTGATAATATGGCTTCTGCTCTGCAAGGGCTCAGAGCGTAGTTGAGTAGAAGAGACTGACCCAGTAATAAAGTGCTTTGAGACTTCAACAGAGGGACCTTGGAAAGTTGGGGAATGTGTCATGAGGACGTGATGTTTAAAAGGGCTGTAAAGCACAATGGAGGCCAGGAGCTCAAATTCCAGAGTCAGGTTCTGGTCAGTCACGGTGTGGTCACTTCATAGCCATGTGACCCTAAACAAACTACTTAACCTCTCTGATGCTTCTACTCATCTGTAAAATGGGATTGAGGATATCTGGCACCTAGCAAGCAGCTGTAAAGGTTAGCTGATACTAATCTGAGTTGAACCTTGCAAGACAAAAATCCTTTCTGGCAGGTAGTCAATGGGGAAAGGAACATCCCATGCTGCTGGGGGCGGGGGGGCGGGGGTACTAAGGCTGGGAGATTGGAGAGTGCACAGAACGCGTTTGAGAACGATGGTGGGAAGCGGGGTGGGAAACATCAATCAGGCCAACTGTGGAGGGCTCCACGTGGCATCATTTCCGTTCAACCATCTGCTCCATCTTGATCACAGATCCATCTCAAGTTAATCCAGCCCAGGCCTTCAGCTCAGTCCCACCCCAGAGGGCTCCTCTGCCGATTCTCTTGAGTTCTGTGCACATTGCTTCTATCTGGAAAGGTGCTCCCTCCACTTTGCTTCTTAGAAATGTTCATAGTGCTTCATGCACATGCTTTTCTCCAAGGAACAGAGAACCTACATTCTTCTATGCTTTTTTTTTTTTTGCCCCCGCCCTCTTTTTTTTTTTAAGTGCTGTTTTGGTTTCTCCCACAGTATTCTGAAAAGGAGGATAAATATGAAGAAGAAATCAAACTTTTGTCTGACAAACTGAAAGAGGTGAGCGCGATCACACCCAGCTAGTTCAGGTTTCTCTCTCGGCTGGGTCTTGAAGCAATCATAGTGACTCCTTTCTTTTCTTCTAGGCTGAGACCCGTGCAGAATTTGCAGAGAGAACGGTTGCAAAACTGGAAAAGACAATTGATGACCTGGAAGGTACGAAACTACCATCTAATTACGTTTGCTCTGCCTCCCCCTTCGTGACAATCTGCTGACAGTTGGGAGGAGTCTCTGGAGGGGCTGAGTTGGGCTTTGTTCATCCTAGGAAAGTTAAGTACAGAGTGATGGCACATCTGGAGGTCTGGGGCACTGGAACAGGACAGTGCAAGTCAAATGTAGACCTGAGTTGCCATTTTTCCAGAAGTAAAAGCTCTCTGCTTAATTGGCTCCACGTGTGAATACAGAGACCCAAATATGGCTGATTTTGTTTTAAGTCTTTAGAATGTCCTTCAATTTGCTCATTCCTGAGAGACGCCTTGCATTTTTAAAATGCCTTACATTTTCACAGAAGCTCTCTCCCAGAGAACTCAGAGCTTATCACAGTATGAGAAAAATGAAAATACAGAGAATGTAGAGACTGAATAAAGACTCCAGTCTGAAAGTCTTGTGCCCACATATCCCAGAATCTCTTGAAGAGTTCCCACTTAAAAAAAAAAAAAAGAAAAAGAATTCTGTCCTGTGTTCGTCATAAAATAAACTGGGAAATTCTAGCATCTTGGGATTCAAACAAAATCTCCTAAAATTATCTATCTCACCCAGAAAGGGTGCCAAACTTGTTCCTCAGACCATGTGTCCCAGTGTTTGGTTTGGGAGGTGAGGTTTCCATATAAGGGAAAATATCGCATTCCAAAGTATAACCTTTGGACTGGGTGACATCACTGCAAGTCAGAAATAACTTGGGGCGGGAGGTTGGGGGTAGAAGCTGTGTCCATGTCTAGTCCCCCTTTCTTTTAAAGATTCATCATGGCTAATCCCCTGCAGAGCCTCAAGCCACTTAGAAACCACTCCATTGATCTTTTGCTTCCTCATTTGTTTTGCATAGGACACAACTTTCTTCTAGTTCATGCTTTGTTTTCTCACTTTTGTTTTCTTCCTCTCGTTGTTCATCTGTGGCACTCCATTCCGACCCTCACGTTCTGTTCCCTGTACCTCTTTTTCCAAACTCTCTCCCTGGGGACCTCCGCCCTCTAGACGAGCTATATGCTCAGAAGCTCAAGTACAAAGCTATCAGCGAGGAACTGGACCATGCTCTCAACGACATGACCTCTCTGTGAGAGGGAGCTGGGGTGCTGCCCTCTGTCCTAGCAATACCGAAGTTGGCCTCCTCACTGTGGTGCCTGCACTTCCCGTGGGCTTCTAGAAGCTCGTTTCCTGCCTCCTGGTTTGGTCTTTCAAGCCTTCCTCTGCTGTGTCTGTGACTGTGTGACTGAAATAAAGACAGGCGCTCCTCATGCCCAGGCCCTCATTTTCATTTTCTTCCCTTGCCGCTTTTGAGCCGTAGCTGTTGGTTCCCTTGACCATGGCTACAACAGAGTGGGTGGTTCACATGAAGAGCTCATTTCAAAAGGAAAATGATGCCCACGTGATTGTTTCTGCCTATATGGAAACAAAAGCCAATTTGGCAGGAGCTCTCAAATATGTGCTAGCTAAATATCTGCATGCCAATAGCAGTTTTTCCTTAAATAGAAATTGTTTTTGAATGGAGACTTATCCAGCCTCTTAAGCAGCTTGATAGAGTCAGCAGAACTTGCAAAAACCGGCAGGCTTGTGTCTAAAAAGAGGCTCCTCTTGAATGGGGTTTGACCTACGGATTCACAAAGCGGCAATGGCATTCTGGTCTCCTTATTCTTCCTTTTCGCATTTGTTTTCTCTGTGTTACACCCTGAGAATGGTGTCCGGGGTTCCCTGTGTCTTCACTGTTCATGGAACATCTACCCAGCCCTTGGTCCTGGGAGGAAGTTCACCAGTGAGCCTCACCTCTAGCCCCTGCCCTTAGAAAACAACTACACAAGGGATGAAAGCACATCCCATTAGCAGGGAAAGGGGGTGGAAGCTGCTGGAAAGCCAGACAGAGAGAGTTCATTCCCGAGTTCCAAAGTTGCCTGAGATGCTAACGTCTGTCTCCTCATACTTAACTTGAATCAGGAACCTTGCTTTGGTTTGGTGAGAACTCTTAAAGTTAGCCTGTGGGTATTAAGAGATCATGCCTGTAGTGACCGAAAGCTCATAGATTTTTCCATAAGAATCCAAATTTTAAATATTTTATCCACTTTTCCCCTGCACCCCCCCACCACCACCATAAATCATTCCAGAAACACTGCCATTTTGCTGTCCACGCATGTCTTTTAGACTGCCTCTTGAACCTGGGAGCAGCATGAAGATCGCCAATTAGATTAACAATTTTTTTGTCACCATAGCTTATTATTCCTCATCCTATGATTTTATTCAGGTGGGAACTTCTGTCCCAGTTCTTTATGTTCATCCCTCTAAAATCCATCTCCCTTAAACTATTCACACCCTGGGCGCCTGGGTGGCTCAGTTGGTTAAGCGACTGCCTTTGGCTCAGGTCATGATCCTGGAGTTCCGGGATCGAGTCCCGCATCGGGCTCCCTGCTCAGCGGGGGAGTCTGCTCCTCCCTCTCCCGCTCCCCTCTCTTGTGCTCTCTCTCTCTCTCAAATAAATAAAATCTTTTTTTAAAAAAAACAACTTCACACCCTTTCACCCTCAGCCTCTCCCTGGTTTGCTATCATCCACCCTGAACTTTTGCATAAACCACTCCCCTCACACACTGCCATACTTATGACTCTGGAAAGGTTAGACTATGAAGGGGTGGGTGTTTTTTGTTTGCTCACTCTATATATTTGTTCCTGGGATTTTTCCAGATGTATGTGGCCTCCACCCTTTGAAATAACTGCAGCCCTGCTTATCCAGTCATTCTACCTAACTAAGCACCTAAGTGGAACTTCATTTATGGAGAGATTTGGGCTATCAGGATCTACTACCACCCGTGATGGTCTATGGGCCTGTCATACTTCTTGAGGGCAATTGATACATTAAGGGAAAGATTTTTTTTTTTTTTAATCTCAGCTCTAATACAAAGTAGATGCCAGGGAATCCAAGTGGCAAGGTGGAGTATGGTCAGGATTTGTAGTGGGGAAACCTGGGTTTGAATCTCAGCCCTGTGGGACCTTGCACAAGCTGCTTAGCTTTTCTGCAAAACAAAAGTGGTGGCTCCGTCAGTGAGGATTAGGTGAGACCATGGAGAAACTGGCTTACACGGGGTGGGCACTGTCCATCCACATTGGTCAGGCCCAGGTCACTCACTGTTCTTTTCTCTGACAGAATCCGCCCCGATCATAGCAACTTGATGTTTTTAAGTGCCTCCTCAGATGAAAGGGTCAGCAGTTCTAGTTGAAAGACTGCCGTCTTTGCAGTCATTTTTTTTTTCTTTCTGAAAATTTCCAAGCTGATCCTATCACAGTTTATGAGGCATTTGCTTTCCTGCAGTATTTTAATGATTCTTGGCCTAGTCTCTTATCGGCCATCACTCACTGCAAACCAGTTCCATCTTGGTCGCTGTTGTGCCTAGCTCTAAATGGCATCTTACTTTTCCAGGTTTTGAAAATTTATTTTATCACTTAATAACTCACCTGTAGTCTGACTTAGATTTTCAGTCATGCTGCATTTATCTAGGGTTTGACTACATGGCTGTGGACACACAGACACAACAACACAGTTATGCCTGGAATTTCAGTGGCCGTTCCCAAAACCCCCAAAGGAAGAACGGGTTTCAGGATTATGATTTCCTAGCAAAGACTAATTAACTAGCACTAGGGGGGAAATGTGCTGTTTCCCATATCTAGGACTAAAGTCTTATGTTTGCAGCACTTCCTAAGTTCTGAAGCGCCTCTTGTTTGTTCCTTATGGTAATCCCCATGCCCCATATTGCTGTTGTTATCCTTGACAGATGGGGAAACTGAGATTTAACAAGGTTAAATGGCGTATTTCAGTGGCACAACTGGGGTTTAAGTCCAGGTGTTCTAACTCTAGATTGCCAGATTTAACAAATGAAAACAGGACACCCAGTTAAATTTGAGTTTCAGATAGGCAGTGAGTAATTTTTTGGCATAAGTATATCTCATGCAACATTTGGGATATACCTGTCCTAAAAAAGTATTTGTTGTTTACTTGAAATTCAAATTTAATTGAAGACTCTGTATTTTATCTTGCAGCCCTGACTCCCATATTTGATACTTGATCTCTATTATTCCATGGTATTCTGCTATAATTAAAATGTAAAGTACCTTCTCTGCTATGACTTTCACCCTGACTGTAGAGTTTAGAAACTTTTTTCTCCTTAACAAAGATGCTTATTAATTTATTTTTCCCCCACTCTTAATCCTCACCAGAAAAACTTGCCCAGGCCAAAGAAGAGAATGTGGGCTTACATCAGACACTGGATCAGACACTAAACGAACTTAACTGTATATAACCAAAACAGAAGAGTCTTGTTCCAACAGAAACTCCAGAGCTCCGTGTCTTTCTCTTCTCTTGTAAGAAGTTTCTTTTGCTATTGAATCTTCGCTTTGCTGGAAATGTCAAGCAAATTATGAATATATGACCAAATATTTTGTATCAGAGAAGCTTTGAGCACCAGTTAAATCTAATTCCTTCCTTTTTTCAAATGGCACCAGCTTTTTCAGCTCTATTTTTATCCTTAAGTTGCATTAATTCATAAGGTAGGCAGGGTATTTCACAGTGAGCATACTCTCTTAAGACTGAGGGCATTTGGTTCCTGGGAGAATAGACAACCCTACACTTTTCAAAAACAACTCCAGTATCTAGTCATGGGTCAACTTAAAAGGCCGAAGAATATATACCTTCTGGGCCACTGTTGGTCACACGACAGGTAGCCAGGGACCATCACATTAAAATATGGGTAGGGATTTTCCATTGAGAGCAAAAATTAAAAAAAAAAAAGCCAAGGGGAGGGGGCTGGCTTTGTGGGAAGTCGTAAACCATAGACAGAATAACCTAATCATCTTGGCTCTTTCCCACGCTCCACCATGCAGAACAAACATCCTCTGAGCAGTCGGCTTGAGAATGCTTGGGAAATAATCATAATAATCACCCCGATATTTTCTGGATAGATCCTTGATGTTACGCTCTTCTACATGTTCCTTTCATTCTAAAATTGTTCTCTGAGGAGCAGATAGCTTATTCCAATAATGACCAGGAATGAATGTGGTAGAATTCAGTCTTATTCAGAGAAGTCCTATCACGAAGACCACTAGCCATCAATAACTGAGCAGTTGTTAAGAAATATTGGGCAGAAGGGGCCTCTCTGCCAGCAAAGTAGAGATAAAGTAATCAGCCTAGCTTCATCTCCTTTATACTTCAGGGAATGGCAAACTGAAGATTTACTTGTGTAGGACTTTAATTCCTCTTTAGGACCAAGTTAATAAAAGACCAAGAAACTCCTGATTAAACTGGATATGGAGTATTTTGTAGGCAGGGCTGCACATTTTGGCTTTGTTATATTTCTGCTTTCTTGGTTAACATCTCAGAGCTAAACATTCCACATTCCCCAGCAGTGTGGGGGCCAACTCAAGTTTACAATTCTGACAAAATCACCCTGCTTCTAGCTTATCCAAATCCTCTGCCCCTCACTCCTATTTATTAAGCATCACACTACCCAGAAGGGACACTAGCAAACTGCAATTGAATAAAACCCACACTTTTCATTTAGATTCTTGCAACTGTATCATATGTAATAGTATCACTTTTTCTACATTTTCGTCAAATAAATTTTTACATAAACTATAATTTGTGTGAACTTCAGAATGTGTTGGAAGGTACTCTGGTTCAGTGAACGCTGATTGGATGGGAGGGAAAGATAACTGTGCCAAGATCATTAACAAATGTTACTTGCTTTATACCATGACTTCCTGTGAGGATTATGATCTCTATATTCAGGTGAGAGCATTCTGCCTCTAATTCAAAAGCTCCTGTCCTTTGTTATACCCAGTCCTGCCTGAGCCAGGCTGTGAAGAATAACTAGGATTTTAATAGATGAACAGGGAAAATGGTCTCTGTTGCTTGAGTCAGGAAAGCACAAGGCACTGCATATATAAAGGAAGGAAGTAGGAAAGCTGGAAGGTAAGCTGTGTCCACACTGATGAGAGCCTGAACTTAATTTGCTCAGGAGGGGAGAGCTGCTGAAGAGTAATCAACAAAGAAACACATTAGGAAAATCCACTTAGTCATTTTCAGGAAGGACTAGAATGGGAATAGACTAGAGGCAGTAAGGCCAGTTAGGAGGATGCTTCCATTATCCCAGGTAGTGCTTGCCATGGAATGAAAAGAAGTGATGTGGAGGAAGTAATCTTAAGACAGCTGACCAGCTGGTAGGTAACTTAAAGAAGAAACTGTCAAAGATGACTGCAGTTTCACTACCTGAATTGCTCTGATATCTGCCTCAAGATCTGATCTTGGGGAAGTGGGGTAGGGAATCAAAAAGAGAAATGAAAGCCTTTAAAACATTAATGTGGTATGCAAACATTTTGTCACCAAGTACAATTAAGAACATTTCCTTCATATTAATTCAACATTTAGCTGATGCTGTGAGCTTGTTTAGATGGTAGATGCAGGGAATATCAATGACTAAAGTATAAGGGCCCTACCATTACTAGACTGAAGCTCCTTCTCTCCCTCCTGCCTACCCCCTTGGGCTGCAATCTAATCTCAGGATACTGTTAGTCAATCTCGTGCCTCTGCACTTAACAGAAGTGTTCAGTGTTTATTAAACTGATCTCAGATCTCTGGGGTTCCCAATCCCATGAAGTGTATGTGGAACACAGGGCGAGCTTAGGGCCAGATTGTGAAGCCCTGATCCTGACAGACCCTGCATGGGTACTGGATAAGTGTTTGAGGGTGAGTACACTGCAGAGTGAAATCTAGATTAGAGAACAGAATAATCAGGAAGACCAGTGGAGAGAAGAACAAGGTTCAACTATCCGGAACCAAGATGTGAGCGGATCAAATAGCTGTGTCAAGGATGACTTCGGTTTCACTCAGAAGGTAATTCGGGCCAGGCTAGTTTGAGTGGAAGTTAGCACGTTCAGTTGCGGACATGTTTTAGTACCTCTGCCAAGTCCAGAAAGCGGCTGGACACAGGGATGCCCGGGCTATGGATTTCCTCAGAGAATCACCTGCGCGTGGAGATGTTAGCAGCCACAGGAGTGAATGAGCTCCCCCGGGGTGCGAGCAGACCTGGGACCACGGGGATCTCCTAAAGGACACGCGGAGACCCCGAAGACTGCAATACAATCTGAGAAGCAGCACCCGGAGAAGGGGAATCGTGGGCGACAGAAGAAACCAGCAAGTAGAATGGGGAGTGACCCAGGAAGGTGGCCAGTGGCACCAACGACGACGACGACGTGGGAGCGGCTCCGCTTGAAGCTCTCCCCACCCGGAGCCAGATTCTCGCAGTAGGCTGCGGAGGGATGGAGGAGGGGCGGCCAGGGCCGCGAGTCTAGACGCCTCTTCGACGCCCCGCCAGCACCACGGCCCACCTCTGACCCGCAGGAAACCCTGGTGATCTCGGGCTTCCGAAGCCCGCGCGTCTGAGCTCGGAACGAATTTCCCACCTGGAGTCTGGGAAAATCACTGAAGCTCTGGCCTCGGTTTTCCCACCATAAAAGGGCAGGAAACCCATTATCGACCCCCGTGGGTTAGGGTGGGGATGAACTACATTCTGTGTATTTTTTGTAAGAGCGGACAACACCTGCAGGCAAAGAACAACGCTCGGAACGATCACCTAGGATCCTCACGACCCCAGCTCCCTTGGCGGCCGAGTGGGCTGGGGCTGCCAGGGCTCCGGGTGAAAGTTGCAGGCAGACCGTGGTCTGGACAATCTCTAATTAGGTCCGAGGGCGCGTCGCGAGGAGTCCCCGCGGGCCTCGGGTTAGATGGTGGCGGTGAAGCCGCTCCGGGGGCGCAGGCCTGGGTAACCCTAAGTAGTCCCCTGGCCGGCGCTGAGCCTCCGGAGGAAGTCTCGAGGGGCCCTCGCTTCGACTATGACAGGCGTCCCCACTCCCCTTTCCTCTTGGGTTCCCCCTGGCCTGACACAGCGGTCTCCAGACGACAAGTCCACCTTCGCGGTCGGTTCCCGCGTTCTTCCCGGCGCCTACAGAGGCTGCGCAGGCCGTAAGGGCGGGAGCCGGAGAGCCCTCCGCGCGTGCGCCCTCTGCTGGCGCCTGACGGTCTCCCTGGTCAGCGTACGCACGCGCCCCAAGCCCCGCCCCTGAGCTGCGGGCTCGCGGAGCCGTTGGAGACGCTCCCCGCCCTCCCCCTCCCACCGGGGGCGGGGCCGCCCCAGGGTCGAGGGAAGAAGGCGGGGACCCGGGATGCCACGCCCCCCGCTGGTCTTCATTTGAAGCCCCTCGACTCCTCACTGCTGGCCAATTGGAGCCCGCCCTGTCCCGAGCGCCGGCCAATGAGCGGCGCGTTCGGGCCGCTTCCGGCACCGCGCCTTGCTCGCCCCTTCCCCAGGTCTCCCCGCGACGGGCGGGGCGCGGGAACGGGCGACGGCCGCGGTGACGCGCGGCGGGCCCGGAGCCAATAGGGGGCGGGCTCGGCGCTGATGGACGGGGCTAGCGGCCAGTGGCGAGGCGCTGGCCGCACTTCCCGTCGGGGAGAGAGTGTAATATGGCGAAGACCTACGATTACCTGTTCAAGCTGCTGCTGATCGGGGACTCGGGGGTGGGGAAGACCTGTGTCCTGTTCCGCTTCTCCGAGGACGCCTTCAACTCAACTTTCATCTCCACCATAGGTAGCGGGGCCGGGGAGCGGCCGGGGACGCCGGAGGCCCGGGCCGGGCGCGCCCCTGAAGGGCTGGGGCTGAGGGAGCGGCTGGGCCGGACGGATCCAGGGATCTGAGAGGGTCGAGGGGACTGGAGGGGAGAAGAGCAGCCGCCTCCACCGCCTTTCGGGAGTTCCCGGGCTTTGGGGGGGAGGGAACCAAGTGCCCATTTTGCAGATAGGGAGACTGAGGCTCCAACCCTCAGCCTGGTCGTCAGGAAGTACGTGTCTTGGGCTGGGGTCCTGGCGCCGGTCATCTAGTTCTGTCCACACAGCAGCCCTCGAAGCTGTTCTTTTGGAGTCAGAAGTGAAACAGGCTTGGGGAGTAGGCCATAGGAAGAGGCCTATGACATCTGATCTTATTAAGCATTTACTGTGTGCTAGCCGCTTTATGTGCATTATCACACTCTCCAGTCCTCAGTGTTAGGTGCTTTTATGAGCCCGTCTCACAAACGAGGAATTTGAGGCCCAGGGAGGGACGAGACTCACCCAAGGTCAGAGTCTGCCGGTGGCATAGATGGAATTTGAATCCATGTGGGTCTAACCCCAAAACTCAAGGCTCGACCATCCCAGAGAGATGTGAGCACTCACCCCCAGCGCAACCACAGCTGGTCCATCTGAGGGCCAGAACTCTAAACCAGCTCTCTCTTGCTCTTTTCCTCTGGAATGTTCAGGGGTTAAGCCCCTCTCCCTGACCCTGTTTCCCCCATGGGTGAATTTCCTCTAGAAGGAATGGTGAGAAGGAGTCTGGAGGCTTTCTCTGCCCAACCTTCCACCACTTGAGAGTGACAGCAATGGCGACTGACAGCTGCCTGCCCTAGGACCTGTCATCCCCAAGGAGATGCCAGATAGAAAACTTCAGTGAGAAACCAAAATCAGCCGCTGCCACAGACAGCCCTGACTTCCCTATCTTGAGGCCCAGGACACCGGTTGTCACTTTGCAGAACAGCCTTTCCCACAGAGCCAGCCCACATTGTGGTTGAACAGAATTGGCTTGTTGCTTCTCAGTTCTGATATCCACAAAAGTGGAGCTGACTTCTCCACAAAACATGCCACAAAAACAGCCTTTGCCCATGTGAAAATGTTTGACCTGGAAGTAACACTGATCAAGCGGAGTGGCCTGTGAGCTCTGCAGCCTTACTTCAGAATGGTCACCAAGCCCAAGAGTTGATTCTGAATGGGGAAAACCTAGGGACCAGGTTTTGCTTTACCCATGTGTAACTTGAACCCAATCACTTATCTCCCTGAACCCCATGATGAGCTGCTCTTTCCAACCTTGCCCTCCTCCTGTAAAGCTACACTTTACAATGATATGCCATGCAGAGGAGAGAGAATTGGACTGGAAATGGCCATGCCTGCTTTCCAGCCACTGTTTGCCCTTGAACAAGCACTTAGTCTCTCTGAGCCCTGTTTCTTTGGTTTAGGAGTAACACTGTCTGCCGTGACCAGTGCCCTGGATGGTTGAGGATCAGAAATGTACAGTGAATAGGGGTTGTCATTATGGCCAGAGGCTGCCTGGAGGAAGCAGAATGGCTCCTGCAGTGATAGCATCCCATCCTTGGACACAGATGTTTCTGATTCCTCCCCCTCCACCATCCCAAGGTCAAACTTCGGGATAACCCTTGCATCTCTACCAATCAGGAAGTGATGTTAAGGCCTGTCAGGCTGTGGATTGCTCTCAACCCAGACCTCAGTTTCCCAGCATCAGAGACTTCCTGTTCAGCACAAGGACTAGTGAGATAAGTTCAGTAATTGGGCTTTTTGTTTGGTTCCTAATTCTTGACCAGAAAACCCAGTCTAGCACTTGAGGGCTCTGAGGAGACTGGCCTCCACTTCCAGACAAAGACATGACTTGGGCAAGGTCACCTGGGGAGGTAGAGGTGGCCCTTGAACCCAGAATCCCTCCCTCCCACCTTGGTATTCCCATTACATTTGTAGTTTTCCTGCAGGCCTCTGTCTTCTAAGAAAATTTAATTCATCTTGACCTTGAAGTAATGGCCTCATAATTCTTAGCCTTGTAAAGTTTACACTTCCTAATTAAATTTGGTTTGTTAGTGAAACCCAGGAAGAGGAGAGGACAGAGTGTTGCTATGGGACTTTGCTGATGAAACAGTTCTTTTTGATTTTCTAGGTTCCTGTGCGTCTGTGACAGGAGGTGTGGGGGGTGTTTTAGGAAGGAACAGCACTGGGCCTCTTAGTCCTAAATACAGCTGAATGCATAAAGGTGATTCTCTGTTGGCACTAAGTGTACCTCTGGATTTTCTTTATAGATCAGGGATTAAGTGGCTGTTTGTTTCCTGCCCATGTTTCATTTTGCCAAAGCCTATTCTCATAAGCTCCATCGATCGTTTGTGGTGTGAACTTGGCCCCGTGGCTCCTGGAATTGGTTCTTTACAGCCTGGCTCAGCTTCCACTGTCTCCTCAGGGCCCCATTCACTCATTCCTTCAGGAAGACAGATGGCGTAGCATCAAAGTGCTTCGTAAACCACAGAGCGCCACGTAGACCCCGTTGCTCTTAGTTCTGTTGTCCTGCCATCCTTCCTGACACCTGCCGTGTGTCAGCAGGGCTGCCGGGGCTGCAGAGATGACTCGGATGAATCAGAGGGAAACAGAAATGTAACAAGGCCTGTAGTCAAGGTGTGTGCAGGACTGGGTGATCAGTTTTTAGCAAATACGTAGTTGGCCTCTGCCATGCTGAATTACTGGAGACACAGCCGTGAGCGAGACGTCTGAGTCCCTGCCCTCCTGGAGCTTATGTTCTAGTGGGCAAACTTCACGTGCAGGCTGATATTCCCTGTGGTCCCCTGGACAGTTCCTGAGGTGGCCAGGGATGGAATTAGCATACCCATCATCAGTTCTGAGGGGTCAAGCCAGGCTTCAGCCTCAAGGCTTCATGGGTGGAGATTTGGGCTGTTTGCCCTCCATGCAGGGCATTCAGATGGGCAAGTTTTATCCCCAGGTTCATGGAGCAAGTATACACTGTCAGGGATAAGTGCATGAAGAAGAAAAAGAAGTGGGAGGAGAGAGTGAGGATGGTCAGGAAGGCTCCCCAGAGGAGGTGACTTGAACAAGAGACCTGAGTGAAGGGCCGGGAGAGCCAGGTAGCTGTGGAAGGAAACATTGCAAGAACAGGAAGAGCAAGCATGAGAGCCCCGAGGCCAGATCGTGCTAGGGATATTTAGGAAGCAGTCGCGTGAGCCACAGGTGCGGAGAGGTGGCCAGGCTGGGCAGGACCTGGGAGCACACACGCAACTCTTCTCACTTTATTCTGGGGCTGAGGGGGTGGTGGGAAGCCAGTGGAAAGTGTTTTTTTCTTAACAGTTTTATTGAGATACAATTCATGAACCATAGAGTTCATCCATTTAAAGCATACAAGTAAGCAGCTTTTAGTATATTCACAGAGTTGTACAACCATCACCGCAGCCAATTCTAGAACATTTTTGTTATGACAAAAAGAAACCCCAAACCCCTTATCAACCCCCTGAATCTCCCATTCCCCCTGCAACCCCTGGTGACCGCTGATCTCCTCTTTGCCTGGATTTGCCTGTTCTGGAGAATTCATACGAATGGGGTCCTGCGCTCTGTGACCTTTCATGTCTGGCTTCTTTCACTCAGCATGATGTTCTCAAGGTTCATCCATGTTGCAGCGTGTGTCAGGATTTCGTTCCTTTTCATGGCTGAGTAGTAGTATGGATGGACCCCATTTTGTTCATCCATCCATTGGCAGACACACTGGAAGGTTTGGAACAGAGGTTAGCTTTGTGACATGGTTGAATGTGGTTTGGAAAGCCTGGGAGGGAACTGAGGGGGTAGGAACCTGGAGAGCACCTGAAGAGGCTGAAAGGTCACCCTGGTCTTGGGCAAAGTGGACAAGGGGGGGCAGGGTGAGGAAAGCTTCTTGGAAGGTGACCTTCCAGCATGTCCTAAAGGAGAAAGTTTGTTGGACTGACAGGTGGGCAGAGTGGGGACCGCCTGCAGAGAGGGAACAGCAGGTGGGGAAGCTGGAGGCCGTGGGGGCGACATTGTGGGGTGTCATGGGGCTCCATGCCCTGTGTGCCTGGAGGGCCTGGTGCTGGGTGGCGGGAAGCGTGGGGCTCTGGCCTGCAAAGTGTTCTATGGAGGCCCACCCTGAGAGGCAGCCCGGTGGGGAGAGGGGATAGAACAAGGCTTTGGCATCTGAAGTACCTGGGTTTGCCTACCAGCTGTGCCGCTTGCGGCTTCACTCTGGGCAGCTGTCTGCCCTCTGAACCTCAGCCTCCCCTTCCATGAGAGGAGAAAGCTCTCCAGGTGCCTCCAGATTTGTGATTCCGAGAATCCACGTGCGTGGTGCCGGACAGGTGCTCCATAAGCCATGGATGCTGTTAGCTGTGCAGGTCGGCAGTGCCCACCTCAGATGCAGCTTCGAAAATGGGCTAACAGTGATGTGCCTTTTTTTTTTTTCCTTTTCTTTCAGGAATTGACTTTAAAATTAGGACCATAGAGCTCGATGGCAAGAGAATTAAGCTGCAAATATGGTAAGAGTCGTTGCCACCATCAGCCCCTTCGCCAGTGAGCACTTACAGCCAGAAGCCCTGTGCCTCTTTCCCCCTCCCTGTGACCATGGCCTCCATCTCTTTGTGCCCAGCCATACACGTCAGGCTTTCTTCAGAAACCTCAGGGACTGTGCTTTGCTGGTTACTGGGGCCTGGAGTCTGTGTCAGCACCTTCGGGGGACATAGCTGCTAGTCCTGGTTAGCTCAGCATTCCGGTGTGGGCACAGCTGGGTCTGGGCTTTCCTGTGGCCTACTTCCATTGAACTTGGAGAGCCCTCTGTGCCCAGGCAGTGATGGAGGCTGCAGGGCAGCAAAATTCCCCAGCCCAGCATTTCCTCTTGAGCCTACCAGCTCGCTGAAGGAGGCCAGACATCATTTCCTCTCTTCTGTCGTGGTGAAGCCCAGGCCTAACTTCTCTAACGCACAGACCCAAAACCCCAGAACCAAAAATAAACCGAGGCCTGGGCCCAGTGGTGAGACCCATTTCTACTCCACTTACCTGGGGCTGATTCCTTGTGATACATCAAATTAGAGCCGTTGTGAATCCCTGTCACTGATGCCAGCTGTGGTCTGTTGCGCATGGCAGCAGGAAGGCTGAGCTCACGTGGTCAGATGGAGGGGAGTCCCTCCCTATAGCCACGTCACTGGCAGGGAAGTATGTGCCCTGAGCCAAGTTAAAGAGAAGTCCTATTTGAGAGGGTGGTGCAGTCTCCCAGTCCCGGCAAGCACCTGTGGTGAGAGGGGCTGCCGTGAGAGGGGCCACGGAGCCACCCTCCCTGCAGCCTGTCTCCCTCACCCCAACGTCAGAGCACGAGCATTGCCCTGCTTGCCGAGTGTGTCCCCTCGGCTTCCATGGCGTTCACCTCTGACACAGACTTTAGAGTCCAGACCTGGATGAGGCCTAACGCTCTGTTAGTTGGGAATCAGGCAGTTTCTGGCTGCCTCTAGAAGTACCTCTACCTACCACGCGTGGCTCCCAGCAGCCTTGGTGCCTGAAGTTCAAAGTGACACCGCGGCCGCAGGCAGAAGTTTCGCTTTCTTCTTCCCCTCTCTTCCTCCTTCTGCTCTTAGCAGTATCCATGGGGTTAGAGACTTTCCTAGACTGGGGCCACGGTTGAGAATAAAATGACTGTTCGTAACCACTAATGTCACCTGCTGTTGGCATCAGAAAATCAGCAGAGCCCCAAGTGAGGCGCTTCTGTTGTGGTCCAGAGAGGCAGCGCCCTCGGCAGGGCAGGAAGGGGGTGCAGGGTCGTGAAAGGAACCCTGGGTCCAGAGACAAAAGACTTGGGTCTTGCCCTGGCTCTGCCACCAATCAGGGAAGTCCTCTTCATCCCAAACACTGAATACCCTCCGTGCCAGGAGCTGGGCTGGGCACGGCGTGTCTCACCCCGGTGTCGCCTCTGCACTGATGAGGAAGGGCTTTCTCCCTGGCCTCCACCGAAACAGCAAGTGCAGAAGTGCGTCCGAGGCCTCGCTGAGGTTGCCCAGCTCAGCCCACCCGCCATGGAACCAGCCCTTTCCAGACCCGTGTGGCTCTGGACTTTCACAGATAATACCTGACTTGGCTCTTCGGTGACCCAGAAACTCTGGGGAGAATCCCTAGGAAACAGAGGAGTCCTAGGGGGACATGGGACATGACTTTAGGCCTAGTGGGGCAGGTCCTTAACACCTCTGAGTCACCGCTTCCTTCTCTGTAAGAATAGGGAGAATGGGGCTGCTGCCACGGGGCAGGACGGTGAATCAGGAAATGACCTGTGAGAAAGCAGGGTGTCCATCCTGGGTAGATGTCCGTTGTCCCCACTGTAATGATTATTCATGTTTGCTGTCACTGGTATCCCTTTTTCTGCTTTAGGGACACAGCTGGTCAGGAACGGTTTCGGACGATCACGACAGCCTACTACAGGGGCGCAATGGTATGGATTGGTTTTTGTTTCTTTTTCTTTTCTTTCTTTTTTTTAAAGTCAAAATGAACATTACCGTCTTGAATACCAAAACCTGGATCTTTCTGGGGAGTCCATGCTTAGGGTTCTCAGGGGTCCTCAGTCCCAGGTTAATTTCAGGAGAAGACTGTGTGCCCTGCCCCCACATACATCCTCTTCTGCTTTAGAGACAATGCAGGGTTTAAGGAAACCTAATTCTTTGGGAATGAGGGAAGACTCAGGAAGCCGGTTCTTCCAGGTGAGGTCAGTGAAGTTGGAGATGGCATGCCCCAACACTTAGGAGCGTTCACGTGGCCCACGTAGTCTCTATGGAATCTGCTATTGAAGACTTGAAGAACAATCCAGGAGCTGACTTGTTCTGGGCTGTTGGCCATTATATTTGTCACCTGGGCCAGAGGCAGGGTGATGTGATAGGAAGACTTATTCCTCCTCCCTCCAGTACTTTTACTGAGCACCTTCTCTAGGCCAGGCCTGAGCTAGATGTGGAGGACGACCTGGAATAGGCTTCAGGTGGGTTGTGCGTGTGTGAGGCATGTACAGAGCTGAGTGCTCAGGGGCCAGAGGGAGAGGGAGGCAGATGCCTGCAGCCTGGCTCAGTGCCTCGCGTCACCCTCTGAGCTCCATCTCCTGACTTGGAAAGTGGGACAGAGAACAGGACTGTGTTCCGGGCAGCAGTGAGGATGGATGGCCAGCTCCCCCTTTCCAGCTTCCACTGCACCCTGCCCTTCCCAGTGTACACCCCATCCTACAACTGCATAGATGCCTGTTTCCTCCATTAGACCATCAGCTCTGTGAGGGCAGGACCACATCTTGGTCACTGCCACGTGCCCTGTGCCCGGGACCATGGTGGGTATGTGGTGGGTGTTTAGGAAATACTGGCGGACTACAGAAATGAATGAAGGCATTAAGTATTTAGAGTATCCTACATAGCTTCTGAAACATAATAGAAACTCAGTCATGTGGGTTGCAACCTTAGCACCCCTCATTAAAATTTATTTACTCATTTTCCTTTCACCTTGCTGTCCTCTAGTGAGGCAGGGGCCTCAGGGATCTGGGGTCCTGGGGGAGCTTCTACTGTGTGGCCTCAAGTAGGCCCCCTCCGTGTCTGGCCTGAAAGAGCTCCCCACTGACCCATTCACTGAGCCCCTTCCTGGGCCAGCTGCTGGGCCCAGGTCTTGGCCATTAACCCCTGAGCATGGGTGCCATGGTTATCCCCATTTTACAGATGGGGGACCTGAGGCTCAGCATGGTTTCGTGCCCTGCTTAAGTTCACACAAAGGGTAGATGGCTAGGCCAGTACTGACTGGTTGTCTCCAGTGCCCACATCCTCAGCCAGCCCCTGGTGACACTAGGCTGAGCCATTTGTGTGGCCCTGTCCAGCCCCAAGTGTTTGTGGTTTGCAGTCCTAGATCTGTGCTAACCTGTATAGAAGCCAGCAACCACGTGTGGCTCTTTGAGTTTAAATTGATTAAAATAGGGGTGCCTGGGTGGCTCAGTCGTTGAGCGTCTGCCTTCGGCTCAGGTCGTGATCCCTGGGTCCTGGGATCCAGCCCCGCATTGGGCTCTCTGCTCGGCGGGGAGCCTGCTTCTCCCTCTCCCACTCCCCCTGCTTGTGTTCCCTCTCTCGCTGTGTTTCTCTCTGTCAAATAAATAAATAAATAAATAAATAAATAAATAAATAAATAAATAAATAAATAAATAAATAAAATAAATAAAATAAATAAATTGATTAAGATAAGAAATCGAGCCCCTTGGTAGGACCAGGTGTATTTTAGCTACCCCAGAGCCATGTGAGGCCAGTGGTAACCTCATGGGACAGCTCAGAGAACATTGCCACCATGGAAGCCACCATCCTTTCCCTGTATAGTACTAGACTCTTGGGTCCCAAATTTGGGCAACATTTGATGTCTCTTGTCCCATCATGAGCTTACAGCCTGATATGGGGAGCTGTGCCCAACGAGGGCTGGGAAAATGATCATTTGGAGCTCTAATGAGAGTTTCCAGGAGGACCTGGAACAGAGTGATCCCGTGCTTTCTAGGGACTTCTCTCTCCTGATAGAGCTCTACCCACTGCCCACAGCCCTTGGTTGGTGAATACCTGGGACCTTGGAATCTTGAGCCTGTGGCATCAACTTGCTGGTGGTGGCCAGAGTCCTGGGCCAGCAGAGGGGCCAGTCCCTGGATAAACAAGTGGAAAGGCCTCGGGACCCTGTGTCATTTCTTGCCCCTGATGGCCAGAGGGCAACTGCGGGGCAGAGGCCTCCATAATGCTTGACTTATGGAGTCTGCATGCCAGAGTCTTCTACTCAAGCTGGCCTTGGCTGGGGCGTGGTGGACAGCACAGCCACTGAAAGCTCCGTTGAGTTATCCCGCAAGTGGCCACTGCTCAGTCTCCCCAAGAAAGCCCTGAGAAGGGGCCCCCAGATGGCATTTTTGAGGGGTCCTGGCCATGGCTGTAGTTGTGGCAGGCTACGAGGCCACTGTGTGCCCCCTAAGGTTCATGGCCAGGATTCGGGATTGCAGTGGCTGTCTTGCCCCGTCTTTGAGGTTTTGTCACATAGTCTCCCAGTAATCCCCCCGCAGCACCCACATCCCGTGTTCTTACTCTGCAGACTCAGGTAGCCTCAGAGACTTCCTAGCTAGCACCAGAGGTCATGGGTGTGGGCTGGCCCCTTGGAGGGGGTAACCTGAGGGAATTGAGTAAGCCAGGCCAGGGCAGGACAGCTGGGGCCATGGGCCTCAAAAGTGGCCCTCAGCATTGCTTGGTCCTGATGAGGGCCTAGGGCGGTTCCTAACGGGAGATGGTGTGATCAACTTCTTCAGAGTTAGCCTTGCCTGGGCTTCAGTCTTAAAGGTCACTTCTGTGCACCTCAGTTTCCCTTGTATCAAGCAAGGATATTTGCCCTGCTCAGTGATGGCAAGATCATGGGCCCAGGTGGAGGTAGGTTCACTGTGCAGCTCTTTCGGGACCCCTGGACTGCCTCCTGGGTGCTCATGCATTGGTTATGGAACCTCGGGCCTCAGTGCTGCCCAGCCCTGTGCTCCAAGCTGGCCCCCGCTTAGGTGGAGTCACTGGAATGCACAAGGGTGTCAGGGTTCAGGCCCCAGGTGTGCCCTGTACTCTTTCATGGGATGGGAGATGAGCCTAGCCATCCCCACACCTCAAGGTCCTCATCTGCAGGGTGGGGACCGTGGCACCCTGTAGTACCTGGCACATAGTGATGCCAGATGATAGGTCACGCCAGAGTGCCCAGAGGAGACTCAGGCAGGGTGGGGTGAGGGAGAGTGGGCGTGAGAGGGGCCCAGTGGGCACCGGGGCCATGGAGCACAGCATGCAGGGCAGGGAGCTGTGGGACATGAGGCTGGGAGGTCGGCAGGACCTTGTGGGCTGCCAGAGCGTGGGCCATACTTAACCTGCTGGCACTGGGGAGCCTGTAAGGCTCGTTTATAAGCCTGAGTTTGGTGGGATCTGGTCTGTAGGGTGAAGGGTCACCTTGGCGGCTAGGTAGACAGGACTAGAGCCTGGGAGACCGGGGAGGAGCTGGTGCTGCAGTCCAGCAGAAGGACGGGCCGCAGGGGTGGAGTGGAGGGAGTTTGTGGGAGGGGTGTCCTGTTGGGGTCCGTCCCAGCCACCCCACCTTGCTGGGGGCCTCCCCCTCAGCTCGCAGCTTGTGCAGTGCACGTGTCTGTCTCCCTCCGCTCAGGGCATCATGCTGGTCTATGACATCACCAACGAGAAATCCTTTGACAACATCCGGAACTGGATTCGGAACATTGAGGAGGTAAGGCTTGCAACCCGTCACATGCACAGGAACTTCATACATGTCCTCTCCTCAGTCCCCACCCCAGGGCTGCGTGGTTCACAGATGAGATCACTGAGGCACAGGGACCCCTAGAAGTCACTCGCCAAGAGCCCCGTAGCTAGGGACATACGCAGAATGGGGACTAGAAGCCAGGCAGCTGACGCTGGAGACCACACGTGGGCCTGGCCTCATCATACGGTGGCCCTGAAAGCCCATTTCCCTGGCGGGGCTGTTGGGTTTGGGTAGTGTCTCAGTCATGAGAGAAGGGATATCCAAGCTCTTGATCACCATGAGCATTTGGTGCTTTGCAGAAAAGGAAGGTTCTGGGATAGGCATGACCCTTGTGTCTGGTGGATGTGGTGGGGAGGCATTTCCGACAGTGCTGAGTTTCAGCAGAGCAGGGTGTGAGCTGGTCTGAGCTACCTGTGTTCCGGCCACAGCTCTTATAGTGCAGCCGGCTGGGAAGGAGGGTCTGCTAGCCTCACCTTCCGGGCCCAGAGTTGGTGTCCTCGCCTTTCGGCTCCCCATAGAGCTTGCTGTCACCCGCAGAGCTGCCTTGGACGGTGGCACTTGCAGCTCTTGATGACTCATCAAGTGGGGCTTCGGGTCTGAGGTGCAGCCAGAGGACTTCACCCATCCATAAAGCCACGGCCAAAGGTCGCGTCACTGCTGGCCTCTGAGCAGTGGCACCAGGCTGCCGTCCTGACACCCCCACATTGGCTGGCTGGTGGCTGGGCCCTGGCTGAGGATGAGGAACTGCTCCTGTTGGTCTTTGTGGAAACTCGCTATTTCTGGCCAGTGGGCGAGAGGGGGCCTTGCAGTTAACAGGAAGTTAGGCAGGGAGCAGTGAAGCGTGTCTCACCAAGACCAGATCTGAGCTATACAGTGAAGGTCCTTTTCCATACCCAGGTCCTTCGGGAAGCGCAGACTCCTCCACTGGGGCCTGGGAAAAGGTTGGAGGAGGAGCTCTGATCAGGCATTGTGTGAGGGGGGGCAGTTGTGGGAGCGCCAGGGGATGGGGAAGTACCCAGGGCTGGCTGAGGTGGGGGGGGGGCACCCCCAAACAGGCGTTGCCCACTTCCAGAGCCCAAACAGAGTGAGCTGGAGTGGGGCAGAAGATCCCAGGACAGCAGCTGGGGCCTCCAGCAGAGGAGCCAGAGAGGGAGGGAGGCGAGCAGGGGGAAATAGCCCAGCCTCGCTTGCCTCCCATAGGCCAGACCCTGCCAGGAGCCCAAGGATGGCCTCAGATCCTGGGTGACACAGCCCATAGAGAAGCTGTCCTCAGCAGCTGGAAGGCATGTGCTTGGTCAGAGTATTAGAACCTGGACTCTGCTCTTACTGGCAGTGTGACCTGAACAGACCATGACTCAGCCTCTCAGCTTCAGCTTGTCACCTGTACAAGACTGTGCTAGCAGTCTTGGCCCACCACGCTGATTTCAGGGGACAGACTGCGTGTTGGCCTGTAGTCCCGTCTGACCTCTCACTTCCCCTATCTGCCCCTCCCCCCCCAGCATGCTTCTGCAGATGTCGAAAAGATGATACTCGGGAACAAGTGTGACGTGAACGACAAGAGACAAGTTTCCAAGGAACGGGGAGAAAAGGTGGGCACGGCAACCGGCTTGGGCCTGGTGCCTCATGGCAGAGGGACTTCAGGGTTTTAGGGTCCTCTGCATGGAGGCCTGTTCTGCCGCAAACGGTCCCCGATTGCTTGCTGAGGGAGTGGGCTTTGGGGGAGATTCCTTCACAGTGTTTCTGAGCATACAATGACCCGCCATCCTGGCTTGTACAAGACTGAGGGGACCTGGGACTCAGGACTTTGCCAGGCAAACCAGGACACTTTGGTTGCGCCAGTGTGGTGCTTTCCTTGAGAAGGAAGAGTGGAAAGCACTCACCCGGCTGGGCTTCTGTCTAAAGACTGCAAGCACGAGGGCTTCTGGGGTGTGCTCTGCATGCTCCCATATGGCATCTGGTGGCAACCTGTTGAGACCACAGGGAGCAGGGGACAGAGCCACGGTTTGAACCAGGCCCCCTCCATCTTCCTGCCAGGGACGCTCACCCATTCACCACCTGCTCTCCACTCGGGGCTTGAGGGAGCAGCCCAGGAGGTCACATCCATGGCCTGAGACCCCCCCCCCAACTTCCTTGCTCCCCACTTGGTGGTTTGTGGCGTTCAGGGGCGCCTGGTGGCTGAGGTGCACGTGTGTGTCTCCCTTCCTCACAGCTGGCCCTGGACTACGGAATCAAGTTCATGGAGACCAGTGCGAAGGCCAACATCAATGTGGAGAACGTAAGTCCTGGGCCCACAGCACGGACCCCTCTGGGCTGAGGGACAGGCTGCCCCCTCTGGGGAGGCTCTTCCAGAGGGACTGACCTCAGGCTCCGGGCTGTCTTATTAGCCAGGTGGCCGGTAGGCGGTTTTGGGGCATTGCCATATGCCAGGCCCCTTGGGGGAACCGCTGTCATGTTGTGACATCAGCAGGTGCAGGGCCTGGCTGGCCACCTAGGGTATTACCTCAGTGGCTCTTGGGCAGCCCTGGAGAGCAGGCACAGTTTTGCAGGTGGAGAAACTGAGCCTCGGACAGACCCAGCTGACTGGTGCCGAGGCCTGGCTCCAAGTTTGTGCTCTTAGCCACGCCACCCACCCAGACAGGCCCCAGTCGCAGCCCAGATGGAGTAGGGAGCCCTGGCTGAGCCTCGGACCAGGCCACCCTCTCTTCTCCACGGGGATGCCAGCCTCGCAGCTAACCTGCCGATCTCCATCCCACCACCCCAGTGATCTTTCTAAAGTGGATCTTCCCTGTCACTCCTGAGCTCAACCCCGTACTCCTGGCACAGAAGGCCCTCCCTTACCAGCCCCAGCCAGTGTGCACCGCCCACGGCTTGGGCCTCGCCCACCACTCTCCATCCCGGGCCGCCTGTGCAGCACCCTCCTCGTACCCTCTATTCCCTCAGGGCCCAGTCCAAGTGGGCCCTCCTCAGGGAAGCTTCTTGTCTTCCAGCACCCCAAGTCACCCTCCACAACAGAACTTTCCACATCATGTGGCCCCCAAAAGGGCCAGGGCGAGCTTTTGTCAAGCATGGGGAGACAAACCTTTCACCTGGTACCAGCCCTTCCTGGCCTTCCTGCTGGCAGGGACCCCAGATGAAGCTTGTTTGGCTAAGAACGACTTGTCCTTCTTTCTGCCCTGCCCCTGCGCATCAAGAAGCAGGGGCAAAAGTGGACAGAACACAGGAGTCTGGGATGGAAAGCTAGGTCCTCCTCCTGGATCCTTCCTTCAGACAAGTCACTGACCCCTTTGAACCTGAGTTTCCTTTCTGTCCAGTCAGGGTGTCCCCACGTCCCAGGTCATTGGCTCAGGGGAGGTGGTGGTACAGGTTGACAGGAGTAGCCCAGCAGTGGCAGGAGATGGGGCTGGACAGGGGACACCCACACCCAGGGAGCTGCCCTAATGCTGCCCCCCTCTCCCGCCATGGTCCCACCACATGTCCTACACGGAGCAGCCCGGAACCAGCAAGCCCCTCTCTGCTCCCTGCTCCAGGGACATTAATGACATGCTTATTCCACAGGCATTTTTCACTCTCGCCAGAGACATCAAAGCAAAAATGGACAAAAAATTGGTGAGTGTATGTCCTTTTTTGAATCCTTGCACGGCTCCCTGTTGGAGCCAGCTGTCCTTGGCCTCAGTGCTGTGATGCATCTCCGGGCAGATCTGCGCATTAGGGCCCAGCCAGACCTGGTAGGGCATCTCTGGGAAGGGGGCAAGAGTTAGCAGGAGAGGTGTGGGCCTCCACACCTGGATGCGCTGCTCTGCTCCATCCTTCCTCCCTGGCTCAGAGCTGCTCCGTGCCAGGTGCTGTCTGCCAAGCACGCGGGCTAGCCGGGGACACAGGGCCCTTTCCACCCTGCCTGGGAGAAAGAGCCTCCTGCACAAAAGCCCCAGGCAGCCCAGAGCCACAGCCCACCCTGTGACGAGGCCGCCAGCAGGCCTGTGTCTGCCAGCCACCGGCTCTCCGTATCAATGAGTCCATCCCCAATTCTGTAGGCCGGGACAGCTCTGTGACCTTCAGTAGGGCCCTGGGGCCTCAGAGAGGTCATGCCCGGATTCCTCCCCATCCACCCTTTTTGTTTGTTTTCTGGCTTTTTTGTTTCATAGTGCCAGGCCCTCAGTATTTCTAGAGCTGCCTTTGGTCGTGTGTGCATACTTGACTATACTTTGGGCATGTTTAGCACCTAAACACTGCTGTGAGTCTTGCTCCAGAGCCTCCAGCCCAGTGGCCACTCTTCCCCGGCCCTTTCCCACCCCTCGTTGTCTGATACGAGAGCATAAAGCCAGCTATGTGTCGCTTGAGTTACATCTGGTCACACAAAACGGCACGTAGGACACAAAACACCACTCAGGTAGTTCACATCTGATTTAAAACGTGCTTTTGTAATTCTCAGGTGCTGTGAACGGAATCATAAGGGATATGATCAATTTAGTAGCAGCCTTTTAGCCGAAACAGGAAGCAATCCACGTACACAAACACACTGACCAGCAACAGTGTGTCATTTTCCTATCCTTTCTTTCCTCTTCAACATGACAGTAAAATCGAGATTCTTTTTTTTTAAGATTTATTTATTTATTTATTTGAGAGAGAGAGAGAATGAGAGAGAGCACATGAGAGGGGGGAGGGTCAGAGGGAGAAGCAGACTCCCTGCCGAGCAGGGAGCCCGATGCGGGACTCGATCCCGGGACTCCAGGATCATGACCTGAGCCGAAGGCAGTCGCTTAACCAACTGAGCCACCCAGGCGCCCTAAAATCGAGATTCCTGATGATCCCTCTGCCACTTCCCCCCTGGCAGTTAGGCTAAGCGTTGTGGTGACGCTCTGTTTTCCTCAGCCCGTGGATCACCTCCGTAGAGCATGAAGCACTGATGTGCAGCCGTAGTCCTTGCATTTCCTCTTTTTCTAAACCGAATTGCAAATCGCAGATGGTTAAATTCCTACTCATTTCTGAACCGAATTGCATGCAAATCGCAGACGGTTAAATTCCTACAAAACACCTTCGTCTACATTCGGAGTCGCAGCCCCGTGCCACTTCCTCTCTGCCTTTTCTTTTTAATTGAAACATAATTGACATGTAACATCGTGCAAGTTTGAGGCGTACGATACATTGCTCTTAATATGTTGATATTCTGAAATATGATTACTGCAGTAGCGTGAGCTAACACCTTCATCACCTCCCATAATTATCATTCCTTCTTTGTGTTGAGAACAATTACGATCGAGTCTCTTAGCAACTCTGAAGTTGATAATACGGTGTCATAAAGTCAACACAGTACTGTTGACTATAATCACTGCGCCGTGCCTTAGCTCTCCAGAACGTATTTATCTCCTAGGTGCAAGCTCGTATCTGTCTTACATCACTGATGCGGCCAGCTCTGCCCACCCCTGTCTTCTCTCTCGAGAGCATCCTAGAAAGCCGGGCTCCCGCCAGCGCCCACCCTACTCCCAGACCTCCGGCGCTTCCCCGCTCTGCCCAGCCCAGTGCTCCTCACTGCACTGAGCGCAAACTCCATACCGCCTAGGCCACTGCCGCCCTCCCCACCTTCTCACCCCGCCGCGTCCCTGTGGTCTGCTCCAGCCACACTGGCCCTTTCCTGTTCCTTGAACCCTCCCCGCCATGTTCATTTGGACTTTCCCCTCCCCCTGCAGTGCTCCCCTCCTGCATCAGCGTCCTGGGGCTACCGCAACACATTCCCGTAACAATCTCAGCAGCTTCCACAACACATGCGTGTAAAAGTTCCGGAGGTCACAAGTCGGAAACGGGTCTGACCGGACTAAGACCAAGGTGTCGGCAGGGGTGCCCTCATCCCCAGAGGCCCCAGAGGCCCCAGGGGAGAACCCGTTTCCTTGCCTTGTCCAGCTCCTAGAGGCCATTCCTTGCTTTGTGAGCCCTTCCTCCATCTTCTGAGCCAGCCGCTCAGCATCTCTCTGACCCTGCTTCCTTCGTCCCCACTCTCCACCACAGCTGGGGAGTTGCTCTGCTTTTAAGGAGTCACAGCGTTCGATGGGGCCCACCTGGATGATCCAGGCCGCTCTCCCCATCTCAGCTCAAACACATCTGCAAAGTCCTTCCGCTGTGTCAGGTTTCCTTCTGCACAGGTTCCAGGGATGAGGGCGTGGACGTCTTGGGGGGCAGTTACTCCGCTGACCACAGCCCTGGACTGTCCCTGGCCTCACTTCACGAGGCCTCTGTTCAGATACCGCCCTCAAAACGCTTCTCCACTCTTTGCCTGTCCTCTCTCATTACTCGCTGCTATGGGAAATCACTGCTTATTTGTAGACCCGTGCGATTTGTCTCCCTGTACGGTGTGAACTCCCCAAGGCTGGACCATTTGCCCACCCCTGCATGCCCAGTGTCCACACAAGGACCTTGCACAGCATAGGCATTCGATGGTTACTTGAATAAATTTGGGTTTTACTTGAGAGCAAAAAGATGAGAAGGAATTAGTCAAAGGAAAGGGGACTAAACCGTGCAAACAGGATGGAACGGGAGAAAATAGGATCTGAGTGGCCAGGGTAGGCAGGGGCCAGATGACAGGCAGAGGCTTCAAATGCTGTGTGAGGGACTTAGGGCATTCCCCCTGAAAATGGGGGAGCATGGGTGGGTTTCGGTATGGACTGAGTGGACAAGATTAGAGTTTAGGGCCTGCAGTACAAGCTGTGGGGCAGAAGGTGGACAAGGGGAGAGGTGGTGAGTCAGAGCCCTGGCACAGGGACGTGGACACCAGCCAGGTGTGAGTGGCATTGTGACCTTGAACCCAACCCCACTCTTCCCCTCCCCCCCCCCCAATCTCAGAGGACAGTCTTTCTGCTGCCCCTGGGCTGCCTCACTGGGAGGGACTCAGCACAGTTGGGTAGATGGATGGAGAGAAGGAAGTAGGGAAAGGAGGTTGAGATGGGTGGGGTGAGCAAATGGTGGGAAAGATATTGAAGGGATGAATGGAAGAGGGGGGATGGGCAGGCGAGTAAGAGGAGTGGAAGAATGGATGGTTGGAAAGGGGAGGTAGGTAGCAGATATGTGGGTCTGAGAAAAGTGAGTTGTCAGTTGGAAGGGACAGTTGGCTGGTTGGAAGGTGACGGAGGTTTGACAAATGCGAGGGGATAGAGGGTTGGGTGGACTGGCAGATGGGTGGTTGGTTGGTTCATTGGTTGGTGAAGAGACATAGAGCTGATGCTCAGCCATGACCTCAGAAAACTTTTTGCCATTTCAGGAAGGCAATAGTCCCCAAGGGAGCAACCAGGGAGTCAAAATCACACCAGACCAGCAGAAGAGGAGCGGCTTTTTCCGATGTGTTCTTCTGTGAGGAACGCTGCCTTACTCTGAGCCTCGCTCCATGTGGCTGACTGTGCCTGTCCGGAGTGAGTCCGTCACTCAGCTGGGGCCCTCCCCCTCCAACACTCCCTGCCGTGCCGCGGCCACTGGGCCCATGGCCACCAGACACAATTGAGAAATTGTTTATTTTAGTAACTGTCTGATCTTTTTCAACTTTGGAGATGGAATAAGTTAAGAATTTGCTATTTTTCCCTCGATGTCTGCTGAACGGGCCCTCTCGTCGTGTAACCAGAGAGAAAGATGGAGTTGAGGTGTGGCCATCAACATCAGCCAACATGGTAGGCCTCCATCTCCAGGCCTTTAATCCTCATCTCATTGCAATACAAGCAAAGCCCCACCGGGAAGCCCGTTCACATCCCCAGCACAGAAGCCAGGCCCCCAGAGGCCAGTGAGGGTTCTGGGAGTTCCAGGCTCCACACCCTGAGCGAGGTGACGCATGCCGGGCCCACGAAGCGTCCACCTAGCACATCTGACGCCTACTTTCTCCTCTTCTATCTGGTTTGGACAAGTGACTAAAACCATTCCCCCCCCCCCCCGCATTCTTCTCAACTGTCAAACCAAACCAAAGGGAAGCACAAATTACGGAAATCCTGAGGAAAGAAGCTTGGGGCGGCCCTTCCTGTTCACAGCCAGGTGCTGTCCTAGTCCGGCGGGGCCTGGGCATGGTCAGCAGGCCTCTCGGCATTCCCCGCCCGAGCGCCGAGGGCCGCAGGTGACCCTGAACGCGCAACCACACACGGTCCAGCTGTGCTTGGGGCATCTGCGTCTTGGTGCCCCAGGCAGCCCCCCGACGCCTCTTCCCTCCCGCTGTCTCCAAATCGGACGTACTTTCTAGCTGAGATTTTTATTTTTCCAGATCTGTAGTGTCATGAAGTGATTCTGTCTTTGATTCCCAGCGGCAGACCCAGGTGACTGGGAGCTCGTGTGCACCTCTGGCCGGACGGGCCTGAAGCGTGAGGCCGCACTTGGCGCGGGCCGAGGCACAAGCAACAGACTGACCGCGGAGCAGTCTGAGTTGGTTTTTAACTGCCGTCACCCGGTTCTGTTGTGGCAGCTCTACCCTCCCATAGCAACTGCAACTGGGACCGGTAACCAGGTTGGAGGGGTGTCAGCCGGGAGCCTTTCTTTCTCTCCACCCCCCCCCCAAGCTGCTGTCAGTCCAAGCCATTGGCATTGTAGTTTTTTCTTTTGTGAATTAAAACCAACATACCAGCAATAGTCTGCTCTCCCCTGAAATCTCTTAACATGCTCTGTTTACATCGATAAATGCACTTAAGGAAAACAAATTAAAGCTCATTTTAAAGTTAACAGATTTTTTTTTTTTTACAGCTTATCTTATTTCTTGGTTGTAATTTCATCTGTAAGATTAGAGATTGGACTAGATTAAAGGTAATGGATATTTATGTCCCCATGTCCCCTGTAGGGCACTGGGTCGAGGGTCCTCCGGAGGCCTGTCATTTAAAGTGGGAGCCGTTCCACTTTTGCGTGCCTTGGCTCTCATCTGCTCCTCAAGTGTGCCAGGTTCACCCCTACCCCAGGTGTAGACAGGATCAAAGCAGAGGAGGTCGGTTACCCCGAGCTCTGAGGAGATGCAACTGTGACCCAAAGACTGACTTGGAAGAAGCAGCTTCCCGACCCCCAGCTCTGCCCTCACACACCCCCGCCCCCCAGGAGAACGGAGAGGTGTACGCCCCCACAGCACCACTGTGGGACATCACGTTCCCTGTTGAACCTGCCCGGTCAGCATCAGACCCCATCGTGCCCCCACCATTCTCTCATCTGCATCCTTGCCGGCACCCATTTTGCCAAGTCAGGTGCTGGGTTCCGAGCCCTGTCCTCCCCCCAGCACAGCCGCGGGCTGAGCCTCAGTCTCCTCGTCGGTAAAATAGGCATGAGCCAGCAAGATGGCACCTCTCAGCCTGGGATAGACGCCTGGTAAGCACTGAGAGATGAGCTGCCGTCAACATCCCCTGGTCATCATCCTCATTATCAGCATCACTATTTGTCTTGTGCCCCAAGAGGAAAACTCACTCCTCTCTTCACATCTTGTCTCTTTATGGGGCACAAGTCCCATAAATAGCTCTCGGCACTGAGCTGGAAGTATTTGCCCCAACAGGCCCCAATTTTGTCCCCATTGCTCCCAACCAGGTCAGGCTGGGGTCCTTGAACTCCTCAGTCCCGCCTGAGACCCAGCCTTTTCCTCAGAGAAAAGGACTAGGACTTCGATGCGGTGGCACGCAGGGAAGTGGCTCTTCCACTCTTGTCCCCTTGTACCGGGAAAGAGGACACCTTGACTTTTTTTTTTTTTAAGATTTATTTATTTATTTATTTGACAGAGACACAGCGAGAGAGGGAACACAAGCAGGGGGAGTGGGAGAGGGAGAAACAGACTCCCTGCCGAGCAGGGAGCCTGATGCGGGGCTCGATCCCAGGACCCTGGGATCATCACCTGAGCCGAAGGCAGACGCTTAACGACTGAGCCACCCAGGCGCCCGACAATATGAGTTTTATTTTTATTTTTATTTATTTATTTTTTAAAGATTTTATTTATTTATTTGACAGAGACACAGCGAGAGCAGGAACACAAGCAGGGGGAGTGGGAGAGGGAGAAGCAGGCTTCCCACCGAGCAGGGAGCCCGATGCGGGGCTCGATCCCAGGAACCTGGGATCATGACCTGAGCCAAAGGCAGATGCTTAACGACTGAGCCACCCAGGCGCTCCTTTTTTTTATTTACTTTTTTTAAATAACATCTTTATTGAGATGTAATCTGCACATGGAACAATCACCTACCAAAGTGCAATTAAGTGGTCTTCAGTGTATTCTCAGAGTTGCGCGGCTGTCACCACAGTCCATTCTAGAACGTTTTCATCACCCCATCCCCACAAGCAGTCTTTCCCCATGCCCCCCGCCCAGCCCCCCTGCAACCATTAGTCTTCTTTCTGTCTCTGCATTTGCCTGTCCTGGACATTTCATGTAAATGAAATCATACACCGTGTGGCCTTTTGTATGGGGCCTCTTCTGCTCTGCATGATTCTCTAGATCCATCACGTTGTAGCATGTGTCCTTTTTATGGCTGAGTAATATTCCATCGTGTGCATGGACCACCATCTGTGGTGGCCATTCGGTTATTTCCACCTTCTGGACGCCTGAGCTGTCTCTTCCTCCAGCGTGCCAGGTGTATTCCTACCCCAAGCCTTTGCCCTTGCTGTTCCCTCTTGTGCAAGCCTTTTCCACGTGGGGACTTGTGCGGTAACCATGTCCCCATGGACCGCGGGCTCCAGCGGGCAGGGACAGTGCTCATCTTGTCTGCCCCGTCCCCAGCATCTAGCATGGTGCCCGCAGTTGGGGCTCAGCCAATGTTTGTGGAGTGAATGGATTCATGAACAGAACGAAAGCCTTGTAGGACGACAGGATGGTTGAAAACACATAAAGCTCAGCATTGGCAGAGCCTGACTGCCCTACCCCTTTTACAGGGCTGAGAAGGCACTGTGGTCCCTACCACACGAGCCACCCCACGTGGGGCCATGAAAGTCCTCCTTGCCAGCTGAGGCCCCCAGTGAAAAGCCCAGAGCTGACACCAGAGCAGGAGGGGCCCTGGAGTCCCAGCCCCCCTGCATCCCCCTGCTGGTCCTTTTCGGGAAGTTCCTCTGGCGGCCACCTCTCTGCTCACAGTTTTGAGGACTGTGGTCACCGAGGGGTGGGGGATGATTCTGTTGTGACATTCTCAGGGGAGGACTTCAGTTTGTGTAAGACCACATCTCCCAAGCAGGTCAGGGTTATCAGGGTGGAGCCCTCTGTGGTGGGGCCTCAGGGGGCCAGGCCGGAAGTGGCCTGAGACACCCCATGTTTCTGGAGACTGCACTGCATGCAAATGAGACCAGGCTTTCTAAGGGATCAGGGTCTCCTGGGCTGGTGCGAGCCCCTCCCCAACAGTGTTGCTCCTTATCATCGGGGCTGGTAGCTGACTCACTGGGCTATGGAGGGCACGGAGGTGACGCAAGTGGCCCAAGGTGGCCCAGCCTGTGCAGTATGGAGCCCCAGCTTCTGTCTCCCCAGCCAGGCACAAAGGCATCAGATTAAGTCACAGTGAAGAGTCCCGATTTTACCCTTGACTGAGCCCCACACCGCATGCTTGAAGGTTGTTCCTGTCGTCATCACTTGATTAAGGAGGGCTGTTATGCCCACTTCTCAGTTAAGGAAACCGAGGCCCAGAGAGGTTGAGAGAGTCACCCAAGGCTACCCAGTGGGGTGAGTAAGAAGCCAGGTTCCACGTGTCTCCTGCTTGGGCCTTATGGACCCGAAGACTCCAGACCAGGCCACCCCCACGGCCCTTGAGCCTACAGTGGGGGCTATCTGGACTGGCTGGCCCCGGGTGATAAGGCCCCGGAGGGGAGGCCCCCAGCTCGGCCACCAGGGTCTGGGCTATTTCTGCCTAAAAGGGGAGAAGGAAGTGGTTTTGCCCCTGGGCTGAGGCGGGAGGTGCAGCCAGCACACATCCGGGGCTGCCTGGTCCGTTAGACTTGTACAAGTGCCTACGGTGGGTATCGGGCTCCCCAGAATGTTCTGGGTTTTTTTTTAAATCTGAAGAAAAAAATGAATACAATAATAATGAATATATAATAATCCAGCCCAGACTATAACGGTCTAGATGCCAACAGAATCGTAAAATATGATTTTAAGTGTGATTTTTTTTTTTGGTGTGTTTTGTTTTGTTACAGAGGAAGTCATAATGTGACTTCCAGCCCCAGCCTGTCCAGGCTTGACCCTGCCTCAGGGCCTTTGCCCGTGCTCTTCCCTCCACCTATAGCCCTCTCTTTTTGCAACCCACAATCAAGTTACCTCCTACCTGCCCCCAAGTGCCTCTTGCTCTGGATCAGCTAAGCCCCCTCTGAGGGTTCTTGCAACTCCAGACCCTCCTTCCTGATAGACTGTCTGCTTCGAAACATTAATCATTTCTTACTCTTCATTGCTTGCTAGATTATAGATGCCGGGAGGGTGGGGCTTGCACCTCTTGGGGTCCCCTCTCTGTCCCCTAGGATCTGGCACACAGTAGGTGCTCAATAAAGGCTTGTCATGGGTGAAGCAAGGGTGTCCCTCCACCCGCAGCTCAGCAGCTTTGCTGGACAGAGGGCAACCAGAGTTTGTCCCGGTCCCTCCCCTGGGGCTCACCTGCTTAAGGAAACAGGAACAGCCTGGGGGCAGCAGCCCCACCCCGCTGACTGACGTGTGACCCTGAATCGAAACCAAGGCTCCTGCAGGCTCTGAGGACAGCAAGAGGGAGAGCCTCAGCTGCCCAGGGATCTCCCAGGTAAGTGCCGCGTGGGAATCCCTCACCAGCCCCATACCCACTTCTGTGCCTGCCCCATGCTGGGTGAGGCTGGGGCCCCAGGAGCCTCAGCTCCACCCCAGATTTCTAGAAGAAGGAGCATGGGAGCCAGTCTGAGCCAGAAGGAGGGGCAGGGTGGTAGAGACCAGAAAAGCCGGAGGAATTTTCAGTGGGAGCTGACCATTGAAAAATGGAGCTGGGGCTGGGAGAAGGGCGTTCCTGGCAGGGAAACAGCATGGGCCGAGGTGTGGAGGGAAAGAGAGCTTGGTCAGTTTGGGGTACAGCAAGGATGTCCTTAGGGCTGGAGTACCGGGCACAAGGAGATGGGGGAGGCCCCAATGTCAGGGTCAGGAAGCTGAAACTTAGTATGGATTCATTCATCCCTGGATAGTTATTCATCAGCAGACACCCCTGCACCCTCATCTGTGCCTGCCCAGCATCAGGTAGTGCTGGGACCCAGAAAAATCCAAAAGGACCTAGCCCTGGGCCAGGTCTCTAGGAGCCCTTGATGTGGGGGTGATGGAGCTTTGTGCATTTGGGCCTATTGATAGTAAATGCCTGGGGGCAGTCACCCAGGCCCGTAAGCTTCCCACAGACATCTCCCCTTGCCAAACCAATGTGACAACAGAACCGATCCCTGCGGTTCTTAGGGTTGCAAGCTGCCCATCAGCCATAACCATCTGGAAACTTCGAAGAAAAAAAATCTGTTACTTACCAGCCCTGACATGTACACAGCCAGGGGGCACACAGCCAGGTTGCTGAGAGAGACACAGGCAGCGCACATGGCCCCAGGGTTCTGCTTTTATTGGGGTTGAGGGTGGGGGGCTAGGGTTTTGGGGGCTGAATATAAACTATATTGGTGAATATAAACTATAAGAGCAGGAATTTAAAGCATGGGAAGAGAAAAAAAGAAAGAAGGGGGGAAAAAGTGATCCAAATGGCCAGTTATCTAAATCAACCAGGATGTCTAAAACAAAAGAGCCTCATGGCGGGGATGTGGGGTGGGGGTGGGGGGTGGACGGCGGGAGCATCCTGGCTCTTTATCTTGTTATGTGGCTTGCAGTGTGTTTATTCGCGATAGACTTCATTGAGTTAAAGCAGATGACTTGGCAGTCAAAGAAAGCTTAAGTCAGGCACTTGAATTACAGAAAGAAAAGCCAACTGTCAGGACTCACACTGCACACGGACACTTGAGCTCCATGAGGCAAGGCTAGGCAAAACTTAGGCAGGAACAGAGGGGAAGATGGGAGACAGAGAAGGGGACCAAGGCTTTGTCTAGGTGAAGAGAAAGGAAAGCTGCCTGGAGGAGGGTATATTTTTGCTGGGTCTTGAAGGATAAATAGGAGTTCTCCCAGGTGGAAAAAAGAACAAACCTGTATATATTACCACAGGCTAGGACACTACTGGGTTCATGAATATTTATTATATACCCAGACTGTATAGTTCTGAACCAACTGTACTTTCCCAGGTAAATATCATCATATCCCCAAACTAAAGATGAAACTGAAGGCACAGAGATATTAAGTGACTCACCCAAGGTCACACAGCAGCTAAGTGGGGGAGCTGGGGCTGGACCCCAGGCTATCTGGCTCTGATTCCAGGCTCTTGATTGCTTTGTCACCCTGCTTTATTAAATATTTCTTAATAGATCTCTTTAATTTTACTCGTCCTAGAATGCCTTTGGGCCTCTCCCCGGAGGGCGTGCTCAACATCTGTCTTCTGGCAGAAGGAAGTCAATATTGACCGGGTTAGTCAATATGTTCCCACCCTCTGGAAACAGCCCAGTAACAGTGACCTTCTGCAATATTGAAACATTAGATAGGGTCAGTGTTGGGGGTGGGTCAGGTTTGGGACAGAATGAAGGGTCACCGTGAAGGGTCATGAGCAGACCACCCAGCAGGGCATGACCCTGTTGCTGGTTTTATGTTGATTTGATACTCTTTTATAAATCAGGACTATTATTTTCTTCGGCTCCTTGTCATTGGCTCATAAAGTCCAGTGTTATCCTGAGCTTAAAACTGTCGAAACTCATGTGAATTAATGTTTTTGCACCTGACACATTACAGGTGTGCCTCTGGGGGCCATCAGACATGACAATGTTGGGAGCAAAGGGAATTACTTGGGGCCACATCTCTTTATGGTTTCTTCACTTACCATTTTGCCATGTCCACATCCCTCCTGGGACATTGATATTGATTTAAATAAAGTCAGTTCTTTTTTTTTTTTTTTAGAAAGTATTTGGGAGAGAGAACTAGCAGGAGGGGAAGAGGGAAAGGGAGAGAGACTCCTTAGCAGACTCCACGCTGAGTGCGGAGCCCAATGCAGAGCTCCATCTCAGGACCCTGAAATCGCGCCCTGAGCCAAAACCAAGAGTCGGACGCTTAATCGACTGCGCCATCCAGACACCCCTCAATAAAGTCAGTTTTTAAGCTTAAATGCATATATTTATAAAGGGAGCTTTCTTTCTTTCTTTTTTTTTTTTTAAAGATTTTATTTATTTGACAAAGAGAGACACAGCGAGAGAGGAAACACAAGCAGGGGGGAGTGGGAGAGGGAGAAGCAGGCTTCCCGCCGAGCAGGGAGCCCGATGCGGGGCTCGATCCCAGAAACCTGGGATCATGACCTGAGCCAAAGGCAGATGCTTAACGACTGAGCCACCCAGGCGCCCCTAAAGGGAGCTTTCTAACACTTGTAGTAATGCTATAATAAGAATAGAAGGACAAGGAAAAATTCTTGGGGGATTTTTGGAAGGAGCCAATGAATGAATGCATAGGAGGTGCTCAAGAAACACAAACCAGGTTCAAGCCCGTTGCTCTGGCCAGTTTGGAGTCTTAACCAAGGAGGAGGCACCATGAGCTCTAAGAACAAAACAAAGTACAGGAGGTGGACCAGGCTTGACCCTCTCTCTCCTCCCTCTTACTGCCAGGTAACCGCTCCCCAGGAAGCCATGACAGAAGTGGGAAAGCTGCCCCCACCACTGCCCCCACGACTGGACTGGTTCGTGCAGACGCAGGTGGTTCAGCTGGCCCAAGAAGGGGTCCCCGCATGGTTCCACGGTGCCATCTCGAGAGAGTAAGGACACACACACCTTCCACCCTGCCCTTCACCCTCTTTCCTTGTCTGCCCCCACCTTGGGCAGATTTTCTGCAGAATTCTGGGCTCGGCTTCGTGAAAAGACCTCTGAAGCCCCGGGCAGGAGGGGACTCAGTGTGTGACCAGGGCCAGTTACTTCCCATCCCTGGACCTCAGCTCTCTCTGTACTAGTGACCACCAGACCAGCACTGCCAGGGACCCATCCCCCAAGGCCAGGTATCCATAATCAATGATGGCAGGATGCAGCCTCTGAATCCTTCTTAACACAGTTTCCCAAACAGCTGCTCTCATTCCATCAGGGACATGACCTACGTGCACTTTCTACATTGGACTGAGTTCTGAGGACATGAACAAACTCACCTCATTAGTCACCTTCTTCGTCCTAAATGAACGAAGAGAAGAACGTCTATGGCCACCGTTAGCATGTAGGGACATGGAGAGAACGTTGTGAAAGCCACAGAGAGGGCTAATTGACCACTTTCTCTGAGTTCTGGGGGGCGGGGGGCGCCCCTAAGAACATACTGTGAGCCACATGTTGCCATTTTAAAGTTTTTAGTAGCTATATTAAAAGAAGTAAAAAGAAACAGGTGGAATTAATTTTAATCCTATCTTTTCTTCAACCCAGTATATCCAGGATATTATCACTTCAACTTGAGTACTAAAAGCGCATCCATGAGACAGTATATGTTCCTTTATTTTGTACTAAGTCTTGAAAATCTGGTATCCTACGCCAAAAGCACATCTTAATTCGGACCAGTCATATTAAGTGCTCAGTAGCTACACGTAGTCAGTGGCCTCTGGAGTAGACAGCTCGGGTCTCAAGTCTCCCCATCTTGTCCTATAGAAGGGCACCTTTCTCTCTGTGAACCCATGATAACAATAGTAATGATGATAGTGAATACTAGTAATAATTTGGCAAGCAGTTACCAGGTATATGGGTATTTCAGGCATCGGGAAGCCAGGCAGGGGCTGTGGGGGATAGGAGAAAGTCTGTCCTGGGGTCAAGGTCATCAGAGGCCTTCTGCCACTGATGGGAACACCCCTGTGCCTGAACATCCCAAGGTCTGAAACAACAACAACCACAAAGGGTTTTAGGTTTGTTCAGTCCTGGGATGACGGGTGAACCAGGAGTCTGACCAGTATGCTGGGCAGCTGGATCGCAGCCATCTCCCTCCTGTGTGTGTCCTTCCAGGGACGCCGAGAATTTGCTGGAGTTACAGCCACTGGGATCCTTTCTCATTAGAGTGAGTCACAGCCACGTGGGCTACACACTGTCCTACAAGTAAGGCCCGGGCTAGGGGCCAGGGAAGGGGCAGCAGGGCTCCAGGGCTTCCTGGGAGGGGGCAAGGGATGCTTCATACCACAACTGCTCAGAGAGCAACTGGTGTCAAGTTCTGGCCAAAGCTGGCTGCAGTGAGCAGCTGCAGGTCTGGCTGTAACCAGCGGATGGGGACTTGGTGGTAACAGCCTGTGTGTCTGAGAACAGGGGCTGCTGGGAGCCCAAGAGTAGCTACGTCCCTCCCCTAACCTCCTCCCGCTCCCCGCCCCCATCCCCTTCAGCCATCTACTTGGCAACTCTCTGACTCCACCCGGAGGCACATATTAGGGAAACTCAGGGCAGTCCAGCTCCTTAAGGCCTCAAAACCTGATCTGGTATCTCACAGGATTCAGCAACACAAAGTACTTTTCAAAAGCATTCCAGGCCAAAGGAATAAAAAAAGTCCAATGACTCCACTGCAGAGTTCCCACCGTGGGAAAAGCTTAAACCCTGAGTCACACAGTCAAAAAGGCTTGGGGCTGCCATTTATATGCTGTGTGACCTTGGACAAGTTACTCAACCTATCTGTGCCTCCCCCCAAGTCCTCATCTCTAATAATAGGAATGCTAAAATTAATTCAGAGTCTTGTGAAAATTAAATAAGAGATAGTAAGCACATGGTGAGCCATTAATAAATGCATCCATTCATTAACAGAGCATTTATTGAGGGCCTGCTGTGTGCCTGCCACACAGACTTCGCCTGGGGCACAGACTTCACCGGGGCACAGACTTCGCCTGGGGCCTGAGTCACATTTTCACTATCATCACTTCTATTGATCATTTGACCCTAGCCAGGCACCGAACTAAGCTTTTATATGCAGTAGCTTATTCCATTTTCATGAGAAATCCCGAGGCCAGCCTTAGCCGCCCCACGTTACAGACAGGGAAACTGAGGCACAGTGTGGTTAGTGGCCTACCAGTGTCACATGGCAAAAACATGCAGAAGGCTACTGGGAACCTGAACAGTAGGGCTGCAGCCTCCTAGCCCCAGCAGTGTTGCCACAGAGCCCAAAGCTGCTGCCACCACTTCATGGTGAAGCTCTTGGATGACGGGAGCCTCGTGATCCCCGGAGAGGACAAGGTCCACGCCTCACTGGACGCCCTGGTCACCTTCCACCAGCAGCAGCCTATGCGGCCACACAGGGACCTGCTGACTCAGCCCTGTGGGCAGGTGAGGGTGGGACCCCGGTGGGCCATAGTCACCCTCGCAGGGGCTAAGCCCCCTGACTCATTTTGTTCCCACGCTCCCCATTCAACCTCTTGTGATTCTGTCACTCTCATGATCCCTGCCCTCCCTCCCACGGCCCCACCCCTCCTGGTCTTGGTTCCCTGCCTCACCCCAGCCCCCCAGGCTAATTTGTTACAAGGGTTCATTTGGGGGGGGTACAACCTTGGCTGATGTATAAGAATAGTGTATCTCCTTATAAGGCTCATGGCGGGGCGGGGCGGGGGGGAGCAGCGGGTGAAGGAGGTGTGGGGGGGTGGTCCTAGCCCTCAGAAGCTACTGTGGGAGGGGCATGCTTCCATACAAGGTTTGTGGGCAAGGCAGTTCCTGAGCCCCACTTTCTAGGGTTTGTCTGGGACCCTGGGACCACCCCATCTCCCTCCTTGGGGTTGAGCTGCAGGTTCCCTCTGCCCCACAGAAGGATCCAGCGAACTTGGATTATGAGGATCTCTTCCTTTACTCCAATGCATTGAGGGAGGAAGTTGCCAGCCCCGCCCATGTCCCCAGGGAACATCAGAATCCTTCCTCCTGTCCCAGGGCTGCACCTGAGGAGGTATGTGACAGAAAGCTGGCACCTCCAACACAGGGGAGGGGCAGGAGCGGAGGTGGCCAGCAGCTGCCAGAGGAGACTTTCTAGAGTGAAAATTAGATTCTATAGCTCCAAGTATAAAACCTTCCAGTGATTTTTTTCAAGACACTGCAATTAAAATCCCAACTGTGACCTCGGCTACTCCTCATGCTCATCACCAGTCCAGCTCCAGCCCCTCTGCTATCCTTTCTGTTGTTCAGATACATCAAGCTAGGCTCAGGACCTTTGCATGTGCTGGTCCCTCCCTCAGGACCTTTGCACATGTTGGTGCCACCCACCTCAGGGCCTTTGCACGTGCTGTGTATGCTCTGCCCCCGGATTTCCTATGCCTGGCTTCTTTCTTCAATTCTTCAAGTGTCTCCCTCCCCAGACTCCAGACTCCAAAGTCGTCCCCTCTGCATTCTCTATCACCTCACCCTGTTTATTCACTGCAGAGCACTCCTCACAATTTAAAAAGTCTTTTTGTGGGTTAAAAGTTTATTTGTGGGTTTTCACGTTTCCTGTCTGCCTCCCCTATCAGACTGTGAGCTCTGGGAGGTATTAACAATTTAAATAGTCTTTTTGTGGGTTAAAAGTTTATTTGTGGGTTTTCATGTTTCCTGTCTGCCTCTCCTATCAGACTGTGAGCTCTGGGAGGCCTGGGAATCTGTCTGGCTTGTTCCCCCTATCTTGTTCATCTGTCTGCCTCTCCTCCCCTCAGAGAAGACCTGGCACAGAGAAAGTGCTCAACGAATGAATCTGTGGAGTAGATGAGTGAATAAATTAATGAATCCCACCTTCTCAGGGCTGATTGGACCTTCAGGAATCCCTAGGCTCAGTGTCCTCCATGCCCCTCACATGGCAGGGAAGTTCTGACAATAGTGGAAATGAAACAGGCTGGTAGGATGAACATCAGTGGGTGTGGGGCTAAGCGGTGAAGGGAAAGGGAAGACCTGGAGGAGGTGGCATAGACCTGGGACACATAGGATAAGGTGGAGTCAGTCACACACAGAGATTCAGGGAGGGTGTTTCAGGCAGAGAAAAGAGCACATGCAAAGGTCCTGAGGCTCAGTGTATTTGGAAACAAAAGAACAACAAAAGCCAGTGTGTGGATGGAGTGGGGTGAGTCAGAGGGAGGTCATTGGGAGGTGAGGGGCCAGGATCAGCAGGAGCCAATCATGCAGGGCCTTGGGGTAGGGTGAGGAGCTGGCGTTCTATTCCAGGTGTGCAGGGGGAGTCACCATGAGAGAGCCCATGGTTGCCAGCTGCAGGAGGGGCTGCCTGGCACCAGTGGTAGAGGTGACAGGAAAGAGGCAGGGAGTCCAAGTGGGAGGGACCAGAAAAGGATCTCTGGGGGTGGGGCAAGAAAAGGATATTTGAGACATTTTAGAAGGGAGCCTGCTGATGGCTTGGAGGGGGCGGTGAGGGGAACCAAGGTGTCGTCACGGTTTGAGTCCCTGGGCCCTCCATTATGAGGGAGGTGATCCCAGGATATGCCACTAAGGGAGCGGGGAAGTGGGATGGGAGAGGGCAGCCCACGAAGGGTGTGTTAGGGAGCAGGTTCCCCTGTGGGCATCCGGGGCTTGGTATCCCTCAGGAAGGCTGGGATTCTGCGTGGGACATGGACTTCTGTTATCCCACCTCAGCGTTGAGGAGTTGGGGTATTGATCCTCCATCTTCCATTAGGCCTTGGTCAAGTGCTGTTTCTGGGAGATTTTAAATCTCTGGCACTTCTGGCCTGCTGTGGGGCCAGAGAAGGACCCCGGGCAGAGTCCCCACTGCTGGCATTTGGGAGCGGAGCTGGGGGTACTGAGCGCTCAGGGCAAAGGGATATGGATGGGGCATTGTCGGCATCTGCCCCAAATGTCACCTGAACAACCAAGTAATCAGGGCCCAAGGACCACATCTGGCCTGTTTCTGTATGGTCCACAAGCGAAGCATGGCTTTTATGTTTTTGAGTGGTTGAAAAAAATAAAAAGTAATATTTCATGACCCGTGAAAATCAGATGAAAGTCGGATTTCCACGCCCATAAAGTTTTATTGGAACTCAGGCACACTCACTCGTTGATGTACGATCTCTGTTGTTTTACAGCAGACTGTATGACCAACAAACCTGAAAAGATTTGCTCTCTGGCACTTTACGAAAAGAGTTCACCAATCCCTGGGGGAGATAGTGAAGCTGTTCATGGGGATGGGGAGGGGGCATGGGATCAGGTTTGGGGGCTCACCTGGGGTCCTTCTCACCCCCCAGATGTCTGAGTGGGACCCATGTCCCAACCTCCAGGGCAGATTCAGAGCTTTGGTGGGTGGGACAGCCCCAGGTCTCACCTGCTCTTGGTTTCAGACCTCAGCGAGGCTGACACTTGATCACCCAAGGGGAAGGAAGCCATCAGCAGAGATGGACAGAGCTTCCACGGAGGAAGCCACTTCCTCCTGCCCCCCAAAAGCTCCTCTTGAGAAGGCTTGCCGGAAACTCTGGAGGAACCTCAAGATGCTCCCCCAGACGGGCAAGAGGGTCCAGCAGCAGCTGACATCCCACTTGTCTTCTACGAACTTGTCATCGCTCTGGAGTGCTGGGCCACCAGCAGCGACACACAGCTCAGGGGCCAGGCCAGGTGACGCCCACTGGGAAGATAATGTCGACACAGACCGCTCTGTGGCCACGTCCCTTGCAAGCCCCTCGCAGCCCCAGGATCTGAGAGACAGAGTTGACCCCTCCAGGAAGGTCTCAAGATTGGCCAGCTGGAGCGAGGCGACCCCGAGGGTCAAGGGTTGGCACCAAGCAGTAGTGAGGGCCCTGTCCCCAAAAGTGTCTAAACCAGAGAAAAAGGACTTGGCAGAACCCCAGAAGGACTGGCTCCCAGAGGAGTACCGCCCACCGCCACCCTTTGCCCCTGGGTACTGTTAAAGAGCTTTGCCCTGGCTCTGGGGGCTGGACCCCTTATTGTCTACCCACCAGTCCTCAGGAACCTGAGAAATGTAATAAAGACATTGCTTGGGTCTGGTCCTGCAATTGCCGATCGTGTGACCCGGTTATTTGAATAATAATTATCAGTTACAGCAAGGGTCTAGGGCACCTACTGTGTGCCAGGCCCCATGCCAAAGCCTCCAAGTTCACTATTTCTGTTAACACCTCTGAGCAGGCCCAGCAGATAGGCTCATACTGCATACTTTAAAGAAGAGACTAAGGGTCAGAGAGGAGGAGAGGCATGGCCAAGCTCACCCAGCTAGAGGGTGTCAGTGCCAGGGTTTGAAACCCAGTCAGTTGGAGCTCTTTGGCCACATCCTCTGCACCTGGCTCAAGTCTAAGTAACATCCTTGCCTATAAACAGAGCTGTTCACACCTTCCTCCTGGGGTTCTCCTACAAATGAGGGAGGTGAGACTTGGAGAGGGCTTGGCACATAGTACACACTCCTGACACCAACTTCAGAAGCATGGGAGCCCCTTTAAAGAAGGAGAGAGGCAGCCCAGGGTCATGGTTAGCAGTGGGTTCTGGAGGAAATCCCAGATCACATGGCCGTGTGACCTCTAGCGAGTCACTAGACCTCTCTGGGCTTGGTTTCTCACCTGGAAAGTGGGAAGAAGAGCAGCTCAGCTTTCTCAGGATGAACCAACTGGATGCACATAAAACCTGAGGCTTTGGCTCACAGTGGGTGCTTAATAAGTGGAGGTTAGGGTGGGAGTGGGTGCTCTAGAAATGATGCACAGTGGGGGTGTCTGGGAAGGTGCCCTGGCAGCTAGTTTCGATTGCAGGAATGACCACTCCCTGGACTGACGGGGCCTATAGACGGGCCCCAGGCCGACCACAGATGGAGTGGGTGTGGGGCTTCTCAAATCTGCAAGGTGTGTAGATGTATGGGATCTGGAAAGAGGTGGGCCTGAGTTCAAGGCTGCCTTTGCAGATGACATGAGATGTGGCCTTGGGCAAATCACTCTGTTCCCTCTGAAGTGTGATTGCTTCTCACCCACCCCACTGGCATGCCACAGGCAGCCAATGCAATGGCAGAGAGGTGCTTCGTAAACTGTAAAGTACGGTGCCAGCCTCAGTGAATGACATTGCTGCCCCCTCCCTTGGAGGCCTCCTCTGGCTGTGCTAATGAATGAGGACAGAGTCCAAGCTTGGTCCCTTTGAGCAGCTCAAGGATTGGGGGGAAAGGGGACTTGAGAGGTTGGGGGTAGGGTTCAGCCTTGGGAAGCCCGGGGGTGAGATCACATGGGCCTCATCTCCACATCTGGTCTCTGTCCACCAAAACTCATAGCTACCAAGGCACTTCCAGCCCTCACGGTGGACAGAGATCTAGAAGTCAGCCACTTCCTTGCATAAATGGGGAGATCACGGCTCACAGAGGGTGCAGCCACACCCAGGGTCACACAGTGAGGGCAGAGGTGAGATCCCAGGCTTCCTCTCTCCCATCCGGCAGGTTTAAGGTGAAACACATGTCCTCCAAGCAGACGTGACTCAGTGATGTGTGTTTATTCCCAGAACCCAGGGAGACCGGATTTCACAGCGGAGTGAGGGGTCACCCCGTCCTCCTCTGACCTGACTTCTCCGTGGTGCGCTCAGATGCGGATGTGGAAAGTGCTGTGTGCAAAAAGAAATGGAGTCATCAGGCAGAGAGGGTGGCCCTCCTTCATCCCCCCCGCTCCCTGAACTCTCCTGCAGGGAGTCCCTGAGACAGACAAGGAACCACAGGGGGAGATGGATCCCCTCAAGAACCCCAGGCTGTGCCCCCGCCCCGGTCCCCACAGGGGTGGAAAGCACACCTCTTTGGATCAGAGTTGACACTCCGGCTCCACCCCAGACTTGCCGTGGGACTCTAAGTGAGTGGGTACCCCTTCCTGGGCTTCAGTTTACTCCTCTGTAAAATGGGGATAATAGCCATCCTTCCTGCATGGGGCTGTAGTGAGGGCTAAGGGGGCTAATGCACAGGGTGCTGTCGCCCAGAGATGCTGTCCTCGGTAGGGTTCATTCAATTGTCGTTATTCATGTCTCTGTCTGCCTCTCCAGGGAGAGGAGGGGGGCCCTCTGTGCATGTCAGGATGCCACCCATAATAACAGCCACGACAGCAACCCCAGCACACAGATACTGAGCACCTACTATGTGCCAGGCGCTGCTCTAAAGTCTTTCCATGTACTAACTCAGGGGTCAGCCAACTTCTGTAAAGAGCCAAATGGTTGATATACCCAACTTTGTGCAAGGACTCAGCTGGGCCTTATAGCTCGAAAGCAGCCGTGGCTAATACATACACTAGCAGGCATGGCTGTGTGCCAATAAAATCACTGATGGACACAAATTTGAATTTCACATCCATTTCATGTGTCACGGAGTATTATTGGTCTTTCATCTTTTCCCCGCCATTTAAGAAATGTAAAAACCATTCTTAGCTCACAGGAGGTACAAAAACAGGTGGCTGGCCACCCCCTGTATTAACTCACTATCAGCCCGACTATGGGGGGGCTCTGATTCTCCCCAGGACTGCCAAGTACAGTTGTACACCCTGTTCACTGCAAAATGTTCAGGCAAGAGAGGACTGAAGACCAGCCATGTTCCATTCACCCAAAGAGCTGCGTCCACCCACAGGGGGTGCCCATGGGGTCCCCAATTATCCCCATTTTAAAGATGCAGGGACTGAGGCCAGGAAGGCTGGGGAAGTTCTCTAAGATCACAAATGAATGAATAGGGGAACTTTCACAAACACAGCCTGCGGACTAGTTTTGTAGGAGCTGCGCTCAGACGTGGAAATGGATTGTGCAAAGTGGCAAGGAGTGTCACACCTGAGGAAGTCGGGTGCCCGCAGGATCATGTTCTGGAAGTCTTCCAGGGAGAGCCGCCCATCATGGTCGCCATCGGCCTCATCTAGCACCTTCTCACACACCAGGCTCACCTCCTCAGTGCTCAGCTCCCCCCGCGTCAGCTTGGTCACTGTCTGCTCCAGGTCCCATGCACAAATGTAGCCGTCATTGTTAAAGTCTGTGCAGCGGGATGGAGGGGATGTGGAGTGGGGGCACAGCAGGGGACAGGCAGGCCGGGCCTCTTGTCCCCATGTTACAGAGGAGGAAAGTGAGGCACTGGAGAGATCCCAAGACCCTGGGGTAATGGCTGGGTCTTGCTTTGGAATTGGGCAGAGTCCTGCTGGGAGGTCATTCATTCACTCCACAACTATTTATTGAGCACCTATTATGTGCCAGGCATACGTGACTGTTTTTCATCTACTCACTCAACAAGGATTTAGGGAGTGCCTACTATGTTCCAGGCACTGTGATAAACTTTCGTTCATTCGACAGATTTTTAGTGAGCACCTACTGTGTGCCAGGCACTGTGATAAATTTTCATTCATTCGGTCAGTCAACAAGTATTTATTGAGCACTTCCTTTTTGCCAGGCATGAGAGACAGATGGGGAAGAACACAGATACTGTTGCTGCCCTTGGGTCTCATCAGAGAGAAATCAATAAAGAAATGAACAGATTATGAACAGAAATTAAGCAGCACTGCTCCCTGCTGGGAGAGAACTAGGATGTGGGGTGGAGAGTGATTGAGGGTGGAAGCTGCTTTTGACCTAGACTTCAAGGTGAGCAGGAGTCAAGGGAAAGGTATTCCAGGCAGAGGGCACAGCAGAGGAGAAGACCCGGAGGGAGGAAGAGTTTGGTGTGCTGGAGTTGGAGGGAGGCCCGTGTGGCTGGAAAGTAAGTAAGGGGATGAGGTCAGCAAGCACCAAGGTGGGGCGAAGCCCCCGGGGAGACATCTGCGACGGCAGGGCAGCCCCTGGCCCCAGGCCCGGTCTTGTTCTCACTCCCCACCCCACCCCACGCTCGCCCACCCCCGAGCCCTGCACGCACCATAAATTTTAAAAGCATAGTAAGCTTTGAGGTCGCGGGGAGCCATTTCGCTCATCACGGAAAACATGTCCAGGAAGTTGTCCAAGGTCATGTGCCCGTCCCCGTCCTCAGAGAACACCTGGGCAATCCTCTGGCGGAACGGGTTGTCCTGGGGACAGGAAGCAGAGAGGCCATCCCTGACCGGGGACCCTGGGCTCCATATGGAATCGCTCTCCGCACCCACCTTCCTGAAACCTTCAAGTACCCACCCCCCACCTTCAAACTTCCTCCTGCCCACCGTCCTGGGACAGGATTCCAGACAACTCCTCTCTCTGCCCCTGTGGTCTGGGTGGCCGTCATCCCACTTCTGGCTCCAGGTGCAGCCACGTGACCTGGTTGAGGCCAATCAGAGATCGCTATCGATTGGCAACCGTGATTGGCTCTGGGGTAGGTAGGGTGACTCAAACTGGCCAATCAGAGGCTGCCCTGGAAGATGGCGACGGAGGGGCCTGCTTTACCCTGGTTGCAGAGCTGACAGGAATCTGGCACCGCTGGGGCAGCCCCGTTGGACATCGGCTGCCTGAGCCCGAAGCCCCCTCCTGCCAAGGGGGAGCTGAGAGATGGAGGGAGACTCCTGAGCTCATCCGCAGAAACCCTGGTTCCAGCCGTACCTGGCGCTTGCTCTGCCCCCTGGAGTTTGTCCTCCTATGTTCCAATACATTTTGTCCCTCTCGAATGAGGTTTCTGTCCCTTGTGATAAAATAATGTCTGCTCAGTCACTCACCCCACAAGTCCCCTTCGGCAACACAAACTATGTGACGAACATCCAACTGAGAAGAACCTGCCTTTTTAGCGGCTCCTGCTATGAAAAGCAGAACTCACATTCCCTGAGTACTTGCCATGCAGGAGACCCTGTGCCAAGTCCTTTACCTGCATTATCTCATCCCAGCGTTCCAACAACCCCGGCTTTCATTCCTGTCTCGGTCACATCCTAGCTCTGTGACCATGACCAAGTGTCAACCTCTCTGAACCTCACTTCTTTCATCTGTAAAATGCATTCACTTCATAGGAAGCAGGGGACATCCCTACTATTTTTTTTCCCTGCCTGCCCCAAGGCCCCACACATACCTTCAGTTCGGGCATGCTGCCGATGAGCTCGTAGGGCACCTTCACATCAGGACAGCTGGTATAGTCGAGGGGGACAAGCTGGGGAGCCAGGTCCTGGTAGCGATAGAAGAGCCTGGGGTGGGGAGGGAAACACCGGGAAGAGCTGGCGGATGGGATGGGGAGGACTTGTCCCTTTTCTCTCATTCTTGCAGCTGCTCACTACACATGGAAGGATCATGGGTCCTCAAGAGTCATCAGCTCTGGGCCCAGTCCTCAAGCACACAGAGCCAAACACGGGCACGTCTACCGTCTGGGGGCAGGGCCAAAGTGGAGAGAGGGCCCCAGAGCTAAGGGAGACTCAAGTGGGGACATTGATACTGGGCTTTGAAGAGTGAGTAGGAGTTGACCAGGCTAGTGGGGATGGCAAAAGGGAGTGTGCTTAAGGTGAGGTCATTTTACATCAAACATTCAGAGAATCCGATTGAATCTCTGAATCTCTGGATATCATCACATTGTTGGCCTCTGACTGTAAAGACCCCCCATTCTCACATTTTCCTTCTCTCAGCCCATAAGGCGAGTGTTCCCTAAATGGGGCAGAGCGGAGACAAAAGGCCAATATTCAGAGTTTTTTAATGCATGCAGGGCATTTCGCAAAACACCAAATGCCACCAACACTACCTAGATGGTGAGGCCAGCTCTCCACTCCAATGTCCTCACCTGCTGACACCCTATCTTCACTGGGGGCATGAGAAGCACAGCCTTGTAGAGGGCATCCTTGGTGAGTCAGAGGTCCCCAAGCTGCTAGGGGCTGTTTCTGAGGGAGATGGGAGCCCCTGGGTCATATGATGGCTAGGAACTCAAGGAAGTGGTATCCGGAATTTCAGTCCTGACCACCCAGGTACCTGTGTGGGCCCCCTCAGGGAACAGCCTGAGTTTGGGCTTCTGTATGGCCTTGAGCATGTCCCTCTTCCCCTCTGAGCTTGTTATTCTGCTGACAAACAAGAAGCTCAGGACCGACGAAATGTCAGCCCTCAAACTCCTTGGAGCTCTGCCCATCTGCAGAGCTCAGGTCAGCCTCCCCTGCCCAAGCCTCAGTTTCCCCATCAGTAATCTGATCGTGATGGCCAGGGTGACCCTACGAGCTGTCCTCACCCAGACAATGGGGCTCACTGGTGAAAGGTGTGCCCATCAATAATGGATATCCCGTGCCCACACAACTGGGGCCTTGGCCCCTATCACTCTGTATCTGAACCCCGGCCAGCTTGGGTTTCACAGCTCCAAGTTCATGGGTCGGGGCCTCTGGACAATGGCCCCATGGGCTGAGCAGTAACGTGGGATACCCAACTATGCCTCTCTGCTCATGCCAGCGACCTGCAATGGCCGCAGCCTGCCTACCTGCACCCTTACCTTGATGCTAACCCCACAACCCAGAGCTGACTCTAGCCTCTGCCCCCAGGTGCCCAGCCTCCAGTCCCAGCCTCTTCACGCTGGCCTCAGGGGGATCTTTTTAACATGCTGATCTGTCTCCCCCCAACACCTCTCCCTGCTCACATACTCTCCATGGCTCCACACAACCCTTGGGAGAAAGGCCAAGCTAATCAACTTAGAGACCGTGACAATATGACAATTCTCAGCCTCCCCATCTCTGCCTCCATCCACTGACCGTGCCCGCAATCCCTCCCTTTGTGTTTTAACCACCACGCGGCACTCAGTCCTGTCCAATCGCAAACATCCTCCGACAATGGAGAGAAAGTTATTACCAGGTCTTCCTCCCTTTCTGCCCCGACTGACCTCATGATTTCCTTTCTTGTGAAGAAGGTGCAGTCCTGTGGAGAGAGATGTTGGCTTGGCCCAGAGCCTGCCTCAGGGGCCTCCTCCTTCTCCCTCCCACTGCATGCCCATCCCCGCCTGATGTTGCACACAGAGCTGCACCAGGAACCCTTGCCGATTGCACACCCCGGACAAATGGTGCTGTCCCCACTTCTCAGGCAGGGAAACCAAGGCTGCCAAACCTGCACATCCCCCTACCTGATATGCTTCCAGCTGCTCATGAGCGAAGACTGTCTGCTTGTTGCCCATGGTGAAGACCACTGCCAGGAGTCTGGGACAAGCTCCTGAAGCCCCCAGTCTCCTCAGGACCACACAGGTTGCCAGGCTGCGGCACATCAGCGTCTGGGCAAATGTCCCTGCCCTGGCTGTCACCTGCCCACCCGCCCTGTCACCCCCAACCTGGTGAGATCAAGTTACAGCTGAGCTCTCTGGGCAACAGCCCGAGTATGTCCATGGCCACCAGGACAAGGACTGTAGGAGGTCACAGAACAGCAGACCACATCTGTCACGACTGGGTGAGGCTGGGGGGTATGGGGCCCCTTCCAGAGACAGGCAGGGTGATGGAGAGACTGCAAGCAGATCCCAGCTCAATTACTAGCTCTCCACCCACTAGCTATGTGCCTTAGACAAGTCAGCTGACCCTCTCTAAGCCTTGTTTGTAAGATGGAAGTTATATTAGTACCTAGCTCATTGAGTCGTCCTGAAGATCTAACGAGATCATTAATGCAACCAAAGAAAAAAATTTTAACTATTGGGTTTAAGCCAGTTTTAGGCACTGGGAGCATAATAACTGGGTGAACAAGCTAAATGAGGTCCCCAGATGTGCATTGGAGATGATGATGATGATGATGATGATGATGATGATGATGATGTTATAGCTTAAGAAAAGTGATCCAAGGTGTAAGTTAGAGAAACAGTCAGTTAAATAATACCAAACAGAAATCTTTATTGCAGGACTTGTCAGAGCCTTTAGCATGCTAATGTTCACCATGCATCCTCAATGTAGCAGCTGCCAACCTTATTAAGACCCAGAATTCTTTTGGGCAGAACACGTGGGAGTCAAAAGTTCTTAACCTGGTGCTCCATGCTCTTCTTCCTCTGGGTCTATCCTGTCTCTCCACTTTCTTCTCCTGCTAAGCCTTTTCCAGTGCCACACCCCAACCCCCCTGAACTGCTCTTGGATCTTCCTCTTCCCTCTTCCCCACTCTCTCTGGCCTGGACGATCACAGTTCCTCCCAGTCTCATCAACTCTCTTCTGCCCCAGTGTGTGAAGCCACCTTGTAGAATGTGACTATGATCAGGCTTTAAAGACCCCCTTTGGATGATTTAAAAGAAAAAAAAAAAAGACAATATCAAGTGTTGGAGAAAATGTGAGGAACTCTTATTAATTGCTGATGGTGATGCAAAATAGTTCAGCCACTCTGGAAAATGGATCGGAACTTTCCCATAAGGGCGCCTGGGTGGCACAGTTGGTTAAGCCTCTGACTCTTGGTTTCAGCTCAGGTCGTGATCTCAGGGTTGTGAGATTGAGCCCTATGTCCAGCTCCATGCTCAGTGCAGAATCCGCTTGAGATTCTCTCTCCCTCTGCCCTTCCTGCTCTTGTTCTCTCTCTTTCTCAAACAAATCTTTTTTTAAAAAGATCTTATTTATTGGGGCGCCTGGGTGGCTCAGTCGTTAAGCATCTGCCTTCGGCTCAGGTCATGATCCCAGGGTCCTGGAATCGAGCCCCTCATCGGGTTCCCTGCTCCGCGGGAAGCCTGTTTCTCCCTCTCCCTCTCCCCCTGCTTGTGTTCCCTCTCTCGCTGTCTCTCTCTTTGTCAAATAAATAAAAATTTAAAAAAAAGATCTTATTTATTTATTTGAGAGGGAGAGAGAGCACGAGTGGGGGGCAGAGAGAGGGAGAAGCAGACTCCCCACTGACCAGGGAGCCTGATGCAGGGCTTGATCCCAGTACCCTGGGATCATGACCTGAGCCAAAGGCAGATGCTTAACCGCCTGAGCCACCCAGGCACCCCTCTCTCAAATAAATCTAAAAAAAAAAAAAAAAAAGAACTTTCCTATAGTTAAACATACACTTACCATGTGACTCAGCTATCCCACTATGAGTAGTTATCCAAGGGAGATGAAAAGATGTATGGGCACATGAAAACCTGTACATGCCCACAGCATGGAGAAAACACTTGCAAATCATATATCTGATAACGTACTAATCTCCAGGATATATCTAGAACTCCCACGAGACTACAATAAAAAGACAAATTGCCCAAATAAAAAAAAATGGGCAAAGATTTGGGGAGGGGATGAATAGATGGAACACAGAGGATTTTTATGGTAGTGATTTTTTTTTTTTAAGTAGGCTCCACACCCAGCATGGAGCCCAATGCAAGGCTTGAACTCACAACCCTGAGATCAATGCCTGAAGTGAGATCAAGAGTCAGATGCTTAGCCAACTGGGCCATCCAGGCACCCCTATGGCAGTGAATCTATTCTGTATGATACTGTAATGGTGGGTACATGTCATTATATATTTGTCCAAAACCATAGAAGGTACAACACCAAGAGTGAACTCTAATGTCAACTTTGGATAATATGATGTGTCAATGTAGTAAGTTCAACACTTGTAACAAAGGCACCAGTCTAGTGGGGGATGTTAATAGTGGGGGAAGCTGTGGGTGCGTGTGGGCAGGGAGCACATGGGAAATCTCTATACCTTCTGCTCCATTTTGTTGTGAACCTAAAACTGCTCTAAAAATAAAGTCTATTAAAACAAAACAGAACAGGTAAAGGATTTGAGGAGTCATCTCTCCAAAGAAGATATACAAATGGCAAATAAGCATATGAGAAGATGTGTAACATCATTAATCATTAAGGAAATGCAAACTAAAATCACCATGAGATACCAATTCACACCCACCAGGATGCCTATAACAAAAAAGACGGACAATAGCAAGTTGTTGGCCAGGATGTGGAGATACTGGAACCCTCATACACTGCTGGTGGGAATGTAAAATGGGGCAGCTGCTTTGGAAAACAGTTTGGCAGGTCTTGAAAAAGTCAAACATAGAGCGCCTGGGTGGCTCAGTCAGTTAAGCGGCTGCCTTCGGCCCAGGTCATGATCCCAGGGTCCTGGGATTGAGCCCTGCATCGGGCTCCCTGCTCAGCGGGAAGCCTGCTTCTCCGTCTCCCACTCCCCCTACTTGTGTTCCCTCTCTTCCTGTGTTTCTCTCTGTGTCAAATAAATAAAATCTTAGAAAAAAAAGTTAAACATAGTTATCATATGACCCAGCAATTTTCACTCCAAGGTGGAGAGAATTGAAAATATATGTCCACATAAAGACTTGTATGTGAATGTTCATAGCAGCATTATTCACAATAGCCCCAAAGTAGAAACAACTCAAATGTTCATCAATGGATGAATGGATAAAGAAATTGTGGTCCATTCATACAACATAATATTATTCAGTTATATAAAAGGAATGAAGCACTGATGCACGCCACAACGTGGATGAGTCTTGAAAACACCATGCTGAGTGAAAGCGGTCAGACGCAAGAGTCCACATAGTGTGTGATTCCATGTATATGAAACATTCAGAATAGGCAAATCCATAGAGGCAGAAAGCAGATTTAGTCATTGCTAAGGGGCTGGGGCAGGAGGATGGGGAATGACCGCTCAAGGGGGTGGGTTTCCTTCTGGAGTGATGAAAACGTTCTGGAACTAGATAGCGGTGATGGTTGCACAACTCTGTGAAGGTGATAAATCTCACTGAATTGTGCACTCTAAAGGGTGACTTCTATGGTATGTGAATTATATCTTCGTTTTTAAAAATATCTGTACATGAAGAGTGATAGCGACTTTATGCATAATTACTAAAAACTGGAGACAACACAAATGTTCTTCACCTGGGAAACGGTTAAACAAACTGTCTGTCCATACAATAGACTACTACTCAGCTATAAAACAGAATTAACTACTGATATACACAAAATGAATGAACCTCAAACGTGTTATGCCAACTGAAAGAAGCCAGACTCAAAAGGCTACCTATTAGATGATTCCATTTATATGACATACTCAAAAGGACAAAACTATAGGGACAGAAAACAGATAAATGGTTGCCAGGGGCTGCAGATAGGGGAACAAGGGAATCTTAGGGGTGATGAAACTGTTCTATATTTTGATTGTAGTGTTGGTTACATGATTGTATTCATTTGTCAAAACTCATAGACCTGTACACCAAAAGGGTGAGTTTTTTGCATGTAAATACATTTTTAAAAATGAAAACAATAAGAAAACTAATTAGCAAAGACCTCCTTACTCCCCAGTGCCTCATGGTTGAAGTCCAGATTCCTATGCCTGACCCCGTCAGGCACTCTGTGATTTGGTTATGTGCCCCCCTCCCTGCCCACCACCCATCAACAATTAGTTATTGGGCACCTAATGTGTGCCGGGCGCTGTCCTAGGTTCTGATATTACAAAAGCAGAGCTCTCATGGAGCTCACGTTCCTGTGGGCAAGCAATCAAATAAACACATAATTAGGCAGGGGTGCTAAGTTCCAGGAAGAAAAATAAAACAGGGCAGGGATAGAGAGAGAGAGAGAAGAGGTTAGGCTAAATAGGTTGGGAGGGAAAAGCCCTCCTATGAAATGGTATTTGAGTAGTGACTGGAGGGAATTGAGGAAATAGTGATTGGGAAGGGAGTTCTTGGCAGTGGGAAGAGCAAGTGCAAAGGCCCTGAGGCTGGAGTAAGTTTGACACCATTGGAGGAGGGCAGGGTGGTGGTGCTGTGTTGGAGCTCAACAAGCACTAATTACAATTAGTAAGCTGCTGCTCATGTCCGTCAGCCACCAGAGGCTGCCTCTCTGACACCCAACTCCAATCATGGGATTTTTTTTCTTTTTTGCATGGCCAAGAAATCATTTTTCATGGTACAAATAAATTAATTTTATCTTTGTATGGATAAATTCCAGCTTTATTATGATAAATAATATGCAATAATATCCCCCTTGTAATATAGGATAGAGAACTTAGAATCATAATGACAGTACGGCGTTTCAATATTATCAGGGGAAAACAAATCAAAACAACAATGAGATATCACTGTCAGGATGGCTATTATCAAAAAAGCAAAAGCTGACAAGTGTTGATGAGGACATAGAGAAATGGCAACCCTGTGCACTGTGGGTGGAAATGCAAAATGGTGCATCCACTATAGAAACCAGTAGGGAGGTGCCTCGAAAAAATTAAATAGATCTCCCATAGGATCCAGTATACATCCAGACGAATTGAAATCAGGATCTCAAAAGAAATATTAACACTCAAAAGAAATATTAACACACCTATGTTCATTGCAGCATTATTCACAATAGCCAAGATATTTACAACCTAAATGTCCATGGATGGATAAAAGGATAAAATAAGGCATATACACACAATGGAAGAAAGAAGGAAATTGTGCAATATGTGACAACATGGATGACCTTTGAGTGCATTTGTTCAGTGAAATAAGCCAGTCACAGAAAGACAAATACTGTGGGATTCCACTTATATGAGGAGAAAAAAGTAGAATGGTGGTTCACAGAGGCTGGGGGAGAGGGAATGGGGCTTACTAGCCAACACGCACAAAGCAAGATTCATCAAGCAAGATGAATAAGCTCTAGAGGTCTACTGGACATTATGCCCAGAGTGAGCGATAATGCATTGTACACTTAAAAATTTGTGAAGGGGTTAGATCTCATGTTGAGTGCTCTTACTACAATAAAATACAGTAAAAACAAAATGTAACCACCATATGACCCAGCACTTGCACTCTCGGGCAATCCCAGAGAAATGAAAACTTACGTTCACACAAAAACCTGTAATGGATATTTTATTCAAAATAACCCCAAACAGGAAACGATCCATATATTTTTCAATAGATGAATGGTTAAACAAACTGGTCCATCCATACCGTGGAACACTACTCAGCAATAAAAGAGATACACCTGACAACTTGGGTGGATCTCTGGGGAATTATGCTGAGTGTGTGTGGGGGGGGGAAGTCAATCCTAAAATGTTATATACTGTATGATTCCATTTACATAGTGTTCTTAAAATGACAAAATTATAGGAATGAGGACAGGTCCTCCTCATCACATCATACCTGGGGTTACTTGATAGCTACATGACGTCACTGACAATGTTGACCTTGATCTCTTGGGTAAGGCTGCCAGTGTGCAGGGATGGGGTGGGGTGGGGGGGGAGATGGGTGTGGATCAAGTGCATCAAGAAGGATCTTGGGGTAATAATGGACTGCTCTGTATCTTGTCTATAGCAATGCCAATATCTTGGCTGTGATATTGCACTAGAGTTTGGTAAGATGTTACCATTGAGGGAAACTGGAAGAAGGGTACACGGGATCTCTCCGTATCATTTCCCTGTTGTTTTTAAATGTTTTATTTAATGGTTTCAATGGTAAATGTTACTTAAATATGTTACACATAACATTTACACTTAATATGTTACACATAACATTTACCATTTTGACCATTTTTAAGGGCTCAGCTCAGCGGGATGAAATACATTCACACTGTTGTGCAGTTGTCACCATCTGTTCCCAGACCTCTTTTCATCTTGTAGAACTGAAACTCTGTCCCCGTTAAACAGCTCCCCACTCTCCCCTCCCCCAGTTCCTGGAACTCACCATCCCACTTTCTGTTTCTGTGAATTTGCCTATTCTGGAAACCTCATGTAAATGGAGTCATATGGTATTTGTCCTTTTGTGTCTGGCTTCGTTCACTCAGCATGTCTTCCGGGTTCATCCACATTGTAGCATGTGTCAGAACTTCTTTCCTTTTTAAGATTAACTAATATTCCACTGTATGGATAGATCACATTTTCCTTATTCATTCACCTACCAATGGACACTTGGTGTCTTTCCACCTTTTGGTTATTGTGAACAACACTGCTATGAGCATGGATGTATATATGCAGTCATGTCCTTTTTTCTGGGTCAGGATCCCACATTGCACTTAGGATCTTAGGCTCCTGATTTTCAGTCTGTTTTGTTTTATTTGGTTTTGATTTTTTAGTCTTTTTTTTTTTTCATGACCTTGATAGTCCTGAAAAGTACCAGTCAGGTACTTTATAGAATATCCCTCATTTTTATTTGGTATTTTCTCATGATTGGACTAGATTTATGGGTTTGGGGGGGAAGACCTCAGAAGTGAGGTGTCCTCCTCATCACATCATACCTGGGGTTACTTGATAGCTACATGATGTCACTGACAATGTTGACCTTGATCTCTTGGGTAAGGCGGTGTTTGCCATGTTTTTCCACCCTCGGGTAACTGCTTTCATTTTCCATACTCTACTCTTTGGAAACAATGCAGATTGTGTTAAAGAAATGCTCCTTATCAGGGTCCTCGATGGCACAGAGGGCGATGTTGTGTGATAAAGCACCAGTGTGGACACTTACAGTTGGACAGTGATTTCGATGAGTTGTACCTGTGTACGAAGACACTTAGAAAACCTTAGCTGATTTATTGTATTTTCTTTGTATGTATACGCAAGAATAATATATAATAAAAATCTCTGTGTATTTAAATCTCATGACTCTTTAAGCGGATATAAAGTAAAAAATTTTAAATGAGCAAAAGCACAGGAATTTGGCACAAATCCTCCCTTGGAACATAAATTATCAATGGGGGCAATATTGCTCCTAAGGTGGTGAAACTTGGTTCCGGGAGGAGGGGATGCAAAAACCTTAGATATTTCAATGGTTTGTGGCCCTCCAAAGCTCAATCCTTGACAAAAACTACATTATTGGTATTTAACTTCTCTCATTAAATTAAATTGAATTAAATTCTCTTTAGGGGATGATAATGAAAAAAATGTTGAGAAATGCTGTCATAGAGGTTTACAAAATAGTGACACATTTTACAATGGATGGCCTCATGCTGTGGTGACAAAAACAAGGCTGGAACACTCAGCATAGGTTGGATTACAGTTTGTGACTCAGTTTCCCTACCTGTAAAATCACGATGGTTTGTGTAACAGGGTGGCTGTGGGAGTGAATGTGATGATCCATGTAAATCCATATAAAGTATTAGCTGTTGTTAGCATCAGCAGCAGCCCCATTTTATAAAAGAGGAAAGAGAAGGTCAGAGAGGTCAAGCCAATTCCTGCAGGGCACACAGCCTTGGAAGTGCCAGAGAGGAGCTTCAAACCTGCTAGGTTGGCTGGGGGAGAACAGATTTCCCCAGCTGAGTCTGTCCCATTCCTCCCTGAGGAGCTGATTCTGTCAAGGATCACCCCACCAGCAAGCCTGGACCGGCCTGGCTGCACGAGGAAGTCCATTCTTTCTGGAGGCTCTCTTGCAGTTCCTGAGCACAAAGGGTTGAGGTTATAGCTGGAGAATTGGGCAGTCGCTTGCTGCCCCCTGTGGGTAGAACTGGAAATGTCAGGCCCCGAGCCCTCCTTTGGCCTGATTCCTGGATGCTTGCTTCTCCCTCCTCTGCACTCCCTCAAAGTCTTTGGCACAATTTGGGCAATAGCGGTCTAAATTAAAATGCACAAATGTACATAACATTGGATTATGTATATATAATATATAATATATAATATACATAATAGTATGGTAGTATAAACTACTACGGATTCAGGCCACTGCAAATGTGAGCTGAGATTTGAGGGCATGTAGATGGGCGTTGGTTAGGGAGGGCCTCACTCAGCTTCAGGACATCCTTGTAAAGAGCTTCAAGATCTTTTGATAATGTCGGAGCCTACACTAGGCTCCGGGATCGGCGTGGACTCCTCTTGAGGGTTCTCTCTCTCCCTCTGCCCCTCCCCCCACTCGCACGCAGCCTTGCGCGCGTGCTCTCTCTCTAAAATAAATTTTAAGGGCGCCTGGGTGGCTCAGTTGGTTAAACGACTGCCTTCGGCTCAGGTCATGATCGCGGGGTCCTGGGATCGAGTCCCACATCGGGCTCCCGGCTCAGCGGGGAGCCTGCTTCTCCCTCTGACCCTCTCCTCTCTCATGCTGTTTCTCTCTCGCTCGCTCTCTAATAAATAAATAAATAAAATCTTAAAAAATAAATAAATTTTAAAAATCTTTTTTTTTATTAAAGATTTTATTTATTTATTTGACAGAGAGATAGAAGAGCACAAGCAGAAGGAATGGCAGAAGGAGAAGGAGAAGCAGGCTCTGCACTGAGCAGGGAGCCCAATGCGGGACTCGATCCCAGGACCCCGGGATCATGACCTGAGCCGAAAGCAGACGCTTAACCATCTGAGCCACCCAGGCGCCCTTAAAAATCTTTTAAAAAAGACATTTTGCTAAATGAAAAACTGAGGACAGAAATAAAAGAACGTTGCGCCGATATACAGATATTGGCATACACACTTTTTGTTGAAAAATATAAAAACGAAATTGCTAATCATTTTGGAAAGAGATAGGAAGGGAAGTTTCCAGTTTTTTTGTTTTCTTTTTTCTTTTAACCTTTTCCATACCGTGTGGTTTTCTCACATGGAGCATATATGTATATATATTTTTAATGTCAGCAGAGGATTATGGGAGATTTGGAGTCTCTTCTCTGTTTCCCTCAGTATTAACTCAACATGCAAAAGCAGTCACAACATTCTGATGGGGAGAAGGTCAGTAAAAAAGCAAGGATAGAATAAAATCCCATTTTATTTATTTATTTATTTTTTCATTCATTCATTTATTTTAGAGAGAGAGGAGGGGCAGAGGGAGAGGGAGAGAGAATATCCCAAGCCGACTCCATGCTCAGTGCAGAGCAGGACTTGGGGCTTTATCTCACAACCCTGTCAGGCAGATTACCTACCTAGTGCTGATCAGAGAATTCCTGATTGACTGGTTTAAGATTTCATTTCTGAAGAGCCAAAACTGTAATGAAGTTAAGTCTCTGTTTGGTGATGTGGGGATTAGCATATAAGGCATTTTGGGCTTGTTGCCTTCTTCTTCTTATTATTATTATTATTAATGTGTGAATGTCCCAGCTAAGGAAAAGGAGAGACCACTCTTTCCAAATCAAGTTCCAGACCTTCCACATATTGAACTGAGAACTATGTACTACTTAAAGTACAATACTACTGTATATCACATACAAAATGAGAGAAGAACTATAAGGCCTGATAGCATTTTCATCCAAGGGCCAGAGGAAGATGACCCACACTGAAAAACATAACGCTTAAAAGGATGGAAGGAAAGAAAAATAGGAATGTTGTGGTTACGACAATAGCCCTGCTTGTTCATTAAGCAAATTACTTGTGATATCAGGGAATTTAAAAACCCAACTCATTGGAGCCCCAAGTGTTATGGCACTAGCAGATAGGGTTTTTCAGTACATCCTATGCAACTATTTTCTCTTATCAAACCCTCAAAACAGAGTGGCTGAGACTCAACATTTTATAATGAGAAAAACCAAACCTTGCTACTGTTCTGCTTCGGGTAATGAAGGCATCAAGAGTAAGCCCAAGAGAAATGAAACTTATGTCCATACAAAGACTTATATACTGATGTTCACAGCAGCTCCATTCATTAGGGCTCCAAGCTGGAAACAACCCAGGTGTCCATCTATAGGTGAGTGGATTAAAAAAAAAAAAAATTGAATATATGTATACAATGGAATAACACTTAGCAATACAAATGTAGTACTTTTATAACCAACAAGAGGGGGGCACCTGGGTGGCTTTGTTGGTTAATGGGCTGCCTTTGGCTCAGGTCATGATCTCAGGGTCCTGGGATCAGGCTCCGTATCAGGCCCTGCATCAGGCCCCACATCTCTCGCTCACTCTCTCTAGCATGCTCTCTCTCAAATAAATAAAATCTTAAAAAAAAAACAAAAAAACAAGCGGAAGAATTTCAAACACATTAGGCTCATTGAAAGAACTCTAGCTCAAAAGAACATATATAGTATAATCCCAAACATATAGTATATTTCCATGTATATGAAGCTTCTACAAAAGACAAATCTAATCTATAGTGAGAGAAAACAGGTTTGGAGTTGCCTGGGGTGAACAGTAAGGAGGGGTGGTTAACTGGGAAGGGAAACAAGGGACATTGTGGTGATGGAATGTTCTAGATCTTGATTGTGGAGGTGATTAGATAGGTGTGTAAACATGACAATATTCATCAAAACGTACAATTAAAATGAGTGCATTTTACTGTTTATAAATTATACCTCAGTAGAATATATTTAAAAAATTTTTTTCCAAATGCAGTTGACGTGTATTTCACATAATACCATCATTCAGCAAAACCTGAAAAAACTAGTAAGTACTGATTAGGTTTATAAAAGTAGGTTATCTATTAAAACTCTCAGGGGTGCCTGGCTGGCTCAGTCAGTAGAACATATGACTCTTGGGTGCCTGGGTGGCTCAGTTGGTTAAGCGACTGCCTTCGGCTCAGGTCATGATCCTGGAGTCCCTGGATCGAGTCCTGCATCGGGCTCCCTGCTCAGCAGGGAGTCTGCTTCTCTCTCTGACCCTCCCCCCTCTCATGTGCTCTCTCTCTCAAATAAATAAGTAAAATCTTTAAAAAAAAAAAAAAGAACATACGACTCTTGATCTCGGGGTTGTGAGTTCAAGCCCCACAGTGGGTGTAGAGCTTACTTAAAAATAAAATCTTTAAAAAAAAAACCTCTCAAAATACAGCAATAAAAGAGAACAGAACATCCAAGTGCACACAAAACACTCAAGAGAACACTGCGTTTTAGGAAATCGGGATTTGGGGACACCCGGGTGGCTCAGTCAGTCGCACATCGACTATTTCAGCTCATGTCATGATCTTGGGTTCCTGAGATCGAGCTCCACCTTGGGAGCTTGAGATTCTCTCGCCCTCTGCCCCTTCCCCCACTAGCCATAAGCGTGTGCTGTCGCTCTCTCAAATAAAAAAATAAATCTTAAAAAAGGAAAAAGAAAAGAAAGGAAATGGGAGATCTCTCAAAGGAGCTTCTTGGATTCAGGGGGCCCAAGGCCCTAGAAACCGAAAGTGGGCGTCAAACCGGAAGTGTGGCAGGAGACGGAATGCAAAGGATGAGGTCCAGCCTCTCCAGGCCCCACCTACAACCGGAACTTGGGGCCCAGCTCCACATGCCAAGAGCGCAGGCGCACCTCCTAACTCAACCAATCAAGACGAAGTGAGGCGGGCATTCCTACGTAAATGGAGCACTCAAACAGGAAGTGTGGCAGTTTACCTACAGAACTGCAAGCGGCGTCATGGCGGCCTACGAGCAGGTTCAAAAGGGGCCCCTGAAACTAAAAGGCGTTGCAGAGCTCGGCGTCACCAAGCGGTGAGTCCCCGAGAGCTCCGCAAAAGCTTGTCTTCTGCCCCCTTAAGCCTCTTCTAGAGTCCCCGAGCTCTTGCTCCCTGATCCGCTCTCATCTTCTCTCCCCGTTTCTCCTCTCTCAGGAAGAAGAAAAAGAAGGACAAAGACAAGGCGAAACTCCTGGAAGCGATGGGAACGAGCAAAAAGAACGAGGAGGAGAAGCGGCGCGGCCTGGACAAGCGAACCCCGGCCCAGGCGGCCTTCGAGAAGATGCAGGAGAAGCGGGTAAGGCGGGATGCCCCGCGCAGCAGGTCTGGGTCTCCGGAGGTGGAGGGAGAGGCAGGGCCGGACGACTCGAAATTGGGGTGAGCCTCGGGCCTCTCGGAGGGGTGGTGAGTGGTCAGAGAGACCTTGATTCCGGGGAGATGCTACGTGGGTGAGGAAGAGTCCACGGTTGGGGGAGCTCCCAGGACGGGAAGCGCTTCTGGTCAGAGTGGATGGCAGAGAAAGTTAGAGCTGGCGTTGAAAGGCCAGAACTGGAGATCGGATTTGGATTCCACCGCAGTGTCTCATTTGCCCAGTGAGAGGACTAATGACTCCTCTTTCTGCCTCAGTTTACTTATCTGTAGGGATCAGGATAGTGCTGTCTCCTGAAAGGGATGGGAACTTTAGATGAAGTCATTCAGATAAAGCATTTGGCCCTCGGTATGGCAAAAAATCAGTGCTCAGTTGATGTTAGCTGTTGATATTAAGTGGTGATGCTCCGGGCTGTAAGTTTCCACAAAGTCTGGGTCCATGATGACTTTGTCTGACAGATTCAAATAGGTTGTGTTTGTATCCTACGTCCGCTCCCACGACGACATTTGGCAGTGGTTGAGGACATTTCTGTTTGTTAAAACTTCAGGGTGTGCTGGTGGGGGTGGGGAGTAGTGGGATGAGGCCAGGGATGCTGCTCTACATCCTACAGTCATCAAGACAGCACCCCCCACAGCAAAAATGATCTGGCCCAAAATGTCAGGTGTTGTCCAGGCTGAGAAACCCTAACCCTGATCTGGGTGATTTGGTCCAGTAACATCAGGAAGAGTTCACTCATCATTCTCAGGCTTAATTGAGTCATTTAAAAAAAAAAAGGTGAGACTCCGAGGCTTTGACAAGACCGACCTGGGTTCCATTCTGCCTCTACCTCTTCTTGGTGGTGGTGTAACTCTGGGCAGGTTGGTTAACCTCCCACACCTCATTTTCTTCACCTGTAAAGTGGGGCTGAAGTCCTTACCTAACAGGTTTGTGGTGAGAATTTAACAAATGAATGCATTTAAGTTCCTTCCCTGAGGTTATGGCCCCAGGCTGGGCTGGGATGTTACTCCTGGAGTGAAAGTGGGGTGGGGGAGAGTCCCATCAGGTGACTAATAACAGTGGCTCAGAATAGGACAGTAATAGTGGAAGCAGTGGAAGGTATCAGGTTTGGGATTGATTTTGGAGCAAGAACAGCAGGATTAGTTGATGGATTGGGTGTGGACTGGGAAATGAGGAATGACCAAGATTTTTGATGGGAGATATTGGGAAAATGAAGGTTCTATTTACTGCAGTAGGTAGGACAGCAGGTAAAGCGGGCTTCTAAAGCAGGGCATCAAGACCTTGGCTTTATACTATATGCTGGCTAACTGAACATTAAAAAAAAAAAAAAAGCCTTGGTTTTAGAGAACACTTGAATGTTTGAACAGCTCTTAGAAATTCAAATGGAGAATTCTTGTGAACAGTCTGAGATCTGAATCCGCAGTTTGGAGGAGCAGTCTGGGCCTCTCCTGCAAACATTCTGGCGTTGCTGTGGGACTGGATGAGATCCTCTGAGGAGGCACAGTGACAGAGATGAGGTCCAGGATCTGAAATTGCAAAGGATCACGGGAAGGAGGAAAACCAGGAGAGTGTGCCCTTAGGAGCTGAGTGGAGAAAGTGTTTTAAGAAGGAGGAAGGGATTGACGGTGTCATGCTGCCAAGGGTCTTGTGGGGTGAGTACTGAGAGCCCTTAGTTGGCATTTGGAATGAGGAGGAAGAGTGGCTGATTAGAGGGGATCCAAGGGAGGGCGGGGAAGGGCAGAGACAAGATGCAGAAATAACTCTTGGGAGATCTATCAAGAGGAACAGAAATGAACCTGTAGCTGGAGGGTGGTGGAAGGTCAAGGGGAATTTTTTGTTGCTGGCATTGAAAACTGGAAGTACTGCTGTGGGTTTTGTTTTGAACCAGGAGAGAGACAGGAGAAAGCGTGGGCAAAGGTAGGTAGAATTGGGAAATGCGGATTCCCTTCTGGAAGGGTGTTTGATTGAGCACAGTGAGCACGAAGGCTGGACAGTTCTTGGAAGAAGGGCCCATGGGGCAGGGCCCCAACCTGAAGGGTTAGGGCTTGGCATTTCCAGCCCCATCACCCACTGTGCAGGCTGGTCCTCATGTTCTCTATCTGTGAAGTGGGGGTGGCGACAGCACCCAAGACACCCTGTGAACTTGGTACATGAAGTGGGGCGAGGAAAGGCAGAGCCCTACTGAGTGCCTGGCTTTGGTGGCAGCTGGTCAGGTCAGTGTGGCCTCTTGTGAGGAGGCACAGGCCTCACGGGGGCTCACAGCATCAGGAAGAGAGGCGGGGGCGGGGGGCAACTGGATGCAGAGGAAGACGGGGCAGCAAATGAGATGAGGGACAGGGAGGAGCAGCCAGGTGGGGGCCAACAGGGTCCTATCCTGAGGGTTGGCTCAGCTCACCTGGATAGTTCTCCTGCTTGCCTCACTTGGAATCTGTGCAGTCAGATGGCAGCTGGGGTTGGAGGCCCAACTGGGCTAGAACATCCAAGATAGCTTCACCGTCACATGTCTGATGCCTTGTTGCTCCTCCCATGGCCTCTCTCCCTATGTGTCATCTTATCCTCCAGGTCCTTTCTTTCCAGTAAGGTCATCAGACTTCTTGCATGGTGGCTGGCTTCCACGAACACAAAGCCAAAGGCTGCCGGGTCTGACGGCTTCAGCCCAGCACTGGCACCGCATTCTGTTAAGTAAACGGAGTCACGGGGCCAGCCCAGAGTCATTGTGGCAGAGAACTGCACTAGGGCACCAGTACCAGGCAGCGTGGGTCACAGGGTGGGGTGGGGGGCGCCACAGTCGGCTGTAGACACCCATCAGTAAACGTAGAGCCAAGTGCAGCCCCAGGTTTGTCTGGCTCTGCGTCCCGTGCTCTTTGCTCTTACGAGGTCCCATCCGGTGTTGGGAATGAGGAGTGGGGCAGGTCAGGGTGGTGCAGGATACTCATCAGGGTGATCTGGATCTTGGAGCCCTCATGGCACCGTGTCAGCAGCACCTACTCCCGTGAGCTCCTCCCATGTGTTGGGCCCTTCACCTTCCTCATTTTTCATCCTTCTTCAAACTGCATCTGAAACTTTCTTTTTCTGCAAAATGGGAATGCGGTCGGTTGCCCAGGGATGCAGGAAGCACACATACAGCTCCCAGCAGAGTCTATTCATGTCAGCGCTAGTTATTCCTTGCCACTCTGACCAGAGGGCAGCCAACCAGGGTCCCTGGTGGGACATGTTGGGGCCGGGCATCCCTGTCGGACCAGCCTGAGTAGAGTTAAGGGAGGGACAGGATGTACACCCTGAGACCTCCAGCCGTGCTAGGTGTGAGAGCCAAGCTGGTGGGGACTACCGTCTTCCACCCCATGCTGGCCTGGGCTGTGTCGAGGGTGTGAACTCACCTCCCATGTCTATCCTTTCTCCAGCAAATGGAAAGGATCCTGAAGAAAGCATCCAAAACCCACAAGCAGAGAGTGGAGGTAAGTCACATGCCCAGTGGGGAAGACCAGGCTATGTAGGGCCCCAGCTGGGCCCAGAGGCTAGGAGCCTGGCAGAGGGAGCCCTTGGAGTGTTGGGGTGGGGGGTGGGATACCCAACAGAAGCGACACCTCCCCAGGGTCATTTAAGGATGAACCCAGGGTTCAAGGCTGGGTGGCTTTGAGAGGAGGGGGCTTACTGAGGAGAGGCAGAGTGTGGAGAAGTGGGAGTGGGCAGTGCCACACAATCCCAGTGCCCTGTCTGAGGCTGTACTGATGTGGGTTTTCTTCTCGGCTTTCCCAGGACTTCAACAGACACCTGGACACCCTCACGGAGCACTATGACATTCCCAAAGTCAGCTGGACAAAGTAGCCTCCCCACCCAGGGTATGGAGTGGCATCAAAGGGAAGTGGAAGGCTAAGTTGGGGTTATGTTTCGTGCCTTTGGTATTTTCTAGAAACATTCTTTTACACACACCCTTGCGTCTTCTGCTGAGACGAGTGCTTTCCAAAGCAGTGTGCCCTCTTTCTGGAACTTGATTAAAGTAAGACTGTCCTTTTACTCTATTTTGGTTTGTCGGTAGCATAGAAGATAAACCTTTTTAGGCTGGACTGGAATTTTTTGCAAGTTTATCCAGAGATTAAGTTATTTCTGTGTGTCACAGAAAAGTGTCTTTACCCCCCAAGTTGCATCTAACTCTGATAGTCAGCCAGCTCTCTTTCCCTGGGTGAAACAGACTCCAGAAGATAAGGAGTTAATGCCCCCACGGGGCCCTGCGTGAGCTGTCCTCCCAGGCTCCCTCTAGCATGGGGCTTAGGCTGTGCCTTCCGAGCCTAGGGAAGCCACTTGAACCTTCATGGCCTTCGGAATGCCTCCCCAGCCACCCTGGTGTTTGAGACAATGCAGCCTGGAAAGCGGGACAACCGCCTAAGGCAAGGATGGAATGCACTCCTTGTCCCTGCCTGAGCCTGCGGTCGGCATGCAGCCTCTTCCCCTAGTGTCCCTATTCCAGACATGTCTAGAGGGTGTTGCCATGGCAGACGTCGTTACTCAAGCAGGGCATCCCTTTGTAATGGAATCCTGACACAGCCTGCCTCACTACCCTCAACCCGAGGCTCTGAGCACCTCCTGGGTTTATTCAGAGTTGGCACATAACATGTAGCCCGCTTGGCCTTTCTGGCCTAAGGACACCTCAGGGGTGACAAGACCTGGGCAGAGCCCCAGCACAGACAGTGCAGTCAAAGGGGAGGACCCAGGTCCTGGTGCTGGAGAGCCATAATCTCTGAGGACCTACATGTACCTACTTGCTGAGGATCAAACTGCATATACTATTGGGAGGAAGACTCTGTTGACCCTAGGTAGTGACAGAATAGCAAAGTCAAAAGAGAAAAACCAAGTGTTGGGTTCGGGGCTGTCACCTGTGAACAGAATAAAGCAAAAAATGGTTATGAGACAGAAGTCTGAGTGTCTTAAATTATAAGCGGTTTGATTATCACTAGAAACACTGCTTTTTGGATTTATTGCACATGTAGAATGCACATACTGCAAAGTGACCATTTACCCTCAACCTGGAAGAAATGAGGTGACATGTTTTTCCACCTGTGGCTTGCAGCCCACCTGTGAGGTAATATACTGTCAGTAGTAGTCGCTCCTTGGGCCAGAGTCCCTAGAGTTCTCCACAGCCTAGCCAAAAGGCACGTGGAGGCCTTTTCCATCCATGAGTCAGCTGCTGGGGTTTGTGAGCATGGCGGGGTGCTGTGAGAAGCCATTGTCGGGATCCTGGAAGATAGATACTCCATCTCCCTGCCTGCCCAGTCTAAAGCCAGATGACTTAAAACAGCAGGATTTCTCTTTGGTGGGTCCACTGCTGGGCTGGATGGCTCTATGCCATGTGGTGTAGTTCACCTGTGTGGCTCTCTTAACTTGCCTGGGGCCAGAACGGCTAAGATGGCAGTTACTCCTTCTTCAGAATCTCTGTGTAGTCTATTCCATTGGCCACCACAAGTCACATTGCCAAACCCAGTCAGGGAGAGAACTCCACGGGCGCGGACACCAGGAGACATGGTTGATTCAGGCCATCGCTGTTAGTCTACCACAACGTTTCTCGAACTCTTGTGGATGTTAGACTCTTCTGGGAGCATTAAGAACCACCGATGCTGCCTGGGGTGGGGTTCAGTCCCTGAGATTTTCCAGAGCTCCTCAGATGACCCTAACAGGCAGCAAAGTTTGAGAAACCCTGATCTACTGCAATGGGTCTGGTCTTTTCTGAGATGGTGCAGAGGTCAAATCTACATTAAGTGTAAATGCCAAGGACGGTGACTTGAATCCCCCCCCACCTCAACAAATGGAGAATGGAGTAATTTATGTAAACAATGTTTACTATGATGGTGCTCTTGGCACTTGGGTGTCTTGTTTCTTCAAAAGACTTTTGTCCAATCTGTTCCTCCCAGCCCTGCCCCCCCATACTGATTTTAAACATCTAAACATCGCCTAGAGCAAGCCTGAAAGGAAATGCTCCATAATGAGAGGGGTCACCTCTTCTGGGTGGTTTTTCTTTTTCTCTTACACTTTTTGGCATTTCCGTGGGTGTTTTTTTTTTTCCTGTGAAGTGTGTAATTTTGTAATTTTCAAAAGACATGTTTTCCTAAAACATTGAAATATTTTGGGCAAACTATGAGGCTAGGTATAATAGGGTATTGTACAAGACAATTGTCAAAAACTCTCTCCCAGACGTTTTGTGAAAGAATGCTTCCAGCCCAGGATTTACTTGTCTTTAAATACTCCAGTTTTCTCCTCCAGATTTCCTTGCACTTCATCTCTATCCTAAGCCGAAGATATATTGCAAAAGCCCAAAGGAGATAGAAGGGAAGATCAAAAGTCAGAGGCAGGCAGCCTGAGTAAAATGGCCTTGATGCTGCAGGGCTGGGGTCCTCAGAGCACTATGATGGTTCACGAGGACAAAATGCAGGCGTATCTCCACAGCCGGAGTGTTCACAAAAGTGAGATACTCGATTGGTCAGGGGTCACAATGTGTATCACCCACTGGGGTCACTACCTACAGAAATGAGAGAAGTGTTTTCCCCGAGGTTCGGTGGGGCGTGGTTTTCAGATCATCAATAGGCACTGACGAATGTTGACACTGACACTGACAGGTAACAAGTAGTGACTTGTTGGTAAGGCTTGAGTGCCATTCCGAGAGTTTGGCCTCTTTCCAAGTAACCACCACCTTCCCTTCCCCTATAAAGCGTGTAATAATTAGTGACTATATTTGTTCCTGGAACCCCCACCAGACTATGAGTTTCCTGGGACTGGGCCCAAGGTGGGTTCTACCACCGGTATGTCACCTCACTTGGCCCACGGAGGCCGGGCGGGGGTTTCCAACTGCCCTGGCCTCCTCGCCCGGCCGGGCACCTGGAGAGTGCCCGGCGTCAGTCGGCCCCGCCCCTCCGGGCCTTACTTCCGGATGCTTGAGGCAGGAGCGGGAAATAAGGTCACATCGGGCGTACTGCGCCTGCGCGCACTCCGCCTCGCGCCTGCGCCTTTCTGGCAGCCCCCTCCCCGACCGGACATAACGGTCGCGCGCGGCTCCCCGGACCGGAAGTGGAGGCGAACTGTCGCGGGACGCGCCCGGCCTTGCTCAACGCCCGGCAGTCCCCGCCGTCGCCGCCGCCCTCGGCAAGTGCCGAGGCTTCCCGCAGCCGTCATGTCCGCCAGCGCCGTCTACGTGCTGGACCTAAAGGGCAAGGTACATATGGGTCCCCACCCTCCCCGTTGCCAGGCAGCCGGTGGGGCCTCGCCCCCTGGGGGGGACCCACCCTGTTGCTAAGTAACCCGCCAATGGGACCCACCCTAGTCTTAGGGAGGCTGGTCGGCCTCACCTGAGGGCCCCACCCTGTTGCTAGGTAACCTGGCGGGGGCTTCGATCCGGGAGCCCCGCCCTGTTGCTAGGCAACACAGCTGCACGGCTCCCCTCCCACTGTGGGTCGGGTGCTCAAGCCTCCGTGGGGGCATCGGGGAACCCGAGGCAGCGGGGAGCGCGGGCCGCAGCCGGTTTCGAAGCCAGGACTGGCGCTCTGGGGCTGTGCGACCCTTGGCCAGAGGTGGTGAGGCGTGTCAGGGACAGTGTGCCCTCGGGCCAGTCCCGCCCTCTTTATCCGGCGATTTCTCTTTGCCAGTCCCCACATGAATTCCAGGATTAAGTGAAGCGGGTGGTGGGAGGGCCATTTTACAGAGGGAGAAACTGAGGCACAGAGAGGCGCGCAACCTGCCCAAGGTCACACCAGCCACAGAATGGCAGGTGTAGGAGTCAGCCGATATTTGGGGAGCACCCGTACGGGGTGCTTAGGCTTGGGCTGCCTTTGGTGAGCAAAATCGGAGTCCTTCTGGAGCTCAGTCTGGTGGGAGAAAGGGGCACTGATCTCAGAAAGCACACATCAATGTCAGTTGCCATGATGAATCAGTGAGAATGTAATGGGAGACTATGCCTGGGCTGGGGGTCAGGGAGGGCTTCCGGGAGGGAGTGACAAATCTGGCTGAGACCTGAAGGAAGAGTTGCACATGACTAGGACCCAGGTGCCATTCCCAGGGGACTTTGGGAAAACTTCTTAAAGGAGGGATTTCAAAGCCTTTCCAGGTGGGCTGCTGCCTTCCCCCAAGTCTGTCCTGGCTAGAAGGCAAGTGAGTATTGGCCTCTTGCATCTGGAAGAACAGGAACAGTACCAACAATGCTAAACAAGTCCCGCTTGGATCACTGGAAGAGAGGTGGGCCTCGGGCCCAGCGGGGGCAGGCAGGAGTTAGCTCAGAAGCAGTGGGGAGTGAAGAGGTGAAGTGGCTATCCCTTCCTGCCCCCCTCCCAGAGTACCCCGCTCTAGCCCTTTCCGAGAGTCCCTTGAGTGGGTCGCCTGCCCTGGATGCCACCCAAAGTCAACAGCTAGTGAGGCCCAGTGCTGGACTCCCTTCCCCGGCCCTCAGGCAAGGGAAGACACAGGGCACACCAGGGGCCTGGTGGGTGCAGTGTTCCCAGAGTCCTTGTAGCATGTGTTCTTCCTTCCACGCTGGCCACTGTGTCCCGAGTTCCCAAAGGCTGCCTTATCTCAGATCTCTCATTCCTTCAGCAAACATTTCATGAGCACCTAGCATGCACCAAGCCCAGTGCCTACTCTTATCGTGACTACGCAGTTAGGGCTGAGTTCAAAACCCATCTCTGCTGCTCAGCTGTGTGACCTGAGGCAAGTACCTTCTCTTCTCTGAACCTTGTTCCTCACTGCTCACACAAGCTGGTTATGGTGTTATTGTGCAAACTCTCTGAGCAGATGTTTGAGACAGGCTAGCACCACCTATGGCCCACAGTCCTTGTTAATCCTGTCTAGGGCCTCGGGCTCTAGCAGGAAAGACACATGGAAGCTGATCCAAATGGTCAGATCTAGGTAGCTTGTAAGGGCATGGACACAGCCCCGGGTAGTATAAATGCCAACCTCAATTTTGGTTGCAGAAGGAGAGGTAGTTACAGAAGGCTTCCTGGAGGAGGGGGGTGCCAGAGCTGGGACCAGGTGACAGTCAGGTGGACAAGGAGGCATCGCAGTTGGCCTGAGGGGTCAGGGGCAGCCTGCTGGGGCTGGTGGGCCGGAAGACCCGGGTAACACTGGAGCCTGGAGGATGGCACCAGCAGGGCCATGGATGGTTGAGGATGTCCAGATGGGAATGAAGAACAGAGGGGACCAGTCTGATCCCGAGAAGGAGGAGCCACCAGAGGAAATTGTAGCCTGGGAAGAGCATGACCAGACCTGCCTTTCGGGAAGCTCCCAGGGCAGTCATGAACTTGCCTCCCATCCTCAGCAACGATCATGCTATTTATTACTCCATTCCCCATGGACCTCAGGTTTTAAAAGACCTTTTGTGCAGACTATATTTAATAAAAATAAGGTAATGGCACATTAAGAAATTCATGACCACACGTCTGTCTGCCAGCCAGAACCTCTGATCACCAAAGAAACCAGCCACATTTAGCTGCTAGAAAGCCCTCATGGACACTTCTTTGCCCTTATCTTTCTTGTTTCTCTGCAGCTTCTAACACCACTACCATACTCCTCAGTGGGCTCCCATTGGCCTCCAAGTTGCTACTCCCTCTTGTTTTGCCCATTTCTGTCACCGTCTCCTGGCCACTTCCCTTGGATGTTGACTCCTCCTGCTTAGGCCTAGGAGGCCCACCCTCACTGTCCCTCTCCTTGGGCAGCCTTTGACTCACGTCCGTGTGCCAGTGACTCAAGTTTGTACCGCAGTCCGGAGTACTTATCTGGAGATCCACTGTTCTCTGGGATACCTCGGAGGTCCCACAGCCACCACAAACCTGGCATTTCCCAAAAGGAACTTGCTGCCACCCCAGACCTACTCTCTCCCCATCTCAGTGAGTGACACCACTGTCCATGGGACTGCCCTCATTGGAGACCTGGGCATTATCCCCGCCTCCTTTCTCTCCTCATGCCCATGTTCACTCCACAGACATTCACTGAGCACCCACTGGCGTCAGGCTCTCTTGTGGGTGCTGGGACACAGTCGTGAACAAGATGGAAGTGGTCATCGTTCTCAGGGAGTCTTAGACTCCGGCAAAAGGGACAGACCATAAAAGAGGATAGAAATTACAGTGCAGCAGTGTTGTGGGCAGTGAAGGAAAAGTGAAGTTGGGGTAAAGAGGGACAAAATATGATCTCTTTGGCAGGGCAAGCAAGGAAGACTTAGAGGAGGTGCCATCTGAGGTGAGGCTTGAGCAACTAGAAGAGGCCAGGGCATTCTGGGCAGAGGGAACTGCACGTGCAAAGGCCTTGAAGCAGGAATAGATGTGGATAGTTCAGAGAGCAGCTAGGGGACCAGGAAGGCTGGAATAGAGTGACCTGGGGGTGCGGGTGGGGGCCAGATGGACAGAGAGGCGTTGGCGGGGCCATGAAGAATCAGTTTGCCATGAGGTTCAACTTGCAGTTTGTTTTCAGCATGAGGGGAGACTGGGGTAGACAGCAGTTTCAGCAGGGAGAATCCCAGTGTGAGTTCTGCTTAAGAAGACCCCTCTCGCTTTTTTGTGGGGGTCAAGAGCAGCCATAAGGGTAGGGGTTTGTCACCTCAACATTGCCTGCCTCCCTTCAATCTGTCCTGTCTCCTGCCTTTGTCCTCTCATCTGGGACCTGCAGCCCAAGCTCTGAGGTTGTCCTCACTCCACCTAACCAGCGCTCCCAGGTCCCACCGTGGGCTGCACCCCTGACTCTACCCTGTGGCTCCAGCCACCCTAGTCCCTCTGCCTCTATCCCCCCATCCCCTCGGGCCTCAGTTTGAAGGTCACACCCTCGGGAGGCTCTCAGTTCCTTCTAAGCAATGCAGGGACTCTGTTTTGGTCACCTCTGTGTCCCCAGGCCCAGCATGGTGTGCAGTAGAGGGCACCCAGTGCCTGCTTGTTGGATGAGCTGACCTCTTTGCAGCCCTGGTAATGGAAGTGAGCAAGGGAAGTTGCTCTCTGCTCTTTCCTTTGAGCAGTCTGGGGGCTTGGGGCTCCCTGCCAGCTGCAGCCCCCAGAGTTGTATACCTGGGGAAGAAGATGGGCCTTGGGAAGCCCAGGAAAGCAGTTTAGGGAGCAGAAGGGGCCGTGCAGGGGATGAGAACTGGTTAGAATCTGGACTCGCCTTTGCTGGCTGTGTGACCTCGGGCCGGTGGTGCCAGCTTTCTGGACATCACTGTGCATCTCTCTCAGACTAACAGTCCCGCCTCGTGGCAGGGCCGGTGTGTATTCCCGGCAAGGAGTATATGTCGGGGTGCACGGGAGTCCCTTAGCCCAGGCCTGGCCCATGTGCCCGTCAGCTCACCCACTGGGTGCTGGGTCCCTAAGGCCTTCTGGACCTCAGCAGGAAGAGGGCATAGACCAGGAAAGGGAAACTAGGAAAGAGGTTCTCGTTTTGACGCTTTCTTTCCGATTCTCTGTCCTGGCTTGAAACAACAAAGACAGTGTATTTTGTGGGACTGCAGGTTCTGAGGCCGGCGCTGCGCCGCGCGGTCAGCTCCGCAGGGCCCAGCTCAGCTCGGGGCTGAGTCCTGCAGCAGCTGTCCCCCCGGGCTCGTGGGAGCGGCTCTAGGCCGTGTCTCCAGATAGAGCCTCTCGCAGCCTGGCAGACCCTCGGCTGCCTCCTTGTCCCTTCAGGGAGGGGTCGCTTACGTGGACCAAACTGCATTTCTTTGATGAGTTCAGTCACTGTGTAAACCCAGGAGGCCGTATGCATACACTCCATCACCCTCTGAGGCTTCCTTACACCCCTTGTGTCCAGCCCGTCCCCAGGCCGCCACTGACGTGCTTTCTGTCACCACTTCCGAGGGCTTTATGTAAGTGGAATCCCGTGGGACGGGATATGCTGTCCGTTGTCTGGTTGCTCACCTGGCCCGGTGGTCCTGGGAGGCCCCTGAGCTGCCGCCCGAGTCAGTAGTCACTCCTCGTGGCTGAGGGGCCTTCTGGGCTATGGATGGACACAGTTCTTGTTTCTGTTCATCTGTTGGAGGACATTGGCTCTCTGTCCAGCCCAGTCCATGTACAATAAAGCTGCAGTGGATACGGGTCTTCACGTGGATGTAGGGTTTCATTTCTCTTGGGTAAATACTTTACCTAAGAGAGGAATGGCTGGGTCTTAAGCTAGGTTTACCTGTGTGAGAGCCTGCCAGACTTTACCAAAGTGCTTGTCCTGGGTTAAGTCTCCGGGTACCAGTGTCCCCTGAACAGGTACCCTGACACAGCGAAAAGTGGGGTATGTTAGCATAGGAAAGGCTCTGGGAAGGTCTGCAGCAAGAGCCTACAGGAAGCTGTTTTAACCTGGCATCTCCCAGTTGACTCAGTCCTGGACCGTTGCCCCATATTCCCCTCCCCTGCAGAGCACCCGGTTGGCCCCTGTGGAGTTCACTTTGGGAAATGCTCTCCTTGAGGAATTCCCTGGGGGACAGAGATCAGCATGGCCTGGAGTCTCTGATGGACAGGGGTGTGACTAGGGTCCCTGTGGTGAGGGAGGTTGGCGTTCTCACCTCCCCACCCCAGTACCTGGCTTGTGGGGCTCACAGTGAAAGCAGTGTCCCCCCCGCCCCCACTCCCGGCCCAGGTGCTCATCTGCCGGAATTACCGTGGCGACGTGGACATGTCAGAGGTGGAGCACTTCATGCCTATCCTGATGGAGAAGGAGGAGGAAGGGATGCTGTCGCCCATCCTGGCCCACGGGGGAGTCCGCTTCATGTGGATCAAGCACAACAATCTGTATCGTATCCCTTTGCGGGGGAGCTCCCAGGGACCTCCTGTGTGCGCGCACACACATGGGCAACCGAGAGCTTCCAGTACCCGGCCTCGCCTGGCTCCAGGCTGGCTCAGGCAGCCCCTCCCGGAGTTCCCTGCAGCCTGAGGGGATGAGCGGGGAACACACAGGAGCAAATGTGATGGCTGCTAGGAGAGGAGAGGGTACGGCAGGGGACCTCATCTAGTCTGGGGATCCAGGAAGACTTCCCTGAGGAGGTGACATCTGGAGGAGACCTCAGGAAGACCAGGTGTCCACTCTCCAGAGCAGTAGGCAGACACGAGGAACGATAGGCCCGGACAGGAGCTCTGCAGAGGGAAAGCGAGGCTCATTCTGGAAGCCGCAGTGGGGGTGGCTAGAGCGCGGGAAAGGGGGCGTGCGGTGGGAGTGAGGCCCAAGTGGTCAGCAGCACTGAGGGGTCTCCTAGTATATCACCTTTGATGGGAAGCCCTTGGAGGGTTTTAGGCAGAGGGGTGACACAAAGCCAGATGTGCGTTTGCGAAAGGTTTCCGGCTGTAGCGCAGAGGCCAGACTACAGGGCACAGGAGCAGGTACGGAGAGGGGGCGACAAGGCAGGGGTCAGAGTGTGCGTGTTCACGCGCCCATCGCAAGTGCCTCGTGCGCACATTACAGCAAGGGTGCCGGCCTGTGACCCTCGTCTGGCACCCTGAGGTCCAGCTCCTGCAGCCTCTGTTTCTCCTTCCCCTCGCTCTCTGGAGGGCCCGGGGGGCAGCTCTACAGAGTCCCCCAGGCGGCCTGTAAGCCAGGAGTTGGCCGTCTGTGAAGCCGCCCTGGGTCTGGGCGGTGGCTGCCCGGGTGTGGAGGTGGCGATGGTGTGAGCTCAGCAGGAGCCGTCTGACCAGTTTCCAGCCGGGCCCCGGTCTCACATGTGGGCAGCCAGGGAGGACACGGCAGTGGCTTACCTCTCTGGGTCCTGCTGCCCATTACCCCCTTCCTGCTCCCTAGTTCCACTGTCGGGTGACAATTTCCAGCAGGGCCCGGCCTTGAGGGCCTACTGTCCCTCCTTAGAAAGCACCTAAAGGGCATGTGGTCCCAGCCTGGAGGAGGGAGGCCAGCACTCCTTTGACTGGCCCCGCATCCGTTTCCTGGGTCCCTGCTCTAGGCAGGAAATGAGGTGGACGTGGGCCCTGCCGTCCCTTTCCCCTGGAGCTCCCAGCTCAGCCCCAGGGGCCAGGTGGCACAGGCGTGTCATGAATGGGCACGTCCAGGGCACAGCACATGGACCTGCAGTGGAGGACCCAGCCTCCCCAGGTAGCTCGAGGCTCTTTAGGGAAAGGAGCAGGAAGTGCTCAGCACGTGCTGACCCTTCCCTATGTGGGAGGGAGAGTCTGTACCACACACTGTATACACATCACCTCGATGAATCCACTGTCATGTCCCCATCAAACAAGTAAGAAAATGGAGATTCTATTAAAAAGGTTTGCTTTAGGAGCCAGGGCTTGCAGGAAGGGCTCGAGCCAGCATTGGCCCCGGCTGCTCCCGCTGGAGCCTGGCTGGGCAGCCCTGCACCTCAGCGGGATCACATAAGCCATTGGCTTTTGGGGAAGGACCAATGGTGGTCCTGCTTTCTGCTCCCAGAAAGAGCCGCGCTGCCTCCCCACCCTGGGTTGTTCACCCCACCCAAGGTGTACCGTTACCACCACGCTGGGCTTTGGCTGTCAGCTCAGATTATCACCTCCTCAGGGCAGCCTCTCACCCCCAAGCCAGTGGCTGGGGTGGGTTCTCTGTGTCCCCTGCTGCCTCTCTGTCATGGAGGATTCCTTTGGGGCTGGGGCCACTTCTGGTGACTGCAGTGTCTCAGGCCTGGCTCAGACCATAAGCTCAGTAACCCCCTGGAGGCCAAGTGAATGGCTGGGGGTTGGGTTGAGGGAGGTTCTGAGCCCAGAGTAGCCGTGGGGGTCCTCCCAAGACCTGCAGTGAATCGGGGTCTGCGAGGCAGCAGCCCAGGCCTCTGAACACTCCTTAACTGGGGCCACCATGCAGTGGTTGCCACATCCAAGAAGAACGCCTGTGTGTCGCTGGTGTTCTCCTTCCTTTATAAGGTGGTACAGGTGAGTTGAGTCACAGTCCCCTTCTCTGCTGTGTGCCTCTGCCCACACCAGCCACCCGAGGGCTGCAGCCTCCCAGGGAGTTCTGGGGCTAGAACCCCAGGAAATGGGAAGGGGAGCTCCAGCTGCCCCGTTTGTGGGATTTTATGGCCTTTGACGGTGTCTCTTTGACATGGTGAGGAAGGGAAAGTGAACAAGAGGTGGAGCTCAGGGCGGGTCAGTGCGCCCTGACTCCAGGAGGGACAGCTGTGCCCCACAATTGGCTGTAGAAGGGTGGCCGGGGGCCAGCTGAGAGTCAGAGCTTAGGGAGGTAGGCTAGCCAGGAGGAGGGCAGAACCAAATTCTGCTCAGAGATGAGGAGGCAGTGAGAGCAGCACATGCAAAGGCCCTGGGGCAGGAGTGCGTGTGGTATGGTACGGTCAGGGACCATCAGACTGGCCAGTGTGCTCAGGACGGTGTGGGGCTGAGGTCAGCAAGGTGGGCGGGGCTAGACTGTGGGGTCAGGGACGCACAGGGCCTAGTGAGGAATTCGGATTTCGTTCCAAGCCTGATGAGAGATGGTGGGGAACTTTAAGCGGGAGACTGACGAGACCCGATTGGAGTTAAGATTGTCGAGCTGGCTGTTAAGTGGAGGAAGAACTTGAAGGCGGCAGGGAGGCCAGTGAGGAGGTTGTTGTGGGCTTCCAGAGGAGAAATGGAGGGGCCTGGCTGGAGCAGGGGCCATGGGGTGGAAGAAAGTGGAGAATCGGACCCAGGAGGCCTGGGGTGGGCGCAGGAGAGCTGTCGTCCTCAGGTGGTGCCACTTGCAGCTAGTCAGGAGCCACTGTGCTGGACAGTGGGAAGTAGGTCGGTCTGAGCAGTGGGCAGGAGAGCATGTGTCCCCCGGGGAGCCTGAGTTTGGGCTGAGGAGTAGGCCTTCATGCCAGAGCAGTGGCGCCATCGCAGGAGTGATTTCCGAATAGAGGCCCAGTGGCTGGTGCCAGAGTGCAGAGGGACATCCGCGGACCAGAGATGGGGAAAGGGGGAAGGAGGAAGGTTCTCCTCCCTGCAGCGTTTGGCATTTCCTTTTTGCCTCGGTGGCTTTCCTTCAGGGTTAGTGCTAATGAAACTTTTCTCCCCTCCCTTCTTTGATCCTCTTAATTTTCTATTGAACTGGGGGGGGGGGGGGGTGTCCACAGCTCAGGGGAGTTGGAAGAGTCCGGAAGAACCACTTGTTCTGACCCCAGTGGCTCTTGCCCCTCACCTGAGTCACTTGTGACTCAGGCAAAGGGTGACAGTTACAGTGGGGATTAAAGAGAAGCTCCGATGAGGCCCTAGACCTGGGCGGGTGGAGGGGGGAACCGTCAGGGAGGAGAGGAGAGGGAACCCACGGGGGTGGAGATGCAGGGCTTCTGCCCAGGCCCCCCTCCACCCCCCCACCCCCCCACCCCCCCGAGGTCGCCTGCCCCACCCGCAGCCTGCTTCCTGCCTCTCAGGCAGCCAGGGTTGTTCTCCTGCCCACGGTCTCCCAGCCCAAGGCCTGGCATGTGGCATGTCGCCACGGCTCGCACATGGGCAGCTGCAGCTTGTGGGCATGGGCATAAAGGGCAGGCGGCTTTGTGCGGGCACCCCCCTTCCTTGGCCCTATCTCACTCCATCTGCCGCCACCATGACCCCCCACCACAGGTGTTTTCAGAGTACTTCAAGGAGCTGGAGGAGGAGAGCATCCGCGACAACTTTGTCATCATCTACGAGCTGCTGGACGAGCTCATGGACTTCGGCTACCCCCAGACCACCGACAGCAAGATCCTGCAGGAGTGAGTGGGCAGGGCGGGGACCCAGGCCTGGCAACATCGCAGCGTTGATGTGGTCAGGTGTGGAGACAGGAGGAAGCGAATGTGCCTTCACGTTGGGGGCCGCCACCCTGTCTCCGGCTGTCCCCGGGCGGTTGTAGAGTCTTGGCCGTTCAGCATCCCCCCGAGCACGAGCAGGTCCCTGGTACCAGGTGGTGCGCTAAGTGCCTTGTCGTTAGGGAGTCACCTGCCTTTGTTTTCACTGTCATACATGACAGACGCATTCTTGTCGGCAGTCCTGCCCTGCCCTCCGCACCGGGGCGGGTGGATCAAGTCCCTCCTGTGCACCAGGCCCTGTTGCGAGTGCTTCACCTTCACTCCTTTCAGAGTGAGGGGCGCAGCTCCCCATTTTGCATGGCACAGAGGGACACTCGGAGAAGCCACGTCGCTGGCCCGCATCTCGTGCCTGGTGCTCCCCAGGTGGGATTGGGGTCACCAGCTTCCCCCCCTCCCCGGGGTTAGTGTCCTCTGCCCGCCCAGCAGGAGAGCAGTTCGTGCCCACTCCGGTTTCCTTGCCAGTGCGGTCTCCTTGCCCCCCCCTCCGCCCCCCGCAAAATGAACGCTGTGCGCTCATTGTAACTTGAATTTATTGGGGCTTTTTGGATATCGTAAGATATTCTTGTGTTAAACAGCCCAGGTGAAACCAGAGCCTGCCTTTTCTAGAACCTGCTACAGGGAGGGGCTGTTTCCAAAATGTTGGTGCCCCAAGTCCTTACTCTGGGTGTGGTCCCACAGGTACATCACTCAGGAAGGCCACAAGCTGGAAACGGGGGCCCCAAGGCCTCCAGCCACCGTCACCAATGCAGTGTCCTGGCGATCCGAGGGCATCAAGTACCGGAAGAACGAGGTGTTCTTGGACGTCATCGAGTCCGTCAACCTCTTGGTAGGCTTCCTTTCTTTTCTTTTCTTCGTTTAGAGAAATTTTGTCTTCTCTATAATTGAAATAAAAGCAGCTGGACTTTTACAACTAGCAAGGCCCTGAGAGACGTTTACTTTCTGTGTGACAGCTGATCAGCAGGTTTAGGCCACTCATTGCAGCTGGGGAGCCTGTTTTCACTAGCTTTTGTTCCTACTTAGAATCAATGCAGGCACATTGCGGTTGTTGCTGTTTAAAGCAGGGTGGAAAGTCAGAAAGCAAAGGCCTCTATATTCAGAGAGACCACCTCACTTAAGATTCATTATCATCCTTTCGGGTCCCATTCTGTACATTTACAAACACGCGCTGTCTTTCTGTAAAGCTGAGAGCATAAGATGTGGTTCTCCCACAACTTACTTCGTTATTGTTCGACTGTTTTGTGCACATTTGTTTTTTCCTTTGATGTAATTTTTTAAATTATCACTAAATAAAATTGACTTTCTTTTCCGTTAATTTTAGCACATGTACAGATTTTTGTAGCCCACTGCTATATAATCAGGATGCACATCCCCTCTAAAACCTCCCTCCTGCCCACCCCTTGGTAGTCCCACCCTTCCGCCTCCCCCCTGCCCAGCGGCCACCGCTCAGGTCCCCATCACTATCCGGTAGCCCCCCCCACTCCACAGTTTCTCTTCCCCAGTCAACCGTGGTCCAGAATCAGATGGTCTTCCTCCTGACTTGTCAGGTCAGCCACTGCATCATGCTACATCACAAGGCCCATGTCATTCACTTTGCTTTGTGTCATCATGAGGGCATTTTGTCCTCTCTCATCATTACAAGAGAAGGGTGGGTCTAGTACAATCAGATGTTTTGAGAGAGAGAGAGAGAAACCACATTCACATATCTTATAGTATATTGTTCTAATTGTCCCATTTTATTATTAGTTCATTGTTCATCTCTCACTGTGCCTCATTTATAAATTAAACTTTATTAGAAATATATGTGTATAGGAAAAAAAATATAGAAGATTCGGTACTGTCTGGTTTCAGGCATCCACGGGGTCTTGGAACGTATCTCCTGCAGATAAGGGATGGTGTGGGGGGACTTCTCTAGTGTCTTTTTGAGATTGTCCTATGAATGGAATCATACAGTATGTGACCTTTTGAGTCTGGCTTTTTCTACTTAGCATAATGCCTTTGAGATTCATCCAAGTTACTGTTGTTTATCGAAAGTTTATTTCTTCTTATATTTACTTACATTTATTTTATATCCTGAACCACACCTTGTTTATCCATTCACTGATTGAAGGGTTGTTTCTAATGTTGGGCGGTTGTGAATAGAGTTGCTGTAAATGTTTCACGTACAGGTTTGTGTGTAGACAGAAGTTTTCATTTCTCTAGGGCAAATACCCAGGAGTGGGATTGCTGGGTCATATGGTAAGTGTATGTTTAACTTTATAAGAAACTGCCAAACCATTTTCCAGAGTGGCTGCACCATCTTTTCCTTTTCACCAGCGGTGGATGAGAGTTCTGGTTGCTCCACATCCTTGATCAGTATTTTGATTTTCGCCATCCTAATCGGTGTGTTGTGTTAGCTCATCACGGCTTTAATTTGTAAGTTCCCTAATGACTAATGATAACCACCTCTTCATGTGCTTCTTTGTCGTCCATATACCATCTTTGGAGAAGTGTCTTTTCGTGTCTTTTGAGTGTTTTTAAGCTGGGTTTTTTTTTTATGGTTTTTGGATTTTGAAAGTTCTTTATATATCCTGGATACAAGTCTCTCATCAGATACGTGATTTGCAGATGTTTTCTCCCAGTCCATCACTTGTCTTTTCATTCTTTTGGTGCAGTATCTTCCACAGGACAAAAGTTTTTTGGGTTTTTTAAAAAGATTTTATTTATTTATTTGACAGAGAGAGACACAGCGAGAGAGGGAACACAAGGAGGGGGAGTGGGAGAGGGAGAAGCAGGCTTCCCGCCAAGCAGGGAGCCCGATGTGGGGCTCAATCCCAGGACCCTGGGATCATGACCTGAGCCGAAGGCAGACGCTTAATGACTGAGCCACCCAGGCGCCCAGGACAAAAGTTTTTAATTTTGAGGAAGTCCAGTTATCGATTTTTTCGTCTGTGTGCTTTTGGTGCCATGTCTGAGAACTCATTGCCAAACCCAAGGTCATATAGGTTTCCTCCTAAATTTCTTCAAAAAGTTTTATAATTTTATTTAGATCCATGATCAATTTTGAGTTAAGTTTTATATAAGGTAGGAAGTTTATATGCAGTTTTTTTGCGTCTAGAACAGTGTTCCAATATCATTTTTTGAAAAAACTATCCCTTTCTCCATTGAATTGCTTTTGTATTTTTGTCAAAAAGCAATTGGCCATATTCATGCGAGTCTGTTTCTGGACTCTTTTCTATTCCATTGATCTGTATATCTGTTCATTAGCCCATACCTCACTGTCTTGATAACTGTAACTTTATTAAGTCTGAAAATCAGATTATATGATCCTGCCAACATTCTTCCTTTTTCAAAATTGTTTTAGCTATTTAGTTCCTTTGTAAAAAAATTTTTAGAATCAGCTTATCTATATCTACAAAAAGATCCTGCTGGAATTTTGATTGGTATTGTATTAAATAATTCTATTAATCAGTGTAGGAGAAAATTGATATCTTTCGTATATTAAGTCTCAGAATCCACAAATACTGGATTAGTTAGGTCATCTTTGATTTCTTTCATCAACATTGGTAGTTTTTACCACGTTTACTTTTTTTAGAGTTATAACTAAGTATTTCATTTTTTTGAAGGTGTCATAAATTGTATATTTTTTATTCTATTTGGTAGAATTCACCTGTGAAACTATCTGAGCCTAGAGATATCTTTTTCAGAATTTTTTTTTTAAGAGAGAGGAGGGGCAGAAGGAAAGAGAAAATCTTCAGCAGGCTCCACACTGGGTGTGGAGCCTGACTCAGGGCTCGATCTCACCACCCTGACATCATGACCTGGGCCAAAATCAAGAATTGGATGCTTAACCAACTGAGCCACCCAGGCACCCCTTTTTCAGAATATTTTTAACTACAAATTTCAATCCTTTAATTGTTACAGGATTATTCAGATTTTCTCTTTCATCTTAGGTGAGTTTGGTAGTGTGTTGTTTTTAAGAAGCTGGTCCATTTCATCGAAGTCATTGAGTTTATGTGCATAGTGTTGTTTATAGTATTCCCTTATTGTTTCTTTAATGTCTGCAGGGTCTATGCTGATGTCCCCTCTTTCATTCCAGATATTGGCCATTTATGTCATATTTCTTTTTTCTTTGTCAGTTTTGTGAGAGTTTCATCTATTTTATTGATCTTTACCAAGAATTGGCTTTTGCTTTCATTGATTTTCTCTGTTGTTTTTCTGTTTTCAATTTCATTGATTTCTGCTGTTAGCACTGGTATTTTCTTCTCTGTGATTTGGGTTCATTTTGCTCTTCTTTTTCTAGTTGCTTAAGTTGGAAACTGAAGATACTGATTTGAAACCTCTTTTCTAATATAAATATCTAATGCTTTTAATGTCTAAGTAATGCTTTAGCTGCATCCCGTAATTGGTATGTTGAATTTTCATTTTTGTTCAGAAAAAGTTCAAATTTCCCTTGAGACTTCCTTTTTGACCCATGGATTATTTAACAAAAGTGTGTTGTTTAATTTTTAAATGTTTGCAGATATTTCTGTTACTGTCACTGATTTTTAATTTAATTGCATTATTATCTAAGAATATACTTTTTACACGTCAATTCTTTAAATTTGTTAAAGTTTATTTTAATGACCCAGAATATGATCTGTCTTGATGAATTTTCCATATGCACTTGAAAAAAAATGTATATTTTGCTATTGTTGGGTTGAGTGTTCTGTAAATGCCAATTAAATCCTCTTGGTTGGTGATGTTCAATTCTTCTAGCTTTTTTTGCTAATTTTCTGGCTACTAGTTCTACCTATTATTGACGGAGTATTAAAAGCTCCAGCTGTTAATTGTGAATTAATGTCTTTGCTTAGCAAATTTTGACATTGTGCTGATAGGCGCAAGCACATTTAGGATTCTTATGTTTCCTTGGTGAACCGACCCTTTCTTTTGTCATTATATAATGTCTCTAATTATCCCTGGTAATTTTTTTGCTCTGAAGTCTTTTTTGCTATTAATATTGTCACTCTAGAGTTCCTTTGATCAGTGTGTACACATTATATGTCTTTCTATCCTTTTACTTCTTTTTCTAATCCTTTTATTTTATTTTTAAAAATTTTGTTTTTTAGTAATCTCTATCTCCAATGTGGGGGCTCAAGCTCACAACCCTGAGATCAAAAGTACATTCTACTGACTGAGCCAGCCAGGCACCCTGTCCTTTTATTTTTAACTTACCCGTATCATATATCTTGTAGACAACATATAACTGGGTCATTTTTAAAAGGGTTTTATTTAAACTCCAGTAAGGTAACATACAGTGTAATATTAGTTTCAGGTGTACAATATAGTGATTCGACACTTCCGTACGTTACCCGGTGCTCAAACTGGGTCATTTTAAAAAATCTATTCTGGGAGTCTCGGTCTTTTAATTAATATGTTTAGAGCATTTATACTTACAGTAACTATTAATATGTTAGATTAAAGTCTACTGTTGTATTATTTGTTTTCTTTTTATTCCCTCTATTTTTCATTCCTTTGGGTTTTTTTTTTTTTTTTCCCTATCCTTCTGTGGTCTGTTTGAATATTTTTAGCATTCCATTTCATTTCTTCATTGTGGTCATTACTGTATCTCTTTGTATAGTTTTTTCTAGTTGTTGCTATAAAATGCATACTTACCTTTTCATCATCTACTTAGAATCAATATTTTATCACTTCAGTTGGGATCCAGAAACTTTCCTACCTCTTGATGCTAGAGTTGTTCCATATATTCATCTAGATACATTGGAAACCACATCAGACAGTGTTCAGACTTTTTAAAAAGATTTTATTTATTTGAGAGAGCAAGAGAAGGTGAGGGAGACAGTGAGGGAGAGCATGAGCAGTGGGGAGGGGCAGAAGAAGAGGGACAAGCAGACTCCCCACTGAGCAGGGAGCCTGGGATCATGACTTGAGCCAAAGGAAGACACTTAACCGACTGAGCCACCCAGGTGCCCCAGACAGTGTTAAGATTTTTGCTTTCAATTTTCAGACGTACTTGAAAGCAATCAAGAGGGGAAGAACAACAGTCTTCCACATAACCGAGACATTTGCCACTTCAGTTGCTTTCCCTTGATTTCCTGACTTTCCAGGTTTCCTTCTGGGAACATGTCCCTTCCACCTAAAAAGCTGCTTTTAGCAATTCTTTCGGAACAGATCAGCTTGGTTTTCCCTCATCTGAGAATGTCTTCATTTCACCTTCATTCTGAAGGGTATTTTGACTGGGTAACAGGTTCTGGGTTGGCAGTTCTCCTTTGGCACCTTGAAAATGTCCTGCCATCCCTTGGGGCTCCATGCTTCATGATGAGAAATCCACAGTCACTCAAACTCGTATCCCCTGTAGGTAATGGCTTGTGTTTCTCAAGATGCCTTCCAGATTTTGTCTTTGTCTTTCATTTTTAGCAGATAGATTATGATGTGTCTGGGTATGGTTATCTTTGGATTTCTACTGTTTGGGATTTGTTCGGCTTCTCACATCTGTAGGCTTATGGTCTTCTACCAAAATTGGGACATTTTCAGCCAGTGTTTCCTCAAATAGGTTTGCATCATTTCACTCTTTCTCCTTTCTTTTTGGACTCCAGGGACATGAATGTTAGACCTTTTGTCAGTGACCCAAGGGCTTCTGAGGCTCTTTTTATTTTATCCCACCTTTTTTTTTTCTTTTTGTTGTTTAGATTGGATGATTCCTTTTGCTCTGTCTTCAAGTTCACTGACCCTTTCCTGTTTTGTCCCCATTCTGCTATTGAGCCCATCCAGCAAGTTTTGTATTTCAGTCATTGTATTTATTAGTTCTAAAATTTCCATTTGACCCTTTTTCCTGTAGTCTGTTTCTCTGCTGAGACTTTCTATTTTAACATTTGTTGCCAGGGTGTTTGTGATTTTTACCTAGCTATTTAAAGTCTTTGTCAGATAATCCCAGCATTTGCGTCAGTGTTGGCACCTGTTAACTGTATTTTCCATGTGAGCTAAAGTTGTCATGGTTCTTTGTATGCCAAGTAGTTTTAGATTCGATCCTGGACTTTTTGAATATTATAATAGTCTAGGTATTGTTTAGATTATACCAGAAATGTCAATATTTGTGTTTCAGCTGACAGTTGACCTGGTTAGGTTCAGGCCACAAGTTGTAACCCCCAATCTGTGGGCCATGAGTATCAGTTCAGTTTTCAGTTTTCAAAGCCTTCATGCCATTTGCTATTTGAGCTTATCCGGCGTATGCTCCACCTGCTGGTCGGTCTGGGACTGTGCAGTTTGTCTCTCAAAGTCTTTGACATACTAATTAGGATCATAGCCACTCATGCCCAGTTCTAGAGCTCTGGTTTAGAACTGCATGGTTTGTTTCCCTGGACGCCTCATTCTTAGCTGTCTTTCTGGTACTTTCCAGCTGCTTGGGGCATCCCTTTTTGGTACTGTGACCACCTCGCTGGGGGCTCTAGATCCCCATTCTGTCATGCTTGTCTGCAGTGGGCCCCCGTCCTGGGTTTGCCCCACCCTCTGGGAATAGCAGCTGGGTTGCCTGGGGCCTGCGTGTGAGAGAACAGACAAAAGGGGGGGATTAGGGGATTTCTGTACTCCCTCTAAGAGGCAGGAGTTCCCCTTCTGGCCCTGAAGCCAGAGCTAGAGGCTTCCGTGAGCTCAGTCTGCACCCCAGTGCTCGCTTCCACTTCCAGGTTTCCTCTACACTTCCCCACGGAGGGGAGGCAGGGAGGGCGCTGCTCCTACAGTGGTTCTTTCCCGATCCACGATCCACCTGCTGCACCTTTCAGTCTTCCATGGTTGCCCAGGCACCCTGCCCAGGTTTGTCGTTGTAGTCAGTGGCAGGGAAAGAGGATGCAAGCCGACCCCGTGTCACCTGCAGCCTGCTTCGTCTTCACTTTGGAGATTACCATGACTGGGCCAAGCCCATCATGCGGCTCGCTCGGGTGTGCCCATTTCCAGCAGCTGCAGACAGTGCAGAAAGGAGCAAGCTTGTTCATCCTCAGACTTGTGTTTGGGATATGTCCCGTACGTGAGCGGGATTCCTGGAAGGGTGAGTTCCTGCTTGTGAAATTGTCGAGAGTGCTTCCCCAACAGATTCTCCCAGTGGACCTAATGTAAGCATATTTGCCTTCTTACTGTTTAAGTCATGGAGCAAGACAGTGGCCTCAGTAACTGCATGCCCCTCCTGTCTTGGGACCTTTGTCTGAATCGTTCATTGAGCCAAGAACATGGTCCCTCTAACTCTAGAGTGTCTTGGGGTAGAAAAGCAAATCCCAAGGAGCAGTTTCCAAATAGCTGTATGTGAAAGCACTAGGAGTTCAAGGTGTGTCCAGCCCCAGTGCACCACAGCATGTGTCTGTGCCCGAAGGACCCCTGATCTTCCATATACGGGGCAGCACGAGGTGGGTGTGGATATTGGAGACGTGTTGGAACACCATCTTCCTGAGTCTGATTGCAGAGCTGGCAGCTGAGTCAACGTGGGCCTCCAGATTCTGGTCATCTGGACGTAGTGATGTACTGAAAGCAGCTCAGCAGACATCTCTTCTGCGCCCACCCGTCCTGGTTGCTGCCTGCAGGGCTGAGATTAGCCTGGTGGGCTGCACGGCTTTTCTGCTCCACTACTGAGCCTGCCTTCCCAGCGTTCATGACCTCACATGTTCAGTTACAGAGGGCTGTGCAGTCCCTACTCCCCAGGAGGAAGATAGCCCTCCCAATCCAGGGGCAGTCACAGCTAGGAGCATGGAGGGCCCCCTGAGTAAGGCCGGTCAGAGTGCCAGAGCCTGGCCAGCCAGCGAGGGCCCATGTTGGCACGTGCTTTCTGAGGACCTTCTGCCCCCAGGCGCTGTCCTTGTGCTGGCCCAGCAGGGAGGAGCCCGACACAGCCCCTCACCAGAGCGGGGACAGAGATGGGTGGGCAGACAGAGCTGTCGAGAGGCAGGGGAGGAAGAGGTGGCTGCTGTGTGCTGTGGGGGCAGGGAGCTGCCTGCCAAGTGGGGACAGTGAGAGGCCATGTGGCCGGAGTATAGTGAGCAAGGGGGGGTGATGGAGCCAGACCGTGCAGGGCCTGCTGTCCTGTTGTGTGCCTTTCCTGGGGTTGTCATCTACTTGGTGCCTTAGTTCTCTGCCTCCCTCAGAGGCGGAGCGCTTGCGTGTGTGCATGTGGTGCTTTCCAGACACTCGAGTTAAAAGCTGGACAGATTCTCCTCCTCCTCTGCAGAGAGAGGCAACTCGGGCCCTGCACCATGTGAGTGTGGCTGGCCCCTCTGAGGAGTGGCCTGTGCGGCCCCGAGGCCCCTGCGTTTTGTAGCCCTGGCCCTCGCCTGTGGGTGTGGACGTGCTGATATGGGGTGGTGGTCACAGCTGTGGCCCTAGCGCCTCTGCCAGCCACCGTGCGGCCTCTGCCCTGTGCCTCAGTGTCCTTGTATCTAAAATGGGCGTGTGAAGAGGTGTTGCAGCAGCCTGGCTCCCTCAGGACAGTCTCAGGGCTTGCCTGGTGGCCTGCCGTGACTTATCGCACTCAGATGCTTCCTGGTCTGCACGTGAGGTAGAGGGTCACCCGAGTCAGCGCCCTGGCCTGCAGGCTGTTGAGGCACGCAGAGCCCCGCCTGGGGCAGAAGAAGGGCTCAGTCACTTACTGTCATGACTATATCTGTTTAAATACACGGTTACTTTGGATCAGTGGTATCAGACTTCAGGCACCCTGGGGAGCACGGAGGGGTCAGGGCCCTGGAAGCCCCATCTTTAGGAAGTAGGGGACATAGGCTGGGTGGCCTCAGGCCCCATATGGAGAAACAGATTTCAAGAAAAGGAAGTGTGGCCTGCTCCGAGAGAGGCCTGCCTATGTGGCCTGAGACCGAGAGGGCAGGGCCCATGTGTCGGCCCCTGTGGCCCTGCACAAAGGCTGGATGGGAGGAAGGTGAGGCTCACCCAGCTCGGGATGGTGAGAAGGGCATTGAGAATGGGGCAGCTGGGTGAGCAGGGACCTCCCCTCATGCCCACCTCACCATCCCCCAGGTCAGTGCCAATGGCAATGTGCTGCGCAGCGAGATCGTGGGCTCTATCAAGATGCGGGTCTTCCTGTCAGGCATGCCCGAGCTGCGCCTGGGCCTCAATGACAAGGTCCTCTTCGACAACACAGGCCGTGAGTACCCCGCCAGCCCCACGGCGTCCCTGTGGCCAGAGCGGGCCTCACGCTGAGCTCAGAGCGGCGCTGAGGGGATATTGAGCTGCGTGAGGGAACACACGGATCTCAAGCACTTGCTTCAGACACATTTTCACATTGTGGACAAGATAACTGTGAAAACTAATACATCGATACCTGGACATAGAAAATACAGAAGAGTGAAGATCCCAAAGTCAAGTCCCCTTACCACCCCCCGGGCCAGAGGACATGGGCCAGTGCCTTAGATGTTAAGTTCAGGGAGGGTCACGCAGCAGGTCCGAGACCCTGTGCTACACCATCTTGGAGGGAGCTGCGGGCTCAAGGTTAGGCCTTGTTCTCTCCTCTCCCTGCGGACCTCCTGTCCCCGGGTGGGGCGCGGGGTCTGGGCTGCTCTAAGGCTGTGCACAGTGGTTCCAGCTCTCACCACCTGGCCTGGACATGGCACTCGCTGTGCTGGGGCAGGGGCCACAGTGACCGCAGGGCCCGGCTTACTGAGGGTCTGTGTTTACAAACTGGACCGCCAGCCGCAGGAGCAGTGGCCGCGCCGTCGGACCTAACCTCCACGGCAGCAGGACTGAGGGCCTCTGTGGTGTTGGCCCATCAGGGCGGCTCCTGTCCCTGGCTGGCCCGGCCTGCACAGCTCCTCTGTGGGATGGAAAACCAAGACAGGAACTGAGAACCCATGGGATGATGGGGGCCAGGACGCACTGGGAGCCCTGAGCTGTCACCGTGCATCCCCAGCCCAGTCTATTAGTCATTCGGCAAATATGTCCTGAGCGGGAGCCCTGGCCAGACCCTGAGCTAGCTGCTGCGGACTCCGAGTGAACCAGGCCGCCCAGCCCTGCCCTCAGCATGTGCCCAGTGTCAGGATGTGACGAGGCTTCCAAGGGGCTGAGGAGGGACAGGGGAGATTGTCTGGGAACCTGGGCCCCTTGGCCTTTGTGACCCACAGATTTGAGGGGCAGCTCTGCTCTGCCAGGGGTGAGCCCCAGGCAGTGGAAGCGTTGCTGACAGAGTGACCCAGAGCGCCCAGGGTCTGTCCTGCCCTTACCCCTGCCTCTCCTCAGGTGGCAAAAGCAAGTCCGTGGAGCTGGAGGACGTGAAGTTCCACCAGTGTGTGCGACTCTCGCGCTTCGAGAACGACCGCACCATCTCCTTCATCCCTCCAGATGGCGAGTTTGAGCTCATGTCCTACCGCCTCAACACCCACGTGAGTGTGCCCACAGGCACCTGCCCCTGGGGCGGGCTTCCACCCAGACAGCAGTGGGCAGTGTGTGGAGGCCCCAGACAGGCTCCCACCTCCTCCCCGGTGGGTGGGAATAGTCCCCATCCAGGATGAGTCTCACATCCACAAGGTGACACCCAGGGTAGGCAACAGCTCCCACGGGCTGCCCAGGCTCCACAGAGCCCATGTTCGACAGCTTGGGGCTCTCAACTTTCTGAGGGGCTAGACCCCATTCTAGGCAGCCCCAGTGATGTTTTCTGCATTTTCACAGATGCCCATCGGTCTCTATGTCCATCCCGGTCTGGCTGTGGACTCCTTCCATAGGGCGTTGGCATGCTGGGCTCACACCTGGGCACATGGTCCCTTTCCCCAGGCCTCAGTTTCCCCTCTGTGAGATGGGCCTCTGTAAAATGACCATGCGTGAGTGCCACCTTCACTCTCCCCAATAGGTGAAGCCCTTGATATGGATCGAGTCCGTGATTGAAAAGCATTCCCACAGCCGCATCGAGTACATGATCAAGGTACGTGCCCGTCCCACACACAGCGTCAGCCTGGGCCACGGGCAGTAAGTGGGGGGCTGGTGGATGGCCCTGCCTGTTCAGGGCCTTTGGCACAGGGTCCTAACCAGGGCAGGGGCCCCATGGGGCTCTGTGTTCCCTATCCTGGGAGGTAAGGCCTGTGGCTGATGCTTGTGCTGCCTCACTGTGAGCCAGAGGGAAGGACAGGGAGCCCTGACGGTCAAGGGGACTGGAGGGCATAGGGAGAATCTCAGGTGGGTGAGAGGCTGTGAGCTGTGCCTGGAGGACTGGGGGTCGGCTTGGTGGGGCCCCCAGGCCAGGCCAAGGGGTGTAGGGCCCTGGTGGGAGCAGGTGGGGTGGGGGCTGGGTTGTCTGACCTGTGCCTTCCACAACCTTGGCTGCACTGGTCTCATCTCCAGGCCAAGAGCCAGTTCAAGCGGCGGTCAACGGCCAACAACGTAGAGATCCACATCCCCGTGCCCAACGATGCCGACTCCCCCAAGTTCAAGACAACGGTGGGGAGTGTCAAGTGGGTCCCCGAGAACAGTGAGATCGTGTGGTCCATCAAGTCCTTCCCGGTGAGCGCCCTTTTCAGTGGGATGCCCCTCTTAACTTCCACCCACACCCCACCTGCTCCCTGTGCCCATCACAGTACAGCAGCCTCGAAGGGCCTCGATCCCCACCTGGGGGTTCTGGGAGGCCAGCAGAGGAGAGCTGAGGGCTGGCCGAGCAAGGATGGAAAGCTGGAGCTGGCAGAGGCAGCTTGTGTGTGACCAGCCTATCTCCAGGATCAGGGCATCTTCCCCGCCGCCCTCTCTCCAACACTGGTTCAGAACTCAGCTTCCCTCGAGGGGACCAGACTGCCTCGAGGCCTGAGCAGTGTGGGTTTCAGGAATCCAGCACCAGCTCCAGGAATGTCGAGCACTTCATGCTGGCATAGCTGCCTGGCTTGTGTTCAGGATTTTCAGCACTGGAGTCTGGGTTTGCAGCAGAAGTGCCCAGAGAGCCTGGAAGGTGGATGTGTGTTCCCGTGCCAATTATGGCCCATTGCCTTTTTCTCATTATAAACAAGATGGAGCTCCTTTTTTTATGTCTGAGGGCCATTTGCATTTCTTTCTCTGGAAACCGTAGCAGCCATCTCTTGCTCATTTTTTTTTCAGGTTTGGTCATTTTCTTTGTTTCTGAGAGCTCTTTATATATGGGCAAGTTGAGCACTTTTTCTTTGATGTAAGTCGCAAATGGTTTTCCCCAATTTAATGTTTATCTTTTGGCTTTGTTTCTGGTAGTTTTTGCTGTGTGACCTTTTTTGATTGCTTCTTTGTTTCATTATTATTTAATGTAGTCAGATTTTCTGGTCTTTTTATTGCATCTGAATTGTAAGTCATGCTTTGAAAGGCTTCACCATTCCCAGATATAAAGGAATTCACCTATATTTGCTTCTAGAACCTGTACAGTGGCATTTTTCACCTTAGGTTTTAGGTGCTTTCAGAACTAGGTCTGGTAAATGGGGGGAGGTACGGGTCCAGTTTTATCTTTTTCCAAATGGCCATTCAGTTTTTGAACATCGTTTACTAAAAAGTCCATCTTCTCCCCTGTGGTTTGAAATGCCATGTTTATTAAATATCAGATTTTCACGCGGCATTAGATCTCTTTCTGAATGTCCTGTTGTCTCTCTGTCCACGCAGCAAGGCCATATTTTAACTCAGAGCTTTATTCTCTGTTTTAACATCTGATAAAGGCAGCCCCACCCCCACCCCCCCACACACACCCACATCACTTGTTTGTTTCCTGGTGATTCTTCCTTGCTTACTTGTTTGGTGTTCCTTATGAATTTTAGAATCAGTTTGTTTGCACTAAATTTATAAGTCGAGTAGGAAGAGCTAACTTCCTTATGAGGCTTTGTGCCTGTCTCACCTCAGTGCTTTGGGGGCCGTCTTCGTGTTTACCTTATACACCTCATATAGCCTCTCCCTTGGTTTAAAAAGTACTTTCATTGAAGTACAACATGCAGAAAAGTAGACAGATGAAATGTGGACAGTTCGATGAATTTCCTCAGGGGGGACACATTCATGTGCCTGGAACCAGATGAAAGCCGCAGAACTGCTCGCCCCATCCTCAGGAGCCCCCAAGGTTCCTGCCAGTTTGTCCGTTTCTTGTTAAGATGAGCCTAAGTCAGTGTTCTGGTGAGTGGGGTCTTGTCTTCCGCCGTGTCTTCCAGCAGGTAGCCACTGTTTGCATAGTAGTTTCACGCCCTGGTTCCTTACTGGGTGTCTGCTTTAGGGTAGTTTTTCTTTCAATTCCCGTGGATTTTCAGATATTCTTTTGTATCTTTTGCAGCCAGATGCAGTTTTCCCTTCTCCTCTGCTCTTCTTGGGCATTTGATGGCTCTGGTGCCTCCTTGCCTTGGCTGCTCTCTCCGGGGCCTGTAGTGGTGGTGGACAGTGGCCTCTGGTTTGCCCCCACCCGGAGACACCAGCCAGGTGCCCCCTCCAAGTGCGATGCCGCGTTGGGCCGTGGACTCGATCCAGCCCTACTTTACTGCGGTTTTGGCACAAATGGGTAACAGACTTACCCAGGTGCCCCTTCAGTGTCTGTCAGTTCAGGTCTGTCAATGGGTGGAGCTGGACCATCCCTGCATTCTGGTAAGCTCCACCCGATTGAGGTATCTTTCCTTTTCAATGCACCGTTGGATTCTATCGATAAGATTGTACATAACATTTTCACTTTGATAATCATAATGGAGGTTGATTTTTTTTTGGTGCACTCTCTGTCAGGTATTCGTGTTATACCTGCTTCGTTATTACTCTGTGTCCCGTCTCCATGCTGCAGAACCGTTTAAGTGGCCGGGACATCGTCTGGTCTTGAGAAGGTTGATAGAATTTGGCTGTGTGACCTTCTGGATCTCGACTACTTTCTCCATCTCTTCTCTGGAAATCAGGTCCTTCAGAGTTTCTATTTCTGTTGGAGACTGTTTGGGTAAATTATATTTCCCTTCAAAATTATCCATCCTAACCAGGTTTGCCAAGTTGGAGAAAGTGGTCTTTTTTTCCTTTTCATTCACTTATGATGGTTACTTCTTCCTTATTCTTTCTTCTTGTGTGTATTTGGGTCTTCTGTTTCCCTGGATAAGGCTGCCTAGTAGCTTGTCTTTTTGTTTTTTCTCTCCAGGTTTGTATTTTAATTTTGTTGTGATATTTTTCTGTCTTTTGTAAGTCTTTAATTTGCATTTCTTCATCCTTTCTTTGTTCTAATTTTTCAAGTTAGGTATTTTCTTTTTTTTTTTTTTTAAAGATTTTATTTATTTATTTGACAGAGAAACACAGCGAGAGAGGGAACACAAGCAGGGGAAGTGGGAGAGGGAGAAGCAGGCTCCCCGCAGAGCAGGGAGCCTGATGTGGGACTCGATCCCAGGACCCTGGGATCATGACCTGAGCCGAAGGCAGACGCTTAACGACTGAGCCACCCAGGCGCCCCTCAAGTTAGGTATTTTCATTTGATGATTTTGCTTTAAAATTTGTATTAATTCAAGATGTTCCTCTAAGCCCTGCCTTACCTGTGCAACCCATAGATTCTGACATGTAGTATTTGACTTGCTCATCTAGAAATTCTGTAACTGGATAGAGAGTTGGTTGTTGTTGTTTTTTTAAAGATTTACTTATTTATTTTAGAGAGAGCAAGCATGAGCCTGGGGGCGGGGCAGAGGGAAAGAGAATCTCAAGCAGACTCCCTGCTGAGTGTGGAGCCCAGCGCGGGGCTCGATTGCAGGACCCCGAGATCATGACCTGAGCTGAGGTCACGAGTCAGACGCTCAACCAGCTGAGCCACCCATGCGCCCCGGTGGTTCTTTTTAAATTTCCTAGGGGGTGGGCCTTCTGATTTTCATTTCTCCTCACCACTGATTCGGAGCACTAAAGCCAGAGAGTGTTATTCTTACTGTTTCTACTTCTGGGATTTCTCGAAGTGTCCACTGTGTGCTAACAGAAGGTCGAGTTTGTAAATACCGCAGGTGCACTGGGGAGGAAGACAAGGTTTCTGTGACCGGGGTAGGGAGCCCACGAGGTCTGTCGTGACGCAGTGGCGGTGTCCGCCCGGTCAGCGCTGCCTTCCTCTGGTTCCCTTTGCACGTCGTGTAGCATCTGCCTAACAGAGGTTGCCGCCCTGTTAGTTGGCGCTCGTAGACACTCATGACTATGATACCTTCCCTGTGGATTGTGGGACTGCAGCCTCTAGGACCGTGGCCCTCCCTTCCTGCCCTGACGGCAGCCCCTGCGGTGTTTAGTCTGCCCCTCGCTGGCGCGCCTTCACCCACTCTTCCTGCTGGCGTAGCTTTTGTCCACTTTCGCGGCACAGAGCTGTGTTTTGGTCTGTGCGCCAGCCTGTAGGTCTTTCTGGTCCGTGCGAGCATTAAACCCGTTGACAACGACACGATGGACCCAGGGTAGGGGAGCAGACTTCCACCACTCCGCTGGGAAGGCCCGCCCGTCTGCATGTGCTTTTGCTTTCATTTTCCCTTTTGTCTTCATGAGGCTCAGATTTGGGGTCTGGTTATTGTCTCATACACAGGCTGGTGGAGCTGATTTTATTCCTTTGCCGCCTGCTTTGTCTGCTGCTGGGACCACATTATTCTCCCCTCGTTGTGCCAGAGTCTTTACTCAGCACATGTCCCTGACTCGGGCAGAGCCCCCGCTCTCACGCTGGCCCTGGCGCTGGTGAGCAGACTGGCACCATCCCAGGGCGAGGAGCCTGAGCGCGGCCCTGGGGAGCCGGGGCTCGGCTCTGCTCTACCCGAGACGCGCAAGGACGGCCCCCAGCCCTGGTCGGCAGCCACTCCTGCCACAGCCCTGGGGATCAACAACTACAGGGTCCTGGGTGTGGCCAGAGCTGTGCTCTCTTTGCTCCCCACTGCTCTAGGTGAGACACACCGGGCCCCTGGACAACCAGACCAAGATGCCTTCCTCCTGTGCCGGACTGGGTTTCCAGGCCTTCCTGGCCCTGCCTCAGGCCCCATCTCTAGTCACTGCTCAGCCTCTGGGGCCAGAGCTGCCCCCTTCCGTACCCTCTGGGACAGGACACCAGTCCAACTCATCAGTCAGCCCCCGACCTCAGTCTCTTACTTTTGTTACCTCCCTCTGTTCACCATCCCTCACTTTGACCTTTCCCCCTGTGCTTGCACACACCGCCTGCTGGACGTTGGGCATGTGGGGTGTTCACTCGGACTCTGGCCTGGGCAGGGGCACGTGTCCCATGGTGGCATCTGCACTGTCTGTATGTCTGTGCCCCCTCTTCCTTCCTGAGGCCTGTCCTGTCAGGCTAGGCTTCCTTGAAGCAACTAGTCCTCCCTCCCTGAGAGTTTGTGAAACTCTTGATCCTTGGAATTCACTGGTTTTCCCCAGCATGCCTTTGATCTGCCCGGCTCAGCCGGCAGGACAGTCCGTGAAGCCTCGGGTAAATATAAGTGCGTTGGAGGATCTGAGACTCTGGGTGACCACAGCCACGCAGGAAGGGGCTCAGTGGCCAGGCCAGCAACCTGGAACTCTCTGGGGGTAGCTGTTGGCCTGACCATCTCTACCTCGTGTACTCCTCCAGGGGGGCAAGGAGTACCTGATGCGGGCCCACTTCGGCCTGCCCAGCGTGGAAGCGGAGGACAAGGAGGGCAAGCCCCCGATCAGCGTCAAGTTTGAGATCCCCTACTTCACTACCTCTGGCATCCAGGTACACGTGGCCGGGCTCTCCAGGGCCCCGGAGCAGACATGGGCAGGCCCAGGTGTCCGTTCCGGCTCAGAGAGCTGCAGACGACAGCTTAGGCGAGGGTGCTGGTCAGTCTGTCCCGGGGCCACCGCGGTGCTGCCCTGCTTCTGCCTCTCTCCACACCTGTCAGTTCAGACCTGACCCTGTGTTTCGGCTCCGAGCTCAGAGATTGGTTTGACCCCCAGAACTAGAGTCCGAGCCTCTAGTGTCCACGCACTTTGCCACCATGGGGCCTGTTTTCCTAGGCAGCTCCGGGGCAGATCTGTGAGGGGAAGTGAACTCTGGGTCCCCCTCCCCAGGAATCTGCTGGAGGGCTGTGCCTGGGAGTGCACACACACCCTGGCTCTTTTCCGCCCCTTCCAGTGTGACTCCTCCCTCCCACAGCGTCCACATGCTATGGACAGGTACCCGCCCCTCCCGCCCCCTCCCACTGCCCCGTGGGGGCCCATGCTGGGCCACTCCTCATCACACCACCCCGCCCCCCCCCCCCCCCCGGCCTCTGTGGGGAGTGGTGGGGGGACCAGGAGGGGACAGCGTGTACATGCTCAGGGCCCTGCTGCCTGTGCCCTATAGGTGCGCTACCTGAAGATCATCGAGAAGAGCGGCTACCAGGCTCTGCCGTGGGTCCGCTACATCACTCAGAACGGAGGTGCGTGCAGCCCACCCGTGCGCGCTACTGAGAGGGTGGTGCGCGTGGAGCAGCCCCAGGGTTGGGGGGCGGCCCCTCCCCCACAGGTACAGTGCAGAAAACCAAGGCCTCCCTCCCTGATTCTAGATTACCAGCTCCGGACCCAGTAAGGGGCCATGCAGCCAGCGCCCCCGGCCCCGGCGCTGGGGCTCCTGGCGGAAGCACCAGGAGGAAGCACCTGCCAAGCCTGCTGGATGGAGGAGGGGCACCCCTGGCCACAGGCCACCCTCCCGGCTCCTCCCGGGGACCCCTCCTTTTCCAGGCACACCTGCTCTGCCGTTGCCACTCTCATCTCTGGGTCCCTTCTCCCGGAAGAAGCTCATCTTCGAGAAGTCTTGTCTCTGCCCCCTGAGTCCGTTTGAGGGGAAGGAAACAAAATCTTTCCCTCTAGAGATCAAATACAGCCTTCTGTGCTGGTGAGCTCCCAGGCACCACAAAGAGGGGAAGTGCTCACCCGGCCGCTGGCCGCACACGGCCTCTGGCCAGGCTGGCCAGGCTGCCGTTTGGTTGCCATTCTGTTGAATGTTGTAGGTTCATGAGTGTTCCTAATTTCTGTCTCGTTCGTTCCTTGTTGTTCACGTGAACCTCACTGTCCGCACCTCCCACCCCTTGTCCTGAAGCTCTCGGGCAGCACTTCGTGAGGGCAGAGTGCCCTCCTCCTCAGCAAGGCCCACATGACACTGGGTTCCCTCCTGCGTCTGGCCCAACCCTGGCCCGCGCCTCTCGGCGGAGGCTCATTGCCTCTTGCCCGAGGCTTCAGCGGAGGGGCCTTCCCAGGGCCCACCGTGCCATGTGAGGCCGTAACTCAGCCACATCAGTGTTTGTCCCCCCAGGGAAGTGGTGTCCAGCGAGGACTGCTGGCCTCGGAGGGTTGGGGGCACAGGTCATCCACATCTGTGCTTGGTCACCCACCACCACCCTGCCTGTGTTCGTGTCACGATTACATTAAAGTCCATTACGGAAACACGCTGCCTGCCTTCCCTCAGACGGAGCATGGGGCCGACTCCTCCTGGGCGAGCAGGGCGGGGGCGGGGCTCCCATCACCCCCCGCCCCCCGCCAGTCTTCCTCCGTGTGCTCCTCAGAGCAGCGGCGTCCGTGTCCCCTTTGAGCTCATTTGGAACGCACATCCACAGATCCACCCTGACCTGCCGAGGCAGACTTCACAGGCTCCACGGATTCACGTGTGCGCTGGGGTTTGAGAACCGCTGCCTGGTCCACAGAGGGGACCGTGGGGGGCGCACAGGCAGGAAGCACCCTGTCTTCCCACAGCGGGCACCTGCCTCACCCCCCCCCCCCACCTCCTCCGCCGCCGCCCCCGCCTGGATCCCCCCCTCTTCCTTCAAGGGCTGTGCTCCCCTGGCCCTCTCCCATATCACCCAGCTCCCCCTTGGAGGACTGGTGGGCATCAGCCCAAGTAGGAGCTTGGCCTTTCAGCTGCATTGAGTTAAGGATACCACCCTGGCCCAGGGCTCAGGCCAGAGCTGCTGGAGGTACCCTTGATGCCCCCTCCCTCACTGCCCACACCCACATCCACAGCCTGGCCTCCCTCCAGAAGAGACCATGGGTCCAATAGCATTTCCCATCCTCACTGCCACCCCTGGAGGCCAAGCTGCAGCCTCCAGAGCCCCTGTGGGACAGACAGGTCATCCGCAGTATAGAGGGGGGGCCTCTGTTCCCAGCAACGCTTAGGACACAGTTGCCTGCAAGCCCTCCCGCTATTAGCGCATGTGTATGTGATGTTTAATTTAGTATATGTAAGAGACAGACTGAGAATGGGGCTAAGCATCCATCTCAAGAAGTCAGAAAAAAAAAAAAAAACCGAAGCCTAAGAGCATAGAAAGAAGGAAAAAACAGCAGACACGAAGGAAATAGAAAACAAACATTCAATGAAAAGCAGAACCACAAGTTGGTGCTTGTAAAAGATGAATGGAGTTCAAAAGCTGCTAGGAAGTTGAATCAAGATGAAAAGAAGGCACAGGTCGCTGTCACCGGGAATGAAAGATTACTACAGCTTTTCGAACACGAAAGAGGTTACAGCAGGACAGCCACCACCTCACAGGGCATGCAGGCCGCCCTGTGCCCCCAGAGCTCCAGCCACCTGGGGGAGGGCTGTCCTTGTCTAAGCCACCCAAAAACCCCGAAGGGGGAGAGGGATGCTGGGAGCGACTTTGTGCCAGCATCCTTGAAAATGTTAACTATCATGGGTAAATTCCTAGAGAACAAAACCTGACTCAAAAAGAGAAAAAAACCTGAGTAGTCTATGGCTACTAAAGAACCAGAACTGGTCAGAGCCCCGGGTCCAGAGGGCTTTATTAGGAGAGCTCTACCCAGCACTCAAGGGGAAAAAAGAGAATTGAACAAACACTCCCGGAGAGTAGAAAAATAGGAAACATTTCCTCACTCATTTTATGAGACCAGCATTTCCTCGAAACAATATGAAACAGGAAAATTATAGACTAATCTCACTGATGGCCATAGATGTGAAGATCCTAAATAAAATCGGAGGGGAATTGGCGATGTATACAAAGGACATAACCTTGTGTCTAAGGTTAAATCTTAGGCAAAATGGTTTAATGCTGGAAAATGCATTAATCGAATCCACTGCCTTAAAAAGAATAAGGAAGGAAAACATTCATGATCGGTTCAATAGGTGCAGGTAAAGGGTTTGATAAAATTAAACATACATGATCAAAAAGAATAACACATGCCAACTCCAAACTATTGACAATGGTACCCCCCCAAAATGAAGTACCTGGGATTAAATAAAAAAATACACAAGGCTCTCGAGGAACTTTATGGAGGGCGTTCAGGGAAGACCTAAAGGAGAGGGGGGGGCACATCCTGGTTATAGAATGGACATCTGTATCAAAGATGCCAACATTCCCTGTGGTCAGCAGAGTAACAGGCTCTCCCCCCCCAAAGATGTCTGCGGTCCCCAGAACCTGTGAATATGTTAAATTGCATGGCAAAGGGGATTAAATTTGCAGATGGAATTAGGATTGCTAATGGGCTGACCATATTGGGGAGGTTACCCTGAACCATCTGGTGGGTCCAGTGTAATCACAACGGTCCTTAATAGCAGAAGAAGGGGACAGAAGAGGGAGAAACAGAAAGCGGTGGTGTGGGAGGGACCCGGTCTGTGGTGGTTGGCTGTGAGGGTGGAGGAAGGCATGGGCTAAGGATGCAGGCCGCCTCCAGAAGCTGGAAAAGGATGAGACAAATTCTCACCAGAGTCTCCAGCAGGAAACAGCCCCGCTGACACCGTGGCTTTAGCCCCGTGAGACCCTTTCAGACCTCCGACCCCCAGGATTTAAGTTAATAAATCTGTGTCGTTTTATGTTTGTGATAATCTGTTACAGCAGCAATAGGAAACGAATAGACTTCAAAACTATGTATAGGTTGAAGGCATTCCCCTTCACAATCCCAGTCAGGTTTTTGTGGAACTTGATAAGCAAATTCTAAAATTTACATGGAAGGTCAGAGCCAAGAATAAGAATCTTGAAGAATAAAATGGGGCACCTGGGTGGCTCAGTCGGTTAAGCGTCGGACTCTTGATTTCGGCTCAGGTCATGATCTCAGTGTCGTAAAATCGAGCCCTGTGTCGGGCTCTGCATTCATCAGGGAGTCTGCTCGAGATTCTCTCTCCCTCTCCCTCTGCCCTTTACCCCGCTTGCGCGCGCTCTCTCTCTCTCTCTCAAAGAAAGGGATGACCTATTTGATTGGGCATCAAGGCCTACTTCATCAATAGTAATTAAGACACATACAGTGTGGGCGCCTGGGTGGCTCAGTTGGTTAAGTGACTGCCTTCGGCTCAGGTCATGATCCTGGAGTCCCTGGATCGAGTCCCGCATCGGGCTCCCTGCTCGGCAGGGAGTCTGCTTCTCCCTCTGACCCTCCCCCCTCTCATGTGCTTGCTCTCTCTCATTCTCTCTCTCTCAAATAAATAAAATCTCTCTCTCATTCTCTCTCTCTCAAATAAATAAAATCTTTAAAAAAAAAAAAGACACATACAGTGTGATCGCTTTAGAAGGAAGTTCAGAAACAGACTTAAGTGAAACTTCTTTAGGGATGCTTCCATCGTAAGGGGCAAATCTAAAGAAGAGGAAGTCAGAATGGGTCTACCTTGGGTGGCAGAGGGGAAGGCACAGGGGGCTCCGGGGTGCTGGCCACTCGGTCTTTCTTGAGTGGCTGGTGGTGACATGGGTGTTTGCCTCATAATTCTGTTGAACTGTATGTTTATGTTTTATGAATTTTACAGTAAGTTACAGTAACGATGTTTAATGCATCAAAAATCAGATGAATTTAATGCCACTTAACAGTTCCTGACAAAAAAAAAGATGGAAGACCCCCAATTCATTCTTTTAAGCAGCCGGCACTTGAATGCCAAAACCACTTAAGGATGGTAGAGAAGAAACAGTGGGCGAAACTTACTTACGAATAACAAAACTCCTAGACAAAATATTAGCAACCAGGATGGAGCAGCGGGTAAATAGTATCATATGCTGAGACTAAGCGGAGTTGAACCAGGAACATGAATGGGCTCCTCAGAGGCCACTCAATCCCTATAACTCATCCCACCACCAAACCAAACCATAGCCGTACGTTTGAGAAAAATGTTGCCACAACAGACGTCCCTAACCGACAGCAATAGGAGGGAGCAGCTTCCCTACGACAAACGATCCCATTTCCCACCAAGCATCAGAAAGTGCCCCTCTTGTGGCAGACAAGCAGGGAAGGAGGGCTCGCCTGGTGGCTTTTTCTCTAGCAACGCGCACAGCGGGTAAGAGGGGCCAGGACCCGGGGCCCCGAAGCCCCCGTGATGTGACAGGTGCAGCTGGGAGGTGCTGAATCTCACTTAGGGACTAGTGAAAGTGACGCTGTCACTGCCGTCCTGCCGCCCTAGCCCGAGTTCCATCATGCCCCTGCACCCCTCCTCGTACCGGCACAAACGTTCAAGAAGGCTCCCCGCAGCCCTGTAAGAACAAACAATGGGACCAGGGGGAGGAGGGAGGAGCAGCTGTGTGTCCATCCAGGCGAATATTCTGCTCACTCGGTGACCGGCCAGGGCTGGGTGTGCTGACACGGCCACACCCCACAGCTATGCTCAGTGGTTCCCACCAAAGCTGAACATTCACCCAGCCTGCGACCCCACAATTCCACCCTGGGCATCTACCCAAGAGAAGTGAGCACATGAGTCCCCGAAAAGACATGGACGCAAATGCTCACAGCAGCCGGACTCACAGTAGCCCCAAACTGGAAACAAACGGTGGGGGCCCCCCTCAACCCCACAGACACAGCGATGAAAAGGCACAGAGGCCCGCTCCCCGCCACCGCAGAACAGAGCGCAGGCAAGCATGGAAGCGTCTACTCCTGGGGGCAGGAGGCTGTGGACTGGAGGGAACCCTCTGGAATGATGGGAAGGTCCTACATTTTGATCTGGGTGCTGCTCCCGCTCGTGTACAACAGGTGTTGTAGAGATGTTTTATGAATTTTACAGTAAGTTACAGTAACGATGTTTAATGCATCAAAAATCAGATGAATTTAATGCCACTTAACAGTTCCTGACAAAAAAAAAGATGGAAGATGTCCGCAGAGATGGACATCTAACACACATGCACTTTACACAGTTCATGTGTGTGTGTCACACCTCAGTTCTTCAAAGCTTAAAAAATAAAAATACTAATAGTTAAAAATATAAACAATATTGGGGCGCCTGGGTGGCTCAGTCGTTAAGCGTCTGCCTTCGGCTCAGGTCATGATCCCGGGGTCCTGGGATCGAGCCCCGCATCGGGCTCCCTGCTCAGCGGGAAGCCTGCTTCTCCCTCTCCCACTTCTCCTGCTTGTGTTCCCTCTCTCGCTGTCTCTCTCTGTCAAATAAATAAAATCTTTAAAAAAAATAATAATAAACAATATTAATGAAATCATCCAATTGCAGGAGGATGTTGTCCTGTTATTTATATAAAGTTTTAACTCACATAAATCATGTTGCCTATGGCCAACAGTACATAATAAAGTATAAAGCACGTGAAGGAAGGACTGACTCCCAATTCTAGACAACGGTACGTTCCGAGGCGGGAGAGGGACAGCTGGAGACCACGTGCCTCCACTGCATCTGTCAAGTTCATTCCTTCTGATCAGTGGTGCATAAACGGATATTTGTTAAATTATCACCCATGTTTTTGTGATGGCCCATGATGGCTCTTAATAAAGATCACAGTTCAGATCATGTTTCTCCCCCGCTCAAAATCCTACCATGGCTCCCCAGTGTCCTCGAGAATAAAACCCCTCGTCCTGCAGGTCCAGCCCAGTCCCCACTCTGGCTTCCACTCACACCCTCCTTCCCTCTGCTCCTGCCACCCCTGCCTCTTTGCCCCAAGCTTGTCTCCCCCGCGGAGCCTCTGTACCCGCAGTTGCCTGTCCTGGTGCAGCCTTCTCTTGCTTGCCTTCTCGACACTGACAGTTCAACTCAAATGACATCTTCCCCCTGCCACTTCAGCTTGTCCCTATATGCAATTGTCCTTTGTCCCACATTTTTCTTTGTTCCCCATCTGCCTTGGAAGGCCCCCAAGGGCAGCGTCCCCTGTCTGGTTTGTCACTGCTGTGTCCCCAGGCTCCAGGGCCGTCCTGGGCTGGGACAGGGATCTGTGGACACGCCCACAGGTTCTGCCAGTCCTTGCCACAAGGGGGCGCCTACAGGTCAGAAATCAAACCTAGGACTAGGCCACTGGGAGAGGTGGGCGGGACAGGCCCTCTGAACACCGGGGTGCCCCAGACCCCTGCTAGCTCTCCTGGGGGTTCTCATTGCAGCCTGACTGTGACAGATGCGCAAGTGGAGGCTTGGAAAGGTCACAGAAAGGTTACAGGTTCTGAATGTGCCCCGATGGCCCAGGGGCATCTTCTAGGACCCTCTGGAAGAAGCTAGGGAAGCTAAAGATGGGGGTCGGGGGGACTGGGAGCTCTGATCTCGGGGTGGGGCCTGTGATCCCCACTGGCCACTCTGTCCGGGCTAGAAGGACCAAGTCAAGGCCAGTCAGGGATCAGCTGGCCCTCCCAGACTCAGGGAACCTCCGCTCAGGGAGATTGCCCAGTCCCTGCCTGAGCCTTGCAGCCCCCACGGTACACAGGGGGAACCGAGGCCCAAAGACAGGCCAGAGCAGTCCCCTATGCCCAGTGCTGCCCACGCTACCTGCTTCAGCTGCCCTCTGGGGTGGGGAAGGGGGCCTGGGGGGAGAGCAGCTGGGTGCTCCTCACCCACTTCCTTCCAGCTCCTTATTCAACAAACAGGGAACTGGGTCTGTCCCTCACCCAGGCTTTCCCGGGGTCCCCAGTCCAAAACTGAGCCCCACAGACCAGCTCCCCTTGCTGTGTGACCTTGAGCAGGCTCCTTTTCCTTTCTGGGACTATTTCCGTGTCCACGTTGGGGCTTCTGCAGGCCACTTGGTTAGAAGAGTCTCTTGAAGAAGGAAGTTCCAGGTTATTGTCAACCAGGTGGGAGCTCTTGGGTCGCCCTCTTTAGGGGCCACGATCCTTTCAGAAGGCGCAAAGACCACGGTGCTGCCGATCTGTCATCGTTTTTCAGTTGAGGCGAAGTTCACATGACATATAGTTCGCCATTTTAAAGTGAGAAATTCTGTGGCATTTAGGGCATTCACAGTATTATGCAACCACCACCTCTATCTCATTCCAGAACATTCTATCACCCTAAGAGGAAACCTGGTCCCACGAGCAGTCACTCCCTGCCCCCTGCCCCCAGCGCCCTGGCAACCACCCATCTGCTTTCTGCCCCTGCACCTTTGCCTCCGCTGGACACTTCGTGTAAGTGGAATTATACAGGGGAATCATTGTCCTTTTGTGACTCACTTCTCCCCCTCAGCAAAATGTCCTCAAGGCTCATCCACGTTGTAGTGCGTGTCAGTGCTTCACTCCTTTCTGTGGCTGAGTGATAGGCCGCTGTGTGGACCTGCCACGTTTGTTCATCCGCTCGTCCCCTGAGGGACGCTCGTGCTGTTTCCACCTTCTGGCCATGGTGACTAGGGCAGCCTCGAGCATGGTGTGACAACTCTCTTTGGGTCCCCGCCTTTGGCTTTTTGGGGTATAAACTTGGGAGTGACATTGAGGATCATATGGTAATTCGGGCTTAATTTTTGAGGGATTTCACTGATTTTTATAAGGTTAAAAGGTCATGGCACCTGGAAATACTGTGCCTGGAAATTTCTGGCAAGTTCTTTTGGATGAGCTCTTTCCTCTGCGCCCACCTGCCCCTCCCATCAGCCCCTGCTCTGCCCCGACTGACCACAGTCCTCCCAGGGACCCCAGCCCACCAACCCCCTGCCCGCCAAACCTCAGAGCAGTGACTATACACTGCTTCACATCCACACACCTGCATACTTTCTTTTTAAGATTTTATTTATTTATTTGAGAGAGAGAGAGAAAGCAGGGGGAGGAGCAGAGGGAGAAGGAGAAGCAGACTCTGTGCTGAGCGCAGAGCCCGACCTGGGGCTCGATCCCAGGACCCTGAGATCATGACCTGAGCCGAAATCAAGAGTCCAACGCCCAACTTACTGAGCCCCCCAGGTGTCCCTGACCCACACACTTTTAATGCTACTGATAGTTCGTGTATTTAAAATCTACCCAATTTTTTGTTCGCTTAAGTGACTATGTATATTCACTTTTGGATCGAGATTATAACAGGCAGCAAAATGTGTCCAATACTCAGATCTTGTATGAAGACTGATGCATGTTTACCTCCGTGTGTTCAGATCAACACAGAACACCCACCCCCATCCACCCCACCCCCACAGGCTCCCTCTGGAGGCCTCCCAGAGGGAACCACGGGGCCGTCAGCAAACACCACTGCTTCGTCTCCCCTGTTCTTGAATTTAGACAAACACAATCCCACAGTGTGTCCTGTTTCGGATCTGGCTGTTTTGGCTCGGCTCTGTGCCTTTAAGATTTGTCCACGTCCTGGGGCGCCTGGGACTCACCGGCACTTAGTGTTAGCAGACTTTTTCACTGCAGCCCTGCTGGGGGTGCTGGGGTTCGTGCACATTCCAACCCCACTGCAATCCGGACCACTGGCCATCGCTCAGGCGCCAGTGGTGTGAATCCAGTGGGGTGCCGACTACACCCCCTTGTTGAGCAGCCCCCTCTGCCCTTGGCTTCTGAGCCACCATCTCCTCCCGTGTTCTCCCAGCGCTCCATCTCCACCCCTCAGATGGATCCTTTTTCCACTTGACCTTGAAACAAGGATGTCCTCAGGTCCTCCAGCCTCCCAGGAGAAACCACAGGGTAGACGGGTCCCCAGAAGAACTCGGTGTCTTTCCTGACACCCTGCTCCTCATCCTCACTCTGAGGGGCCTCTCCTGCTTCAGCGAGCATGGCTCTGGCTATTCCAAGGCACAAACGGGAAATCGAGGCTCACCTTCCTCTATATCAATCAGCGATGTTCCTGTTCTTTGCACCTCCTGAATCTCCCCTCCCCTCCCACCTCCCCTAGCCCAAACCCCTGCACTGGCTGAGCCCAGCTTCTTACAGCTCCCAACTCCCCAAGTTGGCACGTACCCCTTCGTCCAGCCCACCAAAGGGATGCTCCTTAACCACGAGGTGCCGGCTCACGGCGTTTCACCAACTCCCCAGCCTTTGTCCCCTGACCAGGCCCAAACCCACAGGCAAGTCCTCACCCCACCCGGCTCCTCTGCCCTCTCCAGCCCCTCCTCACCCTCACTCATTCAGGTATTTATTGAGCACCTGCTGTGTACTGGGTCTTGTTCTCAATGCAGGGAGACAACTAGACTGGACAAAACCCCTCCCCTGGGGGGGCAGTGGGGTGGGGGTGACAGATATCTCCATGCTCGTGGCATGTGGGGGCCGATGGGAGCATGGAAGGTCTGGCCCTGGCACGAACTCCCTGTGGAGCCTGAGGCTTGGGACAGGGGCAGAGGCTTGGCGCCCAGGGTTAGAGCCACAGAGGGTTTTAGGTTCTCACGGCTTCCCCTAGCAGCTGATGGGAGAGGGGAGAGCTCAGGCGGCAGGGAAGCTGGGGGCCAGGGGCGGAGGGCGATGGAGAGAGGAGGTCAGAAGTGGGGTGTGGTCAGAGCGCAGAGAAGGCTTGCAGACAGTGGGGCTGCCGGGCAGCGTGGAGGAGCCTCCCCCACCCTCTGGGCAGCAAACACATCCGACCTGGGGATTCGGTTCCTCAAAATTGCCACATAGGCACGTGGGCACACAAGGGAGCAACATGCACGCAGAGATGCACACACAACACACGGACACACACACAGCACTCAGCACACACACCAACGCAGCCACACAACAGACAGATAGACAGGCCTAGCACACATAAACACACAACGAATCACGTAACGGAGACACGAATACAACACACAGACACACACGCTCGTTTTCCAAGCTGGCCTTTAGAAGGACAATCTTTTCTGCCCCTCCTGCTTCTCCCCGGAGGGCCCCCAACTCCCCACTCAGGGCCAGGCCGGGTTCAAGTGTCACTGAGTCGGTCTAACGTCCCTCTCTGCGCCTCGGCTCCCCACTCCCCAACCCCTCACCCCAGCCTAGCTTCACTCCTTGACAGAGATAGACAGACACTCCAGCTCCAAGGGGTCAAGGATGAGCCAGAGGAAGGGCTGCGGGATGCAGTGGCAGAGCTAGAATCGACCCAGGAGATCAGGGAGGGCTGCCTGGAGGAGGAGGCATTAGTACTGGGTTTTTGCAGGTTGAGCTGGAGCTTGCCAGGGGGCTGGGGAATCCTCTAGTCAGAGGTACACCCCAGCAACTTCCTCTAGTGCAGTCTGAGCCCACAGCAGCTCCAGTGGGAATGATCATCAGTCTGGTTCCTCTTTTTTTTTTTTTTTTTTCAATTGTGGTAAAATATACAACCTAGGAGTCACCATCTTTAAGCGCAGACTCCAGGGCCGTGAAGTACCATGCACATTGTTGTGCATCCATCACCACCACCCATCTCTAGAACTTGGTCATCTTCCCGAACTGAAACTTGTGCCCATTAATTAAACACTAAGTCCCCACCCCCTCCCCCAGCCCCTGGCGCCCACCATCAACTGTCTCTGACTCTGACGACTCCAGGGACCTCCAGGAAGTGGGATCGTACGGTATTTGTCCGTTCGTGACATGATTTCATGCAGCACAGGTCTTCCAGGTTCATCCACGTTGTAGTCTGTGTTAGAATGTCCGCCCTTTTTAAGGCTGCATAATATCCCATTGCATGTATGCACCACGTTTTGTTCACCCATTCATCGGCTGCAATTCTATTTTTAATTTTTGAGGAACTGCTGTAGGATTGGCTGTTCGCTTTAAAACCGGTGTTCCTCGGTCGTCCCATCTAAGACCCACACAGCCCTCTCTGTCCCTACCTCAGTCGGAAAAGTGGGGGCTCTCCTCCACTGGGCCCTCGCTTGTTTCACTCATCCCTCAGATCCCCTCTGAGAGGCACTGACTGCTACTGAGCCCATTTCACAGAAGAGATCTGAGATCAGAGAGCCAAAGGGACATGCCCAGCATCACTCAGCAGGTCCCAGCTCCTGAGACCCACGGTCTGGGAGCTCCCTCTCCCTGCCAAAGCTGAGAACACTCCCAGGCCCCTGGCGGTTCCTGTCCAGCACCCCCTGCGCCCCCCACCCCCGCCCCCCTGGCTCAGACGCTGAGAGCATTTCCCAGCCCACTCCTGGCTCTGCTCCCTTCTGAGAGAAACAGGTTGCCGCTGGCCCAGAAGGCCCCGGGTGGAGGAGCCCGGCCACGTGAGTGGCTGCGTGCGGAGACATGGGATCACGTTGCGGCCCCCACCACACCACCGCTTGGGAAGGGAGGGACTGTGGGTTCCAGACGCAACAGAGGGGACCCGGGAGGGGTGGAGGCCGCCGAACCTGAGTGGGACCTGGGCTTTCAGGCCTCAGTCCATCATGTGGGAAATGGGCTCATGGTGGCCCTTGCCTCTCAGGGAGGCGTCTGCGAGGGGACTTGAGGACATTGCACGGAAGGCCCCAGCAGGCTGGGAGCGTGGACGCACTCTGAGGCACTGGTGTAGACATGGACCCCACCCAGCTCCAGCAACTGGTCTTCCCATCAAGCGCTGATTGCGTGTAACGGGGGAGCCCGTCCTACCCGCAGCCAAAAAAATCAGAAGACAGAGAGTGCAAAGGTTCACCACTTAAAATTTCTGAAACCATCCCTAAGAAATTGCCACATATTTTTTCAATCTTTTTTTTTTTAATTCAGGTGAAATTCACAACATGAAATGAACCATTTTAAATTAGGTGGACAATTCAGTGGCATTTTGTGCGTTCACAAAGCTGTGCAACTACCACCGATATCTAATTCTAGAACATGTCCATCGTCCTGAAAGGAGACCCTGTCCCCGTTAGCAGTCTCTCCCCAGCCCCCTCCCCCAGCCCCCCAGTCTGCTTTCTCCTTGGATCTGCCTGTTCTGGGCCTTTCATATACATGGGATCTTGCTCCACGTGGTCTTCTGTGTCTGGCTTCTCTCACTCAGCATGATGTTTTCGAGGTTCGCCCACGTCATAGCCTTTGTCAGGGCTCTGTCCCTTTCTATGGCTGAGTACTATTCCAGTGTACGGATGGGCTGTGTTTTGTTTATCCATTCCCCCGACAGTGGGCACTTGGGCGATTTCCGCTTTTTGACTGCTGTAAGTCGTGCTGCTGTGAATATTCACGTACATGTATTCACAGAAGCCCCTCTGACACGCAGCTTTGCGTCCTCCCACCAGGCGGTCGCTCAGGCCCCGCAGAGACAGTGCTGGTTTATTGAACAAAGTTCCACCTTTGGCTCACATCTCTTGAAAAACCAAAGGTGCCCTCACCTCCTTCCCCACAGATCCTTCCTGTGTTGTGCACAAAAGCCCCAAACCTGAGCCAGCGAGGGAAAGACGGGGTGAGCGAGTGGGGGCTGGGGCCTCTTGGGTCAACAGTCCTGGGCTCTGACACCTTGGGGGAGCCTTGGCCTCTCTGAAGGCAGTGAGGGTGTGGACAGCCTCCCTGAAGCCACAGGACAAGACAGAGGCAGGGCCAGAAACCCTTTCTCAGACCCCAGCCGGCACCTGGGGACTCACTTTTGACCCCAGCCCCTTCTTTCCCGGTGGCTCCGGTCAGAGCCCCAGCCACCAGGACCTTGAGACCCCTCTCCAGCCACCGCAGCGGAGCTGATGTGACCGAGGTGAATCAGAGTGTGAATGAAAAGAATAACATTTAATTTTGGCAAATCAGGTCATAAAGCAGCGTAGGTGCAGCGAATTCATAGGACACAGAAGGGCGAGAAAGTGTGTCACACCTACACCAAGTCAAGCATGTGGAGTTATTAAGGTAGGCCACTGGAAGCCACGATAAAATCGATTTTGAAATCTAAAAAGTCCCCGAGGACCCGGGGTCCCAACTGAGAGGGGACATGTCTCTCCCTCCACCCCCCACCCCCAGGAGCTCAGGTCTTGGGCAGTGGGTGTGAGACGAAGAGCCGGGTTTCAGAAGCATAATTTCCTCTGGGAATCTGAGTTTCCTTCTCTGCAAACTGGGGAGCGTGGCACTTTGATTTCAAGCATTTGCTCACAATGTTCCCTCAGCCTGGCCATCCCTTCCACGAGTTCTGCCTGGGGAGCTCCTACACATCCGTTAAACCCCAGCTATGACTCCCCTCCTCCAGGCAGTCGTCCCAGATGGACCCCTGGGTCCCTCCAGCTGAGCCTGGATGCTGCAAGGCTAGGGGGTGTCTGTGTCAAGCTCTGTCTTCCCCAGACATGGGGGTCCTTGAGGGGCCAGGCTGGAGGGCCGGGGGTGGGGAGGGTTGCAAGAAACTGGAGACACCACCATCCCCACTTAATGGGTGAGAGGAATTTTGAGACGGGCCCAACTGCCCAGGGTCACACAGCCATTTAACCCCAGATTCACAACTCAGCTCTGGAGCAGTTGGACTCCGTGTATAGTGCTCTTTCCCAAAACATGTGTTGGCTGAACAACCCACCACCTGCCAGGGGCTGCTCGCCCTGACCCCCTCCGGGGTCCCTGCAGCTCCTGTTTGGGCCAGAACAGCCTGTCCTCTGTGTGTGTGGTGGGGGGGCTGTCCTCCCAGTGGCCCCAGGGTCAGAGATAAGGCCATTGGGCCCCGCTATCGGCAGGAAACATCTTGGCAGGACAGGAAGCCACGGCATTGGCCAGCCGCACCCTCGCCTGCCTCGGCCTATCCGCGGCCAGATATTTTGGGAGCCACTATATAAACCCCGACTCAACTCCGAGCTGTTCCCGGGGGAAGCCTGAGCCTTCACGTTCCTCGGCAGCCCCTGCCACCCCAGCAGGGACACGGGCACCTGGGGGCCCAGAGTGGCGGGGGCAGGTGCCGGCCGAGCGCTGCTGTCCCCTGGAGCTCCCCCCCTCCCCGCCAGCTCTGGATCCAGAAGACCCCTGTTGGGTCCTGGGGCAGCCACTTGCTTGCTGAGTGACCCTGGACAAGTGTTTTCACCTCTCTGTGCCTCAGGTGCCCGTCTTCACAGCCTTCCCTTGGTCCTGTCCCAGGAAACACGGATGTGCCTCCTGAAGCTTCTGGGCGGGACGTGGCACCTGCTCACACCTACCTGGCAGGGCCCAAGAATCTGCATTTTAAACTAGCCTCAGACTGAGATCCTCATACAAGCCCAAGCTGCTCAAATTCAAGGACATGCGACTGGCCCAGTCTCCCCGCTCTCCCAGGCTTCTCCTCACCTTCCCCGGCCCAGCCCCCAGCCGGACCCTGCACAGGGCTGGAGCAGAGAGACCACACTATGAGGATGTGGCTGTAGACATCCTCGTTTTGCAGAGGAGAAAATTGAGGCCCAGAGAGGGGAAGGCATTTGCCTGAGGCCACACAGCAGAGCGGAAGTAGGGGCGCATCAGAACCCAGGCCCAGGGCCCCTTCCCGCACCCCATCCCCCTCACAGGAGGCTCGGCGGCGGGGGGGAGGTCAAGGGCAGCTCCTGGGGTCACAGGCCAGCCAGGGGCAGGCCTGGGATTCAAGCTCAGGTTCACCGGCTGCCCACCCCCACCCCTGGTCCCAGGACAGAGCCACCCCAGGCCCAGTTGCTACTGCTCAGGGGGATGACAAACATGCACATTTCACCCGGGACAGTAAAAGTGAAACGCAGAAGTGAAATAGAATACTCAAAGAGCTCAGTGGGGCTTGGAGTCGGCTCCTGCTCTCAGACCCTCAGCCTTTTCCTGGTGAGAGGTGAGGGGGTGGGACGGCAAGCCAGGCGGGGGAGACCAAGCGTGGTTATGTAAATGGCCAGCCCAGCACCTGCGGGCGAGTGGCGGAGCATGCCCAGCCGTCCCCACCCCGGGCAGCTGCAGCCGGCGAGAGGGAACGACTGTGCCAGATATAACCCGACCTGAACTCCACCCAAAGCCAGTGCTCCAAGCCAGGCCTGTACCTGGAGAGCTGGTTTTGGCTAGATGACCCGGGCAGGTCATCCCATTTCGGGACTTCATCTCCCCCCAAGAAAGGCCTCAGTGTGGCTATGTGTCCCCGAAGTCCTCCCTGCCTACCTCTCTGCAAGGCCTAGTGGGGCGCAAAAGGCAAAGCTGCCCTGTCTTGGTCAGCCTGGGTTCTGAGCTTCTGCTTGGTTTGCTGCCAAGGGGGCACCGGGGTGGCATCTCTCTCCTGACAGGATGCTCACTACCACTCGAAGCAGCCTGCTTTATGGCCTAGAAACTGGCTGATGAGAGTTGGTGGCTCCCTCTGAGTGGGCCCCCACCCCACCTTGCTCTGCCATTGAGCCACCTGGAGCAGGTGACAAGGACCTGGTCTGTCCTTGTCTAGTTAAACACCTTGAAGCCTCCAGTGCCCTCCCCCAGGGCACCACTCAGAAGCACACACACACACACACACACACACACACACACACACCCCTACCGCAGTGGTTGGTGGTCTTCCCTGAATCCTCTGCCATATGTCTACCCCCTTCCAAACGGGCAGGGGCAGCTGCCTGCCTGCTCTGACCAGCCCAGCATGAGGAAGGAAATCACCTCCCTCATTCTAGAGTCTATCCTCTATTAATGCAACCCACGAACCCAGCAGCTTATTGAGCAGCTATGTCACGAACAGAGGGCCCCTCATGTAATCATTAATCATCAATTCAAAAGGGAGCTTTATCAGGAAAGGGTGAGGCTGGGAATGTTCTCTTTCTTGATCTAGGTGCTGGTTACATGGGTGTGTTCACTTTGTGAAAATTTATTAAGCTGTATATGTGGGATTAGGCATTTTTGTGTGTCTGTGTTATTCTTGAATAAAATGCTGAAGAAGAAGGGAAGGAAAGAAGGCAGCCTGACATCAGGCCGACACCGGCATGCGAGCAGGCAATAAGTAGATTGTTTGGGGGCATGGGTGGATGCAGGAAGAGCATCCCAGGCGACAGGCACAGCAGGTGCAAAGGCCTGGGGTCCTGAGGGAGCCTGATGTGTTTAGGGATCTGGCAGAGGCCCGGGTGGCTCAGGTGGAGGGCACGGACTGGCCGTGTGGAGCCTCAGAAGCCACGGTCGGCCCGGGACCCTGCTCCAAGGCCAATGTGATCCCACCAAGACGTTTAAGTGGAGGCTGACGACGAGGGGTGGACACGTGTAAAGACCATCAAAGTCAGAAACAAGAGCAAGTGAGAGGTGCTCAGCCCATTTGCCATAGAGGGAAACTGAGGCCCAGTGAAGCCAGGCTGCTGGGCTCCATGTCAGGTGGAGCTTGGCCTGACTCCAACGTCCCCACGCGCTAAACCCCCCCTGGGTTTGAGTCCCAGTCCGAGCTTGCTGGCTCCTTGTCCTCTGGGAATTAGGGGTCTGGGAGGGGGAAGGGAGGTCATCCACTGCAGGGGGCGCTTGGTAGGCAGTGAGTCCAGCGGGCCCGAGGGCGCCCGGCCAGCCCCGGGGGAGCATCTCAGAGCCCGGGACCTTGGGGGTGGCTTTTCCGAGAAGCCCGCAGCCGAGGAGGAAACCCTTTGCCTGCAGTGGTGGGACGGTGGTAGCACCCCTCAACCTGCCCCGAGAGAGATACTGCACAGCGGGGACAAGGTAGGAGTTTTAAAAAGAAGACGTGTCCCAGTGATGCAAATTCAGGCCTATGGGAATAAAACCGAAGCAGAGAAGAGAGACCGACGGAGGAGCCGTGAGTCAGGGGATGCCCAGCACCAGGCGGCCGTGACCCTGCCTCCCTTGCCTGCTCCTTGCTGCGGCTCTGGGACCCCACTGCCACCCCGTCACCCTCCCTGTGCTCTCCACGGTCACCTCACTCATTTGGCTTCTTCTGTCCACTGGCCATCTGCCATCAGTCGTCGGGAGGGCAAGAGCTCCTTGGCTGTTTCCCCATCCGATTTCTGGCTCCCAGCCTGGACCCTGGCACCGGGAGGTGCTCAGTAAATATTTAATAAATGAATAAATGGTGACAGGTCAGCTCCCCATCTTATCTCAAGGGGGGCTTTATCAGCCTGGGCTCGCACCACGGCAGCCGCCCAGAGCCCAGCCTGGCCTCAAAATTCCAGCCATCAGATTTCTGAGTCCCGGTGTTCTCAGCTAAACCCCGGGTCTGGGGTGACGCGTCTAATGGGGGTTCCATAAACGGTCACGGTCATCCCCCCTCGAGACCCATCTTGCATCCCTGCTGACCTTGGGATAGAGTTCCTGTCCATCCCCCCTGCCCTAGAGAAAAAGAGGGCAGAGGCAGCTACAGGGACTTGCTGGGGGCTGGCTGGCTCCCCCACCTCAGGCTCTTTCTAAGAAGCCAGTGGCGATAACATTCCCCCAAAACAGGAACCAGTGTGCTGGGCCCCGTGTTGCAGAAACCTCCAGTGAGGCTGACCTCCACGCACAGCCTGACCCCACAAGCCGGCTTCAGGGCCCACTGGGCACAGCTTGGAAAGATTTTTATGTAAAAGTGGCCAATGCAAATCCAGGGGCCCAACGACCTCGAAAGGCCCCACTTCCCCCTTTACCACCTTAGCCTGGGTGGCGGCCACCTGCGTGTGGTGGTGGGAGGGCTGATGGACAGCAGCCTGTGCCCACCCTGCTCCGAACTGCCCCGAGGGCCCAGGACCCCAAATCTGCCCTGGTGGCTGGGCCAGAGGGAGGGGGAGGGGACAGTATGTGAGGGCCCCCCAGCACCCCCATTTGGGGGTGAGCACAGAGGCTAACTCTGATTTTTATTTTATTTTATTTTTATTTAAGTTCTTATTTTCATTTGATTTTTTAAAGTTGAGATAAAATTCATATAACATGAAATTAATCATCTCAACCACTTCCAAGTGCACAATTCAGTGGCCTTTAGCACATTCACTGTGTTGTGCAACCATTGCCTCTATCAAATTCCAGAACATTTCCATCACCCCGAAAGGAGACCCCATCCCCACCAACAGTCTCCCCCTCCGCCGCCCCCAGCCCCTGGCAGCCACCTTCTGTCCCCGAAAGGAGACCCCATCCCCATGAACCATCTCCCCCTCCACCGTCCCCAGCCCCTGGCAGCCACCTTCTGTCCCTGAAAGGAGACCCCATCCCCATGAACCGTCTCCCCCTCCACCGCCCCCAGCCCCTGGCAGCCACCTTGTGTCTCCATGATTGGCCTGTTCTGGGCACATCACAGAAATGGGATCCTCCAACAGGTGGCCTCTTGTGTCTGGCTTCTTTCACTCAGCACGATGCTCACAAGTTTCATCCACATTGTAGCGTGTGTCCGGGCTTTGTTCCTTTTTACGGCTGAGTACTGTTCCGTTGGGCAGATGGACCAAACACAGATGGACTGTGTTTCTGCTTTCATCCTTGGTTGTTTCCACTCTCTGGCGATAGTCAATAGCGCTGCCAGGAACACGTGTGTTCACGTTTTTATGTGGATCCCTGTTTTCCCCTCTTGGGTCTACACCGAGGCATGAAGTTCTGGGTCAGATGCTAACTCTATACCCAACTTCTGAGGGATGGGTAAATTCTTTTGTGCAAGGTAGAATCATTCTACATTCTCACCTGCGATGTGGGAGCCTTCCAGTTTCTCCATGTCCTTGCCAACATTTGCTCATGTTTGTCTTTTTTATGATAGTATTCTAGTGAGTGTGGAGTGGAATCCCCTGTCTTACAGACAGGGAAACTGAGGCTCAGAGAGGCAACCCATGTGCCCAGCAAGAAAACTCAGCTCCCCAGACACGAAGACAGAGTGATGTGGGTGGTTCCCCGGGAGAATGGGCAGACGTGCTTTGGACAAATCCCCTGAGAAATGAATCCAAGCCCTGGACGGGACATTTCAGGCTGGAGGCTGTCCCGCGTCCAACAGACCAGAGGCCCAATGGAACCTCCTCCAGGAACCCAGACAGAGCCTCCTTACATGCCCCCGTGGTGGGGTACTCACTATCTATAGGGGCTGTATCCTGGGACCTTCGCCCCACACAGCTCTCAGGATCAGGAGATTCTTCCTCAGATGGAGTCTCAATTCTCCCCTGGTCCCCACCAGCCTGCCCCCTGACCTTGGGGACCTCCTGCTCAGGGGCAGCCTCACCAAGGTCCACAGACACCACCCAGCCCCCTCTCAAGCTATCACAGCTGGGTCTCCGATACATAAAATCTATCTTTTAGAAAACAGCTGAGCAACAAAATGCACTGTGGGATCCTGGAACAGAAAAAGAACACCAGCGGCAAAGCTGGTGACGTTCAAATAAAGCCTGGCATTTCATTAATAGTAATGTGAATGCACCAGCGTTGGTTCCTCCGATTTGACAAAGGTACCCTAACAATGTCAAACGTTGATGGGGAAAGTTGAAAGGAACACGTACAGGGCTCCCTGGATTGCCCGCGCGACCGGTCTAGAAGCCTAAAGTTATTCCAAAATAAAAAGCTTGAAGAGTTCACTGGGCATGAACACACAGCAGCACCCAGAATCCCATAGGGGGAGCAGAGAACCAAAATCTCGGAATACGGGATTCTGGTGACCTGCTCCCCTTGCTGTTCCCAAAGGCCCTGTTCCATCCTGGACCACCCCTGCCCTGACTTCCCCAGGAGCGAACTCTTCAAGCCTCCCACTGACCTCCCCCAACCCAAATCAGCCCCCTCCGCTCCCCACATCTCCTCTGGACTTTCTTTCACAACGGTTCACAACTATTTACTACGCAGCTGTGGGGGTGGGAGGGGTATAGCAGGGGAGCAAGACAGACAAGATTCCTGCCAATGGGGAGAGAAACAATAGACGTACAAACATGCAAATCACACCAGATAAAGCCTTCGTGATACAGAAAAATGAGTCAGGAGAAGGAGGTGGGTGGGACTAGAAGGGTTATTTTAACCAGGAAGGTCCAAGAGAGGCCTCCTTATCTGAACTCAGACCTGCAGGAGGTGAGGGAGTGAGCCAATGGAATAGCATTCTCTGCAGAAGGAACGGCCCATGCAAAGGCCCTGAGGCAGGACTGTTGCCTGGTGTGATCATGGAACAGGAGGGAGGCTGGTGTGTTGGGAATGGAAGAAGATGGAGTCAGAGGGTGGCCAGGCCCAGACCACAGCCCCTTGTGGGCCTCAGCAAGGGGTTTGGATCTTATTCCAAGCGTGCCTGTGGACATACTCAGGACAGGGCCCCCAGCACACTACAGTTGCTCTGCTGACCCAGCCCTACCTTTGGAGCTTCAGACCCTTTATACTGCCCCTGGAGGCCCCTGGGTGCAGAGAATTCAGCCCTTCCTGAGGAAGCTGGAACAGTGTGAAACTGCATGGAACAGCATGGATGCATTTGGGAACCAAGGCTGTCTCCGGCAGGGCCGAGCTGAGACAACCTCTCCAGGACCCGAGTCCTGAGCCAACAACTGCCAACCTCAGCCTGAACCCAGGAAGACTTCACTGCCTCCTTCACAGAGACTGGGCTTTGTCTTTGACTTTGGAACCATGCTGGACCCAGGAAACCGAGCTGCTGGCACTTCTTGCCAGCCTCTCACATTTCCCCTGGACAGCCCCAGGCCTGGCAGGGGCTCAATCAAACCACTCCTGAACCCCATCTATGAAGCAACGGGCATTTGAGACCCAACTGGTCAAGCCAGCCCCAGGAAAGGGGACATGAGGACCGACAGGATGCCAGTTTCCCCGATCTGTGAAATGGACAGAAAAAGCCCCTATGTGCATGATACCAACCTACCACTACTGTCGAGCACTGGGGGGCCCTGCCTCACCCTGGCGTCCGCGAGCACCCCACGCGCTCCCCCCTCCACTCCTGGCATGGCCGGGCCCAGATACTGTTTTTGATCTCACTCTGTTCGGTCGACCTGGCACCACAAGTTTGATCTCTGTGAAAACCACAGTTCAGGGGCTGTTATCTGCTATCAGTGGCGGGGTGAGGGTGGTTTTGGGGCCTCGCAGTATGTGTGCTTCTCAGAAGAGCCGGCCCATGTCATCACAGGGTAGCTGGCACAAAACAGCCGGCTTATCAGGCCTCCTCATCGCGATCCTGGCCGATTAGAGCGTTTAACGCACCCAATGACTTGTTTGCAGGACTTATTTTTAAGATTTTCGGCCGGATGCCTCCTGGTCTCACAGCCAAGGGGTCAGGGCTGAGGAGAGAAGAAGCAGGGTTGTGCTGGGGGGCTTCCGGAAGGCTTCCTGGAGGAAGCGACACTGGAAGGGGTCTTGGGGGAATGAGTGAGGGTTCATTACAGAAAGCGGGGCGGAGGGACCCACATGGTCAAAGGCTTGGAGTGGGGGACCATCTGGCAAGTTCAGGTTCATAAGCTGGAGCTCATCTCAGGGGCAGTGGGGATTTTGCAGTTTAAGTTGGGGAGGGGGAGGTTGAGCGCGAGGGTGAGATGCAGATCCCAGGCCTGCCCCTGGCCCTGTGAAGGGACATCAGCTTGCATCCTGAGCCTCAGGTTTCCCATCTGTGAAATGGGGATGGTGGGAGCACTGACCCCGCGGGGGTGCTACCCGGTAAAGTGAGACCTCTCGGGATGGGCATGAGGGAGAAGCCCCAAGCAGGGACGTGTGGAAGGGGGCTGGTCTGGTACTAGTATCGAGAAACGGGGGGCACCTGGGTGGCTCAGTCGGTTAAGCCACTGCCTTCGGCTCAGGTCATGATCCTAGAGTCCCCGGATCGAGTCCCGCATCGGGCTCCCTGCTCGGCAGGGAGTCTGCTTCTCCCTCTGACCCTCCCCCCTCTCATATGCTCTCTCTCATTCTCTCTCTCATAAATAAATAAAATCTTTAAAAAAAAAAAAAGAGAGAGAAACGGGAACTCCATGGGGTCAGAAAGTAGATTAGTGGGTGCTTTGGGCTGGGGGCGGGGGGACTAGGGAGGTGATAGCTAAAGGTTCGCTTGCTTCCTGAGGTGATAGAGATGTGCTAAAGTGGACTGTGGAAATGCTTGCACAACCCTGTGAATATGCTAAAAACCATTGAATTGACGCTTGAAATGGGTGAATTATATGGCATGTGCATTTATATCTCAGTGAAACTTAAAACAAAGGAGGACCTTCCTCTTTAGAGCTAGAAAGTGCAGGAGGCCTCTCTCACCTCTGGGCAGAACTCTGAACCACCTCCTTCCCCCAGAGAGGTGTTTGGGGCGGGGGAGGTGCTGAAGGAGGCAGGTAGTGAGCTCTCTGTCACCCAAGTCAGAACCAGGTGAGCCTCCACCAGGGACTCCAACCAACCCAGCTGTTCCTCCCCCTCCTCTGGCGGGACAGGTGCCAGGAGCCATCCCTCAGATGTGGCATCAGGCACCGGGCCCCCCGCCCGCCCACGAGACTGGGCCAGCCTGGGGTTTCCGTGCACATTCACTACCTGTCTACCTACTAAGCCACTTCCTCCCCAGGCTGCCGCCTGCCCGTCTGCCTGTCTGTCTGCTCACCGGGCACCTGGCTTCCCCGGGCTCCTGGCAAGGCCTGGCCCTCCCTTACCCTCCCGCGTTCCCTTGTCCAGCTCCTTCTATGGAGGCAGGACCTCCCATGTCGGGAGGGAGGCCCAGTTCAGATCCTCCTCCTAGAAAGAGAGGTCCGGAGTCAGAGCCGGCATTGCCACTGACCCCCTGGGGCTCCTCCAGGATAGCCGAGCCGCTCAGTTGCTACACCTAAGCAACGGGGCTAACATCGCCAACCACACAGAATGACTAGGAGGCACAGGGCCTTTGCACTGGCTGCTCCCTCTGCCGGGCGCGCAGTTCTCCCTGACCTCTCTCACCTCCTGGGATTAGTCCTCCCTGATTCCCCGCCCCATGCACGTGCACAGATGCACCCTCTCCCTCCCGCTCACCTTATTTCATTCTTCTCCTGGGCACCTCAGTACCTGAAATTCTATTTTGTGTCTCTCTACTAAGATATCGCTTATCTCCCAGTGGCCTGAGAACCCCATGAAGAAAGGGACTTCCACAGTCCCCGGCACCCAGCTGGGGCTCCGTGTCTAGGCTTTAAGTAATTAAGGAAGCCAATCTGCTGAAACTTTGTGCACAAAATCAAGGGGAAAATTGTGTGTGATTTCACAGCAAAGTTAGCGTGAAAATGTCAGTTTGAGAGCAAAATTCAGGTGAGTTTTCAGAATGAACCCCGAAACCTCTAAGAAATTCTCTGCTTGGGGAAGGGTCAGGCTGGATCCAGCCCCACCTCCCATCTCCCACCTCCAAGAGGCAAAGTTTGAGCAGTGGGACCCTGGGGACCTCCCGAGGCCTGCCTTGGCCCCTAGCTGCTGTGCCCACCCCTGCCTGCCTATGGGTGGTCCCAAAACCAGAAGAAAAAAAGGGGAAAAGGACCCCTCCCTCCAGGCCTCTGCACATTATCGGTGGGAGCCCCGTTCCTGGCCATCCAGGGACCATTCCCCAGAGCCAGGGCCTGATCAGAGAAATCACCTGCAAGGAGGAGGAGGAGGAGGGGATCTGAGAAGACTGGGTGTCTCAGGGCAACCACAGCCCCAGGCAGGAGCCTGGGGTACAGCGTTTAGCAAGTCTCTGCCCGTATGCCCTTGGGAACAGGCCTCTGTTTGGCTGCTGTCTCCAAGAAGGCCTCCAGGATATCCATGCCCAGCCTGAGCCTGGTTGGGGGTTCCTGGGGCTCTTCCACAGTTTCTACACCCCCCACCTGAAACCTGGGGGGGGCCTCCTTTGCCCCACCCCCGAGCATTTATATATAGCTGGTTCCAAGGCCAGTGGGCACAAATCTGTTTCCCAGTGCACAGCTCCCAGACAGGGACGTGTACGGATGATCCTCCGTGTCTAGGCTGAGAGAACGTGGGAGCCCGGGCTGGGGAGGGGGCTCTGGAGGATAATCAAGAGTGAGGGCTGAGCTGACAAACCAAACCTGGGTTCGAATCCTGCCTCAGCTCCCAGCTTGTGCATTTGTGATAGCATGACTGTTATCATTATCAGTTAGATGTTCTCTCTTCAGAGGGAGGCGGCCCTTTTTTTCAGGGGAGGTGTTTCAGAGGCACAACATGACCACTGGGCCCCAGAAAGGCAGACACTGAGAAATTACATCTGGAAGCTCGTTTAGCATGTTTTCCTCCAAACTGATCTCCCAGTTCCCTGAAGTTTCTGGCAAACATCCACCCCACCTCTCCACCCTACCACCTCCCTCCATCTGCCTCACCCTCTCCACCTCACACGATCTGCAGCCTCGTGGCTCCTTGGAAGCCCAGGTCTCTCCCACCTCGGGGCCTTTGCACATGCTGTTCCCTCTCCCCAGAGTGCCAATCTCCCAAGTTGTCACATAGTACAATCCTCACCTTGTTCAAGTCTCCGCTCAAATACCACCTCCTCAGAGAGGGCCCCTGGGAAGTCCTCCCAGTGACTAAAGTGGACACCTCATCCCCCCTCTCTCACTGCCCTGTTTACCCAATTCCCCGTCTATACTGGGAGTTGTAATCAGATCATCGGACTCCCTCCCCTTGGAATGTCAGCTCCCTGAGGCAGGACTGGGTCTGTCTGTTCACTGCTGCGTCCCCTGGGCGGTGGTGGGGGTGGGAGTGGGGAGCCTGACACATCGTAGGTGCTCAGTAAACTCCGAGAACCAAGGACGTCCGTTTTGGGAAGCCTGAGGTCTGTAGGCAGAGAAGGAGGCAGAAGATTGGGGCTGCCACTCCATGCTACGGACCCAGCAACGGAGCCGGGGATGTGCCCAGGCCCTCTGTCCCTACCCCCCAACCAATGCCCCAGTGACCCCACTGACCATCTTCTTTCTCAATATCCTCCCATGAACCACTTCCCTTCCAGGGCCACCTCATCCTGGGGGGAGGGGGTCAGAAACACCCCTGCCTGTGGGTTCCTCTCAGCCTCCCCCAGCCCTGCAGGCAGAAGGAGACGGCATCACTCTTCTCCTGTGCAGATGAGGAACAAAGTCAGGGGCCCAGAGAGGGGAAGTCGGGGCTCAGCATGCTCCAAAAAACCCCGCCTTTGAGATAAATAGTTGGTGATGCAATATTTTTGGAAATCAAAATGAATGCAAAAACATCCACCACGAACAAAGGACGGTCATTCTAAGTAAAGACAGGTCTGACCCAGCACAGGCGGGCTTCCGCCTCACTGTCCCCACCCCAATCCCAGAGCGAACGTTGGCTTTAGAAAGATGGCTGTCCAGCACCAAACACGGTCCCCAGTGACACTCTGGTTCCAGGCGGAGATCCTTGGAGGCTGTGTCCACAGGAGCGATGATGGGCAGTCTGGCCTGCGGCTCAGAGCCCGGGGACCCACCGAGTGTCACATGGAGGTGGTCAGCACGGCAGCATGCTGAAAATCAACCCTGAGTCGGAGTGCAGCGGGCAACACGGGGTGGGGGATGCCAGTGGCAGGATCCAGACTGTAGGAAGCTGCCGGACAAGGGACCCCAGTTCCTTATAATAAATAAAGAGCAAGGAGAAATAAAGAAGGAGGGAGGAGAAGCTAAGAAGTCAAAGAGACAGGGCGCCTGGGTGGCTCAGTTGGTTAAGCAACTGCCTTCGGCTCAGGTCATGATCCTGGAGTCCCTGGATCGAGTCCCGCATCGGGCTCCCTGCTCAGCAAGGAACCTGCTTCTCCCTCTGACCCTCCCCCCTCTCATGTGCTCTCTTTCTCATTCTCTCTGTCTCAAAAAAAAAAAATAGAAGTCAAAGAGACATAAGAGATATTTCAACCCAATGCCACACTGGCTTGGAAAAGGATTCAAACAAACCACCTGCAAAAACAAATGTATATATTATACATACATATTTTTTAAATCTACAAATGTAAATATAAAATGTTGGCATACGTTTGTATATAATATATTCACATCTATAGTCACTATATTTGCATATAGCAGATTCACATGCCTTTACATGCTAACATTTATATTTGTATATAATATATGCATGCACACATACACGCAATTCTCATTATTCACCGAAAACACTGAATTAGTGAATGCGGGACCATCGACCCTAGAGGGAATTCAGGGTTCGGTTCCTGCGAGCCTCCGTCACAACTTTTTCATCGACCGGTCCATCCATAACCTTGTTTTATGTGTGTTTCTGTTTAAAGACACCTTGTTTAATACCTCTGTTGATTTCTTACCGGAGCTCACGGCCAACAGCGCGATGACTCCTGCCTGCCCGAAGAACTATAGAGCAAGAGAGCCAAGCCTTGCCTTGGGCCACCTCAGCTGGGAACGGGAACGTCAGCAACTCAGATTTCTGCGTGTGTCCGTGAATTGATTTGGGAGTTACAAATAAGTTTTAGTGAGCGGGAGAATTCGCAAATACAGAACCTCCGAGTTATGAGGATTGACTGCATATATTTGTATCCAGTATCTGCAGCTGTGTAAAAAATATATAAACATATGATATATTGATGCATAGTATATAAATCTATATTTAGCTACAAAGATGGGTAGAAATATCATAAACACATATTTACTTAGACATATTTATCCAAGTCAATATGAAATATATATGTATATATTATTTATGTGGAAAATCAGGGACAGTGTAGATTTGCTGGTTAAAAAAACAGAAAGGCACAAATGAGCCCCAGTTGGTACCCTAGATTGTCCCATCCCCTTGGTCTCTCTTTCTGGAATTTGACTCCATGGGACCAAGCGTCCTGGCCACAGCTCTGACCTCCACACGCATGAGAACCCTCAATATAAATCCTTTGAGGAAGGAGGAAAGGGAGCTGGCTGGCCTGGGCTCTCACACAGTGAGAGCTGGAGAGCTGGGATCTGAACTCAGTCCCTGTCACCAAGCCAACCGCTCTTACGGGGCATCTCTGCAGGCCGAGCCTTCCTGCCTTGTCCCTGGGGTCCTTGCAGGGTCCTCGCTAGTGCCACATCCTCCAGGGGCTCTCTGAGCCTCAGTTTCCCCCTGAATAAATGGGACACGTGTAGCCGATGAGCTGAGGACTCTTTGGTGACCAGCACGAGGAGCTCCACTGTGCCCTGGATGCGCCGGGATGTCCGCGCTTCAGAGGAGCGTCTCCCCCTTCACCACTCTACGGATTTAGTCCAGGCCCTGGTCACATATTTCAGAGCCTGCCCCAAGAGTGATCATGGTCATTCATTCACTCTCGTACTTAACAAATATTTCTTGAGCACCTGTTGAGCCGGGGCTGGCTCTAAGGGCAAACTGCCTGCTCTTGAGGGTGTGGATCAGCTAGAACTCCTCCAAGGTTGCCGAGGGAATGCAAAAGGGTGCAACCAGTTTGGAAAACAGCCTGGAAGCTTTAAACCCTTAAACATCTTGGGGTGATGGAAAAGTTCTGGAACTAGATGATCGAGATGGCTGCACAGCAATGTGGATGTACTCAGTGCCCCGAACTGTTCACTTGAAGAGGGTTAAGTTCATGTCACTTGAATTTCACCTCCATTAAAAAAAAAAAATCAGACAACACACGTATGATTTGACCCAGTTGTTCCACACCTAGGTATTTACTCAGGATGAAAACGTACGTCCACAGGAATGTTCACAGTGGCTTTATTTGTAATCTCGGAGACTGGCGAGAATCCAGATGCCCATCAGCTGGTGGAGGGAGAAGTCAACTGCGTCCACCCACACACAGAACACTCATTGGCCACGAGAGGGAACAATGTGCTGATCCACGAAACAGCAGGGAGGGAGCTCGGGATTATGATGCCATAAGAGAAGAGACAGACGAACACGTCCTGGATGATCCCATTTATGTAAAATTCTAGAAAGCGTACACTCTGGTGACAGAAAGCAGATGGTGGATGCCTGGGATGAGGGTGGGAGTGGGGACAGGGAGGGGAAGGATTATGAGGGACCCAGGAAACATGTGGGGTGGACCTGTTCACTAATTCCATTGCAGGTGTCCAGTTATCTCGAAACGCATCCATTGCACACTCTAAATAAGTGCAGCTTTTTGCCCCTGCATTGTATCGTGATAAAGCCGTAACCTGCATCCCCTGGAGCTGAGGTTCTAGCAGGGAGACAGGCAGTAAGCAAGGAAGGAAGTGGTGAAAGGGGTGTTTTATTCAGCTGCTGGGGGTAGGGGGCCCACGGGAGCACAGACCCCCGCCCCCAGGAGGTGGGGGGAGGAGCCATGTGGCTTCCTGGGGGAAGGGTGTTCTGGGCAGAGGGAGCAGCCAGTACAAAGGCCCTGAGGCAGGAAAACCCTGGGCAGGCAGGCCTGGGTGGCTGGAACAGAGTGATGGAGGGAGGCAAGGGGAGGGTGGGTCTGCCAGAGGGGTGTCTAGGAGCTGAGATGGAGGCCGGAGCAGGGTGGCAATGGAGGGAAGAACAGGATCAGGGTACATTTTGGAGGCCGAGGAGGTTCCAACAGCCTGAATGCAGGGACAAGGGAGAGGAAGGGGTTGGGTGACTGTCCCTCATGTCTCTGAGGGGGATGGACCCCTTCCCACGAGGCTGCTCCTCTCTCCCATCCACTTGGCCCCGGGGTGGCCCCAGGCCCAAGTCCTGGCAAACCAAGGCAGTCTGACCAGTGTCACTGATCCCCAATGCTGACAAAAGGCCCTATGTCCTATCTGGCCAGAGGCCGAGGCCTCCCCAACAGACACATCCCTGTCTGGGCCCAAACTGCACCGATTTTATAAAAAGGAAGTTTTAAGAGAAAATACTTTTAGATCATCCAGATAATGATTTTGGAAAAGTCTCGGTGTTGGTACAGAGCGTTCTGGTCTCCCCTTCCCTCTTCCCCTGATACCAACTTCTTACAGGTCCAGGGGACATTTGTCGAAACAGAGGAACTAATGCTGGGACAGTGCTGTTTACCAAACTCCAGACCTTATTCGGATTTCTCTGCTGTTCCAGGATCCCATCTGGACACCCCAAGCTAGGCATCAGTTTCAAAACAGCACTTTCTGCCCCTTCCCCACCACGTTCATGAAAGTTACTACATTTTGCATTTACAGAATTGCTGAGCTAGAACAGAGTTCCAAACTCCCTTCACCCGGCTTCCCCCGACGTGGACGTCTTGCACAACCATGGTGCTTTGTCGGAAGTAAGATGCTGACGCTGCCCGTGATTTTATTTTAATTTAATTTTTAAATTTTAAGTAAGCTCTATGCCCAGTGTGGAGCCCACATGGGGCTTGAACTCTCGACCCTGAGATCAAGACCTGAGCTGAGATCAAGAGTCAGATGCTTACCCACCTGAGCCACATAGGAGCCTCCGTGGTCTTAAACCATCATGGGGACACATCTCCTGAAACACATCTTGAATGTTTGGGGACCTCTGTGGCATGAGCCTCACACTGACATGACTTAAAGTTTGGGGTCAGGCAGGTTAGGGCTTCTAGTCCTACTTTGGCCATACCCTGCTGTGTGACGTTGAGTGAGTCACTTCGCCTCTCTGAGCCTGTTTGCTCTTCTAAAGAATGGGTAGAAGCAGTGCTGGCCTCGCGGGAGAATGGGCTGGGGACTGTCAGGCACTCGACAAATATTGGCAAGTTTTAGTTTTGTAGTTTCCTAAAGGCCTCGGCATCTGCCCACGGAATAAAGGGGCAGGTGTGGGGCTCCTTCAGCCAAAGCAGAACATGCTGGTTTCGATTTCCCAAGAGAGACACGTGGACGTGCCGGAACCCTTCCCATCCCCATCTGGCTTCCCCATATGGCATCTTGACCTTCCCAATGATGCCAGAGGGCAGCCTCACGTCCCAAGCTTGCACGGGAGGAAACTGAGTCACGGAGAGCGTGAGATGTTCACCTTCATCACTGAGGGATCCCCCTCCATACATAAATGAACGATCTGTTCTCTTACAGGCACACCTCGGAACGTGCTGGGTTTTGTTTTTAACTCACAAGACACACGTAACATTCACCATCTGAACCATGTTTAAGTGTCCAGCTCAGTGACATCAAGTGCTTTCACGTAGGTGTGCAGCCGTCCCCACCATCCATCTCCAGAACTTGTGCATCTTGCAAAACTGAAGCTCAGTCCCCACTAAATGCCAACTCCCCACGCCCCTCCCCCAATCCCTGGTGCCCACCACCTACTTCCTGCCTCTATGAAGCTGATCACTCCAGGGACCTCATGTAAGTGGGGTCAGACAGTCTCTGTCCTTTTATGACTGAATGTCCTCAAGGTCCATCCATGGTGTAGTAGGTGTCAGAATGTCCTTCCTTTTTAAGACTGAATATTACTCCATCGTATGGATGGTGTGCTTTGTTTATCCATTCATCTGTCCCTGGACAACTGGGGTGCTCCCATCTTTTCTTTGACTACTGTGGATGATGTTTCTGTGAACATGGCATACAAGGATCTCTTGGAGACCCTGCTTTCAATTCTTTTAGAGATATATCCAGAAGCGGGACCATTGTCATATGGTAATTCTATGTTTAATTTTTTTTGGCGGGGGGGACAGCAATTCTGTTTTCCACAGTGGCTGCAGCATTTTACATTCCCACCAATGGGCACAGGGGTTCAAATGTCTCTACATCCTCACCAACACTTGTTATTTCCTGATTTTTGGGTAGTAGCTATCCTAATGGGTGTGAAGTGGTATCTCATGGTGGTTTTGATTTGCATTTCCCTGATGTGCTTTTTGGCTCTTTGTATATCTTCTCTGGATGAGAACATGTTTTTAATTCCTAGGGGCCACTCTGAAGCAAAGAGGAGTGGCCAGCTTCCTTCTGGCAAGGGGGGAGCAGCTTCCTCAGGAGCCCCCTGATCACCTACCGTGTGCTGGGGGTCTCCGAGGGGGAGACCCAGGCTCTTTAGAGATCAGCTCACTATTCACGACTCTGCCACACTGCTCGACATCTCCACGGCTTTCCGTATGCAGTTCCGTCTGCCTGGAATGCCCTTTCGCCCGCTCCACTGGCAACACAGAAAACTCCTACTCATCTGTCAAAACCCAGTTCAAAACCTCTTCCTCTGTGAGATTGCTCCTGCTTATTCCCATTCACTTATCCATTCAACTACCCCACATTTATACTGGGCATGGAGCAGACAGCCTCATCCAAGAAAACACAGTCCCTGCCCCCATTCAGCCCACAGTCTTGCTGTGATCCGTCTCTCCCACTGACACAACCCAATTGTCCTGAGTCACTATTTATTATCTGGGTGCCTCAGAACTTGCTCTTCCCTGAGACAGGATTCTTACCCATGTAGCTGATTCAACAAGGCACTGAATTCTCACAGCTATGAAACAGGCACTATTGTTATCCCCATTTTACAGATGAGGAAACCGAGACTCAGAGAGGTTAAGTGGCTTGCCCAAGGTCACACAGCTGGTAAGTGGCCAAACCGGGATTTGAACGCAGTCAGCCCAGCTTGAGAGTTCACACGGCCCTGTGTCTCCTCGAAGGGATAGGCTTCCAAATTTTTGTCAGCCTTCTTGAGCCCATCCCCAAACCCCCACTTTGTCCTTGCCCCACCTCCCCAGATTTGAGACCGGTTCCTTGGCTGTGACCTGGCCAGAGAGCCCACCTCCCTCTATCTGGACCATATACCTCTGTTGATGTGGCAGGGCCTCACCGCATCCCAGGGCCCTCCTCCCCGCCCCCTGCTGAGTCATATCAACCCAACGGAACCCTGAAGTTTTTCTCACAGGTGCTATAGATACGCCGTTATCTCCTCCACCTGCTCCTGGACACTTCCTTTCCTTGAACCCAAGGGCGGGGCCAAGCTCTTTTTTTTTTTTTAATTGCGGTGAAATTCACATGACATAAAATTTACCATATCAAAGTAAACAACTCAGTGGCACTTAGTCTAGTCACTATGTCATGCAACCACCACCTCTAATTCCAGAACATTTTCTGGACTTGACCTTGTCCCCTTTTCCCTTCCCCCAGCCCCTGGCAACCGCTAGTCTACTTTCTGTCTCTATGGATTTGCCTATTCTGGACATTTCGTACAGATGGGATCTGACAACAGGTGGCCTCTTGGGTCTGGCTTCTTTCGCTCAGCATGTTTTCAAGGTTCATCCACTTGGTAGCGCGTATAAGGGCTTCGTGCCTTTTTAGGGCTGAGTAATATACCGTCGTGTGGATGGACCACACTGTGTTTATCTGTTCATCGCTCTGATGGACATTCGGGTTGTCTTCACTGTTGGGCAATTGTGAATGGTGCTGCGATGAGCATGCGTGAACAAGGTTTTGTTTAAACACCTGTTTTTGATTTGGGGGGTATATTCTTAGGAGTGTAATTGCTGGGTCATATGGTAATTCTATGTGTAAATTTTTGAGGAAATGCCAAGCTTCAGCGACTGCACCAAAACAAAGTCACCTGACTAGGACCCAAGTTCAAATCTTGGCTCAACCACTGTGACCACATGATCCTTTTCCTTCCCCATCATGCATCCTGCTTTGTCTGGTAACAACACCAGGTTCTCCGTCCAGGAATCGCCATCGCGTCCTGGCCAGGGGTCTGTCCATCCCAGAGCCCCGGACTCCCTTGGGGTGGGAAAGAGGGTGGAACTGGGGAAAACCGAGACAGCTCCCCCAGCTAGTAAAACCCCCATGGACAAGGCAGCCCCTAGATCCACTTGGCGGAGGGGAGCAGAAAGGAGAGGGTGGCCTTGGCAGCTGCCATGGACTCTTAAGCCAGCAAGATTTTAAATCTGTTTTTGCACAGAAATAGCCGGGGAGATCTTAGAACAGGAATGAAAAAGAACCTGTGTTTAGAGCCGTGAGCTGAGCGTGCAGGCAGCCGGCAGCGTTTAGCCTGGCGCGGGCGATCGAAAGCAAGCGTGCGGTTACGGTCGTGTTCAAAAATACGGCTGCGAAGCAGCGAGCTCGGGGCTGGGCCATGCGCCCTGTAATTCTCTTTCCAAATAAAAGGCAGAACTATTCCTGGCTCAGCTTGGGGACTTCTGTGGCCGCTGAGGCTCCAAGGAGGCCAGCCTGGAATGTCAGGCATGGCCCGCGCCCTGCCCGGCCAGGGCCTCTGCTGCCTGGGAGTTTACATTTCGAGCCTGTCATTGTAAGGCTTTTTAATTAAAATGTTCTTCCCGCAGGGGCCGTCCAAGGCTGCCCAAGCCCGGGACCCCTTACACAGGAGACCCATGGGCTTGTGGCTAAGCGCTGGGAGTGTGTGATGTTTGGCAGCTTGAGTCACTTTTGAGTTATTTGTGGAGGGGATAAAAAAATAAAATAAAACCAAACATTGTTTGAAGTTCACCAAATATAGCATTTTGCATTTCTATAAGCAAAGCCCTGATTTTAAAAAATAGTGCATGTTGGAACAGCCCTACGGAGGAATGAAGGCTGTTACCACGTGGGTGAACCTCGAAACTATGACTGTTATCAAAAGAGGCCAGACACGGGCGCCTGGGTGGCTCAGTCGGTTAAGCGACTGCCTTCGGCTCAGGTCATGATCCTGGAGTCCCGGGATCGAGTCCCGCGTCGGGCTCCCTGCTCAGCAGGGAGTCTGCTTCTCCCTCTGACCCTCCCCCCTCTCATGCCCTCTATCTCATTCTCTCTCTCAAATAAATAAATAAAATCTTTAAAAAAAAAAAAAAGAGGCCAGACACAAAAGGCCACGTGTTATATGGTCGCATTTATAGGAGATGTCCAGAATATCCAGAGATGGGGAGCAGATCGGCGCTTGCCGGGAGAAGGCCGGCGGGATGGGCAGGGCCGCTGGGAGGCATGGGTGGCACGGGGTCTCTCTGCCTTTTGGCACACGCAGCAATCCGGCTTACAACAGCCAGACCTGTCACCTTCCAGTCCTGCCACAGTGGGAGCAAACAGCGCTCAGGCAGTGCTCCTCCAGAGACCACACAGCCACGGACCTGAGCTTGCCCAGATGGCCGAGGGGGCCAGTGGGGCGGAGGAAAAGGGGCATACGGCCCTGGGAGACCGACCCTGACCGCCCTGTTCCCCCTGCTGCAGCCATGGAGTCTTCCAGTCACCTCTAACCCCTGTTCTGAAGCTGGGGTACTGCTCTCCAAAATTCTGGTGCCCACCTCGTGCCCAAAGATCTGACTTCATTGGGCGCAGTGCGGGGGGAGAACCAGGGCTTCCGTTTCACAACATTTTATTTTGATAAACGTGCAACCTAGGGAAATGTTGCCGGAATAATATAAGTGAACATCTATTTACCCTGCACCCAGACTTACAAACTGCTAACCATTTACCACTCTCTTTCTTTCTCTCTCTCTTTACGTGTAGACATACACACACAATTAATATAAATTATCGATTTTGTATATAAATATATATGCACTTGGGCACCTGGGTGGCTCGGTTGGTTAAGCGACTGCCTTCGGCTCAGGTCATGATCCTGGAGTCCTGGGATCGAGTCCCGCATCGGGCTCCCTGCTCAGCGAGGAGCCTGCTTCTCCCTCTGACCCTCCCCACTCCCCATGTACTCTCTCTCATTCTCGCTCTCTCAAATAAATAAATAAATCTTTAAAAAAATATATATATATACACTTGATAGAAATGATATATATATTCATAATTTACTTTTCTAAGATTTTATTTGTCAGAGAGAGAGAGAGCACAAGCAGGGGGAGCAGCAGGTTGAGGGAGAAGTAGGCTCCCCGCTGAGCAGGGAGCCCGATTCAGGACTCCATCCCAGGACCCTGGGATCGTGACCTGAGTCAAAGGCAGATGCTTAACCGACTGAGCCACCCAGGGGTCCCTATATACATAATTTATATATTAACATATATGGTATCAGTCTGCTAGGCTGCCGTAACAAAATACCACCGACCGGGTGTCCTAAACGACAGAAATTTATTGTCTCATGGTTCTGCAGGCTGGAAGCCCAAGGTCAATGCGTCGATCGGGTGGGGGGTGGGGTGTTTCCTCCCCAGCCCCCTCTCCTTGCCTTGCAGACAGCTGCCTTCTTGCCAGGTCCCACATCACATGTCTTTTTCCTGAATGCACACCTATCCCTGGTGTCTCTCTGTGTCCTCTTCTTATAATGACACCAGTCAGATTGGATTAGGGCTCACTCTCTGGCTTTGTTTTACCTTGGTCACCTTGTTCAAGGCCCAGTTTCCAAACACAGTCACATTCTGAGGTGCTGGGGGTGACAACTTCAACAGATGAGTTTAGGGTCAGGGACACAAATATTCAGTCCATAGCAATATAATATAATATCATTTTTGAGCCATTTGAGGATATACTGCAGACATGCTCCATGACCCCTGAGAACCAGGAGATTCTCCCACACAACTCCCAGACAAATGTCGCACTCCCCAAATCCCACCTTTAGAAATAACATTATCCAATCTACAGTCACAGATCCCTAACTTCCCTGGTAATATCTGCCAGGGTCTGAATGTTTGTGTCCCCCTAAAATTCATACGTGGAAACCCTAACTCCAGTGACATGGTAGTAAGAGGCGGGGTCTTTGGGCGGTGATTAGTAGGTCATGAGGGTGGAGCCCCGTGAATGGAATCGGTGCCCTTATCAATGGGACCCCAAAGTGCTCCCTTGTCTCGTCTGGTACGTGAGGACACGGCGAGGGATGAACCAGGGAGAGGCTTCCTACCAGACACCGAATCTGCCAGCACCTTGATCTTGGACTGTGAGAAATAAATGTGTTGATGAGCCCCCCAGTCCATGGTATTCTGTTACAGCTCCCCGAACAGACTAGGATGATGTCCTTTATGGCAACTTTTTCTTTTCTCATTTAGGGTCCCTTTCAGACTCACCTGCTGTCTTTGTTCTCCTGTCTTTTTAGCTTCCCTTCCTCAGGAGCGGTTTCTCAGCCTTCTTGTGTCTTTCACAGCATCGATATTTTCGGAGAGTCTGGGCAGGTGTTTCAAAGAACACCCCCCAGCAGGCCGGCCTGCTGCTTCCTTGTGACCGACCGGGTTCAGGCTGTGCATGTCAGGGCAGGATCCACAGGAATGACGCCTGATCTCCCCGTTGTGTCGCATCGGGGGGCACCAGAGGTTGGCTTATCCCGTGGCTGGTGATGTTAATTGTGCTCATTTGGTTCAGGTGGCGGGATCCTATGTCTTAACATCTCCCAGGGGGCACAGGAACATTCAGGAGGCGATGGAAACGACTGGCTTCAATCCCCTTCTCTTCTCTGCAAGTGTAGGGAAGCTTCAGAGCTTTGCCCGCACGAGCTGCTATGCCTATCTTGGCACTTCCTTACCCTGGCCAGGTGAAAAGGAGACTACAGGGCCCCAGCACGGCTCAGACCCTTCCCTAACCCTGAAGAGTTTCATAAAGGGGACCAGGTGAGGATGGGTGGATGCATTCCTGGAGGCTTCCTGGAGAAGGGGACCTCTAAGCTATGCCTGCGAATGGGCTGCACCCAGTGCCATCCCAGGATCCCAGGTTCTCGCCAACAAGTGTGTAGGGACCTCCTTCTGAGCTCATCCAGCGGGACAGCCTGGGGGTTCACCGGCCCCCCATTCAGGGGCTCATTTTGACTCTCCCCATCAGATGCTTGTGGTGGTTTCCCAGCACAGCGGGCAAACTCACTCGGGTCCCCATCATCAGGGACCAGACCGCTATGCCTTCTTTGAAGTTTATGATCTCCAGGAGACAGGATTTCAGTCTCTTCTTTCATCCCTGCAGCTTTGGAGTCCGGACCACAGGCCAGTGTGTTCGGTGGCCTTGGAGGGAGAGAGAGGAGCTATTTTGGGTTCTGAGGGCTGTAATTTCTGCTGCTCAGAGAAAGCTGGGGGGGAGGGGGAAGGCGGCAAGAGGACAGACTACTGGCTTCCCTCATCCAATCCCAGTTTACCCATCTGCTAAAGGGGTGAGTACTTCACACCCCACTGGAAGGATGCTGGCTGTAAAAAGTCCATCCCAGAGTTGGCCCTCGGGAGCCAGAGGGAGCGATCTCCCTCTCCCCCTCTGCCTCCCATCAGAACAAGGCAGGTGGGGTGGGGGTTGGGGGGGAGGATGGTGATTTTAACCTCCAGGGGACACCGGCTGATGCCTGAAGGCTTTTTTGGTTGTCACCACTGGCAGGGGCTACCATCAACATCTGGTAGTGGAGACCAGGGACACTGCTCAGCTCCCTACCATGTATGGGATGGCCCCACCCAAGAGTGATCCAGCCCCAAATGTCAGTGGTGTGGGGTGTGCGAACCTACCGTAGAAAAATAATGTATCTCCCATGCATCAGGATGACTTTCATGTAGGTGACTTTGTGATTGAAAATATGAGTCAGTGTTACATGCAAGTATGTGTATTACATTGTTCCTAATAATGGTGACAGATTGGAAGCAGCTGAGGCATCTGTCAGTAGGGTAAAAGCTAAATATGCAGTGCATATATTCATAGAATTGAATATTAAACTGCTTTTATAAAGATGAAGTGTTCTACAGTAACTATCCTCACCCAGCGGCAGTTTTGCTCCCGGGGGGACATCGTCACACCTGGGAGGGGGTTACTATTGGCATCTGGGGGGTGGAGACCTACAGTGCACAGGGCAGCCCAGCCACAGAGAATGATTTAGCCCCAGACATCGGTAGTGCTGAGGTTGAGATTCCCTGGACTAAGGGAGCCGTCGGGAGGGGGACATTGGAGCCGAGATCCGAACACGCCACCTGAAGGGATATTTGCAAGGCCCACCTGGCAGGGGGCACAGTTGATGATCAGACTGGGGCAAAAATGATCCAGCAGGGGAGGAAGCAGGAGGCTGGTGTTGGCGTCCCTGGGCAAGGTGGAGGGGACTCAGCTGGATTGGAGAATAGCCAGCGAGGGGAGGAGACACTGCATGTCACATGTCACCAAATACTATTCCTCTTTTAATATTTTTCAACTATTAAAAAATGTAAACACCATTCTTATCGGGGGTGAGGGTGACAGCCAAGGGTCGTGGGGCTCCTTTTGGGGTAATAATTATCGATTGTAGTGATGGACGCACAGCTCGGTGAATATACTACAATTCATCAAATTGGACCATCTAAATAGGTGAAGTTGCATGGTATGTGGGTTATACCTCCATAAAACCGTTATAAAAAGAAAATACACAATAGCCAAAGGTGGAAACAACCCAAATGTCTGTTGATGGATGAATGAATAAGCAAAATATGGTCCATCCATACAATGCGATCTTAGCCACACAAAGGAAGGAAATTCTAACACATGATGTACAAGGTGGATGAACCTTGAGGACATTCTGCTGAGTGAATAAGCCAGTCACAGAAGGACACACGCTGCACGAACCCACTAATATGAGGTCCCTAGAGGGGTCAGAGTCACAGAGCCAGGAAGTAGACGGTGGGCGCCACAGGCTGGGGGAGGGGAACGGTGGGGCGGGGTTGGGGAGAGGGTGGTTAGTGTTTCCTGGTACAGAGTTTCAGTTTGGAAGATGAACGGTGGGGATGGCCGCCCATGATTGTACTTAATGCCCCTAAACTGGCGCCGCCACTGAAAACTGGTTACAATGGTACCTTCTGTTATGCGTATTTTACCACAATTAAAATAGAAAACGTTCTGGGCTCTCAGGCTGCACAAAAAAAGGCGGTGGGCCAGATTTGGCCCCAGGCCATAGTTTGCCAACCCCTGAGCACCCCCTCCCCCCTGCCCAGGTCTGTGAGGCCCACACACAGTGATCAGGTGGAACTCAGCCTCACCAGGCAAAACTGGGTGAGGATGCACCTGCTCTGGGAAGGGCAATGGGTGCCCTGGCAAGGCTGAGCCTGGGGTCTAGGGAGACCCCAGCAGGCCCAGGGCCAGGCGCCTGGGGTAGGGATACAGAGGATAGAGGAGGGATGATGAGTGAGTGGGTGTGGACGAAAATGGCGTGTGTGGTGGGGGGGCTGCTGGCACCCACCCGGCACTAAAATACTGCACATTTTGATAAGCCACGGCCGGGGGGTGGGAGGGGAGCCACGGAAGTAAGAAACCGGAAGATGCTGGTCGCTCCTCTGGGCCCCAGAAGCTGACCCCCTGAAAGCAGCAAGACCCTGCAGCTTGGGTGCCTCTCCTTCATGGAGTGTGACTCAGTCGCTCCCCAGCTCAAACCCTTCAAGGACCACTGCCCAACCCCCCTTGCCTTCAAGTTGCGTCCAGCCTTCCGGTCCCCAGGCACAGCTCCCTGGCCCTGCGGGAGTGGGCCCCGGTCACATCAGCTCTGGTCTTCGCTAAGGCTGTTCCCCCGCAGGCACTGACCACCCATCTCTCTCCCCGTCTCAGCTCCATGTGTCAGATTCCACACTGGAGCCCACTGTTTCCCCTGCCCTGGCCTGTCCCTCCCTCTGGCCCAGCACCGACCCCACCAGCTGCTCTTTCTCCCCAGACTCAGGGCCCCTCGGCGGTGGCCCTGACCCCTGACGGAGTTGGCCTTTCCAGGGGTCCCCAGCCTCACACAGCCCAAAGCCCAAGGGTTTGCTGGAGGACTTCAGTGGCCTATGGTGATGGCGCAGGGCTCGGCACGGAGAAGTATGAGGCCAAGCTCAGTGCCCGGGAAGCAGGGGGACAGGTGGGCTGGCAGAGCCAGCTGCAAAAGGGTTAGTTGTCCAGGGTGGCAGGCCCAAACTGGGGTGACAATAAATAGCTACAGGCTTGGAAGCTACTTAGGATATAAATTTAGATGCACCTTTTAAACTAGCCCTGAGCCACTGGCCCGTTGTCTCTATTGAGATGAGGCCCCAGACCAAGGCTGTTGCCATCTGTGGGGTGCTGGGCCTGGGGGCTGGGCCAGGGGAGAGGATCTGATCCTTGCCACTGCCAATGGTCTGGTGCTACCGACCCTGGGGGCTCCATCACCATCTGGGGTGGGGACTGTCTTGTGCACTGCAGGGTACTGAGCAGCACCCCAGCCTCGACCCACTTGATGCCAATAGCGACCCTTACCCCGCATTGTAACAACCCCAAATGTCTCCAGACATTGCCAAACATCCTCAGGGGTGCAGAATCACCTGACTCAGGCAAATGTCTTTGGACGGGCATGACAAGATCCCACCTGTGACGAAGCCACAAAGAAGGAAACAATAGAACAGGGGACCCCAGGACGTAATGTCAAAAGAGATCAGAGAAGGGGGCAGGGGCTTCTCAGGGGCCCAAGCGCAGAGGCCAAGAGGAACAGGGGGAGGGGTTGCTTCTGAGGGTCTCCCTGCCCCCAGGAGAGAACCTCTCTTCAAATGGGGCCTGGGGTTAGGGCCACATACCCACTCAGCTTGCACCCTAGACCCTGAACAAGTCATGTGCTCTCTCCCAGCCTCAGTTTCCCGATCTGCAAAAGGGTGGGTCTTCCCGTGCACAGAGGTCCTCTGGATCCTGGGGGCTGCTGTCAGAGCACGAAGGGTTGGTGAGAGGCTTTAAGAGAACCAAGGGGCTTTGCCTAGTGCCCCACAGCTGGTCCGTGAAGGAGGGCGGATTTGAGCCAGGTTCTGGCTTCCCACCGCATCCCACTCCCTCCGATAGAGAAACCGTCGCTGCGCACGGAAGACCGTGGGAGGAAGAACGCGTCAGGCCAGAACAGGAGCGTTGAGACGCCTCTGTCTGGGTGCACCTTTGCCCCGTGCCTCCTGCCAAAGTGCAGACGGCAAGCATGAGTTATTCTGCTGCCAAGGGACTCGTTTCCAAGAAGAAAATGACATGACATCGACAAAAAATAATGTCTTCCAAACCCAAGCCTTAAAATTATGTTGAATCACAAACTCCATCCATCAACAGATGAATGGAGGGGGGGAAAAGTGGTGTGTACATGCAATGGAATATTATTCGGCCATAGAAAGCAATGAAGCTCTGATTTATGCTGTAATGTGGATGACCCACAAAAACATCGTGCTAAGAGAGAGAAGACAAACACAAAAACCCACATACTGCATGATCCCACTTGTAAGAAACGTCCAGAACAGACAAATCCAGAGGGACAGAAGGCAGATTCACGGCTGCCAGGGGCTGGGGGAGGGGCACAGAGCGTGACATCTCATGGGACGGGGTTTTCTTCCAGAGTCATGAAAACATTCTGGAACTGGACAGAGGTGGTGGTTGCACAACACAGCGAATGTACCAAATGCCACTGAATTTTCCACTTTAAAATGGCTAATTTTATGTTATGTGAATTTCACGTCAATAAAAATACAAGGGTAAAAATAAAAAACAGAAGCATAGAAAAATCCACCAATGCAAGCATTTGTCTATCCAGTTGGGGGTGGGGGTGGGCACACGGTTTTTTTGTTGTTGTTGTTTTGTTTGTTTGGGGGGGGTGGGTTGCAGGGGAAGGGACAATGGAGTCCGGGGCCCAGCCTGGGAGTCCGGTGCACGGTCTTGGCCAATTTGCCAGCGCCCCGGGGGGCCCTCCTCGGGCTGGCGGGGGCGCCGGGCTCTGAAGGCTTTTCTGTCAGGGCTTTGAAAGGGGGCCAGGTTTTTTCCCCGGAGCCGAGCAGTCTTGGGCCTGTTGTTCTCAGCAATCTCGGGGCCGCGTGTTAGCAGGAAACACAGCCAAGTAGGGCTTCCTGCGCGTCGGAGAGAGGAAGCTCCGTAATGTTCTGGAAGGCCGGGTTAAAAATAACCCCGGTATATAAAGACAGTAGAGGGTCCCCTCTCTCCCTCACTCGCGAGCAGGCCGGCTGGATGCAGGGCCAAGCAGGTGGTTTGGGGCCTCAGGCAGGCCAAAACCCCCGTCCTGAGCCGGGGGCTGGGGAACATCAGCCAAGTTCAGAGTCCCGACGCTGCCTGGCTTCCAGAACTTAGAGTCAGGGACACCGTGGGTGTTCCTGTTTTAATCACTTTTCTCTAGCAGGGAATACAACCCCCAGGCGCTATCAGGGGACAGGAACTCAGCTGAGCTGCGATTTTGGCTGTGCCGGGCTGTGACGTCCGCAGCTCACCCAGGCTGGGGGCACGACAGCCCAGGTTCGAATCCCGACTCTGCCCCCCTGACTCCGGGTCCCAATCTCCTCATCTGCAAAATGGGGCTATCACAGTGGCTCCTGCCTTGTTGGAAACACTAAACACGTACAGCAGAAGCCCTAGTGCATGTTACATCGGGCTGAGCAATTACTGTGACTTCTTATTTCAGGGCCTTTACTTCCCTGGGTCTGTTATCCATACATCATCTCATTTAACCTGCGCATCGGTTCTAGTATTACCCCATCTCCCCCTCACCCCCCGCTCCATAACATGTTGTTCCAGTTGTCCCTGGAGTTTTTCTGAGCCTGGTTTTGTTTATTTATTTTTTTTAAGATTTTATTTATTTATTGGACAGAGAGAGACACAGCGAGAGAGGGAACACAAGCAGGGGGAGTGGGAGAGGGAGAAGCAGGCTTCCCGCGGAGCAAGGAGCCCGATGCGGGGCTCGATCCCAGGACCCCGGGATCATGATCTGAGCCGAAGGCAGACGCCCAACGACTGAGCCACCCAGGCGCCCCTCTTACTGTTCCATCCTTAACAAGTTAAACGTTCAGAGTTAGGAGGGCACACCGGGTAGATCGATGATTGTCACCCTTAGTAGGCAGATTTTCTGTGCTCTGAGTTGGGCAAGGTCACCTTGTCCTAAAAGGCTGTCCTTGTCATCAGGAGAGCGAGATCAAAGACCTATTGCTGCCCGAATTTTAGGACAAAGCCCACGCCAGGGTTTGGGGTTTCTCACCCTGGGCTGAGCGGTATCGGTGTGACAACTGACCAACATCAAGAAGGAGAGAGGTGACCTGTGACAGATCCCACACATATTATAAAGGATCACAAGAGCACATTATAAACAACTTGATGCCAAGCAATTCCATGGCTCAAATGACACAGACGAGTTCCTTGAAAGATACAAACTCCCAAAGCTCACTCAAGAAGAAATAGATCACCCGGTTAGCCATACACCTATGAGAGAAATCAATGTCGCGGTTGAAAACTTTCCCACAGAGAACACTCCAGTTCTGGACGGCATCACTGCTAAAATTCCCGAAACATTTAGGGGAAGGAGTAATACCAGTCCTACACCAATGCTTTCGTGCAACTGGAAGAGGGGAGGAGGTTTCCCAACTCCTTCTCCAAGGGGGCCGCTGTGGGGTGCGCTGGGGACTTCCCGCCGTTCAGCAGAGCCCCGGGGGGCCCCACCCCACCCCACCCCACCCCACCCCACCCCAGCCCCAGGACGTTTCCCTCGCCGGCCGTGAGTGCAGAGCCCCGCTGGGGCTCGGGGAAATGAAAGAAACGCTTGCTCTCCAGAAATCTGATCCAGACGTTCCAGTTCCCCTGAACGGCGCCTTTGTACCCTGAGCGTGGCCACAATTAGCGCCGACCCTGGCTGCGGCCTGCACATCGCGGCCGCCAGGGCTCTGAGGCCCCTTTCAGAAGGGACTGTTGTCCTCCACCAGCTATTTTTAACTGGCCAAAGGGGACTTGTTATGGGCTGCGAGTGCGCCATGAGGGGGGCGTCTGTGCGGCCAACGGACGTGGCAGGCCAGCCGGGGAGCTCGGGGTGCGCGGCAGCGCCCTCAGGCCTGGGCCACAGGGAACGGAGGCACCCAGCGGCCACTCTGGGCCTCAGTTTCCCCGTCTGTCCAATGGAGGCTTGAAGTCCATCAGGGGCTTCAACTCCAAAGTAGTGCGAGGGCCAAGTTCCATCAACCAATCCTGGGGTCTCGCTCAGTCCGTCTCTGTGCCTCTGCCTCTGCCTGGCTCTCTCTGGTGCTCTCTCCATCTCTCCCTCTCCCCCGCTCTCGCTCGCTCTGATCACCCCCTCCGTGGGATGCGGTGCATTTCTGCCCTGCCTGAGCAGGGAGCCACTCTCTCCTCCAAGAACAAGATGCCCAGTCCTCCTGCCTCATTTTCTTTAATCAGAGAAAGTATCACTGCTTGGTCGGTCGAGCGATCGTACCCAAATCACCTCCCCAGAGCGCCCTGTGTGTGCCTGCCCCCTTGTTCCACTTTTCGTCAGAGTGAGCAGACTTCTGCTCTGCTTGAACTTCTCAGAACGACCCCGTGTTCTCTCTGTGATTCAAGTTTCCTAATTAAACAAATAGATGCCCAGGCCCCCTCCGGAAAGAGGTTTCCCCTTCTTACCGAGAAGTCCTGGTTGGCGGGGGGGGGGGGGATGGTGAACTCCCAAGGGGTTGAGCTCCACTGCAAACCACCCACGGTGCAGCAGAACCTCCTGCTAATGCTCCTCCACATTATGGAGCCACAGAACCTCCTGCTAATGCTCCAAGCCCAGAGGGGAGACCAAGGCTCAGAGACGGGACGTCACTCCCCCCTCCCAACAGGGTGGCTGCTCGGCTCCAGGAACAAGGCTTTGAACTAAAGTGTCTCCTGATTATTGAGGTTCAAGATCTTTTGTGTTCATCGCTTGGCTCCTGCATGCCGGGTCTGTGGGGGAGAGGGGCAGGCCCCTGGGTGAAGGGTGGTAGGGTCACAGCCCATGAGGCTGCCTTGGCGGGGCGGGACGGGGGAGTGCTGTCCAAAGAGTAGCCTTACCCCTGCTCCTTCCTTAGCACCCCAGTCCAGGCGGGGGTTGGTCCCACGGTGGCTCTCCCATGCGCCCACCCTCCCCAGCTGTGACCTGAGCACCTTCGGCCCATAGATGGCATGTCCTTGAAAGGATCCCCTGGGCTCAGGGGCCACACAGATGGGTGTCAGAATCCCAGCTGGCCATGCTGAGTCTTTGGGCAAGCTCCCTGACCCGACATCTGAAAACACCCAGCACAGCTCGGGACAGAAGCTGTCCAATGAAAGGTCCCTGCTCCCTGCTCTCAGCTGTTCCTGGGCTCTGACCATGGACTTGGTAATACTCCACGTTTCCTCCTGGACGTGCCTTGCCTGATTTTTTTTAAATCGTGGTAAAATATACATAACATAAAATTTATCATTTTAACCATTTTAAAGTGTGCAATTCAGTGGCATTGAGTACATTCACAATGTCCTATAACCGTCATCACCTCTGTCTAGTTCCAGAACATCACCCCAAAGGACACCCCATCCCCGTGAGTAGGCACTTCCCCTCCCCCTCCCCTGGACCTTGACAACTGCTGATCTGCTCGCTGTCTCCATGGATTGGCCTGCTCTGGACGTTTCACATACATGGGATCATGCACTGTGGGGCCTTTTGTGTCTGGCTTCCGCTCAGCACAATTTCTCAAGGTTCATCCATGTTGTAGTGTGTGTTAGAGCTTCATCCCTTTTTCCGACTGAGTAATATTCCACTGGGTAGAGGGACCAGATTGTGTTTATCCCTTCATCAGCTGATGGAGATTTGGGTTCTTTCTACCTTTTGGCGATTGTGAATGGTGCTGCCATGAACACATGTATTCGAGTATTTGCGTAAACATGCCTGTTTTCAGGGGTGCCCAGGTGGCTCAGTCAGCTAAGTGTCTGACTTCAGTTCAGGTCATGATCTCAGGGTCCTGCTTCTCCTTCTCCCTCTGCCCCTCCCCCTGCTCGTGTGCTCTCTCTCTTTCTCTCTCTCTCTCAAATAAATGAATAAAATACTCAAAAAAAAAAAAAAAAAAACAATACCTAGGACGTCTGGGTGGCTCAGTCGTTAAGCATCTGCCTTCGGCTCAGGTCATGATCCCAGGGTCCTGGGATCGAGCCCCACATCGGGCTCCCTGCTCCGCGGGAAGTCTGCTTCTCCCTCTCCCACTCCCCCTGCTTGTGTTCCCTCTCTCGCTGTGTCTCTGTCAAATAAATAAATAAAATCTTAAAAAAAAAAAACAAAACCAATACCTAAACACCTGTTTTCATTTCTTTTGGGTAGATACCCACGGGTGGACTAGCTGGGTCATATGGACACTCCACATTTACCTTCTTGAGGAATCCTGCCCCATTTTAACCCTGGCAGGAGTAAGCCCAGATTCTCCACTCCCCTGTGGACACACCTGCTGTGCATGGTGCCCCCACCACTGCCCACCAGGAAAGATCCTCACATTGCCAGATTCTCTCAGCCTGGGGCTTCCACATCGGTGCATTGACCCTGGTGACGATTTGAAGGAGGTGACACAGGAAAAGCCTCCTGGCAACTGCTAGGACCTCAAGTCAAGGTGGTTGCTCTCCATCTCCCCCACTCTCCCCGAGATGTCTGTCCTCTTCAGTGGCGGGTTCCTAGATAAAACCCAGGACGCAGATAAACAATGGATAATTTGTTAGTACATCCCACGTGATGCAAAATTTAGGATATACTTACACTTTAAAAATTATTGTGTATCTGAAATCCAAATTCAACTGGGCATCCTGTGTGTTGTTTGCTAAATCTGGTGGCCAGCCTTTGTGACGGTTGCTTCTCACAGCCGGACAGAAATCCCCCCAGATCACAGACAGACTGAAATTGAAGGCGACTCTGGGCATTTGGGGTCCCAAGCATCCAATCCACCTGGCCCATTTCAGGGACTCCCCATTGGGACCCAAGCTGCCGAGATGTCTCCAATTCTCCACGGGTTCCTGGAGGGAAGGTCTGGTGACAAAGACTTTTGTTGAGACCCTGGGAAATCTTTGAAGGTCTGTGTCAGTCAGATGACAAATGATCTAAATTTGTCCCCAACCCCAGGCCGCCGGAAGGCCAGTGAGCAAAGGGGTGAGCATCCAGGGTAGCCCCGTGAAAAGACACCTCACTGGGGCCTGCCTTCCGGGGCACTGAGTCTGATTCACGCTTCCTTGTATTCAAACGGAGCCCGCCAGGGCCGGAAGCTCCTCTGTGAGGGGCAGGTCAGCCTGGACAGGCGACACTTTTCCCCTCGACTTTTCCCAGAACCTGGTCCCGGGCCCTACATGGGGAGTGAGGCTTGGGAGATGTTGGTCCCTGCCATATAAATGCAAAATGTACATGTCACCGTCCACCCCGGGACATGGCTTTGACGGAAAAAAGCCACCTTCTCCAGGGCTGGCTGATGCATCAGGGAAAAGAAACCCAGCGCTCTGGTACATTGAGGAGTCCACAGAAATAGAGAAGAAGAAAAAGAGCTTCTAAGGCAGAAAAAAAAACATATTTTTCTTACCTTAGGAGAGAAAAATGAAATAGGTAAGGCCTACAAAAATCCACTCAATGATTTTAACTTTGTTTTTTTAAATGGGAGGAAGAAGGTCCCATTCCATGCAATATTTCGTACATATTTACTCTAAAAATGTAATTTAACTGAAATTCAAATTTCACTGGGCATCCCATGTTTTATTTGCTAAATCTGGCAACCTGGTCTTTTCGGGACAGTTGCTCTCACAGCCAGGCAGAAATCTAAAGCAGAAGCAAATGTGCCTCAGGCCCCGGGATGTCATATCGTAGCCCTGGGCTTCTCCCACAAAGACCAAGGGGGTCTCATTACAGGCTTGCACCATGAAGGCGGGCCTCCTCCCCGCTGGACGCATCAAAGTGTGGCCGAATGTGGGGAGGAACACAGGGACACGTATCTGGCATGTACCCATTTCTTGTCTGACAAAACTGAGGCTTGGAAGACAGACGCAACCTGAGCAAGCTCTAGGCCGTGGCTCTCTAAAAAAAAAAAAACTTGTTGGGGCAATGGTTTTGTCCCTTCTTGATGTCCTGGGGCCCCATGTGATGAATATTGTAGACACATTAGTGTAGATAAATGTGCTGACAACTTGCCTTCAGTTTCAGGGGGTCCGTGGACCCTCCGAGGCTCCTACGAGACAGCATGAGGACCAGAGACTTCAAAATCAGACAAACTCCTGGCTCAGCCGAAGATCAGTCGTGCCCTGTTTCCCCACCTCACTATGACCTGGTGGGCTCCACGCAGGGCCCGGCACATAGTAAGTCCTCAATCCATGTGCGTTTTCTCTCCAACCCCCCCTTTGGCCCTGCATCCCCCTCCCCCACACACTGGGCTGACCGTTTTAAACTCAAAACCTTGACATCTACTCCTGGAAGAAAAAAAAAAGGGGGGGCGGAAATCCCTCCTTACTACACATATTTCCAAAAACTGCCCTTTTGGTGGAAAAGTTTTTACGTCTTAAGAAAAACCCGATTGTTCGACCCAGGTCTGCAATAAACGTGTGGCTATTTTTAAGTGCCTGGGGACACACGCCTGCAACCCCGGGAAAAGAAGAAGCCGTTTGTCTCCCCCTGCGCGTCCAGAGTGGCCCCAGTGATGTGGTGTGGAGGGTGAGGGGCACGAGCCGTCAGCCTGCCAGGACCAGGACCTTCCTAGAGTCTTCCGGAACATTCACCCCTCGGGTCGTCAGAAATCCTACAGTCGGGGCCGTGCCTCAAAGTTCCAGCTCTGTGAGTTGCTGTTTTCTGTTTCATTTTTCCTCTTCATTTTTTTTTTCTTCTCTCAAATCACATTTGTTTTTCCACAATCGAAAGCACTCACACAGATCTCACCATGGCCTCCAAACACACTGTTCTGACCAAGACATGTAAACAACCCCCCCCCGCCCCCCCCCCCCCAGCCCCGGACACCGCCCCCTGCAGCTGGGTGTTTGGGTGACTCTGGAAAAATCTTCTGGAGGGGAAAGAAAATAGGGAGTTTTCCAAAATTCAACTCGGGACTTACGTAACCCAGAGTTTATGCAACCGGCCCCTGGAAACAGATCCAGCGGCCTCCTCCAACCGTGGAGGCTCGCAGGGCAGGGCGGAGGCCGTGCTGGTGGAGGGAAGACGCGAGAAGGGAAAGTGCAGTTCTGGCAGGGATCCCTGACTCCTCCACGAGCGTGATAAGGGGAATGCGGACAGCCGCTGGGAGGCCAAGTGCATATTTGAAATACGTTGGCAAGGCCGAGTTCTTGTAAACGGCCACAGATCTCCCGTGGAAACAGCCCCCACCACCCAGCCGGCCACGAGCCACGGAGCCCCAGGCACATCTGGTGGATGCCCGAGGGGAGCCAGGATCTTTTAGCCGCTTTGCAACAGGGGCTCCTTAATCGTCCCAGCGCCCTGGGGCTGGGGGCGGGGTTCCCCTCTGGCCCCAATCTTTCCCCAGCATACAGGAAAGCAAAGCCACCCAGGGCCCGGAGAAGAGAGGTGACCGGTTCCAGGTTGGTCCGTCCGATGCCACATCCAGTCCTTGCAATATTTTCTTTAAAGACCACCTGCTCCCTCCTCCACCCCAGGGTGATCTTGGGAACTAGGACCCGAGAAATTTGAAAAGTGGGGATGACAACCGCTTCCCCCCGCCGCTCAGAGGTAGGGGGAATGTCTCATTTCACAAAATGAAACCTGAGCATTTTTGCTCACCCGCTGCCCCTGAGTCTGGTCCCAAAGGCGGCGGATAGGATGCTGTCGGGTTCGGTCTGGACTGTGTGTTCAGGGTTTTCTGTGTGCAGACTCCGTGGGTCACGCCCTTAGGCAGCTGTGCTCTCTATCCTCTGGGGGTTGTTTTGCTTTCACGAGCAATGAATCAGTATGGCCACTCTGTCAATATCTACTAAAGCTGTGACCCAGCAAGCCCACTCCTGGAGAAACAAATCCTTGTGTCCGCACAAAAAAGAAATGTAGCCTTATTATGCAGAATGCCCCCAAAGGGAAATGCAAGTGTCATCGATAAATGGATTGTGCTGTGTTAATGTGGTGAAATATTACACACTGACGAAAAAGAAAAAGCCCCCGCTGCAGACCAAACGTGGGGGACCCCAGACATGAAACGGGGTACAATTGTGATTCCACACCAGTGCCATCAGCAACAGGCAAACCCCATCTCTGGTGACAAGGGTTTGAGGTGCCACTTCCCGCACTAGCAGTGGAAGCTTCCACGGGGCTAATGTTCCCAAGTCTGGATCTGGGTGACGGTCACACCAGCAAAATCCACCAAGCCTACACCGACTGGCACACTCAGCTGTGTGCAAGCTTTCCCTTCATTTGAAAAGCTCGAATGGGCATTTATTGAGCACCTAGTGCATGCGTGAAAGGGCCCAGATGACACAGACCTTGGCCCTCCTGCCACCTTGGAGGGAGCACCAGAGGGAAGACTTCATTCCTGACTTCGGGCGGGCAGAGGGATTCCACAAAGCCTTTGTTCTGGTCTCGCAGGTGGAACTGAAATGGATGGTGGTCGAGAGAGAAGGTCTGAAGGTTCCTATGCTCGCAGAGGCCTCTTCCCTGCACAGGATGAGCCGTCATCGATGATGGTTGCCACCAGGAGTGAGTGCTCCTTACACACCAGGTGCATTAGAGCCTCACGATCCCCCCCCGACGCCCTCCTAAGCCCCACTTGGAAGGTGTGGAAACAGAGGCTCAGTGAGTTGCCCGAGGCCCCCACACTGGGCACAAACACGGAACACGTCTCCCCGAAGAGGCGGACAGCCTGCTCAGGAGCCCCCAGTCTGGCCCCTTGGACTTGGCAGTGTCCCCACTGCCCACTGGCTTCCCTGGTGACTCAGTGGCTGCCAGGACAAGGTGTGGCTGGGAGCTGTCTGCACACATGCAGCCTCACCCCTGCCATGGCCTCCGCCCTTAGTACACAGCCTCCAGGTGCCTGGGACACAGGCTCAGATTCTCGGCAACAAGGCCCTTTGTCTCCACAAATTCACAAGCTTGGTAAAAAGCCCTGGCGGTTGGTGGGCCAGCCCGTTGCCCCCTTTGGGCCTGATAATGATGGAAGCCAATGGCCGATCACCTCCCAAAGTCCTTAAAAGGGAATAGATGCTACCTCTGTGCAGCGAGTCAGAAGACTTTCAACATGAACGTGGTCTCTCCATTCTTGCCTTGGATGGTCTCACCCATCCAGCCCCAAGGAAAGACAAAGGACTTTCACCCACTCAAAGCATGTTGTTTGTCTTTATTTGGAAGGATGGGGCGCTGTGTTTCTGATAGGGGACAAGGGGACCCCCCACCTCCAATTCTACCCATGGGCCACCCAAGAAACCCTTTCACAACTGCCCGGGGCAGTGCAAGGGACAAGGTGGAAGCTCATGGTAGGTGGGACTCTAGGAAACACCCAAGATTCTAGTCTGGTATAATCTTTTATATATGGATGGTACCAGTGACTATGTTGGGATATCACTCCCTTGATGAGGCTGTATTATATGGCAAAGGTGATGGGATTTTTTTAGATGTAATTAAGTTTCCAAATCATTTGATTTTTGAGTCCATCCAAAGGGAGGTTCTCTTGGGTGGGTCTGACATAATCAGTTGAAGGTCAAAGTTATGTTCTGTGTTTTTTCCCCACAAATTTTTTAATTAAAAAAAAATGTTAAACTATATGGGATACTGGAAACTATGCAAGTGCCCCTCGATGGATAAAAGTATAAACAAAATGTGGTGTATCCGCACATTAGAATATTAGCCATAAAAGGAAGGGAATTCTGACACCTGCTAGAACATGGATGAAACCTTGAGGACATTATGCTCAAGGAAGTAAGACACATAAAAGGATACACTGTATGATTCCACTTATAGGAGGCACCCAGAACAGGCAAATCCATAGGGACAGGCAGTAGGATGGTGGAAGCCAGGGGCTGGGGTAGTTAGCGTTCAATGGGGACAGAGTCTCAGTATGGGAAGATGAACAAGTTCTAGAGATGGGTGTTGAATAACCCCAGACTAAACTGAAGCAGTTAGACCTGATGAAAACGTTTTCTAAAAAAGAGGGTCTCGAAGCAGAGACCGGAAGCAGTGAAGAGCCCCAATCCCACGGGTCTTGAGGAAGCTCGCTGCTGGATTGTAGGGAGGGCGTGGCAGGTGGCTTCCAAGAAACCCAGGGCCTTTGTCTCACAGCCACACGGACCTAGGTTCTGCCAGCACCAGGGAGCTTGGAAGAGGACCCTGAGCCTCAGGTGAGACCGTGGCCCCAGCTGACAGCTTGATTGCCGCTTGGCGGGACCCTGAGCTAACTGTGCCTTCCTAGGCTCTTAACCCATGGAAACTGTGATAGAATAAGGACTGACTGCCCAGGCTGCTCTAACAGAGTAACACAGTCTGTATAACACAGTTATAAATAACAGACATTTCTCTCTCACGGTTCTGGAGGCTCGAAATCTGAGATCAAGGTGCCAGCCCACTGCCCAGTTGCGGACGATCCTTACATGGATATATGGCTGGTGTCCTCACATGGCAGAAAGGGGTGAGGGAGCTCTTTGGGGTCCCTTCCATAAAGATATTGATTCCATTCATGAGGGCTCCACCTTCATGACCTAATCACCTCCCAAAGGCCCACCTCATACATACCATTGCACCAAGGGTTAAGGTTTCAACATATGAATCTGGGGGGGACACAAACATTCAGTCCATAAAAAATATCCACTAGGGGCGCCTGGGTGGCTCAGTAGGTTAAGCGACTGCCTTCGGCTCAGGTCATGATCCTGGAGTCCCGGGATCGAGTCCCGCATCAGGCTCCCTGCTCGGCAGGGAGTCTGCTTCTCCCTCTCCCACTCCCCGTTTGTGTTCCCTCTCTCGCTGTGTCTTTCTCTGTCAAATAAATAAATAAAATCTTTAAAAATATATATATATATATATCCACTAAATAATGAAAAGGAAAAAACTCTCCTAGGAGGGTACCCACATCCTCTAGGACACAGCTCAGCTGGAGACCCCCGCTGGGTAACTGGAGGGAACACGCAAAGTGATGGAGTTTGGGAATCCAGCAGGTCTGGTGCAGTGCACAAGATGAGCACCGTCCATGAGCTGTTATTACCCCAAGGCAGCAGGGATGAAGGGAGGAGCAGGTGCATTTGCTGGGGAGGGGAGGGTGGCCTTCCTTAGCAGATGAAACCACCTACAAACACCTGGCAGGAGGGACCCCAGAGGACCAATTCTCCAGTCACTTTTCTCCTGCCCTCGGCCCTCCCTCTGGGGCCTCCCACTGGCCAAATCCAACATGGAGTCTTCAAGGCATTAAAGGCCAGCCTCCTGGCCCAGAGCAGGGTGGAAAAGGAAGAAACCAGAGCCAGCTCGAGCCTCACTGCCAACCTCCCAGCTTGGTGTAGGGGACGATTCATGGGTTGCCCCAGAGTCTCCCCACCCCTGAGCCTCCTGTCTCATGATCCCCTCGGGCACTGGACATCCCAAGCAGACAGAAAACCTGGGAAACCCAACAGTGCCAGTTCCTCGTGAGTCTGGGCCAATGTACATGTTGCTCCTTCTCGGCCAGAGTCAGCAACCTTTATCTATGAGAGCCTGATAGTAAATATTTTCACCTTTATGGGGGATACAGTCTCTCAAAATGACTTAATTCTGCTGTCATAATGCAAAACAGCCATAGACAACATGTACACGAATGAGCGTGGATGGGTGCCAATAAAGTTTTATTTATAACAACGGGCAGGTGGCCCAGGGGCTATAGTTTGAGACCGGTGGCCTAACCAATTCCTACTTACATCAGCCCCTCCAGGAAGTCCTCCTAGATGTCCCATCTGGCTCTGCTTCCCTTGTCCCAAGTCAAGAATCGTCACCCCCGGCTTCAGATTATTCCGGGCCGGAGGACCCCCACCTCCAGCGCTTGGGATGGGGTGCTGCTCCACGCCCTCCCGTGTGTGGCACGGCCCCGCCCCCGAGGATCTGCACATGGCAGACGCTTAAAATGGATGCGAATCAAAGCCACAGGTTGGCCCCAAACAAAACCAAACAATAAAAAATAGAAAGTCACAATTGCTAGTGGGGAGTCTTGGAACGTGCATTTCTGGTGGGAATGTAAAATGATGCAGTTGCTGTGGAAACCGCTTTGGTGGTTCCTTAAGAGGTTAAACATAGAATTACCACATGACCCAGCAATTCCACTAAGTATAGACCCCAAATAATCGAAAACAGGTGTTCAAACAAATCCTTATGCTCATAGCAGCACGAGTCCCAATCGCCAAAAAACCAAACGCGTGTGTATATCTATCTATCTATCTATCTATCTATCTATCTATCTATCTATCTATCTATCTATCTATATCTCTCCATCAGCTGATGAATGGATAAACGAAATGTGATCTGTCCACACAATGCAATATTATTCAGCCATAAAACAGAAATGGAATGACACACACTACAATGTGGATGAACCTAGAAGACGTCACGCTGAGTGAAAGGAGCCAGTCACGAAAGGCCACCCAGCATAGAATTCGTTTCATACAAAACGTCCAGAACATGGGGCGCCTGGGTGGCTCAGTCGTTAAGCATCTGCCTTCGGCTCAGGTCATGATCCCAGGGTCCTGGGATGGAGACCCACATCGGGCTCCCTGCTCCGCGGGAGGCCTGCTTCTCCCTCTTCCACTCCCCCTGCCTGTGTTCCCTCTCTCGCTGTGTCTCTCTGTCAAATAAATAGATAAAATCTTTAAAAAAACAAAAAAAAACAAAAAAAACAAAAAAAAACCATCCAGAACAGGCAAATCCACAGAGACAGAAAGCAGGTGAGTGGTCGCCAGGGGCCAGGGGAATGGGAAGGGGCGTGGCTGCTCAAGGGGACGGGGTTTCCTCTCGGGCTGATGAAATATCTGGAATATCAATATCTGGAATATCTAGATAGAGGTGGTGGTTGTGTAACTCCGGGAGTGCTCAGATTGCCACTGAATTATACAGTTTATTATTTAAAAAAAATTTTTTTTTATTTTTAGAGGAGGGTGGAGGGGCAGAAGGAGAGAGAATCAAGCAGGCTCCATGCCCAGTGTGGATCCCAACGCAGGGCTCGATCTCACGACGACCCTGAGATCGTGACCTGAGCCGAAATCAAGAGTCGGATACTCTACCTACAGAGCCCCCCAGGCGCCCCTGAATTGTAAACCACATTTTAAATGCTTAGTGGCCTAGGGCGCCTGGGTGGCTCAGTCGTTAGGCGTCTTCCAGGGTCCTGGGATCGAGCCCCACATCCGGCTCCCTGCTTGGCAGGAAGCCTTCTTCTCCCTCTGCCACTCCCCCTGCTTGTGTTCCCTCTCTCACTGTGTCTCTCTCTGTCAAATAAATAAATAAAATCTTAAAAAAAAAAATGCTTAATGGCCTATGTAATTCATATGTGAAAACCTAACCCCCAGTGTGATGCTGTAAGGAGGGGGGCCTTCAGGAGTTGATCAGGTCATGGGAGTGGAGCCCCCACGAATGGGATCAGTGACCTTATAAAAGAGACCGCGCAGAGCTCCTGCCCGGTGAGGACACAGAGAAGGCGGCATCTATGAATCAGGAAGTGGCTAGGTTCTGACTAGGAACTGGCCTGCCCAGCACCTTGATCTTGGGCTTCTAGCCTCCAGAACTCGGAGAAACGAATTTCTGTGTAAGGCACCCTGTCTATGGCAGTCTGTCCTCGCATCCCAAACGGACAAAGACAGGTGAAGTTCATGTCGTATGAATTTCACTACAGTTGTTTTTTTTTTTTAAGTTAAAAACAAAATGCACACAATCAGAAGGTGCCTATCTGAAATTGCACTCCGCTCCCCCCTTCTGCAGGGGTCTCTGGCCAGCACCACCCTCCACGGCTGACTCAGCCTCCCTCCTGCAAACGGCCCAAGGCTCCTGAGTGGTCAAGGCCATCATGGGTCCCATGCTGCTTCCTGGCCCGGCTGTGCAAGGAAAGGGCCGGACCGGACTACCCTGGGTTTAGCCCCTATTTTCTCAGAGGGACACTGTCCCCAGGGGCGGCAGGCCATGTTTCCAGCACAGCGGCCTGCGAGTCAGGCTGGGAGAGCTGACGGTTCCCCTGCTTTTTCTTGCCCTGCACACACCAGCATGTGATGGGCCTTCTGCGGTTCCTAAGTCATTGAGGTAAACAGTACAGATCACTGAGCGCCAGGCTCCCCTGGGTCAGGAGAGCTCAGATTTTTCTTACTAAATTGCACACATCCAGTATCTTTCATTCATGCCTGCTAGGGACAGTGACGGTGGGGAGAGTTTTCCTTCCCAGAGCTGGAGAGGGAGGGGGCCGGCCACCAAGCAGGGCCCCAGAATTGGCTGGAAATGCAGACCATAGCTCTGAGGAACAGCTCCACCTCCTATGGTTAGACGGAGAGGCTCTCTTCTAGCCGCGGTGCCCCCCTTCCCCAGGGAAAACTTGAAGATGTTTTGGGTGGTCACAAGGGGTGGGGACCAGGGATGATGCCCGACACCCCGCAGTGCACGGGACGATGCACTGTGCAAAGAACGATCCAGCCTGAAATGTCAGCAGTGCTGACTTTAGAAAATCCTGCTTAGGGGCCTCTGTACCCCAGTTCTCATCCTGGTTTGCCCTGCCTTTTGAGAACATATTCTAGGGGCAATGGCAACTTAACCACAGAGACTTCCTCTCACGCTAGGGAGCGGAATTGGTGGGTGTAAGCCGACCCCAGCTGCTCTGTGACCTTCAGTAAGTTCCTCAGCCTCTCTGAGCCTCCATTCTCCTCAGGGCAACTTGGATGCCCTCGCAGAGGGGCTGTGCAGATTAAATCAAGTCCGAGCATGAGGACAGCTCCGTCCACATTCTCTAGGCTGTGAGTTAGGGAAGCATGCTTCAGTTACACCTCTCCCAGTGTCTGCTGCTCATCGCTCACTTGAGGCTGTAAAGTGTCCACATCAGGGAAACTGTTTGGGAAGACGATAAGAGGACCATTTTGGGGTTCCAGGCTCTGCACCTGGCAGAGTTCTTTACACCTATTTTCCCTGTCTTCCAGCTGAGCGGCGCCTGGAAGGGGCGCATCTAGGGGCCTGACTGATGGCCTGGGAGAGGCTACCGTTATACTCTGGTTTCAAGGAACGGAAACTCCCTCTGGCTCCTAACGACGCTTGAGAAATGTTCATTCGGTGTCCCCAGCCATCAAGCACAGGGTTGGCATCATGGTGAAAAGTCACGGGCACAGCAGGTGCCCCTGATATGATGAGATATGGAAGACACCCCCTCATCCCACCTCTGTGCTTTTCTTTCCAAAACCTCATTCTCCCAATCTAATCACAAGAAAACATCAGATAAACCCAGACTGGGGGACATTTGGATGTCCTGGGGTGGGGGAGGGCAGGGTACCCGGCCAGCACTCCAAAATTCTGCTAAGATCATGAGAAAAGCGAGGAAACTGTCACAGACTGGACAGGACCAGGGCAACGAGAGGACTAATGCAAGGTGGGGTCCCGGAAGCAAGAGAGAGCGTTTATGGAAAATCTGCGGGGAGGTCCTAATAAAGCCTAAGTTTAGTCAATAGCACAGTCCCGACATCGGGTTTCTCAATTTCGACAGTCGCGTCATGGTCCAGGGAGATGCTAACTTTGGGGGACCCTTGGCAAAGGGGACACAGGAACTCCAAATATTATCTCCACTGCTTCTCCACAATTAGACTTGTCATTCCAACATGAAAAGGTTACTGGTAAAAACGACTCTACGCAGAGAAAGGAAGTGGAAACCAGTAATACGGGGACAGACGTACATGGAAACGTCATTTCTTGTCTATCTGACACTCAGATTGAACTGGGCATCCTTGTTTGAGCTGGCAAGTCCAGACACAAGAAGGGGGCTCCATTAACTGGGGTAGGGAATCTAGGGACAGGCCGGAGTGGGGGGGATAACGAGCCCCTCATTTCACAGAAGCTCTTTAATAATAATTAGTAATAATAATACTAATGGTGATGACAACAGTAATAATTGCACCTCTCCCATGGCTTTTATCTGGCCCCACCCTGGCTGTTCGTGGGCGGGCCTTACTCCCTGCCGGGCCGGGTGGGGCGATCCTGTGGTGGGTGGTCTCTGTCGTGGCCAGCCCCGGGCCCCGCATGCAGGGACCCCGGCTCTCCCCGGCTCTGGTGTGTATGAGTTTTTTGTGGCTGCCGTAACAAGGAGCACAAAATGGGTGGCTTGAAACAGAAATGTATTGTCTCACCGTCCTTGAGGCTGGAGTCTGAAATCAAAGTGTAGGCAGGGTGGGTTCCTTCGGGAGGATCCAAGAGAATCTGTCCCAGGCCCCTCTCCCGGCCTCTGGTGGCCGCACTTGGTGTTCCCGGGTCTTCTACTCTCTGATCTCTGCCTCTACCTTCCCGTGGCCTTCTTGCTCTGTCTGAAACCCCTTCTCTTTTCTTATAAAGACACCTGTCGCTGCGTTTAGCACCCACCCTAAATCTGGGAGGACTCATCCCAAGAACTTTTACTTAATTACATCGGCAGAGACCGTATTCATTTCTGAGAAGGTATCGGTCACAAATATGGGGGTTAGGATGTGGGCATATCTTTTGGGGGAACAGTATTCATCTCACTATACCAGGATAGCCTGTCTCTCTACTCCTCCGCCCAAATTCAACCAGGACACGGGTTGGAGCATAGAGACCACGTCCTGGCCATTTGCCCACGGGGGATATGCACAGGTGTGGTAGAACCAGGAATAAGAGGAGGCTGGTGGAGGGCTCCCAAACCTGAGCCTCATTTTCCTCACCTGTGAAGGGGGCTGGTTCCACCATCCAGGTGAGATCCATCCTGTCACAGGTGCAAGGACAAGGGGACAGGAGTGGCCCCACTCCTCGGACAGTCCCATGGCTTGGCTCCCCGTGGGAGATGGGAGAAGCCCATGTTCTGGGAACAGAGAGAGAGAACGTGTGTGGGAGAGAGAGTACCATGGGGGCTGCAGGGAGGGAATGGGACTCTACATACAGAGGCTCGAAGAAATGTCATAAGAAGAATTAATATCCTTGAGGGCTAGAGGGTGAAAGCATAATGAGGAGACCCCAGAACTCTCTCCAGCCCAGCAAAGCCTGGGTCCCCAAACAGCCCTACCTAGAGTCACCATATGACCCAGCAATTCCGCTCCTAGCTATGGATCCCAAAGAATTGAAAACAGGGATTCAAACAAATGTTCGTACATGCGTGTGTAGCAGCGCTGCTCACAATCACCAAGACGTGGAAACATCCCAAATGCCCATCAACTGGCGAATGGACACAAAACATGGTCCATCCATACGGTGGAATAGTACTCAGCCATAAAAAGGGGTGAAGCCTTGACACAGGCTACAAGGTGGATAAGTCTTGAAAACATCATGCTGAGCAAAAGAAGCCAAACGCAAAAGACCACACAGTGGAACCACAAAGATGGAATCAGAAGAACCAAATCCATGGACACAGAAAGTTGACTGGCAGTTGCCAAGGGCTGGGGGAGGGGAGGGGAGGGGTCACCTTTGAGGGTGATAAAAATGTTCTGGAATGAGATAGAGGTGATGGTTGTACAACATTGTGAATGTATTTAGTGCCACTGAGGTGCTCACTCTAAAATGGTTAACTTTGGGGGCGCCTGGGTGGCTCAGTATGTTAAGCATCTGCCTTCGGCTCAGGTCATGATCCCGGGGTCCTGGGATCCAGCCCCATGTTGGGCTCCCTGCTCAGTGGCGGGGGTGGGGGGACGTTGGTCTGCTTCTCCCTCTCCTCCCCACTGCTTGTGTTCTCTCTCTCTCAAATAAATAAATAAATCTTTTAAAAAATAAAACGGTTAACTTTGTTATACAAATTTCCCCTCCATAAAAAAAATTTTGAAAGTGAAAAGAAAAATAGATCTGAAAGATCTTTTTTTTTTCCAAAGACATTGTTCCAGGCATTCAGAAATACCCAGTTGCCTGTCCCAAAAGATGTAGAACTTTATAAACAAACTTTAATAATGTTAAATGGGGCCCTTACATGATTTACCCAGAGTGTGGGCCAGCCCGCTGAGTTCTTGTCATTATTAATATTATATGTAATGATATAATTACATAATAAGGTCATCATTTTCTGCCCCGACTGCAGCCCTGCAAGTCATCGGGGTGAAGCAACACGCTTGGGGCTGTTCACCGTGGAAGGGGCAGATGTTGATTCCAAGCTAGCTCTTCTGGCTGATGACGTGAAACCAGAGTAAGCCACAGGGCGTGTCAGGGGCCTATCGAGTCTGACCAGCTTCCCCAAGGGGTGACCTCACAGTGAACAGTGCTAGAGCCCCAGGCCACCCAGGGCAGGGGAGGCCAGGACCCTCAAAGTGGGGAGAGACATTCCTGTCTTTCCTAAGCTATGAGTGTGGGATTGTCCCTGGCCTCCAAGAGGTGACAAGGATAGAACAGAATTACTGTGCTTTGAGTGGCAGCCTGCATCCCTCAACAGGTGAAGCGGACCGTCAAGCTGTGGTCCATCCATCCATCCATCCGATGGAATGCTCCTCAGCTGTGTGAAGGAAGGAACACACAGCAGCATGGGCGAACCTCAAGCAATGCTCAGCGGAAGAAGCCAGAGACAAAGGACCACACTGTATGATTGCATTTATATGAAATGTCCGGAAAGGGCAAATCTATAGACTCAGAAAGGGGCACATCCGTGGTTGCCTGGGGTCGGAGGTAGGCGTGGAGAGGGACTGAAAGGGCCAGGGGGCACCTGGGTGGTTTAGTTGGTTAAGAATCTGCCTTCAGCTCAGGTTGTGGTCCCAAAGTCCTAGGATCGAGTCCCGAATCCGGCTCCCTGCTCAACAGGGAGTCTCCTTCTCCTTCTCCCTCTGCCCCTCCCCCCATTTGTGCTCGCTTGCTCTTTCAAATAAATAAATAAAATCTTTAAAAAAAAAAAAAGGGCCAGGAGAGATATCCTCGGGGTCACAAAAAAGTACCAGAGCTAGATCGTGGTGATGGTTGCACCACTTGGTAAATTTTACCGTATGTAGATGACCCCCCCAGAGAATCTAAGGAAAAATTTTTAAATTTCAAATAACATAAAAATAATTCTAAATAGAACAAAACATTGCAATCTAAATACAATCAAAAGGCTTTAAGTAAAATAAAAATAAATCTAAGTAAAATTTTAGATTTTAATCTAAAGAAAATTTTCAGTTTTTAAATAAAAGCAAATCTTTTTTTTAATTATGTTATGTTAATCACCATACATTACATCATTAGTTTTTGATGTAGTGTTAAATAAAAGCAAAACTAAATAAAATTTTTACATTGTAATCTAAATACAATTTTTAAATTTTTTCAAAAAATAAAAATAAATAAGTCTACATAGAATTTAAAAATTAAAAATCTAAGTAAAATTTTTGAATTGTAAACAATATAAAAAGCAGGCCCTAGCCCAGATGTCATGGTCTAGAGGTAACAAAAAAAAAAAAATCTAAGCGGAAAAAAAAATTGCTCTCAAGTGTGTCATCACTAATAAACTGTATCTTTATGACCAGGTGCCTGAGACATCCTTGACACTGAACATCCAAACCACTGATCTAAAGGCTGTCTTCAGATTCACCCCCATATTTATTTGGCTAGTTATTGATTAAACACCTGGGAACTAAGCATGGACCGGGACCAGCTTACTCCGGCTGACAGCTCACTCTCCGGCACCTGGCCAGGAAGAAGTATTCCATAAGCGTCTATTAAATGCACACAGAGAGGCAGCAGTGGTTTGGGGAGCCAGTTCAAACTCTGGAGTCCAAAGGCAGTTCTGCTGGCTTCCTGGAGCCTCGGGCCAAAGACTCAGTATTTTCTGCTTGCTGGCCATTCACTCCCTTCCTGTACATAGAGTCTTAATATATCCATTAACGGGCCTGGCTATGTGCCAGGAAAAACATACGCATGGACACTGAAGTTTGATTTTCGTAGAATTTTCACATACCATAAAATATTCTCTCTCTTTTTTTCCCCAACCATTCATAAATGTAAAAACCATGGTTAGCTATTAGCCAAGCAAAAGCTGCTTTGGTCACAGAGTTGTGTGATTCCATTGATATGAAACTCCCAGAACAGGCAAATCCACGGGAACAGAAAGCAGATTGGTGGTTGCCAGGGGCTGGGATCGGGGAACGGGGGGAGGGGAGGGGAGGGGGGTGGTGACTGCTAAGGTGGGGTTTTGTTTCGGGGTGATGGGAATGTTCCAGGACTAGATAGAGGAGATGGTTGCAGAACACTGTGAATGTCCTAAATGCCACTGAATTGTGTTCACTTTAAAATAATTCATTTTAGGGGCACCTAGTGGTGCAGTCTGTTGAGTGTCCGACTCTTGGTTTCGACTCAGGTCCGTGATCTCAGGGTCATCAGATCGAGCGCTGCGTCAGGCTCTGAGCTCAGTGCAGAGTCTGCTTCAGATTCTCTCTCCCTCTCCCTCTGCCCCTCCTGCTCATACTCTCTCTCTCTCTCCCTCAAATAAATAAGTAAAAATCTTTTTAAAAAAAGTTAATTTTATATAATGTGAATTTCACCTCAATAAAAAAAATTATATACACATACATACATGCATATAATTAACATTGGAATATACACAAAATATAAAGAATAATACTATTGACATTTTGATATATTTTTTAAAAAGCTACAAGCCAGGCTGTGCCAGCCCTTGATTTAGACCACTAAACACAGTTACCAGAAACGGAAGTCCTTTTCCAGGAAAAGCCCTTTATATGTGGTGTCTCTTATCAACACATGATGAGGCATTCTCATGTCCCTTTGATAGATGAGGGACTAAGGTTCAAAAAGAGAAAGCTGCTCATTCAAGGTCACTGAGCTGCAGGTGCCAGAGCCAGGATCTGATCTAGGGTTCTGGCTGAGTCCCCCTGTTCCATCCATCGCTCACCATGCTAAACAGATCTGCTGGAGGATTAAACAAGAAAACACACGCAGTTCTTCAATGTGAGGCTTGGCATACAGGAGGTGCTTAATAAATGTTGCTCTGTCCTCTGTATCAACGAGACTAAGACCATCGTGGTCTGGCTGGTGAGGAGATGACAAGGGATTCTCGTAGGAATCCATCAGTCACCAACCAAATGAAACTCGACACGTCCCCCCACATATCACTACTTAATTGTTCATAAGCAATAAGAGAGTCCCAGAGACAGTGAGGCAAACTGGGAAGTGCCCTTTCTCGTGGGGCTTCGGGGCTCTGGGCACAGCAGCAGAAAGGTGGTGACTCGCGATAAGAAACCCACTTGCCAGGGCGTCCTTGCCCACATTACTTCCCATCCCCAAGAAATGCCAAGCTGCCAAACATCTTTGCAACATGGGGAGCCGAGTTTGGCAACATGCTGCAGAAAGCTTGCGCAAACCTAGGCAGAAACACCCTAATCACCCCAGCTGGGAGTCATTGTCCAGTGGCTGTTGTCATGGAACTATAATTCCTCTAGAGCATTCATAACTTGTCTTGGAAGCTCAGCTGTATTTTAGGTGACGTGTTTTCTGTAGAATTCCTAAGTGCTTGCTCTCGGGAGTTGGGCCAAGTACACACAATAGCTATTTGGGGCAGAACAGCTGGTAAAGGGAGAGTCAGTCTAGACTCTAGAAGAAAAGTAGAAAGAAGTGAAGGATCCTAGAAATGGTCAGGACCCAGTGAAAGGAGACTGTAAGCTCTCTGTGGGCAGAAAGGGGTTGTGTACTTCTTTAGCCTTCTCTCCATGTCCAGCGGAGCACGGAGGGGGAGCTTAATATTTATGAGTTGCTGAGACTAAAAGCTTCTGATCTGCAAGCTTCGTGAGCCCTTAAAGATAGATGGAGGTGATAGTAAATGCAAAGCGGCATATGCACCATTCCTACAAGCCTCTCACAGTACAGACTTCACCAATCAATCACAGCACTGTTTCTGAGCGCTGAGCCTGGGGAGAATCTCAGAATCCGTGCCAGCACAGTGCTCAGAACAGTATCAATGGATTGGAGGGAAATGATCTGCCCCCCTGGCTTACATGATTAATGTTGACTTGTTCGGAAAGGATGGGAGGCCTTGTGAACGACGTGAGAATGAGGGCATCACCATCAAGAGGCATAAAGTTCCCCACTGTGGGGCGCCTCAGTAGTTAAGCGTTAAGCGTCCGCCTTCGGCTCAGGTCATGGTCCCAGGGTCCTGGGATTGAGCCCCGCATCGGGCTCCCTGCTCGGCAGGAAGGCTGCTTCTCCCTCTCCCGCTCCCCCTGCTTGTGTTCCCTCTCTCGCTGTGTCTCTGTCAAATATAAATAAATAAATCTTTTTTTTTTTTTTTTAAAGTTCCCCACCATGAGGGGGACAGAAAGGTACAGACACAGAGCCAGTCCCTACCCTTTTGGAACTTACCAGTGTGGACACATAGGGAGAAGGGTGGTCGTTTGCTTGTCCTTCAGCATTATCGGGGCACTCACTGATCATGGAACCTCTGTAGACGCACCTCGTTCTCCCCCACTTAGCAGCTGATGGGACAGGCTGTTCAGAGGCTGGAAGCTCAGCCGGGGTAAATCACCCACCTGGGAGAGGCCACACTGAGGACCTGACTCCTTCTCCCAACGCATCATCACCTGAGATGCCTCCAGGACCCACTCCCATAGATATGCGTGGCCTGGATAGCAGGATGATAGCACCAGAGCATGAGAGGGGCCGTGCTCCGAGCCCCACCCCCCAGTGCCAGGCCCCCTCCCTTGGCCTGAGATCCCCCATTTGGCTCATTCACTCATGCTCGTAATCAGGCAGCCGATGCTCTTGAGTATCGACATATGCCATCTCATACCTCACAATGAGACTGAGGGCTCAGAGAGGTCCAATGACATGCCCAAGGTCACACAGGTAAAGTGGCAACTGAAGTCCACCTTCTTCCCAGTCACTGGTGGCACTGGGGGCTGGTTCTGTTCACCAGGTGCCGTGCCAAAGTGTCTCACGCTGCCCTGGGAGGTCCTCAGTGGGTGGCCAGCATCCTCACATCACGTTTGTTTCAACACCAGGTCCACAGCTGGGCCTGGGAGACACAGAGATGAATCAAGGGAGGCCCCTTCCTTTGGGGGGCTCCCTGTCTAGAGAGGCAGCCAGGAGGGAGAGCAGCTGGCTACCATGATGTATGAGCTTCCTGGGGCTGCCACAAAAAAAAAAAAAAAAAAAGGCACAAACTGGGTGGTTTAACACAACAGACATGTATTCTCTCACAGTTCTGGGGGCCAGAAATCTGGAATTAAGGTGTTGACAGGGTGGATTCCTTCTGATGAAGCTCTGAGGCAGAATCCGTCCCAGGGAGTCTTCTGGGGGTTCCTTGGCTTGGGGCTACATTGCTCTGATTTCTGCCCCCGATCTTCCCCTGGCCATCTTCTCTGTGCTTGTGACTCTGTGTCTTTTCTCTTCTAAGGACACTGATCATTGGATTTAGGGCCCATCCTAATCCAGGATGATCTCACCTCAAGACCCTTAATTACACCTGCAAAGACCCTCTTTCCAAATCCGGTCACATTAACAGGCACTCGGGGTTAGGACTTGGGCATATGTTTGGGGCATGTTCAACCCATTAGCTGTGGTGACAAGGAAGGCCCCAGAAAGCTGGGTGGAGGAGGAGAAACCATGGACAGTCCTACAGGAGCAGCGAGCCACCCACAGAAGTTCCTCTGAGATGTTGCAGGAGATATACCCACTCGTTTGCTTGTCCAGCCACCTGCTGAATGTTCACCGAGTGCCTACTCTGTGCTGGGCCGGGCTCCTGGCTCCCGCCTTCCCTGCAGGTCACGCACTACTTGTGGGTGTGACAGGAAAAAAAAAAAAGGAAACAGTGGATAAAACAATGACCAACAGTGAAAAGTGCTGCAGAACAAACCAAAAAAAGGGAGTCAGAGAAAGGAACTACACAGCATGGGGTGGACTGTTGGGGGTGGGGTCAGCGGACCCTGGAACACACGCTCAGGCTGAAATGCACCGAAGAGCTATCCGGCCTTTTCAACAAAGGGTCCTGGAACCACTGGGTAGCCACAGGCCGCCCCCCCCAAAAAATTTGTTTTTAACTCAAGATGGATCATTCACTGAAGTGTAAAATGCAAAAGCTATAAACCTTCTAGATGATAAACATAGGGGAAAATCAGGACAACCTCAGACTTGGCAATTTTTTATTTATTTTTTTAAGATTTTTATTTATTTATTTGACAGAGACACAGCGAGAGAGGGAACACAAGCAGGGGGAGTGGGAGAGGGAGAAGCAGACTTCCCGCGGAGCAGGGAGCCCGATGCGGGGCTCGATCCCAGGACCCTGGGACCATGACCTGAGCCGAAGGCAGACACTTAACAACTGAGCCACCCAGGCACCCCAGACTTGGCGGTTTTTTAGATACAAGACCAAAGGACAATCCTAAAACGAAAATATGATACGCTGGCCTTCCTTAAAATGAAAAGCTTCTGCTCTGCAAAAGGCACTGTTAGAGATTCAAAAGACAAGCCACAGACTAGGAGAAAATCTTTGCGAACCACCTGTCTGACAAAGGACTGGTGTCCAACATATACAAACAACGCTTAAAACTCCATAAGAAAACAAACAACCCAGTTAAAATCTGGGCCAAAGGTCTGAACAGACCCCTCAGCGACGAAGATATACAGATGGCAAATAAGTGAATGAAAAGATGCTCCAAGTCAGATGTCATCGGGAGACTGCAAATTAAAAACATCAATGAGATATAGCAACACACACCTATTAGAATGGCTAAAATACAAAAAACGGACAGTGCTAAATACCGGCGAGGATGTGCAGCAGCGAGAACGCTCGTTCATTCACCGCTGGTGGGAAGACAAGTGATACTATCACTTTGGAGGACAGTTTGGTGGGCTTTTACAAAGCGAAACAGTCCTAGCCTGTGATCCACCAATTGTGTCCCTAAGTATACCCAATTAATTTGAAAACACGTCCATGAAAAAACGTGCACGTGAATGTTTAGAGCAGCCATATTTGATGTATAGCCAATCTAACAACTATATTGCCCAAACCTGGAAGCAACCAGGATATCCTTCAATAGGTGAATGGATAAACGGTGGTCCCTCCATCTACACCATGGAATATCATTCAGCAATAAAAAAGAAATGAGCTCTCAAGCCACAAAAAGACATGGAAGAATCTTTTTTTTTTTTTAAGATTTTATTTATTGATTTGAGAGAGCGAGTGAGCATGAGCAGGAGGGAGGGACAGAGGCAGAGGGAGAAGCAGACTCCCCGCTCAGCGGGGAGCTTGACACAGGGCTCGATCCCAGGACCCTGAGATCATGACCTGAGCTGAAGGCAGACGCTTCACCGACTGAGCCGCCCAGTGCCCCAACATGGAAGAATCTTAAAATGCACATTGTTAAGTGAAAGAAGCCAGTCTGAAAGAAACTACCTACTGTAAGAGCCACAACTAGAGAGATTCTGGAAAAGGCAAAACTGTGGTACCTAACCAGGGGTTAGGGAGGAGGAAGGGATGGAGAAGTAGGGCCCAGGGGACTCTTTAGGGCAGTGAAACTATTCTGGATGACAGCGTAAGGGCGTGCATTTGTCAAAACCCATACAAGGTACAACATCAAGAGTGGAGACCCTGGTGTAAACTGTGGACTTTAATAACAATGCATCAATATCGGCTCATCAAGTATAACAAACGTATCACATAATGCCAGGGGAAATTGTATGTGTGGGGGTACACGGGGACTCTGTATACTTTCTATTCATGTTTTCTGTAAACCTAACAGCACCCTAAAAAACTAAGTTCACTAGTTAAGGGGGTGGGAAGGGAAGATGAGCCAGAGCCAAGCAAGTGGGAAGTGAGAGGCAGACACGCTTGGTAGAGAGCATAGCAAGTACAAAGGCCTCGCGGGGAGCATGTGCTTGGTCCCTTCCGGGACCTGCAAGGAATCCAACAAGGGAGGATCAACTGGAGGGAGCTGCGGGGGTCCTCAGAGGTGGAGGGGAGGACCAGAGAGTCATACGCCTCAGGGACCAAACTCGATTCCCTTCATCTTTCCCTCATTATCATATGGGGAAAAAGAGGCCCAGGTAAATAAAGGCAGTGAGAAAAGCATACAGGTGGCTCATCTAACCAGAACCTGCAGAGGACTCACAGGATGTCATCAGCACTTCTACACACACACACAGAAAGAGAGAGAGAGAGAGAAAGAGGCATGACTCTTACAGTATCCCTGTGGGGCAAGATACCATTATTATCTGTGTTTTACAGAAGAAACAAGCCCAGAGAGGCAAAGCCACTTGCCCAACGTCACACAGCCAGTGGTCAGTGGCTGAGGCTGACTCTCAACCATCTCAGTGGCAGCTGCAGGAGGCACGTCTGAATTCAAGCTGAAGTCTCCCGAAGCCCAGGGATGCTGCAGAGGCGAGCCCTGCCTCCCCCAGCACCTCTGGATCCCCATCGCCTGACCAACAGGGCTTATCAACATGTGTTTGCTGAATCCACGGTTGGATGAATCACAGTGAGGTGACGTACCCCTGAGGTTCCTTTCAGCTGGGAGGGTCCAGGACTGTGGACCCAAAGGGGCCCCTTGGTGCCTGAGTGGTGCCAAGGCCACCCCCATGCAGTGGTGGTCCCACTGCTGTCCGTGGCAAAGCCCTCCTGGCCCCAGAGAAGGTATCCAGGTCAGGAGCTTCCTGAACTCCTCACCACCTGGCCACGGGACAGAGGAAGACCATGGATGCTGGAGTCAAGAGACCAAGACTGGATACTGGCTCCATGGTTACACCATGAGATGCTCTCCCTCTAGGACTCATGTGGCTCCCCCTTTCTCCAGGTCTTGACTCATCCAGCACTGGGTGAGGTGAGGCTCAAATTTTCACCATCCTCTCTCTCCCCCCTCACACTCACTCGCTTCCTATTCCCCTCCCCGCTGTATCTTGCACCCCCTGCTTTATGTTCCCAAAACACTTGTTTATTTTACACCCCCTAGGGGAAGCCCCCAAGAGCAGGGTGACAGTCCCTTGCTGGCAGGGCTGTGTTGTGTGTGACCCAGGTGGTATATTCAAGATACCCACCGGTCGGACAGGCCTGTTCCCTGTCCCCTGCCGCCAGCCCCCACTCCCTCCCAGTGCCGGGTCTATGTTGGAGTAGAGATTGTCATCCTTGTCTTCGGCCTCTTCACTTATGCAAGTGAGTAAAGGCACCAGGCCTACCAGCCTCTCCCAGAGCCCCGTGGGCCTCAGTTTCCCTGGAGGGCTTCCCTGAGAGAGAGCGCATCTCAAGGACTTAACATTGGTTGACATCATCATACAAGGTTTTTTACAGAGTGATGGGCATAACAGTGGGTCAGGCTTAGTGGGCCCCCAGAAAATGAGAGGCCGAGTCTCCCCACCCATTATGAATCCTGGGGACCCCAATCCCCCGCCCCCAGGGTTCCCGGGAACCCCACCCATCCATCTAGGATTCTGGGGACCCCTTTGAAACTATGGGCCAATCTCGCCAATCATCAGGGGTTCCAGGAACCCCTCTGAGGCGTTGGGGACCATTCTCCCCATACATCAGGGATCCCCGGAGGCCCCGGGCCCCAGGGTTCCACTCAGAGTCCCGGGTCCCGGATGCCGCCTCCGCTCCAGGTCCTCGAGCAGGAGGGAGCCCACGGGGCGCCCCGGGGATCCCTGGGCGTCACGCTGCTGTTGTGGAGCGCGTGTTGACGCGTCGCCGGGGAGACGGGCGGGGGCGGACCCGGGAGGGGGGCGCGGCCTGGCCGTGCGCGAGGGGCCGGCCAGGCTGCGCAGAGCCCTGGCGGCCGCAGTGGCCACGGCCGCCGCCGCCCGCCGGCTTATATACCGCGGCTAAATTTAGGCTGCGCCCGGAGCTCGTCCCCATCCGGGACGCGTTTCCGCCGCCGCCGCTTTGGCCCGGCCCCCGCGCGCGCCGCGCCTATAAGGCTTGGGCGGGCCCGGCCGCGGGCCGCAGAGCGTCCCCGCCCGCCCGCGCCCCGACCAGCCCGGCTCCGGGCAGCCACTCACTGGTGTCCCGAACCCGCGTCGGCCCCGGGTCCCAGCCATGGCGCTGAGCGAGCCCATCCTGCCGTCCTTCTCCACTTTCGCCAGTCCGTGCCGCGAGCGTGGCCTGCAGGAGGTGAGGGCGGCAGGGACATCGGGGGCGGCCGGGACCGCGGGCGGCGGGGGCGGCTGGCTCAGGGTAGTAAAAGATGTGGGCTGCGGGGGTAGTAGAACGCCGGCGGCGGGGACAGCGGGCTCAGTGTTGTAAAACGAAGGCGGCGGGGACTGTGGGCTCAGTGTTGTAAAACGAAGGCGGCGGGGACTGTGGGCTCAGGGTAATAGAACGCAGGCGGCGGCCGGCGATCCTCGAGAGCCGCCGCGCGCTCACGCCCGCGCCCTATCGCTCTGTCACCCGCAGCGCTGGCCGCGCGCAGAGCCCGAGGCAGGCGGCACCGACGACGACCTTAACAGCGTGCTGGATTTCATCCTGTCCATGGGGCTGGACGGCCTTGGCGCTGAGGCCGCCCCCGAGCCGCCGCCGCCGCCCCCGCCGCCTGCGTTCTACTACCCCGAGCCCAGCGCACCGCCGCCCTACAGCGCCCCTGCGGGCGGCCTGGTGTCCGAGCTGCTGCGGCCCGAGCTGGACGTGCCGCCGGGGCCCGCGCTGCACGGCCGCTTCCTGCTGGCGCCGCCCGGCCGCCTGGTGAAGGCCGAGCCCCCCGAGGCGGACGGCGGCGGAGGCTACGGCTGCGCGCCCGGCCTGGCCCGCGGGCCGCGGGGCCTCAAGCGGGAGGGCGCCCCGGGCCCCGCAGCTGCGTGCATGAGAGGCCCCGGGGGCCGCCCCCCGCCGCCGCCCGACACGCCGCCGCTCAGCCCCGACGGCCCCGCGCGCCTGCCTGCGCCCGGTCCGCGCGGCCCCTACCCGCCGCCCTTCGGCGGCCCCGGCTTCGGAGCGCCCGGGCCCGGCCTGCACTACCCGCCGCCCGCGCCCGCCGCCTTCGGTCTCTTCGACGACGCGGCCGCCGCCGCCGCCGCCGCAGCTCTGGGCCTCGCGCCGCCCGCCGCCCGAGGTCTCCTCACGCCTCCCGCGTCCCCGCTGGAGCTGCTCGAAGCCAAGCCCAAGCGCGGCCGCCGCTCCTGGCCGCGCAAGCGCACCGCCACGCACACCTGCAGCTACGCGGGCTGCGGCAAGACCTACACCAAGAGCTCCCACCTCAAGGCGCACTTGCGCACGCACACAGGTGGGCGGCGAGCGCGGGCCGGGGGCGGTGGCTGGGCTCGGGGCGAGGGGCGCGCGCTTAGGGAACCGCCCCCCCAGGGCGTGGCCCAGGAGATTGGGTAGGGGTCGCACCCTTCGGACTCCACTGGGGGCGTGGCTCAAGAGCTTGGGAAGGGCGTGCGCGCTTAGGGACCTTAGGGGGCCTCTGTATCAGAATGCTGGGGAAGGGACGCACGCTTAGCACCCTCCTGGGAGCGTGGCTCAGGGCTTTGGGGAGGGGGTGCGCGCGCTGAGGAAACCTGGGGGGGCGCTGGGTCTCAGAACACCGGGGAGAGGATGCAAGCTCAGGACTCCCCTGGGGGCGTGGCTCGAAGCACTGGGGAGCCGAGAGTGCGCGCTTTGGGCGCCCTGGGGCCGAGAATCGGGAGGTTCGAGAGCTAGGGGCGCGTGCCTAGGATCCCTAGAGGTCCAAAACGTAGGTCCCCCCGCGCTTCGGGGCGCTGCTTAGGGGCAGGTTGCGCGCGCGCCCCCGAGTAGCCACGGTCGCGGGGAGCGTGTGCGTACCGGGGCCGAAAGGCCGAGTCCCTGGGAAGCAAACTGAGGCCCGCTCTCGCCCCCCCCACCCCCCCCTGCAGGCGAGAAGCCCTATCACTGCAACTGGGACGGCTGCGGCTGGAAGTTCGCGCGCTCCGACGAACTCACGCGCCACTATCGCAAGCACACGGGCCACCGGCCCTTCCAGTGCCACCTGTGCGACCGTGCCTTCTCGCGCTCCGACCACCTGGCGCTGCACATGAAGCGGCACATGTAGCCCGGACGCCCCCCGCCCACCCGCGCGCGGCCGTGGCGGGTCCCACGCGCCGGGCGCGGCCCCCTCCCAAACTGTGACTGGTATTTATTGGGCCCAGAGGACCCGGCTGGGCACAGCGTGGCCATTGCGGGGGTCCCCCCCCCCACGACGCCGCCGCCGCCCCGGCCCCCATCAGAGACTGAAGGCCCCGGTGGGAGAAGACCACGATCCTCCTTGACGAGTTTTGTTTTCAAAATGGTGCAATAATTAAGTGTCGTCTTCCCCCGCAACCGGGTCTACACTAGAGGATCGAGGCTTGATGCCTTGTGAGAAATGCAGCCTTAATTTGTACTGTCTTCGACATTTTTTATAATATTGTACATAGTGACTGTGACAGATATTGTATTACTGTAAATAGGAAGACAGGTGGGCATTTTGGCTCCCTGGTTCATTTTTATAAGACTTTTGTTGGTTGTTGTTTTTTTAATTAAAAAAAAAAAAGTTTTGCATCTTTTGAAAAATCACAGCGCTGGTCTGACTGCTTGGAAGCTGGGGTGTAGGGTGGGCGTGGGGGGAAGGGGCCGTTGTGGTGCAGGAGGGCAGCCTGGCAGAGGTGGGGTGAAGTGTGTTCTGCCCCAGCCAGCACCCTGGGTTGCCAGCTGCAGCACCCAGCTGCCAGGAACCTGTGGGTTTTTCTATAACTTTAAACACTACATTTTAAGACTGAGGGAGAGTTATTTTAAGGTTGTTCCCTGAGCCATAAACTGCCTCTTTTTCCCCTGAACTGGGGAAAGTGCTGGTCCCACTGACGTGGCCTCCTCTGGGCTGGAAAAAAAAAAAAAAAAAAAAAAAGCCTTACCTCTTTCTGGAAGCTTCTGAGGTTTCAGCCAAAGTTCTGGAGTGTGCAGGCTCCCCCCACCCCTCACACACACACTTTTTTTTCTTTCTTTCTTTCTTTCTTTCTTTTTTTTTTTTGAAAGGAGAAATGCTGAGCTTCTGACCTGCTTTGCCTTTTACTAGTCTTGCCTTTTAGCAGGAGTTTTTGTAAGGGATGAATTCCCCATCCTGTTAGAAGAAGTGAATTCCATGTTTGAGGGCTATGTATGGTGGGTTCTCTTTTCCAGATGAGGAAACAGGCCCAGAAAGGTAGCTATGGAGTGGTGGCATTAGGATGCTAGCCTGGTCTGTCTGCCTCATGAGGGTCCCTGAACCCCACTAGAAGGATCGGGGGCTTTCTGCAGCAACCCATCTGTTGCTTGCATTGGAGGGTTATGAGACCCATCCCTGCAGGTGCCCTGGTGTGAGGGAATCACATCAGAGCCCCTGCCTTGGTGGTTGGAGGTGGCCACTCCAGAAACCCACCTCGTAATCGAGGGGAGACCCCTGCACTGCACCCCGAATGTCTCGGTCGGGCAAGGAGGTGCCTCTCCGTGGCAGGTTCCCCCTCATCTTCCCCCTTCTCAGGGCCCCGGGTGGGTAACCATGACTACCAACAATTGCACAAGTTGTTTCCAGAAAGTGAAAATAGCTTGTAAGCAGCGCCTATTTTAAAACACTCTCGCCCCATTGCGACAGAGGCTGGGATTTCCTCCCTCCCTCCATCCTTCCTCCCCCCACCTCCCGCCCCCGAAGGCAGTCCTGGAAACAGCTGAGAGCGTTTGGTAATCCACAAAAAGCAGAAATGGGAGATGACAATCTGATTCATCTTTCTCGAGTAAATAGCCTGGGCCGGGGGCCGCTGGTGATGAAGGGTGTGTGAGTGTGTGAGCCTCCCGTACCCACTCTCTGCGGCTTTTGCAAAAACTGTTCCAGAGCAGAGCTGAGCCGGGGCCCCACCGACCCTGTGGAAATGCTCTTCTTTGCTCACAGCTGATTCCGGAGGCACTGGGGGCAGAACAAAGACTCACAAAAGATTTAAAATAACCTTTTGTAGGGTCTCCAGTCTTTCCGGTTGAGTTTAAACTTGCAGGTAAAGCCATTTTTCTGGCTTGCTCAAAAACACCTCGCAGGTTCCCCTGGGGGGAAGTTGAGTCCGATGAGAGGCCAGTTGTACTGGGACAGAAGCTGCTGAGCTTCTGTTTCCTGAGCGCCTCCAGCTGCTAAAACAAAGTGCCATGCTCCTGCAGGGCCGTGTGCTTCAGCCTGCACTGATTACCGCAGAAAGAGCCCTCATCTTTCTTTCTGTCCCTTTCTGAAAACCCAAATGTCAACCTTCATCAAGTATCTTCTGGATGCGTGCTTCTCAGCCAGGGGTGACCCGGACTGGAGACATTTCTGGTTGCCACAACTGGGGGCCGGGGGTGCTGCTGGCATCCGGTGGGTGGAGGGCTTGGGTGCTGTTAAGCAGCTTATGATGTACATGACAGCCCCCCCAGCAGCCCCCCCTCCGCCCAGCCCTCAGAGGATGAGCCCCAGATATCAGCAGCGCTGAGGGTGGAGGAACTGGCTCTCTGGTTCCTAAAAGAGCAGCATTCAATGCTTTTCTACGCAAGGAGGTGGCCCCTTCCCAGGAGCAAGCTTTGATGGCAGATGTCACCCAGAGAGAAGTATGAATAAAAACCTCACCGCTGGGCCCCATCTCAGATCACCGTAAGAACACACCCAACCTCGACACTTTTCCTTTCCATAAAAAGTCCTGGCATCCGTTTGACAAAATGGTAAATATCAAAAAGAAAAACAACTTACCCTGTATTCTGTAACCCGATTCCAATCAGAGGCTGTTACAGGGAGGGATTTCTGGTGAGTGGTTGAATTGCTTTCACATGGCTGTGATGATCAGTGTATCCCCCCCTTTTTTTTCCAAGCGAGGTTAAAACCATTTTTCCGTATTTTCCCTCCATGATATGTTTTTATTACCATTTGAAATGGCTGCATAATATTCCATTAGACGTGCCAAAAGTTGCTTATGCAAACAAGCACTGAGTATATATATGTATTTGGCCATATTTCAGGTTGTCCTGGGCAGGGGGTGAGTAAAGAGGCTGGAAGGGATGGTTTGGCAGGGACTTTAGGCATCGCCAAAATGACCTCCCAAGAGTCACTCCAGAGTTGGGGGGAGGGTACAAGAGCTGTTTCTCTGCCAGAAGTTTCCTGTATGTCAGGGAGCCCCGGACACCCAGGCTGGTGACAGAATATGGTGTGAAGTAGAGGAAATGTGAGCTTTCAGAGGGTAAAGTGAGTCCCTGACTCAGCACCCTGCCCCATCGGTGAAGCTGACTTAGCACCCAGACCCAGCATCACCCTGAGGAGTCCCGAGGCAACAGGCCAGAGATGGCTCGTGAAAGCACCAGGGCCAGGTGGTTCCAATGCTGAGCTGGTGGGTGCTGAGGACAGGGTTTCTCCACCTTCGATCTGTCGACATTGGGGCCAGATCTTGCTCTGTAGTGGTGGCTTCCCCGTGCATTCTGGGATGTTGAGCGGCATCCCGGCCCCGCCCGCTCGACACCAGCAGCACCCATCCCCACAACTTGTGACAACCAAAAATATCTCCAGACATTGCCAAATGTCCTGGGGGGGGGGGGTGGAATTAACCCCAGATTGAGAACCACTGGGTTAGGGGTTCCATGACCACCTAAGAGACTTCATATCTATAATTTTTAAAAAGATTATTTATTGGGGCGCCTGGGTGGCTCAGTTGGTTAAGCGACTGCCTTCGGCTCAGGTCATGATCCTGGAGTCCCTGGATCGAGTCCCGCATCGGGCTCCCTGCTCAGCGGGGAGTCTGCTTCTCCCTCTGACCCTCCTCCCTCTCATGCTCTCTGTCTCTCATTCTCTCTCTCTAAAATAAATAAATAAAATCTTAAAAAAAAAAAGTTTAAAAGATTATTTATTTGAGAGAGAGTGCAAGCAGGGGGAGGGGCAGAGGCGGAGAGAGAGAGAGAATCATCAAGCAGACTCCCCACTGAGTGCAGAGCCCGGCACGGGGCTGGATCCCAGGACCCTGAGATCATGCCCTGAGCCAAAACCAAGAGCTGGCCACTCAACTGACTGAGTCACCCAGACGCCCCTTTGCATCTGCAATTTAATGACTCACTGAGGTCCTAAGATACTGCACACATTTAAATGCACCAGCTGAGGGAGAGAGGAGGTAACAGGATCAACCTGTTTACATCAGCTAACGGATGGGGAATGTATTCTGCTGTGTAGTGTGAGCCTGGGACCTAAACTGATTTTTTCCCCCAAATAATTGACGCAGAGTTTCTCTCCCTCGGCACCATTTGAGCCTGGATCCTCCTTTGCTGTTGGGAGCCGTGTTGTGCATCGGAGGGTGTTGAGCAGCACCCCTGGGCTCGACCCACCAGATGCCTGTAGCACCCCCAGCCCCTCAGTCATGACAACCAAAATGTCTCCAGACGTCACCAAGTGTCCCCGGGGGAGGGGGTGCACAGAACCGCCTGCAGTGAGAACCACTGCTTAGGCAAAACCCTTCTCACCCACGGAAGCCCCAATGTCTGCCTCGCAGGGCTGTTTCCTAGTCTGGAAAGTGAAGATGCTGCCCTGAGGACAGAATGACAGAACGCAGGGGGAGGGCGGCGCCCAGCACTGGGGTGTGGCCAGCGTGGCAAGTCTACCCCCCCCCCCCCCGGGGCCATCCAGTCCTTGGATTTGAGGTCTGGATGAATCCCCACCCCATCTCTCTTGGAGTCCCTGTCTCTCTTGTCTCTTTTTCTTTCTCCCCACCTCCCCACCTCCTCCCTCTCTCTCTCTCTCCCCCCTTCTCTCTCTCCCATTCATTCATTCAGCAGATGCACCCAATGCCTTCGCCCTGAGCTGAGTCCTGGGGAAGCAGCAGTGACTCAGAAGTGACTCAGCCTCAGGCGGGCACCCAGATCCAGTGTGAACAAGTTTATTGAATGACTAACCCAATGCTAACTTGAACGGAGCCACAAGGGCTAGGGCAGGTGCTTTCATCCCGGGCACCTTCCGCAAGTCCTCTCTTTCAACCCTCTACCAAACAGAGGTGGGGGCAGGAGGATAGCCACCCCAGTTTTTCAGATGCAGAAAGCGGGGCTCCCAGAGGGAAAGGCTAGCCAGGGCCCGTGGTGGGGCCGGGGCTCGAACCCCGGTCAGCCTGACGTCACAGCTCCTACCCGTGCCTCGAAATGTCTACATCCTGAAACACATCAAGCTCGCAGGGTCTTCCTCCACGCCCCATAATCGTGGTTCCTGGAGGCCCTAGTGAATGTCAGGAAACACAAATATTTGGGGGACCCTGGCTGGGTGAATGGGGTCCCCTGAGATGCTGCAATATGAAGCAGAAGGAGGCCTGGGCGGGAAACAGTTCGCCAAAAAGCGAAACAGAGTTACCATGTGACCCAGCCATTCCGCTCCTGACTGTAGACCCCAAAGATTTAAAAACAGAGACTCAGACAGGTGCCCGTATGCCCATGTTCCCAGCAGCAGGACCCACAACCAGCAGAAAGTGGAAACAACCCCAGGGTCCATCGACAGTTGAATGGATGAACACAGGTGGTCCGTCCGTGCACTGGACTAGATAGGAGGCAGGGGGTGAGACTTCTATGAGACAGATTCCGCGATGAGTGTTTTCAAGGAGTTTGTGCCCATTTTACGGGTGAGAAAATGGAGGTGTGGGGAGGCAAGACCACTGTCCATGTAATGGAGCTGAGCCTTGAAGCCCTGTCTGCCTGAAATGAAAGTTCCCCCCACCCCTGGGATGCCTCTGCAATGGGCAGTCACTGGGTGTCTCCAGGCCTCAGTTTCCCCACCTGAAAACAAGGAGGCTGGACCCATGGCTCCTCTACACGGACGCCATATTGGGCACAACTGTGTCTCCCCCATCAAATCAGATGGTGCCCCCCAGCAGCTCTCCATCATTTTGGAATAAATCCGAAGACTTCATCGTGGTCTGAGGGGCCCCAGCCCCTCCCTCCCTCCTCTCGTCTCGCTCCTGTGCGCCCACTCAGCCACACTGGCCTCCTTGCTGTCAGCCAAGTATGCTCCCCTGGTCCTGCCTCAGGGCCTTTGCATTTGCCGATTCACGCACTCTTCCTGTGGCCACGGGTAGCAACCTGGCCGAGCTGTCCTGGGGTCGTTTCTGTAGGCTTGAAGCCAGAAAGCAGATCCTCAGGTGGGAACAGGCGGCCACGGGACAAAAGGCTGGGGCCCTGGGTAACCGTTTTTAGGCAGAGGTGGAAGAAGCTGGCTCGGGAGTCTCCATTCCCAGCACCCTGGCTTCCTGCTCTGTGCCTGCCGGCGAGTGGCCCCCTCACTGGCCCTCAGCACATCATTTCTGCTGCAGGCCTGTGAGCCCCTCAGAGGCATCATCTCCTTGTCCTTGCAGAAGAGGAAACTGAGGCCCAGAGGCATTTCCCAGAGTCACACGCTGATGCTAGCTAGGACTCCTCTCAGAGTTAGGACTTTCCCTTCGCTGTGTGGGCCCTGAAGGCCAGGTTCAGTCCCATTTCATGAGGGAGGCAGAGGGACAAGGCATATCGCAATGATCCATGTTTCACCAATTTCAATTCTTTTTTTGGAAGAGAGGGAGGGTGAGGCAGGGTACCTTTGTGGCCATTTGTGGCTCTGGGAATAAACAGATACACCCTTCAGTCCTGCCTCAGGGCCTTTGCACTTACTCTTTCCTCAGCTGGAAATTCTTTTCTTCCCATGGCCAGTAGCAATTGGACCTCCAGATGCTTGACCATCCAGCAGACCTCACCCACTCCCTGGGATGGAGGGATGACCGAGGGCCCTCATCCTTCTGAACACATACGTAGTGACTTTCAAATGATTGGGCTCCTCCAGGCCTGACCACACATTAGCAAATTAGCCAACCACATGGAACCGGGGGACAGATGGATTTCTTGATGGGCTAGGAGGTGAGGGATGCATGAGGAGGCTCAGAGAAGGGAAGCCACCTGCCCCAGATCACACAGCAAGACAGGCCAGAGTTCCTCAGAGTTCCACCCCCTCAAATCCTTACCCAGACTCCCCAAGGCTGACACTCAGTGACCACTCACGCCTCCCCACTCTCTCCCCTCCACAAATCCCAGGTCCTTAGCTGGGCCTTCTGGGCAGGCACGACTGATTCAGCCTCACGGGACACGCACGTGTCCTGCCTCCAATGTTGGGGCTCATGGACTGACTCCCCCCCCGCCGGGAGGGAGTGCGGTGGAGGGAGATGGCCGCACGTGGGGCTTCTGGGAAGGAGGAGGTGGTTCTGACTGGAATGCACGGGAAGAGGCAGGGATGAGCCAGAGCTGCAGGACTGAAGGGCAGTGGGGAGCCACAGAAGATTAAGGCAGGCAGTGACCATCATTTGTGCCCTGCCCCTCATGTGCTATGACAGGCTTCCTCAGCCGTGACCCACAGCTGGGAGAGCCCCCCCCTTTCCCTTTTGAGTGCTCATCCCCTTCTCTGCTCTTCTCTTGGTTCCCTGAGCATTTTCCCCCCAGATTCCTGGGCGGGGGTCCCTGCTCCCTGGCTGGTTCTGACTGGGGGCTCTCTGGGGGCAGGGACCAAATCCAGGCTGGCACCAACCAAGGGAGCCACCTGGTCCCCCCAATCCTAGCCCCTATAGACCAAGGAGGATGGGACAGGGGTGGGGACAGAGGTCCTGCCAAGACCCTGCTCCCAGCCTGAGCACTTTCTCCGGCTCCATCTCCCCAGTCACCCCACTTTCTTCCTGGACACCCCTTATTTTCTTTAGCTTTTCATTGTGGTAAAATGCACAGAACATAAAACTAACCATTGGAACCAATTTTGCGTCCGATTCAGTGGCATTAAGCACATTCACACTGTTGCGCAGCCATCCCCACCGTCCCTCTCCAGAACTTTCCCATCTTCCCAAACTGAAACTCCGTCCCCATGAAACACTGCCCCCCCGCAGCCCTCCCCCAGCCTCCCACCCTCTACTTCCTGCTTCTCTGGCTGTGACCCCTGCAGGGACCTCACACAAGAGGAATCACACAGTATCTGTCCTTCTGTGGCTGGCTGAGTTCCCTCGGCCTAACGTCCTCCAGGTTCATCCATGTTGCAGTCCGCGGCAGAAGCCCCTTCCTGTCCAGGGCTGCGTAATACTCCACTGTACGGCTCGACCCCGTTCTGCTTCTCTGTTCAGCCACTGCCGGGCACTCAGGGGACATCTGCCTCTGGGCGATTGTGAATAATGCTGCTGTGAACACAGGTGTGCAAACATCCCTTCAAGATCCTGCTTTCAGTGGTGTGGGGAGCTAGCCAGACCTGGAACTGCTGGATGCCCCTGTCTTCTCTGGCAAAGCTTTATTCACGGCTGCTCAGAAGCTCAGAAATGTTTTTCTCTCCCGAGCAGCTCAGCCAGGCGCTACTGGCCCCTGCAAACGTCCCAGCACGGTCAGACCTCAGTTCTTCACCAGCTCACTGCTGGGTCAGCCCCAGTTAGCCACACACTGGGCCTCAGTTTCCTCCTCTGCGAAACAGCAGGGAGGTGAGCGCGGCTGGTGGCCCAGCTTTGGGGCCGCCCCACAAGTCAGGGTTTCGCGGCGGCCTGGGCTGTGCAGAGACGCCCAGCACCACCAGGAGCTGGACCGGCCTGCGGTGGAGGTGCCACTCACACCCGGCACGCCCGCCTGCCCGCCCGCTCATCCTGCAGGCTGCTCTGGGTACAGCCAGCACCCCACCCCGCCAGGCCCCAAAGGCCCCAGGACAGCCTCCTCGAGGGGCAACACCAGACCCAGAGACCCTCCACCGGGCCAGGGCCTGCGCTTGGCCAGGACCCAGAAATCGAGGCCTTCACACAGGCCGACCCCACCGGCTCTCCTTCAGAGGCAGTGGGGGCCTCTCGCTGGGACACGCTGGCTCCCTCGGCCCTCGGGAGCCACAAACACACATCCCACGGGAGCTGGCCACACCACCGAGCCCCAACGGCACATGGCCTGCCAGGACTGGACTCTGTTTTAACCTAGAACAAAGTGAACGGGACATTCTCTTGACAAGCCTTTTTTCCCCTTCTCCCCCCTCCCCCACACTGGCTTTTTTAAAACTTATTTTTAAGTACAGGGAGTCTACAAATCAACTAGCTATAACAGACATGTCTAGAACACTCCACCCAACAGGAGCGGAATACATTCTTCTCAAGTGCACATGGAACATTCCCCGGGATAGGCCACAAAACCCACCTCAATACATTGATGAGGTTTGAGATAACACAAAGCATGGCCTCTGACCACAGTGGAATGAAACTAGAAATCCAAAATAGGGAGAAATTTGGCAAACTCAGAAATGCATGGGAATTAAATAACAGTAATGCAGGAGAACCTGCTTGGAGCCTTAAGGAGTGAATCGTGGCAGTGGGAGATTCGTTGGGGGGCCTGAGCTCCTGAGTGGAGTTCCATGTTGGTGGGGGCGGGGGGGATCTGGGTCTTGCCCAAGGGCCTGGGTGTACCTGAGACTCATCTCATCTGCACACCTGGGGTGCCCGTGAGATCTCTGGGTGTCCCCTGGGGACTTCCCGTGGTTCCTCTGGGGTCATAGCCCCAGAGCCTGCCCTGACTCCCACAGGTTACCCCTCCACCCCCAAGAACAGCTCCTCATAGCTCCAAGGCTGGCAGTTCTGAGAGCCTACCCCAGCCATCTGGACACACCCCTTCCTTGCTGGTTTAGAGCATGTTGGAAAGTCCTTCACTCAGCATTCTGGCCCTTTACGACAGCCACCTCCCTCTAGCCTCTACTGCTCCCATGCACCCCCCACTTCCCATCCTCATCTCCAAGGTCAACCCACCCTACCCCCACTCACCCTCCCTCCCCCCCAAGTCCACATCTTTGCCAAGGAAGCCCCTCCTGTGAGCCCATGGGACAAACCTAGTCCACCTTTCAAGGCCCAGCTCAAGTGTCACCTCCACTGGGAAGCCTGCCTTGATTTCCCCAGCAGGAGCCCTGCCCACTGTCATGCGGGCCAATCTAACCAGGGTGGGGATGGACGGGCATCTGGCCCTCCCCCCATTCAACTGGGTCTGAGCAGCCAGCAGCGAGGGATGTGCATGAGTGGGGGCACCTGGTTGGGAAGGGGTCAGCACCATGAGCTGGTGAAGTGGCTTTGCTTCCTGGTACTCATAAAGCAAAACCCCAAATCCAGGGTTTCCTGGGATGACAGGATTTCTTATGGACTCCAAGAGAGACCAAGAGGATGCTGGGTAGTATGCAGTGGGCAGTGTAGACACGACTCGGAGTCTGTGGCCCAGGTTGATCCCCAGCTCTGGCGCTCGCCTCCCGGCCATAGCCCTGGGCAACTGCCCGGTCCAGCTGAGCCACACTTCCCCCTGGGCTGGTCAGAAAAGCAAATCAGAGAGTCATTTCATGCCACACGGTGCGAGCTCAGCCTAGGCTGTCCCCTCCACTCTGCCCCCCAGCATGGATGGAATCCCATCTGGAGGGCCTCAGGGAGGGCCTGGGAGGTGGCATGCCTATAGCGCCCCAGGGACTGGCTTGGCCGTCTGCAGGCCACACTTTGAGACACGCGGCTCTAAACTGTCACAGTCATTCAGGAAATAGTTCTGCGCCCGCCAACGCCAGATGCTGTTCTCGAGGCTACCATCCTGCCTTCTCCAGCACATCCTGATTGCCCTCCACCTCAGTCACCCCTGATTTCAACCTTGACCCCAAGTTGGCCTTTTGGGGACTGTCCCAAGTCTAAAAGACACACTCCTCAGCCAAACCCTGTGTCTGCGGCCTCCGGGTTCTATGATGTTCCAAAAGCAAGAAGGAATCCCGCCAGCCCCGTCCCTCCGCTTGGCTTGAAAACATGCCCAGAGACGCCAATCCCGCCTCTCCAGGGCAGAATTCGCCACATTCCCGGTGTGTTTCCGTTGAACCCCAAACCTCAAACACATCCTGATGTCTCATTTCCTCAACGCGGCTCGGGGTGACAGGCCAGCGTGCCGGGGACTCGTGGGTTCGTTTTGAGTCATACAGAGGTTTGTCGAAGGAAAGGTTTCTTATCTCAGAAGCTGTTACATCAAGCACAGTCAGTTCCCACCAGACCTCTCTGCCTGCATGTGTGCGGGTCCCTGCAGGGGCCAGCTTTTCCCTGCCCACCAGGGTCTGGGCTTTGGGGGGACGAGGCTGGGGCAGGGGGCACTGGACAGGACCAAGCTGGGCTCCTGAGTTCACCACTGTCAACCTGTGGCTCTCGGTCTTCATCTCCTCTGCTGTCAAAAGGGGGCCTTAGCAGCTCCCCTGGTGAGGCTCCCTCTGAGGGCAGGGCCTGCACCAGGCCAGGCACACAGTAGGTGCTCAATGAAGGAATGGTGATGTTATTATGAGAGAGACCGTGGAGCCTCAAAGGAGCAAGCCCACTCATTTTATTTATTTATTTACTTATTTTTAAAGATTTATTTATCTATTTGGGTGGGGGGAAGGGCAGAGGGAGAGGGAGAGAGAGAATCTCAAGCAGGCTCCAAGCTGAGCGCAGAGCCTGATGCAGGGCTCCATCTCACGGCCCTGAGATCATGACCTGAGTCGAAATCAAGAGTCAGATGCTTAACCGACTGCGCCACCCAGGCGCGCCCCCCCCCCACTCATTCTATTTAATTCCGGGGTCTCTGGGACGTGGGACTAGGGGAGGGGGACTGCCACACGTGGGGACGATCCCGATGTCCGAGGCAACTGCCCCACCCCTGAGTGACTTCTGCCCGGGGAAGACTCTGAGGCTCCCAATGGAAGCACACAGGGGGTGTCGGGACAGATGACCTTGCATTGGTCCTTTCTCAAGTATGAGTGAGCCCCGCCTGGGTGTGTTTTTAAGTGGGGTTGGGGGGGCTCCCAAAAGATCTCTGCCTGGAGGAGAAGTTCTGGCAATTGTTTTTCTTATTGCTGCTGCTGTTGGCTTGCTCGTTTAAGAAACAGTCGGGATACTCATTGCAGCACTATCTGTGATAGCCAAAAAGTCGAAAGAACTCCAGTGTCCATTAAAGTATGGATACGTACACAAAATGGCGGAATCATGTTCAGCCATAAAAAGGAAGGAATCGTGACACGCACTACAAGGTGGGTGAACCTGGAAAACATTGTGTTGAGTTAGAGACGCCAGGCACAAGGCCACATCGTGTGTGATCAGGTCCAGAACCGGCAGATCCATAGAGACAGACGCAGGCTGGGGGTCGACGGGGGCTGGGGGAACGGGATGGGGAGTGACTGCGCGCAGGGACGGGGTATCCTTTGGGGGGAGGGGAATGTTCTGGACCTGGAGGTGATGGTCGCACGACACTGAATATACTAAGTGCCTCTTCATTGTACACTCTCCATGGTTAGTTAATTTTATGTTCTGTATATTTCACCTCAATAAAAACAAAATTATTTTTAAAAGAAGAAAATGGGAATAGAGGTTTCAGTTGTAAATTGTCATTTACAAAAAAAATTCTTTGGTGACTATAAAATAGAATTTGGACCCAGTGTCTCTGTTCTTGATGGGTGAATGGAAAACAAGACATGATACACACACACACTGGAATATTCTTCAGCCTTAAAAAGGAAGGGAATTCTGACACCTGCTACAACATGGAGGAACCTTGAGGACATTCTGCTGAGTGAAAGAAGCCGGCCACAAAAGACAAAGACTGCATGACCCTACTTAGACGAGGTCCCTAGAGTCGTCAGATTCACAGAAAGGATGGCAGGTGCCAGGGGCGGGGGAGGGGATGGGGAAATCGCGTTGAATGGGGACAGTTTCAGTGTCACAAGATGAAGTGTTCTGGAGATGGAAGGCGGGGAGGGCTGCACAACGTGAATGTACTTAACACTGAGCACTGAGAAATGCGTAAGGGGGTACATTTTGTAGATGTGTATTTTACCACAGTTTTATAAATAAACAAATAACTAGATCGCGTTTAAAAAAACAGACATAAAAACAGACAACTGACCTGGAGCCTCTCAGACTCCCAGGCAGTAACTCTACCTCTGCTTTGCTGACAAGAACATCCACTCCTGGGAGCCTGGGTGGCTCAGTCATTAAGCGTCTGCCTTCAGCTCAGGTCATGATCTCAGGGTCCTGGGACAGAGCCCCACATCGGGCTCCCTGCTCCGCAGGAAGCCTGCTTCTCCCTCTCCCACTCCCCCTGCTTGTGTTCCCTCTCTCGCTGTGTCTCTCTCTGTCAAATAAATAAATAAAATCTTTAAAAAAAAAAAAGAACATCCATTTCTCTATTAACAACAGACAATAGACACTCAGAAAGGCTGAGTTCAAACCCCCTTTATCCATGTCATTAGGTAATACAGTATAGAACTCCACTAATGTGTGTAATTGGACATATGAGTGATGTTCAGAAAAACAATGGATTTTCCATCTTCAGTTTAAAAAAATTCCTTTCAGCCCATGCATTTGTCAGCCTTAAGTCAAGATGGTAAAGAGCGCCCCGAATATGGAAAGTGGGGAGATCGAAACAACGGTATGACCTTGACATTGTCATTGGATTCACAGAAGGGGCCATTCTTACGTTACATAATTTCCTTTTCAACATGTTGACTCTAAAACTTATGGGGAGGGGCGCCTGGGTGTCTCAGTCGTTAAGCCTCTGCCTTCGGCTCGGGTCATAATCCCAGGGTCCTGGGATCGAGCCCCGCATCGGGCTCCCTGCTCAGCGGGAAGCCTGCCTCTCCCTCTCCCACTCCCCCTGCTTGTGTCCCCTCTCTCACTGTGTTTAAATAAAGAAATAAAATCTTTAAAATAAATAAATAAATAAAACTTATGGGGAAAGAGGGAGGGGACCTCTGGTTTAATGGTGTTGCGAACAACGTAGCATTTCATTTTTATTCTTCCAAGTAATGCCACCTGCACCCCAGAGAAAGAAATCAAAAACTGTTTGGCCCTCATAAAAAAATAAACTCAGCTGGAGCTCCATAAGGGCAGAGAAAATGTCTGGCTCCCTGTTGCCTCCCCAGTCCCCAGCTCAGGCCCTAGATCTGGTATGGCAAACTGTAGTCTGAGGGCCAAAGCTGGCCCCCCAAATGCTTTTGTAAATAAAGTTTTATTGGCAGGCAGTCACGTGCAATCATTGACATATATCCTTGGGCCGCTTTTGTGCTACAATCGCAGACTTGAGTGATTGCAACAGAAACCACTGGGCCCTAGGAGCCAAAAATATTTACTATCTGGCCCCTTACAAAAAGTCTACTGACCCAGGGTCTAGTACAATGTGATGGTAAACATTGGCTGAATTAAGTCTGATTCAAAGTACATTGGTTGCGGGTAGCCATCTCCTGTTTCTGGAAACACAACTGCATTTGAGGGCGTCTGGTTTTTGAAGAAATGCAGCAGATCTACCTGGTAGGGAGGCTCCTAAGAGAAAGTTACAAATGATGCCCAGCAAGAGAGCGCCCCGGGCCCCAGGGCTCAGACAGAGTGGTCAGTCCCAGACTCTCAGGTAATGGTTGGGAGGGGCTCAGTGCGAACGGACTCTGCATCCTTTAACTGACTCTAAGTGGGAAGAATTTTCTAGATTGAGTTTCACAGCTGCCGCAGGCCCTCCGTGAAGGCCAGGTGAGGAGTCTCCCGGCTTGACTTAAACCCTTACTGATGCCTTGCCGAAGTCTCTGGTCTGTCCGGGGTCCCTGCTTCCCCCCGCCCCCCGCAAGAAAGTCCACAGCAGCACAGGGGACCAACGGCCTGTTTCGTGGGGAGGCAATCAGCTGTTGCCTGATGGAAAATTCCTGCTTGTTTGCTCAACCAAGAAAAAAAATGCAGTTCAGACAATACACGTGGCACCACCCCAGGAATTGGGGCGTCGTGTCAGCCAGACAATGTGAGCAAAAACAGGGTTCTAAGCGGTTGGTCAGATGTGAGAGAGGCAGCTGAAGACAGAAAATTTGCTGCTGGGAATGTGACAAATGTCCTGAAGATGAAGTATCAGAAAATGCCCCACGCAGGGCTTCCTCCCACGCTGGGACACAAGGGCCTGGGGGACAGAGAGACGTCCCCAAGGGGCGGGATGTGCTCCATGTCTAAAAGGAGCCCCCCAGCCGAACATCAGTCTCCTGTCACCTCCTCTGTTCAATGAACCACCTTCCTTGGCCCACTCCCTGCTTGAGAGAGAGAGAGAGAGAGAGAGGGCAACTCAAGAAAGGGGCATGGAAAATGGAAAATGATAGAACGTCCCCCCTGCGGGCCAGTTGGGGGCAGGTGGCCAGGCTGGCTGGGGGAATCCATGAGGGTCAGAGGACCGTGGTTCAGGTGAGGGCTCTGTGGCCTCAAACATATGCCCGCAAAGAACCAGAACCTTCCTCTAGGAGGCTGGGGATCCCCGGAATCCTTCCTGGGCTGGAAGGGATCTGCTCTGTGGGAATGTCTTGGTCAAGGGCCTGAAGAGCCACCCCATCCCGGGAGCTTTCTATGCATGCATGCCAAGCCATTTCCAGTAAGTCTCCTTGTCGGCTATAAAAATAACCCCTGGTGAAGTGGTGACAAGCCCATGATTCAGTCCAGCCATGCCACACAAGGGCAGTGGCATCTGTCCCCCTCACGTGGAAAGTCCCCTGGCCGAATGAAAGGTAGCACTTGGTTTCGGACATAAGCACCATTTGCCTGGATGTCGGCTGATGATGGACTTGGTCTACACAAGGTACTCGGTCCACTCGAGCCCCCATCTCCCCATAGACCTTCATGCAATCTCAGGGAAAGTTCGCGGCAGCTCCGGGCCTCCCATCTCCCCGCTACCCCATACCGATCAATGTCCTTTGGACTCTCATCATAGGCAACGGTGCGGTAGCTTACTGGCTAGGATAGACAGCGTCCCCTCTCCGCATGTTCCTGGGTAACAGAACTAGAAAACCTAAGCCCTGCTCTCAAAGTGCAAAGCAATCACTATCGTAGCAACCCGAGCCTCAGCAATAACCATCCGAATCAGTAATAACAAAACCAGCTACTACTGGCTGGGGGGAGGGGGAAATGGGGAGTTGTTCCATGGGTATGAAGTTTCAGTTTTGCAAGATGAAAACGTTCTAGAGAGCTGTTGCACAACAATGGGGAGATAGTCAACACTCCTGAGTCGTACACTAAAAAATAGTTGAGATGCTAGGTTTTGTTAGGTTGGGGCTGGGGTATTTTTTCTTTTTTTTTTTTAACCACAGTTAGCTAGATAACGAAACAACTAGTACTACGGTTCTTTCCACCTTGAGCATCTAAGCATGTGCTGGGAACTCAGCTATGGATTCTCACAACAGCCCTGAGAGAGAGAGTTATTATCTTCACCTTACGGAGGAGGAGAAATGATTCCAAGGGATGAAATGGGCGCCCCCAGATCTGTCAAGTGGGGAGCGGGATTTACACCAAGTCTGTCTGACTCAAGGCTGTGTCCTTCCCCAGCGCACCCAGGGGCTCTTCATGCTGCTGTGTCTTCCCTGGTCTCCCCTAGGGGAAGAGGAGCCATAGGTCCTCTTATCCTAGGATCTAGAACCGGAAAGGAATCGGGAGTTCCCATCTACCATGCTGTTCCCTTAGAACCAGGATCCTCACTTCCTTTACAAAGCGTGTTTACGGTTGAACAATGGCTACATCTCATCTTGGGTCTTTTTTTGGCTCTTGGAATGGAAACTCTGCCGTTTGTCTTTAGTACAAAGAAACAACACTCACTGCAGACCACTATCTCAAAAGTCCTTACGCTCTGGTCCTCAGAAAGGGTCTCTACCCCTGGGTTGAAGGTCAGTGTAGGAAAACCATCACCAGGTCACAGAATTGCTCATTTATGAAACTTGGGTTTCTTGTAATGTACTGGGTTTTTTTAAGTTTATATTAAAAGATACATATTATTGATCTATATTATCGACACAATGTATTGATATTGATAGGTTATATATACTACATGTCATAAGAGTGTTATTATATATAAGAGTCTATTATATGTCAGGCTATTAATTATATAATAATAATACTATTATATATAATAGTATTTTTATATAAATATAAATATATAATAGTGTATACGCTCACGTGCACACACACACACACACACACACTAGTCATTTAAGCTAGTATTTCCCCCTTAGCTTTCAAATGGTTATCAAGAATGGAAAAATATTTTTTCAATTTTTTTTAATGCATGGAAAAATATTTTCATTGACATACATTTGACATGTGACATCGTGTAAATTTGTACATTGTGTACATGTAAGGTGTACATGTTAATTTGATACACTTATATATTATGATCCCCATTGTAGCAATACATAGCACCTCTCTCACATGACTTAACTGTAATTTGCTTTTAGTGGTTGGAGTAATTAAGTTCTAGTCTCTTAGCAAGTTTGGTGATAATACAACATTGTTGTCTATATGTGCACAAAATATTTTACGTAAAGATGAGACTAAGGGGATGATTTCTATTTTCCTCTTTTATGTTACTCGAAATCCTAAAATACGTGACTTTCTGGAAACTTGAATAATAATCTTCAGACTTTTAAAGCTAGGAAGGTCCTCCACTGGTGGTCCAGCCCCAACTCCTTGAGCAAATGAGGAAAGTGAGTCCCAGAGCACTTAGGTAACTTGCTCAAGGTCATGAAGCAAAGTTGCACACAGCGCAGCCGCCAGAAAGCAAATCAAAGAGATATTTAAAAACCCACTAAACATAAACACAACGCGAGCCATGCAAGCCCACATCACGTAATTTCTTTGGAATAAGCTGGTGATAAGGATCACATTTCCCTTTATGTTTTTTCCAACAACAGCTCATGATACAATTTGTACGGCTCCTGGTAACTTTTACTGGGGAAATTTTGGGAGAAAAAAACCAAACCAAAACAAAACAAAAAGACCCATGTTTCAAAGGAACCAGATCTGATAAGGGGGCAGAAATATTTACTCCATTATTTCAAGAGGCAGGTTCTTTGTTTCTCGGATGCTTCCTGTTTTAAAAATAGCTTTCCACAACTGTTCCAGGACTAGGATGTCCTTTTAAATGAAACTGGCTTTGAAGATGCAATTCCGTTTACTTGGAGCAAGTTGCAGATCATCAGTCAGCCTTTTGCAAAAGGCTGCTCCGACCAGGTATCCTGGACCCTCGGGTTCTGGTCCCGCTGCAGCCGGAGCTGGGGAGCTGGGTCCCTGGCCCGTGAGGAGGTGGGGAAGTAGCTGCCACAGGTGGGAGCCGTGGGGGGTGGGGGGGGCACATCCTAAGGGGACAAAGGCTTCCAGCCATCGGGTAGTACATCAGTGATGTCACCAAATCAAATGTCGCCGCTCATGTGCAGGATATGACCAAAGGGAAGGAGGGTGTGACTCTGAGCTCTAGGTGTGATCACAGCCTGGCGGCTGTGTGAGAAGGTGCCCACCTTTCTGAGTGATGTGTTGAACGTGGAAGGATGAAAGGACACGGGGACAGAACCGCCTCACAGCCTGCCCGGAAAGGGATCGGCCAAGGGAAGGCGGCAGAATCTGGCGGATAGCTGACAGTGGGCGATGTGTGTCGGGGGCGGTGGGGGGCCTTCATGGTTCTCTTCTCGTGGCTATTATGTTTGGAGATTTTCATAATCACTGCTTTCAACCTGGACACTGTGTTTTTCAGGAAAGGCTGTGCGTGCTCCTTGCCAAGGAAGAGGCAGAGAGAGCCTGTGGGAGTGCGGATGGATCGGCGGATTTGAGGCTGATTCTTTGCACAGCAGATGAGTGTGTTTGTCTGTGTGGGGGTCTCCCTGAGCATGTGTATGAGGCTGGGGAAAAAGGAAACAGGATTTAAAACTGGCTCATGACCTTTTGTGGGGGGGGGTGGATATGGGAGGGGAGGTAGTCTGGGAACCGCTGAGAATGGAATGAAAACGTCATAGACACCCTCCGCAAAAATAAATAAATAAAACAAGAAAAATCCACAAACATAGTATCCTCAGGGGTTCGAGGGTCCCCTAAAGCCCACTGCACCCACCCTGGAGAAGAACTCCTAATTCAGTGCACGGCCCTCCATTTCTAAGACATAAGGAGACTCCTTCTGTACCTTTTCTCGGTGCACTGCATACATAAAAAAAGCAGCAGGCAAGAAAAAACAAACCTTTCCTAAGGCCAGCAAAATGCTGAGCCACTGCCCCTCTGGGGCTTTGGAGCTCCGGGCAAATGAGTACAGACATCGAGCCTCGGTTTTCCCATTAGGAAAATGCACCATCACCCCGCTCGCCTCGCCTGCAAGGTTGCTCTGAGGCTGGAACAAAAGGATGGAGGTTGAACCACCAAAAACGGTGAGGTTTTCACCTCACACTCAAGTGCAGAGCCGTGAGCACCTTGGGGAGCGGTGACACAGTGACTTCCCCAAGGGGATACACGATGGTCCCACCTCAGGGGGAGGAAGGAATCGCCTCCGGACACGTTTTCGAAGCTGCTCGCTCTTCCAGAGAGGATTAGGGGCCCGTCAGAGCTCAGGACGCCCGCAGGCTTTGCGAGAGGTCCCAGGCCCACGTCACAGCTAATGACTGAGAAGCGAGGTCCTCTCATGGGCACCAGGAGACGCCGCGCCCTCCGGGATCTCGGGGACCTCCTGTCCATAACCTGGAAAAGGGAGATTTCCAAGGGCCCTGACTGTCCGGGGCGCCCTCCACATTCCCTGCCCCTGGCGTAAAGCCTCGATTCACGCTGTCCTCTCAGCCGCACGGGTTATCACCCTGAGAGGGGCCCATGTCACAGAATACCTGCGTCCGAAAAGCTGCCTTCGAAAGTCCATCCGTCTCGGAGGATGGTCAACATCAGCAGCGACAGACGGTGTTGATGATGGGGACCCACGTCACCTCTGTGCTCTGCCCCCACCCGTCACCCCGACGTCCCAGCAGGAGGAAAACGCCAGACAAGCCAAACCCAGGGCCATGCTGGGAGCCACCTGCCCAGCCCCCTCCACACTGTCACGGTCAGCAAAAAGCAAGCAAGTCTGAGAAACCGCCTCCGGCCAGAGGAGCCTCAGGAGGCGAGACAACTATATATACAGTGGGGTCCTGAGACAAAAAAAGGTAAAAACACTGAATAAAGGGGTGACCTTTAATAATAACTCCATATTGGCTCATGAATTCTAACAAACGTACCATATTAACGTAAGCTGTTAAAACACAGGGGAAATTGTGCAGGGTTTGTGGGAACCCTTTTGTATTCTCTTTGTGATTTTTCTCCCCGCAAATCTGAAACTGCGTCTAAAACGTAAAGTTCATTACAATGTAAAAACGAGTCCGTAAATGCCCGTCTCGGGGCAATTCCCTGGCTGCAACAAAGCCCATGGAGTCAGCATGCAGGGGGTGGCGGTAAGCAGAAGGGGAGCGGCCAGAGACCTTGGCCCAGAGGCACAGAACAAACACTGAAGAGCTTTCCCAAAGGAGGGTCTCAGAATCCAGCCCCACCACAAGGGGCTGGGGCTCTGTCCCCTGAGATTCCCATCAAGGCGGATCCTGACGGGGAACACTCTGGGCCTATTTAGTCCTGGCGTCCCCGTCTCATCCCCTTCCAAACCGGCACGGCCTGGGGGTTGGAGGCTCTCTGCCGCCTTTCTGTTCCGGGGCTGTGCTCAGGCTGCTCAGATTCGAAAGATTTATCATCTCTATCGGAGAGGAGTTGGCCTGAGGATGTCCCGTCTCCCTGGGGACAGTGAAACGCAAAGCTGGGGGCAGATCTGCAATGTCCTCGGCAACTCCTGAGGTTGTCCCTGCAGTTATGCCCAAGCTTCTGGAATGTTCTAGGGGAAATCAGCTGCATCCTAGTAGAAAACTCTCCCTCCTCCCGGTTCCGACTGCAGGTTTTGTAGGAGGCCTCGCCCCCTGTGTAGACCAGGCCTCAGTGAACAGTGCATGAATCTTTCTTCAAACTGCAGGGCCCTGACAAAGGGCCACCTACTCTAGTGACAATGAGGTTACAACCAACTATCTCAGAAACATTCTGCATCCTGGGGTGCCGGGTGACCCCCAGAAACTTCCCAAATTGACTCTGTGGCCCTAAAAGCCACTCAAATGCTTAGGATCGAAACAAGAATGTTCCACCTGGTTTTCCGCCCGCTGTGGGGCTGGTTCGCCTGACACCACGTGTGAATGTTAATGCAAAGAAAATAATATTTAAATGAAAGGGGGAAAAAAAGATCGTTTTGTATTAAAATATTTTATATTAATCATTCAAACTTAATTTTATACAACGAATGCATACATCGCCCAGATGTCTGTCTCGGAAGGGAGGTCGGGGCGGCGTGAGGGTGGGTGCGCCCGGGTGGGAGATGAAAGGCAAGGAGTCCCCGCGCTTCCCCGACTCATCCTGTGCTCCAGGCGGAGTGAGAACCGGCGCTGTCACCCGACAGGGACGTCACCGCGGAGAGCAGCATCTACGGCAGCAGCCCCTGTCCGGGCCTCCCTGCTGGGCGAGCCCCCAGAGCCTGAGGCCCTGTGACCAGCGAGTCCTTGACATAACAGTGGCTGTGACATGTCACAAGGTGAACGGGGACCACTGTGAGCACGCACACACGTGTGTGTGTGTGTCCGTGTGCGTGCGTGCGTGCACGTGTGCGTGTGTGTGCGTGTGTGTGGGTACATGTACGTGTGGGTGCGTGTGCATGCGTGTGGGTGTGTGTGCATGTGGGTACGTGTGCGTGCATTCATGCATGTGTGTGTATGTGCGTGTGTGTGCGTGTGTGTACGTGTGCATGTGCGTGCACAGACAGGCTGGAGTGTTCTCTGGCGGGACCGCCCCGGGCCGGGCGCCTAGGCGGCGGGCATGTCGGCCTTGCTGAGCGCGATGGCCAGCTCCAGGTCCTCCTGCTCCTGCCGCCGCAGCCGCGCTAGCCTCTCCTGCTCGGCCTTCTCGCTCTCCCGCTTGGCCCAGGCCATCTGCTGCTCCTCATTGCCAAACTGCAAAGGAAAATGGAGGTTGGGTTACTTGGCCCAGGAGCTGCGACCTGCTGCTTGGGGTGGGGGGGCCGGGGCACGAGGACACCCGTCACGTGCTGTCGGGGTGCAGGGAAATGCAATGCTGGGATGCGCTGGGTGGGGGTGGGTGGTGCGCTGCCTGGTATGCACGTGAAAACCAGAAAACGCCAGGAGCCCATGTCTTGGTCGGGAGCGGGCAGGGAACACGTGCTCCCCAGTCCCGACCCACAGTCACATGCACCAAGAAACAGGGCTGAGTCTGACCCTGGCTACCACCTCGGACCTCAGAGAAACTAGCCGCCCAGCCCTCTGCAGGGAGCCAAAGCAGGCAACTGCCAGGCACCCATCTGGGGACACAGAGGGTTCCCGCACGTCCCCAGCTAGGAGTCTCTGAGGCTTCGAGGGGGTGTGAGGGAGGGGCCCCCGCCCCGCCTCCTCTCAGGGCACGACACTGATCTCTGCTCCACAGCAGCCCTCAGCTGCGCCGACGGGCTCAAACAGCAAACCTACAAGGCCTGGGCCTCGATGACAGGCCGACGACACCAGCGGGTGGGAGGCGCCGGGACTGGAGAGTTCTGGCACACGCACGGCGCTGCGTTTCAAACGCGCGCAGACGACACGGTCTTGCGATGTGGCATCGCTACCCCAGCCACGGCCCGGGGAGCTCTGGGCCCACCAGGAGCCACCTCGTACTTGAGCATTTATAGGAGCCCTGGCATTTACGCTGCCGATCCGTCCAGGAGCTCTTGATGTCCTTTTCCGAAAGGTCCAATAAAAAAAACCACTTTTTTAAACAAAGGAGGAAACTTTTAAACAAGATGGGTGATTTCAAACCATCCAAGGCACCTTAGCTCTACAGGGAGCACAGCAAAGCTAGATCTCACATGCTCTTCCCCGGGTGTGGGTCTCTGGTTCTCCCACGGGCCTGAGTCACAGGCCCCTCCCCCCCTCCCCCCCCTCCCCCGAGCAAAGCTGCGGCCTGTCCATGGGCTCGGGTCCCTTCGAGTCTCTCTTCTCGGCCGCAGCTCTGCCGGCTCTCTGCTAAGCCCAGGAGGACACCAAAGAAAGAGGCAGGCCGGCCCTCTGAAAGGCGCCCCCTGGGAGCAGACATACAGACAATCCCGATCTGACACGGGCTTCGTGGAGGCCCGAACAGACCCCACTGGGAGCACCGGGGAAGGAAGCACGACAGAAATTCACGGCTACTTCGGCACACATGTACTGAGTCTGAGCGACAACCTGGGGGGTGAGCTCCTCTGACAGGTGGGGATGCGGAGGCCTGGGGACAGGGGGGAGGTGGCTGCAGAGCCTGGGCCCTCAACATGCTGGACCTTCTCTCTGGGTCTGGGTCTGGGTGGAGGGGGGCGGGGGCAGCCAGCTACAGCTGCAGAGTTGGGGCAACAGGGCACCTTCGGAGTGAGGCGCTGGGTGGGGGGCGCCGAGCACCCAAGCCTGGTGCTGCCAGAACAGCACGGGGTGGGAGGGGCTGCCAGGGGCTTGTGTGCAGGTGTGGTGGGGGTGGGGGCCGTGGAGGGAGCCACATGTGGCCTGGAGAAGGAGGTGGGGCAGGAGAGGAGGCCTCCCTCCACCGGGCCTTGGGGGGTCAGGTAGCGACAGGTACGGACAGGGTCAGCATGAAGAAGAGCCATCCCCAGGAAGAAAGGCTGAGTCCTAGTTTCTTAGAGAAACTACCCAGAAAAATGTTCAGGGCCTGATGGGTCTCCAGGTAGGACTCCCTGGAGTCTGGTCCCCACCCCTCCTGTTTCCATCACAGAGAGCCTCCACCCCCGCACTCTCTGGGGGATTTTCCAACACCTCATCAGGAGAAAAACAAGGAAAAAACCACAAATAGTGGCAGAAACGGCTTCCCAGTGCTGCTGACAGGGATCTCGCCCTCTGTCAGCCCAGAGGAGGGGAAGGTGGGGGCTGACAAGTAACGGCCAGGCTGACCCAGCCACGGCCTAGAAGCCAGGCCAGGAGGGGTCAAGTATCAGTGGAGGCCACGGGGCCACACCATGATTCCCGCCCAGCCCCAGAGTCTCGGGATGTCCCTGCAGAGCCTCCTGCTCAAGTGGTCCCCATTTTCAAATGAAATGTGCTGACAGGAACATTCCAGATGCCTTCAGAGCAGACTGGGTTGAGGCCAGCTTCTGGATCCCGCCTGGGGTTTGTGCGCACTTGAGAAGCAGGCTGGACCATGGTGTCCGAGAGAGAGGACCCGGAGGAGGAGGGTTGCTTGAGGGTCCCTCTGGGCCTCCAACCAGCAGAAGAGCCTCTCCTGGCCCCGGTGGAGACTCCTCGACTAGGTCACTCTGGTCCTCCGACCCACATGCACCGTGACGGCCAGAACCTGGGGCACCTGTGGGTGCAGCCGCCACTCCAGGAGCGGCAGGTGACTCCTGCTTCACCCCTGCGCCGTCCTGGAGCTGAGACAGCGGGGCACAGAATGCCACCACCCAAGGCATCTCCCGGGCACGGGGCGAACGCCAAGCAGTTTTCCTTCAGCAGCCTCTCGGCAGAAATCCGGGGTTCAGATGGCTGCACACACGAAGGGTGCGCACCCGGGGCCACTGCTCACCGGGGCTGAGGCGTCCAACAGCACCCGCCCTGCCCCGCACGGGCCGCCTGCAGCCGCCTCCCGCTGGCTCACTCCCGCTGCTGTCAGGGTCACATCCAACTGGTCCGACGACCCCCGGCGCGGCACATCCCATCTGAGTCGCTCTGCTCTTAGTGCAGACTTGCAGAAAAAAGAGCCATTTTGCTACCCTATAAAGGCTACTTCCTAATAAACACATTTGCCTGAGACAGAAAGTCTTGTTTTTAAACAAATCTCGGAGACGTTTCCTGTGAACGGCTACAAGCACAGGTAACCCATTGATGGAAACTCGGGGCTCGTCAGTGAGAGGCTTCCAGAGGGGCAGAGCCGGGGCGCCTGGGGGGGCTGCCCACGCGTGTGCCATCAGCCTCCCTGAAGTCCAACGCAGCTGACAGCATGTCCTGGTGGCACTTGAGAACCATCCGCGCTGAAGGAGCCACGCCGCCAGTCCGCTGGGCAGTAAGAGACCTCCCAGCATGTACCTCGGGGAAACGGAAATACACGGCCTGGAGGGCCCAACTCCCGCCTGTCCTGAGTTAGCACAAACCTCCGAGGTCCCGCGAACCAGAAACCCCTGGCCAACGGACTGGGTCCCCGGATGTCACAAAAATGCAAAGGCATCCTAAGTGCCCTGAGGTGGGACAGGCTGGCCATTTGGGGACTATGGTATGACCAAAGGGGACAAACCAGGCCAGTCAGGTGTCATGCCTCTCCCGTACTCCACGCGCTCAGAGGGGCCAAAGCCCGCTGTCGGATGTTTCCTCTGGAAAAACTGGGGCATCTGAAGCGGGAAAAGTGATTTTAAACAAAGAACAAATGGGGCAGAACTTGATCCCCCACGGGGAAACAAGGATGATTCAATACTGGGGGTGTTTCTGGAATGACCAGAAATATTGGGCCAAACGATAGCGTAACACCTCAGCGTTTTTTGTTGTTTTTTTTAATATTCTCCCCCAACCAGCCACTGGGTGCGGGGTGGGGCACAGAAACAGAATCATGCATTTCAGAAAGAGAACAGTCATTTCTCCAAATTCCCAATCACATCTACTTACCCCTCTTCCCTACCCAAAACAGAGTACCTGATTCCTGCATGAATAGCTCTCTTTTTCTCGACACTGGATATTTTTTTTTCCACCAAAACACAAATGCAGTACTATTCAAGAAATGGTAGATAAAGCGGGTTTTGTTTTTGGCTTTTATTAATACCGTCGCCGTTTGGATACATCCACGGCGTGCACCGGCTATCAACAAAATCGAGCTAACTGTAGTTGTAAAACATTTACAGGTCGCCCAGAGCCGGGACCGCGCTGGCGTCTTGGGTGACGGCAGGGAAGCTGCAGGACAGCCGTGCACGAGGTGGATCTGAAGCAAATTGGGCGCTCACCGGGCACCGACAGGGCAGAGCTGGTTTTAAGACCGATATTCTAGGAGTCAGGGCGTCTATTAAACAATGCATCTCGCACCAAACCAGGAAACAAAGTACCCTGCAAATTCGAATGTAAAAACAGTGCGCCACAGACGGTGAAACCAATTCTGGGAAGACAACATCTGAAGCTCTCTGAGAACAAGGTTCTTGGTACCGAGGAAGGTGCTGGAAATACCCCCACGTGACAGCACTTGGCAATCCGGAATCTTTTTTGCACACCGAGAAACAACAGCCAGGCTTTCCAGATCCCAGGATTAGCTTCTGAGAAGCAACTTCACCACTTTGCTAAATGGCTCCGCGAGGGTTTGGGTTTGGGTTTGGGTTTGGGTTTGGCAAGGGGAAAGGCCTTCAGAGCAGTTGTTCTAGGCTGGATTTCTTCCCGTCGTGGCTGGGAACTGAAGCAAGTTCTAAAAGACCAAACTGCTCTTCCTCTGCGTGCCCTGCCTGGGTTCTTCAATCCTTACTTGCTGCTCAAAATGCCCTGGGGTGGGACCGTCACAACTCTTGCACAAAGACCCTTTTGGGGACAGTGAAACCCTAATGGGACTTTTGCGATCTCGTGTGCATACTTCGGAAGCGTTTGACATCTCAGCTTCCAAAAATCCATGAACACCACGGCCTCCGGGCCACAGAAACAACAGAATCTACCAGGAAGGACAGAAACGGGCACATCCGGCCGCCCTGCTGGAAGAAAGCATGGCCTGACCACAGAGTATCCAAACTGCAGCTCTTTTTCTTTTTTTATTGAGAAATTGTTTTTCTTACAGAAAGCAGCAGTACAGAATAAATAACACAAGGCATAGCGTAGAGGTACCAGGAGACAGAAGCCAGGTGTGCCATTTCAAAGAGACAAAAGGAACCCCAAAGAAGCTGCAAGCGGAGGGTGGAGGGGTGGCGCACAGGGAACTCAACTTACAGAGGTGAAGTCTGCAAAGCCCAAGGAAGAGGCTTTAGAAGGTTTAGCTGAAGAGGAGGGAGCAAATGGATCTTTTCCACTAAACGGGTCCCCAAACCCCTTTTTATTTTGGAACGGGTCACTGCTGTCAGCCCCAAGTGGCTGGAATGGATCGGGGGGCTCGGGAAAGTCTGCAGAACCAAGCTGGCTTACAGGTGTACTTTTACCTGGAAAGTTCAGGAGAAAAAAAAAGGGGGGGGGGAGAAAAAGAAAAAAAGAAAAAGAAATACAAGTTACTGACCACAGACAGAACAGAGTGCTGACTAAGGAGGCCGGCGAGCGCTCTCGGGGACACCCTCTCCTTCTTTGGAAAGGGCCGGAATGCCGCCTGCTGGGGGGACAGATCCCAGGGGAACCCTGGATGGATCTTGCTTTATTCTCACCTTATCCCGGAGGCTTCATAGGTTTGTGGGCGATACAAGAAAACCACTTCAGACAAGCCCCTCCCTGCCCCACCCCACACAGCTAAAACGTACTGTCTTTACCAAGTTTACATGGAGACATGTTTCAAAGTGACTCATTTTAGTGGCAACACATTTACTATCACACTGAGTTAAAAAAAAAAACAAGTCATGGCTGAGCAGAAAAATACACTGCAAGCTTCTAACAAAAAAAAAATGGGGGGAGTAGTATCTGCGATTAAAGGGGGGGATTAGTTTCACACTACGGGACAGAGCTAGCACTGGCTGTGAGGCTCTGGCCTCTGCTGTCCTGAGGTTTTACTTCGGTTCTTAGCTCCCGCTTCCGCCCTTCGGTGCCGGTAGCTCCAAGGGGCAGGGTTCGGGCCTCTCTAGGCTCTTGCTGAGAGAGGCTCTGAGATGCCCAGGTCCTAGCAAGGCCAGTCTCAACCGGATGTGTGTGGGATACGCATGTTCAGAATCAGAGGGAACCTGGCCATGAGACCCTGCTTGGGGCTGTGGCCTGAGGGCAGATGGCTTCTCCTGACAAGTCCTGCCAATGTGCCGGAATGCTCCACGAGGAATCAGGGGCCTCTCTAGGCCTGCCTAGCAACACTTGATGAGTCTTCAGGGTCTGCCAGTTTTGTAGGCCAGGTTCCTGCCTGACGCCACTCATTTGCCCATTGGGGCACCAGGAGTGAGGTGTTCAATTTAGTCCAAGCAGCTTTGTGTCCAAGCCCCAGGTTAGAGACTAGAGGATACTTAACATAATTCCAGTCTGTCAGTCCAGCTGCTTATGTTTACTCTTGCAATTTCAAAGCTGATGTGCACCAAGAACCCACAAGCCAAGGGCCACATTCCACACACAACCCTGGACATTTAGCTGCACATCCAGAAAACGCCCCCAGCCCCGAGCGGCACCTCCGGCGCCCCCATGCGGCACCTGAGCCTGGGACACCTGCCCTCCTCACCCAGCCAGCCTCTGCCACCCCACCCGCTAGCTAGAGAGAGGACCCGCCCGTCCATCTCCACGCCTAGCTCTTAGAAGCATCCTCTCTGATGCCATGTTTCTACGGGCCCCCAGCTGTCCCTAAGAGCTCTGGGGCCACAGCCTGCCTCTGCTTCTTTCAGCTCCAAGACCTCAACAAGGACAAGTCCCTCAGCCCCGGCTGGCCTCAGTTGCCTGTGTGTGAAGTGGGAACGAAGAGGCAGGGGCCAGATGAGGTGGCTGATGCACGCACAGACCCACGGGGCAGCACGCTCTGCGCCCCACCCCGAGGCTGCCCTGGCATCCCACATCACAGTGGGTGCTGCCTTCTCCGTCACACCGCCTGCCCCGGGCAGTTCCAGCAGGACTCGCACGGACCGAGGAGGGGGGAGGGGCAGGCTGGAGCAGAGGTCTGTCTCTCCCTGGGACCTCAAATTGATTCCCAGGCAGGCGTGGGGCCCAATGGTGGGTGGACCCTATGAGCTAGAAGGGTCCCCCCATGGAAAGCCTTTGCCGAAGCCCCCGGATGTGCCCCACTGACCCGGGTCACAGGACTGTTCCCCAGAAGGGTAGCGCCGAGTCCACCATGCAACAGGAATTAGGACTTCTCTCTCCCACAGCAACTGACTTGTCAAAGTGAAGGCCTGGGGGGTACCCCCCCCACTTTCTGTACTGGTCGAGTCTCTAGCGCGGGTACCTCCTCCCCTATCCATGACAGAGCCCAGACCTCCTGCAAGCTGTCCGTCCAGCACCAAATGCTCCTCCCCACGCCATCCTCCCTGATGTTAGCTCTCCCACCTCCTCCTTGTCCTGGACTTTAGCGCAGCTCCGCCCCCCCCACCCCCCACCCCCCACCCCCAGGTGCAGAGAGCAGGGTGCTCTGGGAGCCCGCCACAGCTTGTCTGGCTTGTTCCACTGGCCCTGAAGACCTGCCCCGCCTCACGGCCACCATGCACAGCCAGCCTACTCCCTGGCCAGAGGGATGCGCCAACAGATGAATCAAGGCCTCCCTGGCCCCCAGAACTGTGGGGAGAGGAGACAGCTGTCAGGCGAGGCCAGCCCAGCAGCTTGCAAACTCCAGGCTGTCCACCTAAGAACAATGGGGGGCCAGGCATACCCCAGAGGCACCCCAAGCAGGAAGAGTGGGCATGGGGCCAGGGTGCTCCAGTCCACATGCCTCACACCACCTCGAGACACCGTATTTCTCTCTGCAGTCACTGTCCCGAGCAAGCGGCCCTCATCTCTCCTGGGTCCCTGGGAACCGGCTTCCCACAACAGCCACTCTCCCTCTCGGCTTCCTGCCCCACAGGCCATCTCCACCCAGCAAAGTGGCTTTTTAACAAAGAGCTGATCCCCACACTGCTTAGATCTCCCAAAGGCTCCAGGCTACCCTAGGAATACCCACCAACCTCCTCCACCCACCCCCTGTGCCCGCACCCGGCCGCCTTCTGCCCTGCCCAGCTCAGGCCTTTGCGCCTGCTGTTCTCAGGCTTAGGGGGCCCTTCCTCTGTGGGTGCCACATACTCAGAGGCCACCCCTCCCCACCTCTGGCTGAGATTCCTCCCTATCTGCTGCTCTGCAGCCCGTTTGACATTGTGTCCTTAGGTCACATGTGTATTTTTACTCTCACTAGAATGTAAGCTCTGTGAGGCTGGGGCCCCGCTGTCCACGGCTGTGTCCCCGTCCCCCCCACCCCCACCCGCCTAGCGCAGGGCCCAAAGCTTAAACTCCCTGCTGAACGAAGCTTTCCAAGCTCTCCCGTGCCCAGCCCTGCCTCAGGCCCATGCTTCCCCCATCTCGTGGTGCCTCCCAAAGGCCCCGCAACCCACGCCAAACTTCCCAACTTCACCCCTCGCCAGCCCTCCAGGGCCCAAGTGGTACCTCCTTCCCTGGGAAACCCCCCAAATCAGGGTTTTTTTCTGGCTGGTTCTTCTGCCCAGGATGCACTCCTGTCTCCCTGGCACCTGTGTTCAACTCTTCCAGCCCAGCCCCAGGGCAGGCCAGATCCACCCCTGGAAAACCGGGAGCAACACAGCAACCCCCACCCCCACCTCGTTCTCAGATTCAGTTTCCTAATCCACGACAAGGGGTTGCTACGGGTTGAACTGCATCCCCCACAAATTCATGATGTTGTCTTCACGCCCAGCACCTCAGAAGTTGACTGTGTCTGGATATGGGGTCTTTGAAATGGCAGCTGAGGTAAAATGATGTCCTGTGGCTGGGCCCTAGCCCAGTAAGACTGGTGATTTTATAAGAGGAGGAGGCTAGGACACAGACACGCACAGAGAGAGGATGTGAAGACACAAAGAGATGGCCCACCACCAGCCAAGGACAGAGGCCCCGGAAGGAAGCAGCTCCGCTAACACCCCAATCTTGCACCTCCAGGCCCCAGAGCCGTTGAGACGAGGATACGCTTCTGTTGTTTACACCGCCCAGCCTGGGGTCCCGCTCGGCAGCCCGAGCTCGCTCGCACAGGGTCAGGAGAAGGCCGCCCTGCATAGCTACCAGGGCAGTCACCGAGAGGAGGGGCCGACCCACGACGGGGCTGCTTGCTCTCGTGAATGCCCGTGAGCTGGGCCAACTCGCTCGGGTGCCCTCTGTGGCGGCTTTCGTGCCACGACAGCAGAGCTGAGCCGGGAACACGTAAGGCCTGCGGGGGCACAAAGAGCGACTCTGGCCTTTCCCAGAAACCCCTCACGTACCCGTGCCATGGAGTGGGCGCTCCGCCCAGGCACCCGCCAGGCGGTGAGCACATCACATTCTACTGCCCGGTGACCAGGCCCCTCTGGGAGACTGAAGGACGCGCCAGGCCCCAGGGAGGAGCCCCTGGGCCCCCACAAGGAAACTGAGGACCCCTGACTGCAGCTCTCTGCTCTGACAGAGCCACTCAGAAGCCCCGTGAGCGGCAGAGTGGCACGTACAGCCTCCGGACGAGGGTGCCTTCCCCCTGGACCACTTTGCAGGCACCTGCCCAGCCCACCTCCTCAAACCCCCCTCTGTACCCTCCCTCCCCACGGTGGAGCAGCACACGTGCCAGATGCCATCCCCAAGAGAAGAGGCACAGCCCCAGAAGAGGCCCCCCGCGGAGTGTACCAGGAGGCCAGCTCCACCTCGCCTTCCACACCCCACGTGGCGGCACCATCCGAGGCCTGATCGCAGGTAGACACACGTGCTCCCAAGTGAAGCCTGCTCTGGAGGGCTCCTGGAGCACCCACAGCCTTTCCAGGGCCTGGGAAGACTGGCCCTCATCTACACACTTAGCCAGCATGTGCAAGGACCCTCAAGGCCATAGGCAGGGGTGCCGTGGGGGACAGCATCCTGAGGGTTGGGGACACAGGCTCGGGTTGCATGGGGAAGGGAAGCTGACCTCAGCCTGCAGGGCCCTCGTGGCCTGGCCACCCCCAGCCTCCTTCCCGTGGCCACCTCCACTGTTCTGACCACCCACACTGTCCAGCCTGGCACAGCCTCGCCCTTCCCCTGGCAGACGCTCCCCCAGAGCTCACTCCTCCCCTACAGGGCTCCCCACTGCCTTGTCCACCTCCCATGGCACCGGCCTTTCCCGCTCTGGCCTCCAGCACACGTGAGGGTCAGTTCCTCGTAGGCAGGGCTCAACAACTGGCACAAGTAAATACCACTCCCTGTCCCCGGTGGGGAGCGGGGGGTCCTCGTGGGCTGGGTGCTGCCATACGAGAGCCGCAGGACTGTCCCGAGGGACTGAGGCCCTTTCGGGGAAACCCTCTGGTGAGCTAGGAAAGAGTAAGGCATCTGGCTTCCCTCCTCTGCAAGAAAGAGCAATATTCACTGGTGCACTCTTGGGCTGATTTTTTTTTTTTTAAATTAAAAACTAAAATGACAACGGACCAAACAGCAAAATTCAAATACAGGAAAAAGTAAAGAGTTGCTGGGGACGGACTGAAAATCTCAGGGCATGGCACAGCTCCTGGTTCAGCAGTAAGTCCAGGTGGACAGCTGCTCGATTTCTCGGATCATTTCTTGCAGGGTCTGGTCCAGAGGGCAGGTATAAAGGGGTCCCTAGCCCAGCCCCAAGGGTGAGCACAACGGTCCGAATGTTCAAAGGTATCGCCCACTTCTGTGCTCTTTCCTTCTTTTAAATCGGGAACATCTCCCCACCCTGGTTTGGGTTTGTTGTGGTTTTTAAATTGCTTTTGGGGGTAGTGGTTCAGAATCCAGCCCTGCCAGGATTTTAAGCTGAGGTTTCTGACAAGCCAAGAGGCGATCGGGGAGATGAAAAGCATCGTTCACATCAAAACTGCTGGGGCCTGGTCTTGCTCCGTTGCTGAAACCGTTATTATTTAGAAATCATGACTGTGTTAATATGAAACCAGGGCACATCAACTGCTCTTGATTTCAAAGGGAAAAAAAGAAACAGAACGGTTTTTTTCTCGGTCGTCTGTTTTTGCGCTTTGGCACGGAGGCCGAATTACTGGACCTGATGCGTGCAAAATCGGTGGCATCCCTGGCTTGGCCTGACACAGTACTGGTGACCAGAGGCTTTCTGCCAAGAAACGCACGCCACGACAGCCCTCGGTCCAAACTTCCTACCCCGCACCCCCATTTATTTTTAGCAGCTGCACTTTTAAAACATTCTGGGTATAGTTCCTGCTTTTACATAACCACTTCTGCTAACACCTTAATCATTTTTCCGATTTTCTGAGGTGTACCTTAAACGTGACAAAGTTGTTTTCAGCTGCCTCCGGGGCCCTGAGCAAACTCACTGCCATTTTGTGCCTTTTCACAGCTCCAGGTACCATGAGTAAGGAAAGATGTTGACCGTGGCACGTTTCAGAGAAGGCAGAGGTAACTGGTTTTTAAAAAACTGCTCTAAGAGCTACGGGGGGTGATTCCCGACACACACCATGTGGGAGGCGCGGCACCACCGCTCCTAGATGTCGGCGGGCGCGGGGCACCACCCGACCCCTGGGCAGCACGAAGGTGGGGAATGACGACCCCCTGGGGGCTGGAAGCTGCTGGCCGGCTGCCCACAGTGACTCTCCAATATTCACAGGAGTCCTCAGTAACAGGGGAGAGGAATGCAAGATTGAAGAAAAGGCAGAATAGGGCTTATTTCAAACCGCAGCAGTTTCAACAGTTACCCAAGCGGTGCACCGAAACCGCACACAGGACTGCCTTTAGCAAAAACAATATGAACCCAATGGTTTACCACAGTGTGTGCTGTTAAAAAAAAAAACACAACAACAAAAAAAAAAACTCAGTGGCCGGCTCCACCCTGGTAGAAATTTCTTTAATTCTATTTAACTTTTTGAGGCTGCGCGTGCCCCTGTGCCCCCCGGGTCCCCCGGGCCCCAGGCAGGTGCTCCTGAGCGAGTCTCTGGCAGCGGAGTTCCCTCCTCGCTGCGCCTTTCCCAACACGCTTTTCAGGAAACCACTGCCCGGGAAGGGTCCCCGAGAGCCTGGCCCGTCCATGGGAAAATGATGGAATGAACACTTGAAAGACCGTGAGCGCTCAAAACTCTCAGAGAAGGTAGATCCCCTTGTTCGAAAGTCTTACTTAGGAGGAGACGAAGAGGTTTTGGGTGACTTAGGGTATCAACAAATCTGATGGGTAAAGGTATCAAAAATACACCCAAGTGTGAGTTTGTTTTCATCCCAACTGGACACTTGCTGGGTTCTATTTATAAAATTCAGCGCCAAAGCTGAAACATGCAACTACATTTTTGTAGATGATAGATAATACGAAAACAACAAAACACAACAAAAAAATGAAAAACAAAGGGCTTGTGGTCAGGACAGCTGCCCCACCTTAGCTATTACCCTACACAACACAGGACGTTCACACAACTGCCATTTATCCCAACTTGGGACACCCACGCAGCTGTCACTCGCCTTACACAACAGGGGACACCCACGCAACTGCCGCTCATCCTCCACAGCACGAACCCCTACATGACTGCCAGGCTTCTGACTGTCACACCACACGGGAGAACCGCGGCTGAAGAGGGGCACTCCCTGTTTCCTTGGCTTCTCTCTTCCCACCCCACTGCCCCCCTGCCCTCGGCAGAAAAGCTTAAGTCGCGTGGGGGGGGGGACCATGGGGAGAAAGAGAGTGAGCAGGCTGTCCAGAGCACAACCTTTCAAATTCACAATCACTTGGGATTCTTTTACTGAAAGAGACTGCTTTTTAACAACGTGTATCGGTGTTTCCCTCTGGTTCCCGCCTATGGTGGGATACGGAAGGCAAGCGACGGGACCTAATTTCTCAAAATGTGATGCGTGGGACCATCTAACGGCTTGCAAGCGAGGAGTCCTGCAGACGCCAGCCCTGCTCACTCTCGCTGATGCACATGTGAGGGGAGGCAAACCTGGGAGATCAAAGCCATGCCAGGTAGCACAGCCCTGGCAGATAAAATCTGAGGTCCCCACCATCACAGCATTGAGATTTTCCACTAAAAATATTTACTGAATTTTAAGAAAATCTGCTTAATGCATTGAAGGGAACAGGATGAGGTTTGGTACCGAACTGTTGAGAAAAGCTGAACAAATATTTACTATTATCCACCAGGCATCTCCACCACTGGTATGTTTTTCAGCCTCTGCGGTGTCTAAGGGTGGTCAAAGGCCATGGAAGCGAGCTGGGTGATGAGCCCCATGGATGTGGTGGGGTCAACCCACCATTACGAGAAAGAGGAGAAAAAGGGGAAGAAAAGTAGCCACACTTTTCGGGTCCTCAAAAGACAAATACTACTGGGAGTGAGAAATATCATTTTCGAGAAGTTTCAACAAAAGGCTCCTTTAGTTCTGAGCAAAAACAGGGAGGGGAGTTCGAGACTTAAGAATGAATTTACAAATCCCAAATCGGTCTTTACAACAAAAACGATATGGACTGCAGGTCTCACAGTTCTGCTTTTTCAAAAATCACATTTGTTCTTTGATTTTTGCCTTTGACACGCTGCTGGAGCAGCCCTGCGTGCTGACCCGAACCGTCCCCATCCCAGGGGCTCAGGGCACCCTCGGGGGACAGGGAGACACTCGTAGCTACACAGCAGCCAAATGGGGGGAGCCCTGGGTCTGCGCCACAGGACCACGGTGGCCCAGCCTTTGTTCCTCCCTACAGAGGAGCTCTGAGGCTGCCAAAGCGCTACCCCTGCACAAAGGCGTCGTACCCACATTTAACAAAATCACCAGAGTGTCACGTGGCGGGTCAGAAAGACGGTCAGGAGGTGTGCGTGCACGGGAGCTGCAGGGCCCACCAGGAGCTCTCTCCTATTGTGGGGGCAGCCTGGAAGGAGGCAGGAGAGCCTGTTGCAGAATAGGCGGCCCCCCGCTCTTGCTCTCTGTACGACCAGATTGCACCCCCCGCCCCACCACCCCACACATCAATCCCACGCATGTGCTGTTCTTCAGCTGACAATGGCAGAGGGAGAGAGGCAGACTGGGGTCCTCTGAATCTGAGAAACGAGGGGACGAGGGACCGTGGAAAAGCAGAGGCCACTCTGGGCACATCTTCCTAGGCTCCCTCACCTTGCTAAGGTGGAACCAAGGACTTGGGGGAGGTGTGGCAGCACGTACAAGAGGCACTCAAGATGGCTAGGGAGGGGCCGGAGCCGGGCGCAGGGCGGCGGCTCCTGTCTGTTCATACCTATGCTCAGATGCAGGATGGCGGGGGGAGGTCAAGGCTCTCCGAGGCTGCACCCCACCCTGAGGTGCCCCCCAGGAGCCTGGCTGGCTGAGCTCTGATTCCTCTGCTCCAGGACCCTAAGCCACTGAACAACAGGTTACAACTGTGTCACTGAACTCCCACTCAGTCTTCCCTCCTGGGTGCAGGAGGGTGGGCGTGTGCTAAGATAGGCAAATGCTTCTATTTTCAAACTCGGCCGACTTCGCGGAGCAGAAATGTACCCCAAAGAACAGTCTGTCTCCAGGCATTTCACAAGGAAGAGCCTGAGAGGAAAAGGGCGTTTCTCCCTCTGGTGGGAGCGGGGCCGGCGGCGAGCTCGCGCTGCCAGGGCGTCACCCCCAGGCCTGACACAGACCCGCCCCCCCCCCCTCCAGCTGGCGGGAGCGGTGGGCAGGAAAGGAGGGCTCCACCAGGCTGGGCGCCCGGGGCTCCGCTGGAGCACCCCGACCCTGGCTGGTCAGCAAGTACCGGGATTTTCCAGGCTTCTTGAGATGGCGGTGAACCGCTCTTGTCCCGTTCTAGAACTTCGCATGTACCCACCGAATTATCTCTTTGAAATCATCGTGGGAACGGAATTAAAGTAGTTAAGTTCAAGGCTGAGGTGCTAACCGCACGGCTCAACTGGAGAAGCCATTTTAAAAGTGGATCTTGAGCAACAAACAAGGGGTCGGGACCCACACGGGCAACGACGGCCACCCCGGTCTCACCCTCAGCCTGGCCCTTCAGAGCACAGGGAGATCCGGCGTGAACACAGGCTGGAGCCACGGGGGAACGTGGGGCTCCCTCTGCACCCGAGTCCCGCGGGGCGGCTCCCCCAGGACGGGCAGGCTGACCGGCCGGCGAGCGCGCTGGTCTACGGGTGGGCGGCAGCCAGCAAACCGCCCGAAGCAAGAAGCCGCAGTCACCCTGCGCGTGTCCACACACGGGTGTGGGAGGGGACTCACGTTCTAGGGGAGACAGGACTTCTTGTTTTCTGAAAATCATTTGACTCAAACAGGACATAGATTAAGTGCTATCTCGTTTTCCTGTGTTCGTTGGAAAAATTGAGGAGAAGGGGCAGAGGGGCAAAAAAGACACCCCAGGCATGTGCACGGCTTTATTCTGGAGGTGAAAAGGTCATTAGCAGTAATAAGAGGGTAATAAATTGCGGAGAGGTTAAAGGTGACTGGCTGGTTAGCACGCTGGTGTCACCCGGGCACTGCAGGGCCCGGACCAGGGCTGCACTTGCAGGAAGTGGCAAGGGTGGGGCCGGGCGCAGGATCCCGCTATCTGTCGCCGGGGTGCGGAGGCCCAATCACTGACACCCACACAGCCATTTCCTGCCCTTAAAAAAAAATCTGTTTCTCCCTTTGCAAATCAACAACTTTTACCTAGAAACTCTTTAGCGGTGAGTTCTGACTGATCTCGGTCTCTGATCCGTTGCAGAAAATACACCATTGTTTACCTGGGGGAGGTGTGCGAGCACCAGCTTTAACTGACAGGTTTCGGAGGCTGCGAATGGGGTCTGTTTTGCATCTGCCTGGAAGAAACCAATTCTCTCTACCCCAAACAGGCACCTGCTGGTGACTGAATACCTTGACAGACCTTTCTAGAAAAGAGCTCTGAGCACAGAGGACGCAGTGCGGACACTGGAGCTCCGGGTGTGCCCCCCGACGGGGGTTCTCAATGGTCCCTGAGGGTACACTTTCCGGCTCGGGTCAAGAGAGAACTCCATCTTTAGCACTAAAAACAGATGGCCAGCCGTGGGCTGACGCCAGAACTCATTCAACAGGGAACCTCGGTGAGGCTCCCGGGGGAAGGGTCCCCCGCTGTGACTGCACACTGACACTTACACACGGGAGTTTATCGCATGTCAAGTAAACCTCAGTCACGTTTTCAAAAACAAACAAAAACAGCTCCCACAGAATGTGAAAACTGCAGGCTGTCGTGTACCAGAGGTGGTACCTAAAAAACCACGCATGACTCAGACCCAAACGTGCATTTGGTCCCGGACAAGCGACCACAGCTGCTGAGCTTCGCCAGCGAGGACCCTGGAGCCCTCTTTGAAGTTCAACTACCCATCTCTGACTTTTTCAACTGCAAAGATTTCTGCCAAACTGCAACCTCGTGGGGAAAAGGGTGCCTTGGTGACTCCCTGCATGCATATGGCTGCCTCAGACCCAGCCTCTGTCTGCCCCTGGGAAAGGAGCTTGTGGAAGGAGGACCCGTGTCCTGGTCCCGGTACCCTAGGGACGGGATGGGGACACATGTCACACACATCACATCACGAGTAATCACTGTGCGAGGCACCTTGCCCACATGCCCACCTGCTAGGCCAGAGTTGGTCCCGTGTTCAGTCAGGGAAACCGAGCTTGGTGAGGTTGAGACACTTGCCTAGAGCCCCTCAAGGAGATGGTGACAGAGCCAGAACATAAACCCAGGCCCTGGCTCCAATGTCCAGAAATGTGGACTAAGCCTAATCAAGCAATCTTCCTGGATTCTAGTGGCCTCACATATCGGAGCCACCTCCAGGCGCAGAGACCTGGCATGGTTCTAGAGACCACGGAAAAAAGAAACCCGTTACCACCAGGCAGTCTGGACCACCTACGTGGGATCTCTACGGGATCACGGCTCCATCACCAGAGTTGTGGGGGGCCCCCGGCAGCAGGGTACCCACTTTGCCTTGTCCCCACTCGGCCACACTGTGGCCGCAGTTCCCTCTGCATGCCAGGCAGGCCCTTGAGTGTGATCACATGGCATTCCCAGGTGGTGATGGCCACGGGGCCTCTCCACGCAGGAAAAGGCCAGGTTAAGTGAGAAGAGCAGAGAAGCACAGTCTATTCCCTCACTTTCAAACTGTTGGACTTTGTTTTCTTAAAAAACAAAAGCAACAAAACAACTTGGACATCCATGCCTGGCTGCTTCCTATCTTAAGCAGCCAAGAGCATAAGAGTTGTGCCTTGTGTTTTCATAAAGACCGCCTTGAGCAGGACTTCCTCCAGCGCTCATCTGCTGACCTGTCCTGCTAATAACCAGCTAACTCCCGGGCTGCTCTGGGGCCCAAGGAGTCTCGCTCTGTGCAGCGTGGATGCGGAGGGGGAGAGCAGTGTGCACAGCTGGGCCTTGATTCCCTCCAGCAGAGCGGCAGCGTGGGGCAGACACGGTCCTTTGCATCCCCCAAAGAACCGAATGCTTCCCCCCAGATGCAACTCATTAAAAGGTCAACTGCTGGGTCAGACATCACGCATGGGGTACATCTGCATGGCCAGCGTTTCCACGTTGTTAGAGGTTAGTACGAAATCACAGCAGAGCCACCACCGGAAGCTGCTTAAACGGTAATAGCCACACGGTCTGTACCTACCACCCAGCAGTGTGTACAGCGCAGAGTTTTTCTGATCAGCCATTGCTTCTAGGTAAGAGAATCAGATGAGAGACATTTAGACCTCAACGCAGGTGTGTCGTGGCCACTTACAGATGACACGCTGCACATGCACCCACCGTCCTCCAGAACCCGTGAGAACTCTGAACCTCATGGTTTGATTCTCATTACAGCTGTAGATGGGGGTGGAGAGGTCCAGGGCTGGCCCTGCTGCCTTTGCTGTGTGACGGTGGCCCACCCGGCCTTTCTCACTTCCCTTTCCCCTTCTGAGAAGAGAGCATCACGGTGCCTGTCCTATCCTGTGGCTCTTACTAGGACCTGGCTAGGTAATCCTACGGGTCCATGGATGTGACGAGGAGAGTTGAGGCACCTGGCACCTCAGCGGCCATGGCAGAGTAAGGGTGCAGTGGCCCAAAGCCAAGAGCAAGAGCAGCCTGAGACTGCCCAGGGTACAGGCCCAAGCCTCCCCAAACGGGGATGGCTTCTCTGCTTTGTAAGTCTGTGATACGCTGAAAGCAGCAGCCAAGATGGGGCAGGGAGGCTTGCGGAGGGCAATACAAGGGAGAGGGGACAGCGAAGGGCAAATTCAGAAGTAGACCCGGCACTGGTTCAAGGAAGGGGAGGAGGCTAAAATAAGAGTTTCCAAGAAACCCTGAGCATGACGTTCTGCACCTACTAGCCGGAGCTGTGTGCCTCCTTGAAGTCTGACAATTACTGCCTCGCTCCACCTGTGTGCATGCATGTGCGTGTACCTTCACACGGGAACGTGTGGACACGTGCACTGTGCCTAGGTGCATGCAAGCGTTATGAGAACGCATACCTGCGAGGGAGCATGGAAAGGCGTGCACATGTGCGTACACGCATCTACACGTGTGAGCACTGCATGAACACGTGTGCTCACACACGTATGCACATGAGCATGAGCCCATGCCACCTATGTACGTGTGTATGCAGGCGCACACATGCATGCTTTGGCCCCCATCTTTCAGGCAGAGTGTGGAGGCCTGATGCCCTTCCGTTAGGAGACTGCCAGGGGTGTCCCCTTAGAGCTGCCAAAGTGGGCACTGAGGGCAGGGCTCCCATCCTCCTGAAAGAAAGCCCTGGCTGGCCCAGGCGACAGGACAGGGCAGGCAGCCTCTCCACTAAGAGGAGGACTTCGACAGGTGGACCTCGTGTAGGATCACCGCAGGGCCTACAACCCACGACCACCTGTAACTAGAGAGTTCCATGGGCCACCAAGTGGAGCCCCAGGCCAACTGAAGGGCAGAAGCTAGCTCAGGCAGGACCAAGGTTTCAAGAGAGCGTGTGGGTCTCCTGTGGCCACCCCTAGTCTTGAGACAGCACAGGTGAGACTGTCTGGAGCCGGGGCACCAAGAAAACAGTGAGCAGGGGTGGATAAAGGGGCTGGGAAATTGCGGTGAATCCCACTGCCACTTGAAGCAACAGCTTTCTCCTTTTGAGTCTGGCAACCCGGCCTGTCGGCCTATGGCCATCATAGAGGAGAGAGCCCCCGCACAAGCTCAAAGTCCTCAGCATCCTCAGGGGGACACCTGGGCCCTCTCCTGAGAGTAGGGCCCCAGGGACAAGATCAAGAGAGACTGGTAGCACCAGCCAGAGCCAGGAGAGGTGAGGTCTGCAGGAAGCCCCTTGCTTGGAGCTGTCCGGAGAGATACCTGGCAGGAGCCAAGCAGAAGGGAGCCCAGAGCCATCTGCCTCCTCTTGTACCAAACACGGCCAAAGAAGACTCCCACTCCCAACCTCACTCTGAGTCCTTAACCAGTAGGGAGGCGCCAGATTGAGGGGGTGGCCTCAGCCAACTTGGGAAAGAGCTCGGGTTGCGGGGAGGCCAGAAGGGCCACAGGGTCCTGACTACACACCCCGCCAAGGGCCACGCGGCAGCTCTCACCACCACAAGGGCTGAGCCCTGGGCCTTCTAGAGACCACCCTGGAGGCCCACACTAAGCCCGGAGCCAAGGGACCCCGAGGATGGGGTGAGGGTGGGTAGGATGGGAGGCGTGCCCCAGGCACACACCATGTGAGGACCCAGGTCACTAAGCAGTAGGGAGACCCTCTTGCTCCAAGTGCGGGTCCCCTGGCATCTGCTCCATTCTGGGCTGGTGAACAGAGAAGCCCTCGGTCCCCCTCCCCGCGCCATCCTTTGACGGTGGGCGGGCGGCTGCGAGAGAAGAAAGCGTACTGACCGCTGGGCGGTTTAGGCCGTGGAGGAGCAGGTTTCTTCGGAGGCAGAGCGGGAGTGTCCTGTTTACTTTTAAAGGGGTCATCTGAGAATCCTGCCCCTCCAAAGGAGGAGGTGAAAGGACCAGAAGTTGGGGGCTGTAAAAGAGGACACGAAAGAGAGGCAAAAATAATCATTAAAATGGAGGCAACGGATGTCCATTCAGCCAATGCTCAAGTACCGAGAGCCTCAGTGAGGCCCCCAACCCTCTGGGTTCCGCGGCACGGCCCCCATGGGGACCCGGGTCTCTCACGAGACACCTGCTTTCCTCCACCCTCAACAGCCAGGGTCCTCTGGCCTGTGAGGGGCAAGCCAGCAAACACAGAGCAGGCGAGAGCCACCCTGTGCCTCGACAGGCTTATGTCACGTGAGGGGTGTCCCCTGCCACACACGCCGTTCCACCCAGGCAGGGATATCAAGTCTTTCCTGACCCCAGGGTCCCCTGGGCCTCCTTGCGTCAGAGATGGGCCCCACCCTCACCCTCACGCTGTCTGCAGACCCCTCTGTGTGCCACCTCTGGGCTGAGCACTGGCCTGCATGGCTGCTGCCTCTGGGCAGTGACAGGCAGCTCTGGGCACTGGGTGAGAATGGCCGCAGACCACCTCCTCGCCCCGACGTGGCCCATGGGTGCTGCTGCCTACACAGTGACTCAGGCTGGAGCCCACCCCCACTCCTGTTGGCACAGCCTTGGCTGCCTCCGTCAGGCTCCTCCAGCCCAGACCTTCCACCCCTGCTCCCACATGACCCCATCTCAAGAGCAAATGGGACCATGTGATCCCAGCGAGAGAGATGCACAGGCGGGTGTGTGGGTAGAGGACAGGCTGGTACATAGCACTCAACGGCCCCAGTGCCCACCACTAACCTCCGGAGCACTCTTCAAGGCACACGGGGCCTTCATTACAGCCCCCACTATCCAATTCTTCCACCTCATCTCTACGCTGCCCCACCCCCTTGATAATTCCCCAGTCCCCGGAACCCTTTGCACCCCAGTCTCCAGGGCACAGGGTCTCCAGCTGGGGAGCTCAGTCCACCCCATCGACCCCAAGCCCCTCTTTTCCTCAGAGACTAACCAAACCAGATCTCACTGCCGCCCCTAGAGCTCTCTCTGACACCCCTTCCTACCAACTGTGCCCGCTTGACATCGGTGGGACTCCGTAGGACACACGTCACCATGGGTAAGCACGTGCCCCGCACCTGGCCGTGTCTGCAGTGAGTGGGTGCAGGTGATGGGGCAGCACATCTGCTGGCTGGGCCCGTGGTGGGCTGTGACTTGTCTCCGTGGGCGTCCCCTACTCTGAATGCCAGCACAGTGCTGGGCACGACAAACCCCCACTGGCAGACAGATGAGCCACAGATGGGCCAGCTCAGGTCCCCCCTCCTCTGGGATCTGGCCACAGGGACAAGGATGTGGCAACCCCTGCCTCGGGTATAGCCATGGACACTAGTCTCAGGTGGGAAAGAGGTGGCCAGCCCACAGTGAGAGGGAGGGGGCCTGGAGAGGCTGCTGGGCATCCCACTGGGCACCCTGGTTCCCCTCTACCAGCTCCCAGGACCTCTAGGGTAGGATGCTGGCTCTGCACTGACGACCTCACCTCACTTCCCAACAACCCCTTCCATTTTACACACAGGGAAACTGAGGCACGAAGAGGAGATGCAGCCTGCAGTCATACGGCACCTCAGTGGTGGAGTCAGGGTAGGAACCCACATTGTCTGCCTCCGGGGCCAGGGCTCCTGGGCCCTGCCCTCTGCGGCTGGCAGCCTACCCCTCGAAGTAGGTCTGGGGCCTTGTTCCAGGCAGAGCAGGCCAAGGGGTCAGCGGGCCAGAGAAAGCCCCGAGAACGACGGGGGTCAAATGAGCAAGACTCATTTCCCTGCCAAGCCCATGCTGGCCCCCCAGGAAGCTCTGAGCAAGAGGGGCAGCTAGGGCTGGCGGGACTGCGGGAGGGCAAGGAGGTGCCTCCCTCCACAGCTGCTGCTCCCCTCTTTGGGGCTCTGTGGACACTTGTCCTTTTAGGTACAAGATTCAGGGAGTCTCTCAAATTCCTGCCACTCCAGTTTCTGGAACCTCTGCCTGGCCAGGCTACAGAGCACAGGGATCAGGGTTCGGGTCTGGAGTCCCAGCCCCGCCGCTACGAACCGCTCCACGCCTCCGCTTCCGAATCTGTGACAGGACCGTGAGCACCGCACACCGTAGCCCTAGGGCTGCCGCAACAATGCGATCAAGTCTATGTGTAAACTGCTCTAACAGGCACCCCCACAACATGGCGCAAAGATGGCACGATTATTATCATGCCAAGGATGTGGACATGACCGGAACTCCTTTAGATGCCTGTGAAAATCTGCAGACGCCCGTCAGCTCCCAATCTGTCATTCCTGCTGCTGGCTGTTAGCCACAGACTACCCCAGAGGGAGACCGCATGGGAGCAGAGGCGAAGTGTCGAGCCACAGCTTAGCTTTAAAATGGTGGCTGAGGGTCTGCGGTTTGGGGAAGAAGAACGGGGGCGGGGGAGTGGGCAAAGGAGCTGGGAGGGCACATGGGCTCTGCTTCTGCCTCTGCCATTCACAGACCAGAACACGGGCTCACGTGATTCCCGCACAACCTGAGACAAGCAGGCAGGAATCAAAACCAATTTCTTAGTCGAGAGGAGGCGTGACCAGCAAAAAGGCCACCCCCCTGCCCCAAGGACCCCAGTCTTTGTCTCGGGGGTCGGGAACACACCAGCTCGGGGGAAGGGGTGCAGAGTGGCGCCTGGAGCCCTCTGGACACACCCCACTGAGCGTCCACCTATCCCACGCGCTGCAGCCCGGACCACGAGCCGTAAGGACGGTCCAGCGGCCAGGCTGACTCTCCGCCCCCCTCTTGTGTTCAAAGTCACTGAGCCGGTGGGCTCGCTCCAGTGTGACGGGGCTCCAACCATAAAGGCCACTCCCCCCGCGACCGTGAGCTGTAGCCCTTCTAACACTGCCAAGCCCGCGTCATTTCCGAATCCCACTTTTCATGACTCCAGGTTTCCCAAGAGGCCTCCTCTGGGACCCAACTCGTTCCACCTCAGGCTGCAGCTTCAGGGAAAGTGGCTATTTTTAGAAGGGTTTCAGTAAAGCCGGCAGGGGCTCTCTGGGCTGGCACAGCGCGAAGTGTGCTCAGAAAGAAAAAAAAAAAAAAGGGAAAGAAAGAAAAAAAAGAGAAAAGCCATTATAAAAAGCAGCTCTAAGAGGAACACGTTTGGGGTTCACAGTTTAAAGAGCTGATTTAAAGGAAATGACTCTCAACTTTGAAGAAACAGCCCTAAATGGGAATGCATAGCTTTAAACACCACTGGAGAAACGACTGGAAAGGCCCTGACAACCAGCCAAGGACTGCAGGGATAGCTTTTTTTTCATGGAGCAGGGGTGAAATAATTATGTTTGAGTCTTGTTTTTATTCTCAAATGCTCAGAATTTGTTCTTAAAGCAAGGTGATGGGTTGACAGAGTCTAAAAAAAAACCTCTGCAGGTATGGGGGGACCTCCACTTCGAGTGCAAGCCTGAAGAATCTCCTGAAGGAATCTGCTGGAACCAGCTCACTGCCTGTCAGCTTCACTCAGCACTGCCAGGCAGAGGAGGACACCTCAATTTAGGGTGGAGTTAAGAAAGGGCACCAGTGGTGCATCACCTTGCCACCCCACTCAGATGGGGAAAAGCTGGCGATGTAAAAAACACACACACAAAAAAAACATAAAACCAAGAAGCCAAAAAAAAAAAGCCTTCTTGCCACTTTACTTTCATTTCCTTCAGCATTTTATTTATACACATGATGTTTTTCTTGAAAAACAGAAAGGGAACCAAAGGGAAAAACAGAGACCTACAAGGTTAGGGCTCGGTGTTCCGCTGGACAAGTGGCACGACATCAGGCGCTGACAGGAGCGTGGAAACCAAACAAGGGAGCGCCGGAGACAAATTTTCCACAGCCCCGTCCAGCTCTATCCCGCCCGGGGCCTCGAACAGGAAGGGGCCACGGGCTCTGAAGTCACAAGCGCACGTGTGCGTGCAGCCTGATCGAGGGGCACGCGGACAAGGAGAGGGAAGCCGAATCAGAGGGAAAACGCGACGTTCAGTTAGGACGGGCAGGAAGACAGGCAGGGCCAGGCTCTGAACTGCCCTGTCCGGCTCCGGGGAGTCTCTGCAGCCCCAGGACACGCAGAGATGGCCTGGAAGGGAGAGGGGTGGCCATTCCGCTGTCCGGAGCCCCTCCAGACTGGCCGCCCTGCACAGCCCTCCACCAGCCCAGGCAGCCTCTACCAGTGCACCTCTCAACCTGGTCTCAGCCCCGGCCCCTGGTAGCTCTTCCCCACTCTCCCCTGCTCAGCCGCTGGGGCCAGCCTGCCAAAGGGAGAGGGGCGAGGGGAGTGGGCCCGCTCTCCTGGCTCGAGAGCACAATGCAGACCCCTTCCTTTGGGGACTGCTGCCACCGTGTGGCACAAGTTCCCTGATTTCAGGAGTTGATTTCCTGCCTGCTAAGCAGGGACGGAAGGGGAGGACGCACAGCTCCATGCTCGAGGAGCAGGGGCACGTGTAAGAGCCACCAAGCGACAGGCAAACGTTCGAGCAGACCTCCTGCCCTGGTGCCTTCTGGCCAAGCCCAGACAGCATCCCGGCCAGCAGTGTCACGGCGTTTCCATATGGGGGAGGGAGGCTCGTTCCCTCTAGGCACCGGAACCAGGGAGGCAGCTACACCAGCACCTCTGGGCTCCCTCCCGCGACAGCCGACCGGCAAACATTCTCTCTCTGGCCAGAAGCTGGATTTGCTACCTTGACAATGTACGCTCACGGGCTTCTTTGAAAACCTAAACAGAATCTCAAAAGCTGTGAGCGCCACAATCACACACGGGTTCACCACAAGTGCTCAGTGCCCAGACAAGTGTGTGCCCATCAGGCTGAGTGAGCATGGCGCCAGCAGGCAGGACGCCCCAAGGAGCTGGCACGGCGGGGCTGCCCAGCAGGGACTGGCAGGGGCAGGAAGCAAGCGACTCCTTGTTGCGGAGGACCGGCTCCCACATGCTCCGGAGATTCCCTCCCCAGCTCCCTCCCCACCATCTCGCTTCTGAGCCTCCCCAACGAGGAGGTGAGATCAGGGACGGGGACTGTTTCCTGCCTGTGGCCACCCCCGCCCCATGCCGATGGTACCTGGGCTGGAGCAGGTGGATACTGCAGATCGGTGGAGTGAGTAAAGAAAGCATGACTCTGGCCACAGGCTGTGCCCCACGAGGCCCTCACCTGCCTGAGGGGTGGCCAAGAAGCAGCGGAGCACAAGGAGGTCCTGGGGACGGGGCCCAGAGGCCAACATGGGGCACGCCTAACATTGCTTTCCTTTAATACTTATAGAAGAAATACGTAATCATGCTCAAAAGCAGGGGACGCTGAAGATTATAACAAAGACCAGCAACCCTCAGATCACTGCCTCTCCCACTCACCCTGGCTGACCTCTTTGACTTCTTAGCAGTTTCTTCTGGGAATTACCTCCGTAATCATGGGCATCTACTGTTATTTCTTGACCTGTCCATTTTGGACATGATCCACTGACTTCCAGCTACGTTAAAGACTTAGCTTTCTAGCCACACCTCCCCCAACCCCTCCTCACAACAGGGCCCCAACACCACCTGGGGCTATATTCACCTAACTCTGGCCACACTGATACTGCCCACCCTGACAACTTCAGGGATGTCATCTGTCTGGAACAGCTCCCTTTCCACCCGTATCTCTGTTCACGGAACCTAGCCCTCGCTTTCCAAACCCTTCTCGGGTTGTGTCGGGCAGCTCCCACTTACATAACCGGCCCATTTTCTCTGGATGCCTCCCAGCTGCCAGCCTGGGGCCGACAGTTCCAGCCTCAGCTGCCTGCACACGAGGCCTGCCCCCCGTGACCCTCCTGAGCCCTCTGTGCCTAACACCTTCTCTGAGCCCGTGCAGCCACAGCTCCACCGCCTGAGATCTGGCAGCTAACAGACACCAGGAGGACCGGGGGAGCGACACTTATGCCTCGTGGAGGGATGCAGAGCCCTGGAGTTCCACTCCGATGAAGGGAAATGGAGCTGATCACAAGCACAGGCATCTTCTAGACCTTGCCTGCCGGCTCACGATCTCACGTGAGGACGTGTTTCAGCGTCTGATGGGTGCCGGGAAATACATACGTGGTGCTAACAATTACGCCTGGCTGCTCACGACACAACCACGACAAGAGGCACAAAGACACTGGTGGAGGCGCGCGTGCTCCGTGGGAGGGGGTTTACCTTGGACATCTGGCTGAAGTCGGCAAAGCCCTCAGCACTACTGAAGGACCCGCTTCCGAAGGGGTCTAAGGTTCCAAAGGGACCTGCAAGTAGCACCAACAGAGGCAGAGTTAGGGCATTCAAGGGACACACCTCCGGGGGCAGAGGGAGGTGCTGCCTCTCGGTGGTCACCGGCCCCCGGCGCGCGACATCCGAGGAGGCAGCATTTGCTTGCCAGGGCTGTGCGTCTGGATACGGTCCCTCAACGTGGCCTCCCTGCCCCCAACCCGCCCTGGCTGGTGGTTGGGGCGGCTTGGCCAGAAGCCTCTCGCCATGACGGCCGCCTCAAGCAGGGCCACAGGGACGGTGCCCCATATCGGTACTTCTAGCCAGCGCTGTTCACAGTCAGCAAACAAGTGACAAGTGCAGAAGCACAGCCAACTGCCTTCCTGGGTCAAGGAGGGAGGTGCAGGTCCGCAGTGACCCACCATCCACATCTTGTATGTGGGGAGGTTGTCTGCGGGTGCAGTTTTCTCCTTTGGTGGGGCAACTTGTCTGCATAACCCATACACCCACCTATGAACCCAAACTCTATCACCAACAAGCACGAGCTGCTAGGCAAGGGCGCAGAAGCAAGTGGGGCCTGTTCCCAAAAGCAAGGGGGAATCCAAACTCTCCCCCCTCCCTTAATGCACAAGCCAAGACCCTCAGTCAAACTTGGATTCTTTTAGGAAAAAGATCTGAAGGTACAAATCAAAGATTTGTACGGAGAAATGAGTAAAGAGTAACCAGGAACACTGGTGTTATTACTGACTGAATTTCTACTGCCGATCTTCCTTTGCAGAAAGATGAGCAGCTAGGGGGAGCTGGCTTTGGCCCAAGTACCTCAGGTGAGGATCTGGGTGCCACTGATTAATGACATAAACTCTGAGGACACACAGCTTTGGAAACGGAAGCAGGAACTGGGTGGGCTCCTTCTACTGGCTGGGGGGAGAGTCAGAAGGAAAATAAGTCATCAGTCTCACCTGATCCTTTTGAGGACACACTGGAGGATGAAAAAGGATCACTGGATTCAAAGGGGTCGAGCTGAGTGAAAGGAGAGAGGGAAGAGTAAAAAGCAGTTCATTCGTTCACCCAGCCATTCATCCAAGCACAGACTTTCCTGCCATCTGCGTACACTGAATCTGGTGCCGGCCATGAGGAGGAGAAAGTGATTCAAACTAAAATCTGGCGGAGTAAAATCCCAACAGACCAACCCCTCCTGCAGAGCATACCTATAAACTCTGGACAAAATGCAAAAAAATAAGTAAACATAAGCAACCACCTGAAGGCTCAGGAAGTGAGCCAGAGCAGGAAGACTAGACGAGAATTCCAAGTTGGCAGGAGCCAACAGCACAAAGTTGAGTCTTCTGTCTAGACAACTATAACCTGAGGGTTTCGGGAGGCTAGACCTCAACAGAAAACTCACTGTCTTTCTGGCCTGAAGACTAGAGGATGGTAGTCTGGGACAACCACAGTCATGAGAAAGGGACAGGGCCCCAGAAAGGAGAGGCAGAGAATGGGAGTCCAAAATTTCATGATAAGCTCTGCCCAAGACAAGGGCTGACCCCAGCACCATGTGCAGGAGGAGACTGAATGCAGCCTACAGCTAAGGTCACAAGTACGCAACTACAGGTGAGAGAAAGTGAGTTTGCAGTGGAGCCTCACCGAGTCAACTGCCTGCTGAAACAAAACCATCTGGGCTCTTTGGAGGCATATACCAGTATCCAGTCACTGCAACAGAGCACTCACAATACACAGCATACGTTTTGAAATCATTCAACATAACCAGAATCAGAAAAACCGTGGCCAGTTCTCAAGGGAAAAGACAATCAATAGAACCAGTCCCAAGAGGACCCAGATGTTTTGGAATTCTTTGATGAGGATGACTTTAAAGCAGGAGTAACTGTGTTCAATGAAGTAAAGGAAAATAGACTAAAGAGGAATGGTTAGGAGATCTTAGCAGAAAAATAGAAACTATACAAAGAAACAAATGGAAATTCGAAAACTGAAAAAAGTACATCTAGAATAAAAACTTCACTAGGTCAGCTAAACAACAGATGATCGAGAAAAAAGTAAGTAAAGCTAAAGATAGATCAGTAGAAAGTACCCAATCTACAGAAAAAAGAGAACAAAAAGAATGAAGAGAAAACAGAGTCTCAGGGACTTGTGGAGCCATTAGTAAAACCTCTAATATAAAAGTAATTGTAATCCCACAAAGAAAGGAGAGAATAGGGTAGAAAAAGAAAATGTCTAAGGAAGTAATGGCCAAAAACTTGCCAAGTTTGGTAAAAGACCTGATTCACAGATTTAAGAACCCCGGCAAACCCCAAACAACTTAAATACAAAGAAAACCACACACACATATGCTTCACAGTCAAACTGCTGAAAAGCAGAGCTAAAGAGCTAAGGCAGCCAGAGAAAAACAGCACGGTACCTATGGTGGGGGACAACCGCCTGAGAGACTCAGGACTTCTCCTCAAGGACAGGGAGGCCAGAAGGCAGTGGAATAACATCCTAAAAGTGCTGGAAGGAAAAAAAATAATACGAGATCGGGCACAAATACCCTTCAAGAGTGACAACAAAGGGACGCCTGGGTGGCTCAGTTGGTTAAGCATCTGCCTTCGGCTCAGGTCATGATCCCGGGGTCCTGGGATTGAGCCCCGCATCAGGCTCCCTGCTTAGCGGGGAAACTGCTTCTCCCTCTGCTGCTGCTCCACCTGCTTGTGCTCCCTCTCTCTCTCCCTCTGACAAATAAACAAACAAATAAAATCTCTATTAAAAAAAAAGGGAATGACAACAAAGTAGACCTGTATTATAAGAAATGCCAAAGAAAGTTCTTCAGGCTTAAGGAAAAGGATCATGAGGGTAAATAAGATCTTGAGAAAGGAATGAGGACATGAGAAATGGCAAATATATGGGTAAAAACAAAGAGACCGCCTTTTTCCCTTTTAACATTTCTTTTAGGGGCGCCTGGGTAGCTCACTCGGTTAAGTGTCTGCCTTCAGCTCAGGTCATGATCCCGGGGTCCTGGGACTGAGCCCCGCATCGGGGTCCCTGCTCCACGGGAAGCCTGCTTCTCCCTCTCCCACTCCCCCTGCTTGTCTTCCCTCCCTCGCTGTGTCTCTGTCAAATAAATAAATAAATCTTAAAAAAAAAATCTCTTTTAGACACATACAATGGATTAAAGCAAGATGGTCTTAGGGAGTTTATGGCATATTTAGATATATTATATTCATATGACAGCTAGAACGTAAGAGAAGACACTGCTGGCTGGGGAGGAGATGGACAAATGGACCCATATGGTTGCAAGTTCTCTACATTTTACATGAAGTGATATAATATTAATTCCAAGTAGCCTATGAAAAGTTAAGGGTGTATACGGTAATCCCTAAAGCAACCTCCAAAAATAATAGAAATAGATAATAGTTAAAAGAAGCCAACAAATACTAGAAAATGGAATTCTAGAAAACATTCAAATAATCTAAAAGGTGGCAGAGAGGGAACAGAGGAACAAAACACAGGGGATAAAAAGCAAGGTAATAATAAAATGGTAGATTTAAATCTAACCATATCAACAACTGCATTAAATGTTAATGGACTAGACACTCTATTTTGAAGGCCAAGATTTCCAGGCCGGAGAGAAAAGCAGTCCCAACTATATACTCGCTATAAAAAACCCTTTGTGTATAAAGACCCAGGCAGACTGAAAGTAAATGGATGAAAAAAAGATATAGCGGGCAAAGAATAAGCATAAGAAGGATGGAGGAAGGCTATTTCAATATGTGATAAAACAGATCTCAAGACAGAGATATCGCCAGAGGAAAAAAGGAAGCTTTTATAATGATAAAAAGGTCACTGCATCAGGCTGATACAAGAAGCACAATGTGTAGGCACCGGAGAGAGCTTCAAAACACATGAAGCAAAACTTGACGGAATTAACAGGGACACAGACAATTCCACAATCACAGACTTTAACATTCCTCTCTCAGCGATGGGTACAGTGGTAGAGCTACAAAACAAGCAAACAAAAACAGTAAGGACACAAACGATCGGAACTATCAGCCACACTGACATAATTGGCATTGATAGAACATGACACCCAGCAACTGCAGACCAACATTCTCATCAACTGTACATGGTATGGACACCAACACGAACCATAATATGGGTATCAATAAATTTAAAAGGACTGCAAACATACAAAATATGTTCTCTAACAACAGATTTAATTAAAAATCAGTATTATAAGATATGTAAAGGAAGGAAAGAATATCTGGAAACAAAACAATACTTTAAATAATCCATGCTTCAACAGAGAAATCACAAGGGAAACTAGAAAATATCTCAAACTAAAGGACAATGAAGATACAACACGTGAAAATGTGTGGAATGCAGCTAAGTAGTGCTTAGGGTGAAATGTGTAGTTTTAAAATATTTATATTAAAAAAGATGGTCTAAAGTCAGTGGCCTAAGGTTGAATCTTAAGATGTTAGAAATGGAAGAGCAAGTACTAACCCAAAATAAATAGGAGAAAGAAAATAATAAAAAGCAGAAATCAGTGAAATAGAAGCAAACAGGAGAGGAAATTTACAGAACCAAAAGCTGGTTCATGGACAAGCTCAACAAAATTGATCAACAGAGAGTAAGAACACAGATCACACACATAGACCAGTAGCAGAAACGAAAGGGGTATCCCGCAACAGGTCTATCAACAGAAATGTTACAAATTAATCCTTGCCTTCAAGGAGCTCTGGGTCTAGTGCGACAGACCAACAGGTCCGTGGAGAAGAGGAAAACCAGGGAATCTGAGGGGCGGAGGGAGAGATGCAGCCTGGAACATGAAGGAAGGCTATACACCGCCCTCACTAGACACGAGGATTCTCTGTTCAATCAGAGTCGCTTTTTTGTGCAGTGCACCGGGCCTAACACCATGCGACACACACGGTTTGCTAGATGCTAGGGATGGAGAGGGGCATGTGAATGCCTCACACACTTTCAGTGCTGCCAGGAAGATGGCAGGGCGGCCGTGTGGAGCATGTGATGCTTTCTTTCATTTCAGTTTTGTTGGGAGACGGGGCAGCAGTGGGGGCAGGAGGTAGAACAGAGAAGCCACCCGGTGGGCCTGAGCTGAAGTGACAGGGGCAGGGAAAGGAACAGAGAAAAGAGAGCTAGCTATTCGGGACCCAAGCCATCCTGACATGGGCTCAGTGGCCCACTGAATGTGACAACCTGAGTCACAGGACGAGCCTCACAGGGACAAGCACCGGGCACACACACAGCACCTACGCCTCCCCGGGGTCACTCACCTTTGAGGGTAAGGAAGGGTTTTTCGTGAATGGGTCTGAGGTAAACGGGTCATTCTTTGTCTGTTTCTTAAAGAAGTCGTCAGGCGCAGAGCCACGGAATGGGTCACTTTCTTTGAAAGGATCCCCTCCGAATGGATCTAGAGGGTGTTTTAGAAAGTGAATAAAAACATGCCCCTATGAATAAACAACATTATGCTTCATGGAAGAACCCAAATGTAAAAACACATAGCTGACTGACGCCATTTTATATGAAATTCTACAAAAGGGAAAAACCATAATGACAGAAACCAGTCAGTGGTTGCCAGGCGCCTGGGGGCTGGGGGTAGGAGGCACAAGGGAACCTTCTGGGACAATGGAGGTGTTCTCGATCTCGCACAACTGCACACATTTACCCAAACTTATCTAATTACACACTTAAAATTGGTGAATTTTGTTGTGTGTAAATTATACCTCCCAACAAAGCTGATTTTAATAATAAAAACATGGATAAATCCAGAGACAGAAAGCAGACTGGTGGTTGCCAGGGGCTGGGGGAGGGGGAAAGGGGCGTGACTGCTCATGGGGATGAGGCTTCCGTTTAGGGGATGAGGCTTCCGTTTAGGGCATGGCAATGTTCTAGAACTACACAGAGGTGGTGTCTGTACATTATGAATGTACCAAATACCACTGAATTGTCACTTTAAAATGGTGAATTTTGTGTTGTACGATTTTCACCTCAGTAAAAAAATACAGAAGTAGATAAACAGGCAGCATGACCGCACCACCATACCCACGGTGTGCTCAGTCCCCTGGAATGCGGGGTGCAGGCATGGTGAATGGACACGGGGCAAAGCCGCTGTCACCAGCAGGGAACGAGACACTAGGCTTTCGTGCAGTGGAGATGGCCATGCTTCCCGGTACCGCGGCCGCCTCTGGCATGTGTAGACCGAAGCCCCACTGCGGGCAGGCGCTACACGGGGCCCCCTGATGCTACCACAGGACCAAGCTGCCGTGGGCAGGTCTGAAAAATCGCCTGGCCACTGGGAGCTCCTTTTCTAGTTCTGCTTCTCTTCACGCTGTGAGGTCGGCAAGAAGGGGCACCCGTCGGTGAAGGGGAGGGTAATGTCGCTGCCAGGCTTCCTCAGAAACTAAGCTCCCCTGCTGCCCTGTCGTAGGAGGCCTGGCAGACAGGCTGCTTTTCCATTTCCTTCAACTTGAACTAGGAATGGAAAGAGTCTGAGGACGAGTCCACGAAAAAACAAAAAGTCTTTTCAACAAAGGCTTTTACCTGCTGAAGCTGTCTGTTGTTCTGCGAAGGGGTCATTCTGGAATGGGTCACCTAGGTTAGAGGAGAGAGGGACGTTTAGCTCTTATGGCAGAAAAGGACTCTGGCATATCCAAGTTGGAGCGGCCACTGGCCGAGGTGGCTTTTCTTAGTTGGGGTGTTCAAGATGAAATGAGGTATTGTTGGCTGCTCAACATGGGCTGGAGGTGGGGAAAACGTGGAGTGAGCCAGAATTCACTCCTCTCTTTCTCTGCCATGCTTTACGCTTGTATCTCATCTCCCTCTCACCTCCCCCAGGTACGACAACACAGGACCCCAGGGCTGCCCCAGTCCTCAACCCACAGGCAGCCCCGGAGCAATGATGAGCTCCACACATCCAAGCTTCAGGAGCTGCCCGATTCCTCTCTTGGACCTGCGAACCTCCGATCCCACATCTGACACTGGAAAGGCACCCCCACTGCCCTCTCTCCACCCCAGCACTTCGCTCAGGAACATACAGATACCCTTCCTGGAAGGCTTTCAGGCTTCCTGCTCTGAAAAAAAAAAACAGGGAAACCGAGGAAAACTTGTTCGTAGAAGTCTTCCTGGTTATTCTCGACTCATGTGTGGCTCTGGGTAAATGTGTCACATGAAGACCTTAGACTTACGTGGGGATCTGTCCTTCACCGGGTAGTTTCATAATCATGACTACATCTGATTGTCTTATTGATCCCACCAGGAGAGCGAGGGAGAATTTACCACCCCTTCTGGAGGCTGGGAACCGAGGTGTGCAGAGGTTAAGGGCGGAGCCAGCTGCCCTTGAATGGGGGCACCTCGCTGGGAGCTGGGAGCTGGGAGCTGAGCTCTTCCACCACACGCCAATGCCTCAGTTCTGTAGTGAACCGGCTGAAGCGAAACACTCAGGTAGCCCAGGAGGCTCCAAGGATTCCCTTCCCCGTCCATTCCAGAAGGTGCCTATCTCGCAACCATTCTAGTCATCAGACAGTTCTAAATGGCACAAAGTAAACAGCCCTCCAACGACGAAGTGGGCACCGGGCGAGATACCTTTGAAGGGATCAGCTCCTTTAAATGGGTCGGATTTGAAGGGGTCTTCAGCCTGGAAAGGATCCGGATGCAATTCTTGGGCATTGTTGCTAAATAACAAGGCTTTATTTTTGAAAGGATCATCCTATAATTTTGTGAAGAGACAGGACAGAAATTTTATTATTTCAAATTTAAAGCAAAGTGCAGAATTCCCTACCTAACTTGCGTATTTCTCCTTCAAGCAGTGGGACCTTACAGAGAACGATTAAAAAATCATCAAAGAAATGTGGACGTTGGTTCATAGTGACGTGTCGACACTAGTTTGTTCGCGGTGACAAATGTTCATTCGCAGGGACAAGGTATTAATGATAGGGGAAGCTGGGTGTGGGGTATGTGGGAACTTTCTGTACTCCCTTTAAGTTTTCCTGTAAGTCCACCACTCTTGCAAACTGAAAGTTTATTTAAAAATTGAGTGGATGCAACCCAAACAAACGTCCGCTAACAGACGAACAGATATACTAGATGTAGTATGTAGAAATATAAGGAAATATTATTGACCCTTGAGGACATTATGCTGAGTGAAACAAGCCAGTCACGAAAAGACAAATGCTGTGTGACAGTGTCACTTTATATGAGGTCCCTAGAGGAGTCAGATTCAGAGACAGAAAGTAGAGCAGTGGGTGCCAGGGGCTGGGGAAGCAGGACGGGGAGTGTTTAGTGGGTATGAAAATGCTCTGGAGTTTAGTTACACAGTGTGAATATAATGAGGCATGGTTCAGATGGTCAATTCTATGTTATGTGTATTTTCTCACAATTAGAAATTCTGCTTAAAAAAAAAAAATCACTAAGTCAGAAAGCAGTGGTATTTTTGGAAATGTCAAAAAGAAAACCCAACAAGCCACTCAACAACGACAGCATGGGTCTCGTTCAAAAGTGTGGCCTCCCTCGATCATCTTTTTTTCACAGAACGTCTACCTATGTGGGCATTTTTTAAAATGCTCTTTCCACACCAAGAAACATGCAGGCTATTTACATCCTGGGAGGAAATGAGTTGCTTATGCAGTTAGAACTACTAGAGCATATACACTTCGCACTGTGCATGTTTTTTAAAAAGTGCTTATTTCTAGAAACAAACAAGCATGTTTAAACCAGAAGGAAAAAAAAAAAAAGATTTGCTTTTGAAGAGCACATTTTTATAGTTGAAAATGGCCCAAATGTTGGTGGGGGGGTATAATCTACACAGGAACAATGCACTTCGTTTAGAAACAGTGAGTGTATTTTGGTTAATAAAGACACACCCTCAGTGAAAACATGAAGGTTTCACCGTGATACGAAAAAGCACAACATCCTCACTGAATCTGGCAGATGTGTCGGCACCCGTGGGGCTGGCAAACATCCAATATTCCAAAGCCAAATAATTAAAGAGCTGGGGCTTCCGTAAAAATACAGACAACGGTTACAGGGCAATGACGTCAAAGGAAGATTCCTGACTAGGCTCCTAGCACTCTGGGCTGGCTGACTTTGGGAAGCAGGATGGCTCTCAGAGGCACTGGGCCAATGGGAAAACTTTTCTTACCTGGGAAAAATTATCTGCAGCCTCCAACCACAGGGCTTCCCAAGGTAGGGAAACCAAGTAGGTTCTTAGGCAAGTAAGCACAGATGTCTGCAAGCTCCGCGTCTGGCGGAAGCGTGCGGTTCGTTAAGGGCAGCATGGTGCTTAACACCTGCACAACGCACGCACCCAGCAAGTGTCTGATGGGGCTCGCTGACACAGATAAATACGAGGGAGAAGTCCGAATCTAAAGAAGCTGGGAGGCCAGGATGGAAAATCAACCTCTCACACTGTGCCATGGGGGAAGGAATGTATCTGTTCCAGAAGAATGGAGAGAGATGATGACCTGGACACGGGTTTGCATTAAGAATGACACCTCAGGCTCAGACTGGAAGCTTCTATTTAGTTTTTAATAGCACTGGTTTACAAGTTGGTGGGTTTTTTTTTTTCTTTTAATGTTTTCGATCACCGCTTGGAAGCCTGCCAAATAAGAGGGGGTGATGGCAGAGAGGAAACTGTGATTCTAGGGGCTCTGGCTGCGAGCCCCCTGACCTGAAAGTCAGGTCTGCAATCTCTTTCTCAGGAGCAGTTATTTGCCTAAGGGAGCAATCGCTCCCTCCCCTTCAAAGGAGAAGCCTATAGAGACCCCAGGAGGATTCATGTATGTAAGGTAACCACCAGTGGTTCTGATTCTATTTCACGGATTCGGAGCAGAAAATGAGATTTCCCCTGGTGCAGAGATGCCATAAACTCCACCATCCACTGACCGCTTGTCAGTGAGAACTGAGCCAGCTGCCACTTGGGAGACCCAAGTACAGCAGACAAGCACCAGGGTGAAAGACAGAGGTAAAATACCTCGAACACAGAGTTCAGGAACTAGTCTTAAGTTCTGCACTTGTTAAGAAATAGATGTGACAACTCTGAAAGGAGTTACTGAGGAGTTCCCTTTAGATGGGGGCTGGGCAGTGGTGTGCTGGTGAACCAGCTCTCTGAGGGAAAAAAAAAAAAAAAAAGCCCTGATTGGCAGCTTCTGCCAGTTCCCATGGTGTAAATACTCCCACCGTGGCTGAATCCAAGTTACCAAAAGTTCTACAATCAGGTTACAAAATTCCTATTTAATAATCAGCTCTGGAGAGCCAAGAAAATATGGCTCCAGCATGCCAGTGGGGCTGGATGCAACAGACAAGCCAATGATGAGTTCTTGGCGAGGCTTAAGTCCAGTATGATTTATTACCTTCTGTCTACTAGACAGGTTGGTTGGGTGCTGTCTTCAAGGGCAAGAGGCCAGTATTATCATCATCAGATGAAAAACAAGAAATAAATTTGGCTTTAAGAAGCATCAGTCTCTTGGATAAAGTAACATAGTTATGAGCTTAACACTAAAGTTAGTAACTTTAATAGAACTGTCCAGCCTTAGAAAGTTCTAGATGCACCTCTCTGGTTACACTATTCTCAGGGGACTAAACCCCTCACTTTCACCCACCTCAAAGAGAACAAAGAGCTCTGTGAAGCAGTCTCGAAATATTCAAGAGTAAACAAAAAGCCCTCTTCGAGGTATTTATTAAGAAAAGGAAACAAACCAATAATGCTTTAAAAACTGTATTTGTACAACAAGATAAATATAGTTTTTCTTTCAGACACTGGTTGCAAGTTTCTATGTTAACATATCTGACATCGACATTCCAGGATGAGTTGACTATCATGTAAACTTTGCCCTGCTTACAAGATGAATGAAAATAAGGAAAGATTAAAAATTGGGGGGGGGGGGCGCAAGGGGAGGAGGGAAATCACTGGCCACTTGCCAACTGCCACTTTGCTGCCAACTTTTTATCCAAGGAAACCGATCTTATTCAAACCTGCAAAAGAGTTTGAGAGTGAGCTGTTTCGTGAACGAAGATGAAACAGGACAAGCCCAAAGCTGTGCAAGGGGACCAACGCCAGATGGGGAAAGTGAAAGCAGGGCCTCGAAGCTGAAATGCACACACAGAGACGGGACAGCCGGACAGTCAAGCGGGCAATTCTGCCTCAAGCACTTAACGACGAGTGGATGTTGTTCCATAGTCTAAATTCAGACAATGAAGCTGAATTTGGGCCCCAGGGCGGATATGGAATTCACCCGTTTACAATTCCATGACAAAAAGGAGTCTGTGAATAGCAGAGGGAAGCAGGAAGGGCCAGAGACAGGAGACAGAGGAGCGCATCAACAGCATCTTCTAGGTGACTCAGGGAAGGAGGCGTAAGCTTCCCCATAAATTCCTGGGACTGAGTACTCAGCTACTGAGGAAAGAAACACATCAAAAAATGAAAATGAAGAGCTAAGTCTCTAGTTGAGAGAGAGAGAAGCCGTATTATTACAGGAAGGAAAAGGAATCTGCGAAGCCAACAGGGCCAGGTGCAGAAGGAGGGCTCAGAGGATGAGTCCTGGATGAGGGGGCAGCAGTGTGGGGCGAGCAGTGAAAGGCTTCAGAAGCACAGCACAACCAAATCATCAAGACCAACCGCGTCCCACTGGCTCCCTCAGGAGCACAAAGATGCTCTCATCAGCCAGACTAGAGTGGAAACGCTGGGGCTTGGGACCAGGAACAAGGGGACCTGACAGGAACAAGGGGACCTGACAATCTGAGGAAAAAGTAATACTGGCTGGATGTGAGCAGCCCAAGAGTCCACAGAAACCTAAGAGGCCAACAGCCCCTTGGGCCTTGATCAGGACCCCTAGGGTCATAAAGTGCCGAGGTTTTCAGTGTAACCAAAATTGCAACAGAGAGGCCAGTTCACAGGTCAAACAGCAATGCCTCGAAAGGGCTGTCACTTTTCTTGATCTTTAGCAATTCATTCGATTTTCAAGGTGCTCCTTGTGGGAACACAGACACACGCGTGCGCGTGCACACACACACACACACACACTCCCCTGGTCCCCCCAACTAGCAGGATATAAGGTTTCACAATGTGTGAGAGCTTGATTCAGTTTTGGTTACATTTGGGAAACCCTCCAAACGTGGGTGGTCGGCCCACTAAAGATGGTCTTTTATTAAACACTGGTTTACAAAGGATTCAGACCTATCCTTCGCTTTGTCCCGGAAGCAAGGCCGGAGCACAGCCATGTACGCTGAGCCGCAGGGCCTGTGGGGACATGCAGAGCGGCAGTGGACACAAGCAACACCCTGCATTTGGACAGAACCAAGGCTGGCAAGCGCTGGATCCCGCAGGCAGGGCATTCTCTGATCTCAACGTGGGACCTAATCCCAGGGCTGGAATATGTTTATTCGGCCTTTACCATGGCTCCAAAACCGCCCCTCTCTGTCAGGGAGACCCCCTCGCTCAGGTCGGCTAAGTTGGTCAGGCTGGCGCCGTGGGCCCCGTCGAGTGCCTCGTCGTACTGCTCCAGGGTCCTGTGGGCTTCCTGGTGGCTCTCGCGCAGCTCGGAAAGCTTGCTTCGTGCCTACACAACAAAGATGGCCACTAGCACACGGGGTTTAGGGGAAAAGTGTCAGGAGAGACTTTTTTTTCTCCTAATGCCCAACCCCGAGTGACAGATGGGCAACTGAATTACTCGCTTACAGAGTTTACAAGAAGCAAGACCACTTGTAAACCAGAATGAGGTCCTTCCCGCCGCCCCATGAGGCCTCTCTGTATCCCCAGCCCCTGAGGGAGGCCCGTGTTCAAACAGACGTTTGTCAATTCTGAACAAACTGAAACTGGTAAAATCCAGATTCACAATCTGTTCCAAGCGATTATCAACATTTTCCTTTATGGAGTTTTTATCACCCCGTTTGCGTTAATAAGCAGCAGCGAACTTCACTGTTATTACTAACACACACTCATGTCTTGGTTCCTATCTACCTGTACAAACTCTTACTGCTTGGAAGTAAAAGGTCTTAAGATAATACTACATCTATTCATTAAGAATGAAACAATATAGGGTATTAAACCCCTGGCACGTTTGTGATCAACTTTTGTCTGTAACCTGGCAAAAAGAGCGAGAGGTGGAGCCAGTCAGGAAAGGAAGCACGACTAGCCATTTTGACACTGCCAAGGGAGAGCATCACCCCCACTCCGTAGATGGGACACACAGGGGCCATTATGTACAGGGGAGGAGAGGAGCCCTCCCTCTGCTGGTGAGCCGCCACTGCAGGCCTCAGAGCCCTCACACAGGCGTGGGAAAAGGACGGGGTGCCCAGACAGCTTGAAGAACTTGAAGAAGCATGGGGTGATGCTGGTCATAGGGTGGGGCCTCCTCCATGTGTCAGTCCGCAAACTGCATGGGGATGGAGAGGTGCTGGAACCAGTCTCAGACTCTGTCCCTCTCGCTTGTCTAAGAACCACGCTGGTGAGGGCATTTCTATGCCCAAGACCCTCTCCATAGGAGCTCTTCAAGTCCTCACACAGACCCTGCCCATTCCCCCAAAATGGCATGCACTCAGGTGGGGAAGTGGAAGGCAAAGCAAACTGCCACCGGGCCAAAGCACAACGCCCACACACACACTGGAGGGCTCTGGGAGCTCACCCTCCAGGCCAGGGTGGCAGCCTCTCAGAAGAGAGCCTAACGTAAATGAGGTGGGTGACAGCAAAGGAAACAAGCGGCCTCGGTGCAGGTGCAGACCAACACAGGCTGGTCATATACAGCACTGTGACCGGTCACCACAGCTACTCCACGTGCCAGAAGACCCCAGAAGGCCCCGCCACCGCCAGCAGAGGCGGGGGCCCATCCTCAGCAAGGTACCTGGTTGATTTCGTCTTGCGTCGATTTCAGGGACTTGATGATGGTTTCCAGTTGAACTTTCCCAGCCTGAATGCTCTGCTCCAGCTGGGTTTCTTCCTGCTGCAATCGGTTCAGCTCCGACTTGGCCCGGTTCAGGTCATCTTCCTGGGACTTGAGATCAGATTCCTGAGACTGGATTTGGGTCTTCAATGAGGAAATCTGAAATGAGATGAAATATGATTGAGGGAGAATTCTTTTTTTTTTTTTTTTTTTTTTTTAAGATTCTACATGTTTGAGAGCGAGAGCATCTACGCAAGTGGCAGGAGGAACAGAGAGAGAGGGACAAGCAGACTCCACGCTGAGTGCAGAGCCCGATGTGGGGCTTGATGTCACAACCTGAGCCTAAACCAAGAGCTGGACACTCAACCGACTGAGCCACCCAGGCACCCCAAGGTAGAATTCTTAATTCACGTTGATGGAAGGAGCTAGTCCAGTGAGGCAGACACCAGCCCGATGGCCAGACGCCTGGCCTCCTTCCAGGGCCCTCCCTCCACTCGCATGACAGAGAGAAACAACAAGGCAGACATGCTCACGCCCATGTAACTGGCAGAAAGTCAGTTTGGGATAAGGAAGAATGAGACCTGGGATAAGCATAGGCAATCTGTCCCCCAGGGGCTAAAGATCCCCGAATGAGGCCGCAGAGGAGGACACAAGGCTTTACAGTCTGCTGAGGCTGCAGCCCCTCTGGCTTGTAATGAGCAGTGAAGACAGCAGAGCGGGAGAGGGGCGTGCGGGCCCCCCTGTGCGGTGAGGTACGGGCCAGGGTGAGGTGTCCACACACACAGGTTAGCAGGGACCAGAGGCCGTTCCCCGTATGGCTGGGTGGGTGAGACTGAAGTCAGGCCACAAATGCTTGGTGGCTTTTTCAAGGGGTACGTCTCTATTAATCCAGGAGGAGGTCTCAGCCCTGTGCTTCAAGGGCACTGTGAGTTCAAAGCAGCCTGCAGGAAGCCCCCCTGCAGTGCTGGGTGTGAGACTCACCATCTGAGTCTCGTCCTGGCACTTCTGCCTCACGTCGCTCAGCATGTCTCGGAGCTTGGCCTTCTGCTGATCCATTTCGTCAAGGCGGTCTTGGGCGTCCTGTTTCTGAGCTTCTAGCTCTTGCAAACTGCTTGTTTCCCGGTCTAAATCATTTTGTAATTCCTAGGAAGAGTCACATCACATTACTTGAGACGGATGAGAATGGGGAATATCCCGGTAACAGGGTCTCAGCCTGGGCTGGAGCCCCCAGGACGTCCTACAAAACCGCCTGTGCCCCCAGTCTGCACTTGGCAGGCATCCGGTGCACACCTGCTGTAAATGCGTGCATCCTGGCTTGGCAGCTGTGGACTGAGCTCTCACTAAGCGTCCCGGCAAATACTTACTGACGGCCTAAGAGAGGCCAGGGGCCAGGAGAGTGGCTGGGTCCCAGCAAGAAGAGCTGTCCAGTGACATGTGATCAGGGGTGGAGAGAGGAGAGGCATCACCCAAACATAAATAAACTGGGAGGAATGGAACCAACAGAATGCATGAGTGCTGTTGGGTGGACTTGGGAGCCCGGGGAGACCGGACTGATGCTGCACAGATGGAGGGGACCCCCACGGAAGCACTACTTAGGGTGGACCCGAAGGACAAGCAGGCAGCAGTCACGTGAAGAGCCAGGAGGAAAGGAGCCCAGCAGGTGGGGGGACAGCAGGGGGCCCAAGGTGGGGAAGGGGGGGTTGGGCTCCAACTTGAGCCAAAGGAAGCAGGGCCACACCAATGAGACTGCACGTGCTTCTGGGGCAGGACATTCAAGTATGGGCTTGGGACATGACACTTCTCCACTGCTAATGCTCCTCCAAATTGGCAGTATCTATAAAGATGACCTAGCAGGGACCCTCAGACCCGACTACGACACCTCTAGGAGAAGCATCTTAGAGGTGCACGACACATGTGACCACATGTAGTGTGTGAGCGCAAAACCTGTAAACAATGTAAATTTCCACCAGGCGGGCCTGGCTAACAACTGCGGGGTACAGTCTTACCCTAAGAGAAGCTGCACCTCATACTCTGAGTTACAATGTGAAGCAAACAAGGCACGTGGCAGAGCACATGTGTACTTCGCATTCTGGCATTTGTGCAAACAGGAAGGAGAGAATATGCACAAATCTCTCTCCTTAAACATGCACGTGACCTTCCTGGAAGGCCTCATGGGAGCCAATGAACTGCATCTCTGAGGGGGTGAAGGGGAGGGCAGGAAGCTTCACGCCTTTTGATTTTCAACCAGGCAAATATCTTATCAAATGTCTTATAACTAAAGCTAGAATCACGGATGGGTGCGGCAGAGGAGATGGAGGCCTGGGAGGGCTGACGAAGGGAGCAGGGAGGGGACCCAGAACTAGGTGAGACGGTGGCCATGGGAACCAAAGTAAGGGAAAGATTTGAGGGGACCTTGAGGGTACAGGAAGACAGGGACGGTGAGGCCGATCCCCAGGGCTGGCCTGGGCTATGGGTTGCTGGCGCCATTTTAGGAAAAAATCCAAAGCAGTCACAACGTCTCCTCTCTGCCTTGAGGATAAAAATGTCATGGCTCTCTCCTCTCTGGATAGCTCCCCAGGCTCCCTGCCCCTGACCTTTAATTCAGGAAGCAGATCATCAGTCTGACAAGTTTGGGGAAGAGAAGAGACTGGTGGTAGGGAGTCTAGGACATGGGTCTGCCACATCTGAGGGAAGAACAGTGATGGAGGAGGAGGAGATGAAGCAGGGAGGAGGGTCAGGCCCAGTGTGGTAGCCTGGGACACCAGGTGGCCAAGAGTCTGGGACATCAAGGAATCTGAGCCTCATTCTATAAAGAAGACGGAGGAATCGAAGAGCCCCACGGGGACAAAGACCCACCAGCTCATGGGTAGGATGGGAGCTGGGTCAGAATGGGGGAGGTGTCTAAGCAAAGAGAACACAGAAATAACCCAGACAACCTACAAACTCAGTTCAAACCCCCCCGGAATCCCCTGCTGGCTTCTGTGCAGAAACTGACAAGCTGATGCCAAAATTCATTAAGGAAATGCAAGGGACTCGGAATAGCCAAAACAATCTTGAAAAAGAAGAAACAAAGTGGCAGGACTCATATTTTTCAATTTCAAAATTTACAACAGACATACCTCAGATACATCGTGGGTTTGGTTCCAAATCACTACAATAAGCAAATATTGCGATAAAGCAAGTCAAATGAATTTTTTAGTTTCCCAGTGCATATGAAAGTATGTTTATACTATACTGCAATCTATTAAGTATACAATAGCATTATGTCTAAAAATAAATGTACACACCTTAAATAATACTTTATTGCTAAAAATTGCTAACCACCATCTGAGCTTTCAGGGGGTCATAGTCTCTGATCACAGATCACCGTAACATATATAACAAAAACGAAAAAGTCTGAAAGATTGCAAAAACACCAAAATGGGACATAGAGACACAAAGTGAGCAAATGCTACTGGGAAAATGGTGCTGATAAATTTACTTGACACAAGGTTGCCACAAACCTTCAATTTGTAAAACAAAAACAAAAAACCACACAGTATCCGCAAAGCACAATCAAGTGAAGCACAATAAAATGAGGTATGCCTCTAAGAAGCTACAGTCATCAAGACAGTGTGGTACTGACATAAAGAGAAATGCAGGTAGATCAATGGGACAGAATTCAGAGTCCAGACATAAAGCCACACATCGATGGCCAAGTGATATCCAACAGGGGTGCCAAGACCATTCAATGGAGAAAGAACAGTTTCTTCAACAAATGGTGCTGGGACAACTGGATCTCCACATGCAAAAGAATGAAGTCAGACCCTTACCTCACACCATATGCAAAAATTACTGAAAGCAGATCAAAGATCTAAATGTAAGAGCTAAAACAATAAAATCTTAGAAGAAAACATGGGGTAAATCTTTGTGACCCTGAATTAGGCAATGAGTTCTTAGATATGACACCAAAGGCAAGAGCAGGGGGAAAAAAAAAAAAGGAACAGACTGGACTTCACCAAAATTTAAAACCTTTATGCTTCAAAGGACACCATTAAGAAAGTAAAGACAACCCACAATATTTGCAAATCACGTATCTGATGAAGAACTTATATCTAGAAACTATCAAGAACTCTTACAACTCAGCTATTGAAAGACAACCCAATTTAAAAATGGTCAAAGAGTCCGAATAGACATTTCTCCAAAGAAGATACACAAATGGCCAATGAGCACATGAAAAGATGCTCAACATCATTAGGGTAAGTGTTAGGGGCAATGAGGTACCGCTCCACACCCACTAGGAAGGCTAAAATAAAAAATGGAAATAAGTGTTGGCGAGGATATGGAGAAACAGGAACCCTTATGCATTATAGGCTGGAATGTAAAATGGCGCAGCCACATTGGAAAACAGGCCGGCAGTTCCTCAAAAGAGTTACCATATGATCCAGCCATTCCACTCCTAGGTAACAGACCCAACAGAAGTGAAATCATATGTCCATGTGACTTCCACATGAATGTTCATAGTGACGTCATTTGCAATAGCTAAAAAGTCAAAGAACCCAAATATCCATCAACGGATGAACAGACGAACAAAATGTGGTCCAGCCACACTGAAGGGTCTCACTCAGCCATAAAAACGAATGACACACTGACACACGCTGGTTCATCATTCACGATGTGGATGAACCTTGAAAACACGAGGTGGAGTGAAAGAAGCCAGACACAGAGGTCACACCGTGTATGAATCCATTACCACGCAATGTCCAGGTCAGGTAAATCTGGAGACAGGAAGCAGATCAGTGGTTGCCAGGGGCTGGGGAGGGGAACAGGGACTGCTAATGGGGACGGGGCTTCCTTTCGGAGTGAGGAAAGTGCTGACGAACTGACAGTGGTGATGGTTGTACAACCCTGAGCACACACTAAACACCACGGAATGATACACTTTAAATGGATGGATTGTGTGTATGTGAGTTCTAGCTCAGTAACGCTGTTGTCACAAGAACAAAATAAAACGAAAACCCAGGCAAAGACGCTGCAGGTGCTCACCAGAACGACAGCGATGGAAATGGAGGTGAGAGACCCCCAGGGAGGACGGGGAAGGGGCACCCTGGGAACAGGACCGGGGGAGCTGAAGCTGAAGCTTCCGCTGCCTAAAACCAAACATAAATGGACCTGAGGACAAAGGACTCATACTCCACGCGGGGCCCTGACCCGCAGACTGTGCTAGCAGGCGTGGCAAGCGATCTCCTGGCCAGATCCACGTGGGAAAAGGTGGCAGGAACCAAAGCCAAACCTGGTTTTCACAGGGGAACTTTCAAAAAATACATTGTTCTGTCTAGGACCAAAAGCTGCCATCAAGCACTACAGCAGAGCCCCGGCCTGGCCTGCTTACAAATGAGGCCCCCACGGAACAGGGGCCAGTCTGGCTGGCGTTGGGCTCCCTCCCAGCTCTGGGGGGGCTGTTGGGGCACACAAGGACCCCAGCACCTGAAAGGCTGCAGGTATGTGCCCGTCAGAGCCCACCAGCCAGGGCTCTAGGTGGCTTGGCTGCACCTGCCACAGACCAGAGGGGACGGTACCTTCAGATGTCAGAACAAGTCACTGCAAAGACCTGACATCTTCCTCAGCATCGCCCAGAGCAGGCACCAGAGACCCGATGACTGGTTTCCTGGGCAGTTAAAGGCCGTCATAGCACCCAGATCCTCAGGGACCAGAATGAAAACCAAATCATGTTCACGGTAACCCAGACACAATAGGAAGGGAGAACCGGCCACACGTCCGTGTCGCTGGCTAGGCCCAGCCCAGGCATGAGGGACGAGGAGGCCAGCTCCACCACACCACAGGATTAAAAGGATGGAGGCTGAGGGGATGCAGCGGATAGAGGGGTGGGAGTGGGCTCTGTGTCTGAGGGATCAACTCTAGGACATGGGTGGAAATCAGAGGCCTGAGAGAGAATAAAATGACAGGAGGAAAGTACTGTGGGGGCTTTCAGAGAAATACAGTGACTTCGCCTGCAAGGTGGTCTTATAGCTGAAGCAGCTCATTTGAGCAAAAAAGCCCTTCCTGTCAGAGGCAGGCCAGTCCCTGCTTTCCATCCCGAAACATTCCAGGAGACCATCTACAGCCCAGTCCTCACTGCTAACACGCACGGAGAGTGAGAAGCCAGGAAAGGAAAGAAGGGTCTGGACACTGCACGGCGTGAACTGGTGAGTGTCCTGAAGCAGCGAGGGCACATCCACCCCACCTCACCTGCAGACCACAGCCACGGCAGATGGCCCTTCCCACAGATCGGCGGGACGTGCCATCCTCCTAGTCTCTCAGAATCCGCCAGTCCCCTTGTGGGTGGCGCAGGGGAGGGCCGCCCAGCACCTTGAGAGCCCGATGCTACTTACTTGCCCTGGCTCAGGTCCACACCCTCAGAGGTGGCCCAGAAAGAACCGGCCACTGTCGCGGCACACATGGCTGCTCTTGGCTCTGTGAGCAGCCCACTCACAGACCCTCGGTGTCCCCTGGGGAGATGGAAGCTAGGAGGCCGAGCCACTGGTCCGGGTCACTCAGGTGAGGCCTGGTGGAGCTGGAGTCCTGACCACTTGGCCGTGCTCCTCTCCCCCGCCCAGCTCTGAGCTCAGAACACTCAAAGTCCTCAAGCAGAGACCACCAGTCCCAGCGGCACTTCTAGCACTCACTCTCAGGGTGCCACAGCCACCTCAGACCCAAGACATCGTGGGAACCCACGTGCCTTCACCGGTGCAGCTGCCCGGGGCTGACTGCTTTGCCCTGGTGCAGACTCCCCTCTGCTCAAATGATGAGGAGAGCAGGGAGGGCCCTGAGTGAGTGCTGAGCATATATGCCAGACCCCATTCTCCAGCCCCACAACTCAGGAAAGCAGAACAGTCCTTACTGATGTCATACAAGACCCAGAGATGTTAAGTAACTTGCCCAAGGTCACACAGCTAAGGAGAACTGGGTTCGAGCCGAGCAGTCAGACTCCCAGTCTCCGCATCACCACCACCTGCTAGGAGACACTCCAGGAAGCAGGACTATCCTGAGGACAGGTTAGCAGCCACTGACTGAACCTCAAACACTGAGACGTGAGTGGAAAAAGCCAGACACAAAAGGTCTCACATCTAACGTCCAGAACAGGCATAGCCATAGAGACAGAAAGCAGATTAGTAGTTGCCAGGGGCTGGGGGAGAGGCAATGGGGGGTGGTGAGGGCTAATGGTCATGGGGTTTCTTTTTGGGGTGATGAAAATGTTCTGGAACTAGATGGAGGAGATAGCTAAAGAACATACTGAATATGCTAAAAACCACTGAATTGTATGCTCTAAAGGAGCAAATTTTATGTGATGTGAATTATAGAGCTCAACTGAAAAAAAAAGCAAGAAAAAAACCCCGGTCTATGGTTACACGAAACTTAAAAGCCTCACCTGGAAGCCCCCCAGAAGCCTGTGCTTCCAGGAAGGGCAGGGCTAGCTTTCCTTCACCCCACCCCCAATGACAGGCGCAGCTGGCGCTGCGCAGGGCACAGCTCATCTGCCCAGGGTGAGCACTGTGCTTACCTGTACTTCGTTGCTTTTCTGTCTGATTGCCTCTTCCTTTTCTCTAATGTCTTGCTCCAGGGAGTACTTCTCTCTGGGCATTGAAAAAGATTTCAGGAAAGCACAGATGAGTGATAGCATGCCTACAGCCATGGTGTAGTTTCTCGGCAAAGAGCTTTCTCGGCCCTTCTGCTCAGTGTCCTCCCCCAAAATTAACAGGTGAGAGGTGGCTGCTTTGAAGAGGATCCCAGGGACATACAGGAAATGTATGTTCTTTCTGCCGGATTCTAAGAGTGCAGACACCCCATCCAAAGCCCTTGTTTATGGGTGGGGAAACTGAGGCAGAAGGCACAGACAGGAGCCAGAGACCTGTACACAAAGCCTCTCTCAGCTGTCAGTCCTAAGCCATTAACTTGCCACCTGAGACTCAGCCGTTTTATGTGCTGAGGGAGAGCAAGGCCTTCCTGAGGTCAGGGGGCAGGGCCTGGGGCTGCCTAGCAACAACCTGCCCAAGACCCTACAGTCCCCACTGACTACTGCGGACGTCATCACTCGAGCTCATTAAGTCAATTCAGGAACTCAGGGAAATGTGCAGCCCTTCACTTCTGATGTACGGACTTGTGATGGTCAACTTGCCGCATGTCTCACAAGTCTCCGGTACTTGTGGTAATAAGCTGGGATAGGGGCTGGTGTAAGATTCAGATTCTCAGGGGAATGAGCTTTAACACACCTTTGTAACTGGGCGATCTCTTGACTGATATCATCAAGTTCTTTCACACCAGTAAATTCCCCTGATCCAAGAGAACTTGAACCGTCCTGGAACCAAATTCAAATACAGAATTAAGAACTGTCAAGCTGAGGGGCCCCTGGGAGGCTCAGTCGGTTAAGCATCTGACTTGATTTTGGCTCAGGTCATGATCTTGGGGTTGTGAGATTGAGCTCAACGTCGGGCTCCACGCTGGGCACGGAGCCTGCTTAAGATTCTCTTTCTCCCTCTCCCTCTGCCCCTCCCCTCCCTTAAAAAAAAAACAAACTGACAAACTGAGGGGCACTTGGCTGGCTCAACTGGTGGAGTATGTGACTCTGGATCTCGGGGTTGTGAGTTCAAGTCCCACACTGGATGTAGAGATTAGTTAAAAATAAAATCTTAAAAAAAATTTGACAAGCTGACCTCAAGGCCCAGCAGGTACTAGTAGGTCCTAGTATGAGGAATATAGTCATGGTATCTCCAATTCACAGTAACAAAAGGGCCAGCACCGTGCCTGGAAAACTATCCCAGTGGCCCAGACACACCCCCTAGACCCACCCTTGGGCCCCTGGTGAGGGCTGGGGCCAGATTAAGGTAGGTAAGGACAGCAGGGCACTGGCCTGCTCATGCAGGCCACTGCCGCCACCTGGTGGCAGGCTGCGGGAACCCACGCACAAGACAGGTGTGGTCAGCAGTACTCACCGGGATAGGAGTGCCTCTCTCTGAGGGCGGGACCATGTCCGGTGACAGGACTTGAGGGGGGTCGATGCCTTTACTGACCTTCTGCTGAATGAAGTACATAGCTAATGCAAACTGGTCTTTACTTAACTTCCCTGTTTGCCTCGTATCAGCCAGAGCCCTGGGAGAAATGTGCAGATGCTAATTACACATCGAAGAAGCAAGAATTCAGCCCTGCATGCTAAGTACAAATCACAGAACCCATCCTTTAAAGAAATGACCAGCGACAATACAAACAATGGGGCACAGCGGCAACTCCTTTTCTACTGAACATCCCGTTCCCGGACAGCAGTCCCGACACCCCCCACCCAAGCACCCTGCCCAAAGACTGGCTGGAGAACCACCAAACCCCACCCCACAGGCCGAGGTGGCGGGCCTTTGGGAAGACCTCAGCAGCAACTACCAGAAATGGCACCGGCTCTTCACGGCGTGCGCGCGGGGGACCGCGATGGTCCAGTACAGAGCAGCCGTTCTGGTGGACATGAAGCGGGGCCCGAGTGTGCCCCCTCGGGTCTCTGGCCAGCCCGTGCAGCCCGGGTTATCTGAGCAGCCTGAGCTGCTGGCTTTCAACGGGGGTGACAGCAGCAGCATTCTGGGTTGTCGGCCTGAGGCAATGGGGCCCGGAAAGCCACGCCTGACCATGCTGCACAGGGCAGTGCCTCACAGCTGAGGTGTCCCTGCTCCCGTGGCCTTCTGGCAGCCTGGCAGGCGGGCAAGGCAGCGCGTAAGCCAGCGGCACATGGAGCTCCCGCAAAGCCTGGGGGAGAAGCTCTGCGACCAGCCCAGTAACCAAGGAGCTGGCCCTTACGGGAAGGAAAGCCTCACGCAGTGGGACAAGGCCTCCACATCTGCAAAATGTCTCACCCCGGCCACTCAACAGGTGGCCTCGCTTCCCACTGCGCGTAGTGACTGCAGAGCAATGACACTACCCTCTAACACGGAGCAGAGGAGAGCCGACAATGGTGAACAGACTCGGGCCCAAAGAGCCAACGAACGGGGCCACGGGGCGTTGGGGGGGTACATAAAGACCCCACCGAATGTTGCTGATAAAGGCTGATCTAAAAACATCTTCATTCTTGTTGCAGTCTGAGGGTGAGGTGTGCTGATTCTGCCTGCCAGGGCCGGTCCTGCTGCACACCCAGTCCACAGCTGCTCCTGGGCCCGAGGCCTCATCTCTTGGGCCCTCTCCTGCTCCCCGTCTCTGAAGGAGCGTGGCCTCCGAGGCCCGCATGCGGGGTGCTTGGCCAGCCCCGACCCGTGGCAGCACGGCATTCTGGCTCCAGGGCTATGCCCCCGAGCCCTCCGGCCGCAGCTGCTCCCAGCCAGCCCTCTGGGCGTGTTATCTGCGCTTCAGGGATTCCCCTCCCCGCTTCCCCGGCCACCTGCAGATAAACCCAGACCGTCGTTACTCTTCTAGAGCATGCTCATCCTGCCTTTTCCCTTATACGCAACGCTTTCTGCGTTCCTTCTTTAATCCAAGCATACTGGTGATTTCATTGTCACTTCCCTGTCGCTGCACCACTTGCAGGTTGAGGTACTGTCCCTGTGCTTTGATCAGGGCGCGGCATCGCCACCTTTGAATCACACGCACATCCCACTTCAAGGTGATAAAGGGGGCACTGGAGCTGAAGGGGCAGAGAATGACTGTCCCTGACCTGTCAGAAGCAGCTGGTCTCCCCCAGCTGTTTGGTGACTGACTGGGTGTCACACACACCTGAAGAGACAGCCTGTTTTCTCAGGTTGAGGCTTCCCCTCACAGCGTGGACATCTATGAATTATTACCAAGGACAGTTATTTCCCCAAGCTACTCAGTAACGTGCTAAATTTCACTGCTCTTCTTTGGAAGGGTTCACCTCTCCAGAATTATATGGAAATTCTCTCTTTGTGACTCCCAAGTGAAGCCCCCTAAGCCCTGAGGACAAAGTTAGGAAGTGACCTTCACCACTGGTCAGCTGCAAAAGAAGCCATCCCTGCGCTGTGAAGACTGCTCTGGTCCACCCTGAAGGAAAGTAGGGGTGAGGCCGGCTCCCTGACCGGCCCTGAGGTGCGGACCAGAGTCTCGTTGACTGCTCACCCTCCTGATGGGAGCCGAGTCGAGTCACTGACCTTCACAGGCCTCCTAGGGGAGGTGGCCGCAGCCCCCACTGCCCAGGGCGGCTCTACCCGAGCTGCTGGAGACATACCGCACCCTCCCCTCACAGGGACAGGGCCAAGCGTCCGCACCGCGACTGGCTGTGGCAAAGGCTGGGCGTCCCGCTACAACCAGCATAACCACCTGCAAGAACTCGCCCCAGTCACTCAAGCAAATCGCCCCAGAGCTGTGAGAGGGACTAAACGGGTGGAGAGTGAGCTGCCGTGCCCAGGATACAGAAGGGCCTTCGCACTCCTACCCCACTCAAGCTCCTGTCCACCCCGGCAGGAGGCCTGCTGCAGGGCTGGAGAGACGCCCCTGACCGCCATGCCCTGATGGACACCTGCCCCTCCTTCACCACAAGCCTCACTTCCTCGGGGCCCCTCAGAGCCGCCCACAGCCATGACCTCCATACAGAAGGCCAGGACGAGTCGATGTCCAGCTACCCGTCCTTACCATATGTGTGCTAGAAGGTTCTGGGTGAGGCCCGAGTGCATGAAGATCTCCTTCACCTCCTGGCCGCTCACATAGCCATCCAGGTCCAGGTCGGTCTTCAGGAATATCTCGTCAAATCGCATCTTATCCGCAACCGGCACCACCCAGCTCACGGTTGGCTGAAATGGGTTTCAAAATGGTTGGTCTCTAGCTTCTCATCACCATAAACAGGTGCTATTAAAGCGCTTCCACGCGCTCCTGATGAGAGAAGTTATTAAGGCGCTTCTCCACGCATGTGGGTAGCACGACTCCAAGAACCCAGAGGGCACACAGGAGCCCCATTCTGTAAGTGGGGAAACTGAGGCTGACAGCAGCAGACCCCACTCAGTCAGCCTCTCCCACCCCATCGCAGCACCCCCTCTTCCTTGTATTTAGAGGGGGGGAAAGACCCAGCAGGTCTGAAGGGGCTTGAAGGGAAGCCAATGAATTCTCCTTCCAGGAGGGGGTCCAAATGTGCCAGGCAAGACCCTCCTGACAGCCCACGTTAGAAGGACGGTCTCCTGAGCACCAACCAGCCCCACTCTGACGCCAGCCTTCCTGGTCCTCTCGTATTCTGCCTGCAAACACTTCTCTGCAGCTGCCACAGGAGTTCTCGTGCCACGGCTCGGGATTCTGTACTCCATCCTTCGACCCTGACTCCATTCCCCGTGACACAGCAGCGTCCCCATGAGGTGTCAGCACACAGCAGACACTGACAGGGACTGAATGAGGTGGATGTGAAAATGGTGTCTGCTGGATGGACAGGCACCCAGGGCCCTCTGGTGCTGGCGGGGGAGCCCAGGCCCCAGATGAGCATGCTGTCACCTGTAAGGATTCCACCACCCTCGAGGGCACTGCCCCGGCAGATGCAGTGAAGAGTATCTGCGAGCCCTGGGTAGTGCCATTTCGGCAGCGACAGGGCTTGGCCACCTGCTGCATGTGTGACCCCTCCCGTTGCCTGCTCAGGTCTACATAAGAGGGGTCCACCAGGGCCCATGTACCTCCTATGTCAGGGACATCGGAGGCCCCTTCAGCTGCTAATTTCTGGACATGTCACCTCTGACCTTTGGCATACTCATTGAACCAAGTTCCACGGCGCCTCTGCCCCTTCTAGAGACGTTTTTCCTCATCCGCTCTTTCTGAACAGGTCTCCCTCGCTATCCAAATCCAGCATGATCCTGACGTGAGCACTGGGAATCCAGAACGTAAGGGGGGGAAGCAAGGGACACCATGTTACCCAGATCATTTCAGTTCCAGGATTCTGGATAGGGAGAATGAGTTAGTCCAGCAAGGATTTATCAGAACCTGTGGACCGAATTCAAAGAGCAAGGGCTCAGGACCGAATTCAAAGAGCAAGGGCTCAGGCAGCAGGAATTTAGATAACGAGAGAGACCTGCACTTTACCTGCCCTGTTATGTGAATTTTGTGAGCCACCTCAGAGTAGACATAAAGACGCACGTAAAGGATCTCTAACAAAGAAGAGGCCTGCTGTCTTTACGTCCAGTGGCTGGGGTAAGCTAAAGCTCAGATGCCAAGAAACCCGAGGAGGAAGTAACAGCAGATCAGACAAGCTAAGCTGAGGGAGAAAACGGTTTCTGTGCTCCACAAGTCCCAAGAGATCACAACTCTGGGATGACAAAAATCCTAACATTCAATGTGCACACAAAATGAGCTTGCTGCCTGATTTCTGGGGTGTCAGAGTATGTCGACAGCAACACTCCGAATCTAACTTGGCTACAAATCCAACAGGGAACAGCCTTCTCCTTGGAGCTGGGTCCCCAGAAAGGGCTGGGTTTAAGGCTGGCTTAGCAGCCACAGGCCCCCACTAAATAGCAATAGACCCTGGTGGCTGGAAGGGGCTGTGCCCCACAGCTGGCTGTGAAGACAGGACCTAGCGGCCCTAGGCTGGTGGTAAGAGAAGTGGTGGAGGGGACGGCATGGTGACTGTGGGTCCCCAGAACTGCTCGCTCTCATGTCTGTGACCACCAGCTGCCCCCATCCTTGGGGAAAGGAACGCACCCTCGTCTTCCCACTCCCACCCAGATAGAGGTCCCTGGTAAAACAGGTCTAGTTGCAACCAGCAGCACGCTCCCAGGGTCTGGGGAGAGCCACCAGATCACCATGGACAGGGTTTACAAGGCTGGTCAACCTGCACTGCCAACAACCTTGGCCCCACTTGCTTCCGTGTCAGTAAAAGCTGTCACCACTAACCTAACCTACAGTACTTAGTAAGAACTCTCAGAAAGAATTTTGCAGACACAGGTGCTGGCTGTCTTGGGGAAGAGCTCGTGCAGGTCTAAGTTACCAGCCTTGGCCCCCTCTCTGACTCCATCCCACCCTTCTTCCTGTTTCTAGAGGTTCCCACTTGATAGCCTTGGCACAAGCTAGTCCTCTGATGGCTTTTTGTCATTCAGGTGTCAGCTCACACCTCCTTAGTGACCTTCCAGCTGACGCCATCTGCAGGAGCACACCCCTCTCCTCGGCCCAAAACTTCCAGGCCAGGCCCGGTTCTGCTTCTCATAGTATCTGACCTTCCTTAGTTTACTGAAATGTTTATTGTCTATCTCCCTAAGGAGGGCAGAGGCCAGTCCCACGGTCACTGCGGCATCCCCAGGAAGTGCAGGCACGGCTGGTGGGCTGCTGAGCTGGTGAAGATGCCATCTGGACGCTGGGCTTATTAACAGATACCCACCAACTGGAGGGGAAGCCCGATTACCTGTGCCTCTCCACATGGCTAGGGCAGTGATGGGGGGCTCTGTTGGCCCCCCTGACCAAACCGCCTCGACCCTCTCTCAGAGGACCCTTGCTCTATGGTGCAGCAAGCTCCTGAAAAATGAGCCGCCCCTGCCCCCTCCCCACCAACACCAAGCAGAATGCTTAACTTTACAAATATGTCACATGCAAGAGATTCACCACCTGATCATGTATTTCTGGAGCATTAAGTGCCTGACAATTCATTTTTTGATTGTAATTTAAGTGCCTGTCATTAAGCTTTTGATTGCTGAGGCACTCATTTCAAAAACATCCATCTCAGATGAACACATTGCCAGCCACATGATGAGGGAAAGAGCCAGGTGGCCCATGCGGTCCCCTGGGAAAGCCAGGGTGACCTAGATAGTTGGCCGCCTGAGTGACCCCACTTTTCCCTTCCCATGCTTTCATTCCCACTCTTATGTTTTAAATTCACCAGTAAAGAGTGAACCCAAGAAACCAGAGGCCCCCATCATCGACCCCAAAAAGGCAGAGCCCCATGCCCAAGCTTACTCTCTCTCTAGCCCTGGCCTTGCTCTGGTGGCCCTGGGGGTGACGCACACTCTGTAGGACCTGTGAGTCATCAATCTTAGTTTTTCAAATTTTCCTGACGGTTGTTGCCAAGATGCATTTTGCAAATTCTAACAAGAGCCACAAAGACATCTGCTCCGGGGTCGGGGAAGTGTCGGCGGGGGCTCGCCCCAAGTTATGGGGGCCCCAAGTGAGCGCCACAGGCATCCCTAGCCGACAGTGCCATTTACTGACAGGCCGAGACCAATGCAAGATGGTTTCCCATTTCTACTCTTATGGTTCATATCTGAACCTGCATGGCAGTGCTGGCTGGCCCTTTTCATGTCACCTGCACTGCTTTCCCTCTGAAACCAAAAATGAGGCAGGACGCAAAGCATGACTCAGGATGGAACGCAGGATGTCACATTCTTGCGTGTCTGAGATCATCTCAAAGGTGCCTTTTTATAAAAGAGCCCTTCATGGTGTGCTACATTTGCCAGAACAAGAGATGTCTTTCTGGTTTTTTTTTTTTTTAAGATTTTATTTATTTCTTTGACAGAGATTGCAAGAGAGAGCATAAGCAAGGGGAACAGCAGAGGGAGAAGGAGAAGCAGGCTCCCCACCAAGCAGGGAGCCCAAGGCAGGGCTCGACCCCAGGACCCTGGATCAAGACCCGAGCCTAAGGCAGACGCTTAACCGACTGAGCCACCCAGCTGCTCCAAGAAATGTCTTTTTGATACATAAGATGCTGCCCGCTGGGAGTCAGAGCCCCCACACCGTCTTCCTAACAAGAGATGAATGCCTCGCTTGCTCACGTGACACTCAACATGTTTACTGAGCATCAGAGTACCTGAGATTGCTCTAACACTGAGATGATAACCAAGAACTAACTCTGCTCTCATGAAGCTAAGCGGGGGGGATGTGAAAGAGACAGATGACACATAACTACATAACAGGCCAGGCCTGGGAAATCTAGAATGCAGGGTGGACAGAGCCCAGGGCACACTGGCTGTGGTCACGCCCGAGCCCCCTGCTAAGGTGCCCCATGTGAGCAGAGGCCTAACGAAGCAAAGTGCTGGGGTATGATCTGGGAATGCACCTGCCCAGCAAAGGCGCTTCCTGAGGCAGGAGGGACAGAGACGAGAGAAGAGAGCCCGAAGAGAGCCCAGAGGTGGGAGCAACCGGAGTGTGTCTGAGGAAGGGTGATATTTGTGTGCAAATGAATGAGAAACTAACTCAGAATCCCTGTAGCTATGGACTCGATGTTTGTGCCCACCCCACCCCAGAACTCTTATGTTAAAACCTAACCCCAATGTGATGGTATTGGGAAGTGGGCCTTGGGGAGTGATTAGGTCATGAGGGTGGAGTTCCATGAATGAGATCACTGCCCTCATGGAAAGGACCCCAGAGAGCTCCCTCATCCTTTGCACCACGTGAGGGCACAGTGAGAAAACCATCTGTGAACCCGGAATCAGGCTCTCATCAGACACCCAATCTGCCAGTGCCTGGATCTTGGACTTCCCAGCCTCCAGATTTTCTGTGAGAAATAAATGTTTGTCACAATCACCCAGTCTATGGTATTCCATTACACTTAAATAGAGTAAGATACCGACCATAAATATTGTTTTAAAAAACATAATCATGGGGCGCCTCGGTGGCTTAGTCAGTTAAGCATCTGCCTTTGGCTCAGGTCATGGTCCCAAGGTCCTGGGATCGAGCCCCACGTCAGGCTCCCTGCTCGGCGGGAAGCCTGCTTCTCCCTCTCCCTCTGCTGCTCCCCCTGCTTGTGTGTGCTCTCTCTGTCTGATAAATAAAAAAAATCTTTTAAAAAACACTTTAAAAATGAATAAATAAATAATAAAAAATAAAAACCGCAATCACCAATGTTACCTTTCTGGGGTCCCGAATTACTTGCTCCCAAGGACCATCCGGCTGGAACTCTACCCGTGCAGACGGCAGCTCTAGAAGCGGCCGCTTGCAGAGGGCACCGTACCTGTGTTTGCTTGATGCTGTGCTTGGGGGACAAGCTCCCCGTGCTGTTCAGGCTGCTGACGCTGCCGTGGGAAGGCGTGGAGCGGAGGCTGTCTTTCGGTGGGGGGCTGGCAGGCAGGACGGGCACAGCGCCTGGGAACACGGTCTTCTTCCTCTTGGAAGGTGGGATGAGGGATGGAGGCAGGACAGAGGGCACAGGCTCCTTCTCGAGGGCTCGGTACACCAAGTGCATCGCCTGGGAGTGTGAAAGAGGATTACGTTCAGGTGGCCAGACGCAGGCCGTGGGCGGGGAAAGGGCAGCTCTTTCCAGGACTGCAGCGATGTGACTGCTCTTTTTGAGGTCCCTTCCAAGCTGTACAGAGTAAAAGATAAACCTTCCCTGATGCGTTCTCTTCCAATGCATCATTTTTCCAAGATGTGTTTAATCACATAAGATCAACATGAGCCCAAAAGGAATTCAATCATGCCCGACTCCACACGTGTCCCTTCACCACACAACTCCAGGGCTGACGAGTCCCCAAGTAGTGGAATTTGGAAGTCTAAAGACACACCACGGGCACTGTATGTACTTCCTGTTTCAGGCGGGCAGAGAAAAGAAACTTTGTCTAATACAAAGATTTAAGTCTGTTTTAAAGTGTAACAAAACCAGGGGTCCCTGGGTGGCTCAGTCGGTTAAGCCTCTGACTCTTGATTTTGGCTCAGGTCATGTCCATGCTGGGCGTGGAGCCTGCTTAAGAGTCTCTCTCTCCCTCTCCCCAGTCCCCCGCCTCAAAAAAAAGGTAACAAAATCAAACCAAAATTATAACCCTTCCCACTTAAAAATATTCCTTAAGTTGCTATTTGAATACAGACCAGATCACTAACACAGGTAAAATTTACCATCACTTAACGCTACAGAATGTTAAACCCAGAGAGTGACGAAAAGAAACCTAAATGACACAATCATAAGACCCATTTACAGAACAATATAAATTTCAGCTGAAATGATAGGAAATGATAAAAACAAAACAAGAATGGAAACTCAGGGCTCCTGAGGCCGTGAAGAGAGGGGCATGTGCCCGGGTTCACTGTGGGCCAGCCATCCCATGCCTGGGAAATCACCCCAAGAGCAGTTCAACGATCCAAATACTTCAAGTCCAGTGCGGTCAGAGAAAATATAAAAACTAAATAACGAGGGCCTGGGGGACAGCAAAGCTAGTGTTCAATGGGGACAGAGTTCCAGTTTTGCCGGATGAAGGGTCCTGGAGATGGGAGGTGGTGGCAGCTGCACAGCCACGTGAAAATATTAATGCCCCTGAACCACACACTTGAAAATGACTATGACGGTAAATTTTATGTTCTATATATTTTACCACAATAAAAAAAATAATAATGGGGTGGCTGGGATGGCTCAGTCGGTTAAGCACCTGATTTTGGCTCAGGTTGTGCTCTTGGGGTCATGAGATCGTGCCCTGTGTTAGACTCCAAGCTCAGCACGGAGTCGGCTTGAAATTCTCTCTCCCTCCCCCTCTGCTCCCAGCGCTGCTCGTGCTCACTTGCTTGTGCTCTAATAAATAAATAAATCTCAAAAAAAAAAAAAAAAACACTGCCCTTAACTACAAGAAGCTACTTTGTTCTACTTTGTTTGAGATTTAAGGGAACAAGGTGAGTGAATAAATCCCATGAATGGGAAAGGTCAAAGATGTGAGGTGGAGGGAAGGGAGGAATGAGAGGAGAGACAGAATGACACAGGCCCAGGGTGAGGAGGGCTGGCTTGCGAGGACATGAGCCCGGCCACTGGGCAGCTGAAGAGGAAGGTGGGGAGCTACAGGGGTGTGGAGGGCGCAGCTTCATGGGAAAGCAGTCTATAGGACGGGAGAGCCCTGATCAACACACAGAAATACCAGGGCCATTAGAAGTATTAGAGGGCGGGAGGGCCAGGGCTCAGACATAAGCAGACCTGAAAGCAGATGGTGGTGCCTTGGGGCACCTGCTGGGCCCGTCTATACACACCTACTTCCAGCTCTGTCTACTAAGAGGTCCTGAAAGCAGTGGCACCCCAGGGGCACTGAGCACCCCAGAGCCCACATCCTGGTTTCTAACACCATTCGCCACTACATGGAACCGGGGCTCCCTGGAGAACTAGGGCCGGGGCAGGAAATACACAGGAGGAGCCAGGAGCAGCCCCCCAAGCCAAAAGGAAGCAAGTGCTCAGACAATGATGTGATGTGACCAAAGGACAAAGGAGCCCGCAGGGAGGAGCTCCAAATGGGCAAAATAAATCACGCCACTAAAAGATTATAAACCGTGGAACAAAGGATGCAGCCCTGAGTCCACTGTGATACAAACTCCTATAGTAGAAGGCTAACTAGAAAATGTGCAAGAAGTGCCAGAATTAGAGACTCGTCTGGCAACCACCATAATCGTTACTCAATCAGGTGAGACTCCTGGGAGGGCACGAGAACTAGCAGGTGAGAGGTGGAAGAGGAATGGGGTGGTCCAACCTCCGTGTGTCTCCCACAAGAGACTGAGCACACAGGAAGACAGTAACTCTGCAGAGAAACCCACAGGCTCTACCAACTGCAATCAAGGTTGACACTGTGTCGACAATGTGGGGTAAGATACCACAGGTCCTGTCGACGGCATGGAGCCCAAGAAAAACAAGCATCAGCTCGGTGGGGTCCTGCCTCATGCAAGTGCACGACCTGGATCATCATGAGGAATCAGCCGATATCCCCAAGCTGAGGGACCCTCTACAACTGCTGGCCTGCGCTCTTCAAAATACCCATGAGACACAGAGACAAACGGAGCTCTTGCTCCAGATTAGAGGACATGAAAGAGACGCTGCTGCGGAATCTAACACAGGAGGCTGGAACTTCTTTGCTGCAAAGGATGTCTGGGGACAACTGGCAAGGTCTGAATAATATCCTTAGGTGATACATAACGACATATTAACACAGAAGCTATACGATAAGACACAAAATAGTATGATAAATCAGACACTGTCAATGTTAATTTCCTGATTTTGAATTGGACACTGGGTATGTAAGAGAATTCCCTGGTTTTAGGAAATACACACTGAAGTGTTCTGGGACAAAAAGGTATGGTGTCTGCAACTGACTCCAAAATGGCTCAAAGGAAAATTTCAGGTGTATGTATACTTACATGCATATGGCGTGAGAGGGAGAGAGGAGGAGGATAAAGCAATGTGGTAAAATAATATCACTGGGGAATGTGACTCAAGGGTATTCAGAAGAATTCTCTGTATTACTGTCACTTTTCTTTAAATCCAAAGTACATCAAAATAAACACTCCTTAAAAATCAGAGGAAAAAAAAAACACGACTCGAGAAACATTTCCTTCCTCAGCAGAGTGGAAAACGAGAGTCACAGCAGGGGCCTACCACAGCAAACTCATCTCTGTCCAGGTGCCCATCCTTGTCAATGTCACTGAGGTCCCAGACCTGCAAGGGAAAGAGAGCAAGGCTTACTGGGGAAGGAAGCATGCCTGCCAGAGCTCAGATTCTGAGTGCTCGGTGATTAGCAGGGTTAAGACAAGGCAATCAAGGGCGCCTGGGTGGCTCAGTCAGTTAAGCGACTGCCTTCGGCTCAGGTCATGATCCTGGAGTCCCGGGATCGAGTCCCGCATTGGGCTCCCTGCTCGGCGGGGAGTCTACTTCTCCCTCTCCCACCCCGTTTGTGTTCCCTCTCTCGCTGTGTCTTTCTCTGTCAAATAAATAAATAAAATCTTTAAAAAAAAAAAGACAAGGCAATCAAAATGCATTTGAGAAGCAGTCGGTGGGTTCTCTGAAAAACCACTAGCTGATGAAGTATCGTCAATTCCAAGATCCTTTTTGTTATACTATGTTCACTTTCTCTAACAAATGATCATAATTATAAACACGTCCACCTTGGTTTTCTCTTTACCGTCTTACCAGGAATTCTTAGAAAAGATGCTTTGGTTTTGGCACAGGTGTTGCTCCGAACACAAGCCCCCCACCACCATTCACGCTGTGCAGGGCTGTGGGCGTGCCTTCACCATTGGTGGATGGTGAGGCAGGTGCCACCAAGTATGCTTGGCCCACTTGGCACCCTGAAGATGAGGCAGACAGGTATAGGTTCCTATTCTGGGTCAAAGGCCAGGTGCCAGATTTTCTAAAGTACAATCAAAGCACTAGCTTCCTGACCCAAGTCAGCCCCACCCCGAACCAGCAGGCCTGCCCGACTCGGACAACGCTGCGCACAGCGCCAGTGCCCAGAGCTAAGCAGATACCATAGCGTCCAAACATGGTGCTTCACGTGCTGGTCCCCTCTCAGTCAATCATGAGTGACATCAGCCCAGGGATATTTCTCATGGGCAGGTCCTCCTCCCCAGCCCTGCTGCTGTCCTTGACTTGGGCCTCTCCAATACTCCACAGAGGCCAGAGCCTCCAGCTGGCCTCTTTGTCTCTAATCCTTTCCCCAGGGCTACCATGGGGACTGTTCTAGAATACACTCTGAGACTGTCCCCTAGACTGGCACATGAAGCCCCCTGTGCCCTACACAGGTCCCTGCACCAGAGCCCAGCTTCCAGGGACTCCACCTTGCTCTCTAGGGAGCCCAAAGTGTTCACAGTCCCTTCAAGCAGAGAGATGACATTTTGGAGGCATTCTGTATCAGGCTGAGTGCTTTATGCCACCAGGTTCAATTTAGGAAGCAGAGGTTCACGAAGAGTAACTTTTTCAAAGACATGGCACTTGCTCAGGGAACTAGGACTAGAACAAGACTTCCTGGCTCCACGCCTCTCCCCGCCCAGGGCCTCTCTACCTCAGCACCACTGACATTTGGGACTGTATCACTCTCTGTGGTGGAGCTGACCTGGGCCCAAGTGATGTTGAGCAGCGTCCCCGGCCTCCACCCACCTGATGCCAACAACACCCGACCCAGGCAGGACAACCAGAACTGTCTCCAGACACTGCTCAACATCCCTGGGGGAGGAAGTGCCTGGTAAGAATACCAGCCCTCCCCAGCACGCCTCTCCTCATGCTGTCATGCGCCTGGCCTTCCCATCCCATCGTCAGCCCCCCATTTCTTCTCTCTTGAGGACACAATCCAGAAGTGCCTACTCTAGGAAGCCTTCCCTGCCTGCCCTGTACCCCTCTGCTCTGGCGGGTCAGGCACCTCCCGTCTGCCACTGTCCTCACCGGGCAGAACCACAATATCAGGGAGGCAATGGGCAGCAGGGGGTCACCAGGAAGAGTGAGGGCTCTGGGGACCACCTAGGGCTTCATTCTCCTCTCCGTGAGACCCTGAGAGGCTTATTGGCCACTCCGAAGTCCCCCTTTTCCTCATCTAGAAAATGGAAGGGACGCCATCCATAACAAGGTCGTTTCAAGTCCTGAAGGACCTCATTCACGCAAAGTGCTGTAACGGGGCTTGGCATGTAGGAAGCCCTCGATAAAGAGATATTATGATCTTAACTGTTACTTATTTGCTCTCCTGGACTACATCTAATCTCATCCCCATCTTCCCGGTGCTCAGCAAAAGGCCTGGCCCCAAGCAGACTCCAACCTTCCTGAATGACTGAATGGATGGTTGGTGCATGGAAGCACAGATGAATGAACAGAAGCAGAGAGGCACAGATGCACGAGTGCACTGGTGCATCACGGACAGACAGGTGCACAGATGGATGGGTGCACGGATATGGAAGCACACATGCATGGACGGACGGGTGCACAGATGGATGGGTGCGTGCCTATGAAGGCACGTGTGCGAAGATACGGATGGGTGCATGGATTCGGATGCACACAGGCACAGGAGGATGGGTGCATGGATACAGATGCACGCGCGCACAGGTGGACAGACGCATGGATATGGATGCATGTGTGCGGAGGTATGGATAAGTGCATGGATATGGATGCACGCACACACAGGTGGATGGGTGCAAGGATGTGGATGCATGTGCACATGCTTGAATGGGTGCACATAAGCCTGGCACGTGCAGAAAAGCAGATGAGAAGTGACCCGTGTGCCACAAGACCTGGAGCCCGGCAGAAGATCTGCACAATGCACCCTTCCCAGCCACAGTTCCCTTTCTCATGAAGCACACTCCACCTCTGTCAGTCTATCTGTCTTGTTCGTGATCTGGCTCTACAACAGGATTACATCCAGTTGTCAGGTATTCTGCAAGGACTGACAAATGCACGTAATGTGCAGGCTGCAATTAAAACTCATGCCTTGTAAAGATGCTTGGTCCCCAACACAGAGCTCCGCCTACACCAGGCCACAGCCAAAAGGGAACAAAGGGATTTGAGAGATTCCCCTTTCTTAGTGGCCTTCTTTCAAAATATTGTATTAAGATAGGCTCTACCTGGATCCTATCAAATGGGCCAGTGTCCACAAAAGTCATAATCAAACAGAAACATTATTAGGTGAATCCAAAGGACAAGAATTTGTACCTTTCCCAAAGGTTCTACCAAATGTCATGAGCTAGACCCACAGGTGTCGCCTGGAGCAGCAGGGACTATGCTCAGTCCCCTGCTCTGGGCCTGTGCTTGCCACCTCTCTGTGATCCAGTCCAGACAGATGACAACATCCATCCCTTCTCAGTGCGTAGCAGGGAACTCAGTATGGACAGCCTTGTGGAACTGGGCTTTGTGCACAGAGCAAACACACAGGGCCATGATGCAAACCTCATTGGAGGGAAGACAGTCTGGAATAAAAAGCTGCATCTAAAAAACTTGTATTTAATAGGAACAAAACTAAGGGCCTTTTTTTAAAGAGAATGCATAAAATTTTTTCTAAACTTGCAGCAGAATTTAAAGTACCTTTACCTTAAGCTCATAGGCAGAAGAAAAGTAATTAAAAAAAGAAAAGATGGCACCTGCGTGGTACAGTCAGTTGAGCATCTGACTCTTGGTGTCAGCTCAGGTCTGATTGAGCCCCGTGTTGGGCTCCACGCTTGGTGCAGAGTCTGCTTGAGATTCTCTCTCCCCCCGTCTCTTTGCCCCCCCCCACTCACGCTCTCTCTCTAAAATAAATAAATCTTAAAAAAAAAAAAAGAAAAGAAGAAAAGAGTTCTAGACATACACTCCCATACTGCTCCCCAGAAGCACACGGAGTAGGGGACATCCCAGGTCTGGGTTCAAATCTCACCTCTGCCCATCTTTGGGCCCCGGGCAGCAAGCTCACTTCTGAAGCTGCCTCCCCAGGCGTGCAATGGGCCCACACCAGCATCTTCCCACAGGCTGGGGAGCATCTGTGAGCCACATCCATGAGGCCCTAAGCCAACTTGACTGTAGCAAGTTCTCCATGTACATCGGCTCTTACAAAGCCCCTGATGGTGCATGGCCGTGTGTAAAGCCTCATACGTGTGCGTGGGGAGCAAGCTTGGGGCAGACGGAAGTCAGCAGCAGTTCAGGATGTGAGAGAACCACTTACCCGGCCCAGGACATCAAGAGGCAGCTTTGAGTTCATGAGGACTGGCTTGACTTTGTCTCCAGAGAGCAAACCATTGATGGGTAAGAGGCTTTCAAAAATTCCGTCAAATTTTGCCTTTTCTTCCACCTAGTTGGAAAGGAATAGCCTGAGTGAGTAAAAAAAGGGTGCCTGTGGGAGAGTCTAAAATGAGCTCTGACCCAAAGCTGAATGAAAACAGGCAAGGACCTGCCACTGGCCTTGCCTAAAAGCACAGGACGTCTTATAGCAGTTCCAGAGTGAACATCTGCCCTGAAGGAAACAGCTCCCTGGCAACTACGAATTTGGCGGCCAAGGTCAGTGAGGAGACAGGACCTGGCCATGGGCCTCGCTCTCCACCACAGGGGCTGTCTGGGAGACAAAGATCGCCCCTACCTCCCTCCTAGGAGCTCACTAGGACTAGAAAGATGCAAGTGTGAATGGGTTTTCATTCTTTAAGATAAACAACTAAATCTGAATGTCAACCTACAGAACTAAAAGAGCTCAAGAACCAAATACAAAAATAAACCAAAGACTTAAGCAACCAATTATCAAAATCAACTTTAAGAACAGGAAATCCTCTCAGAGTAAAAAAATAAATTATAAAAGCTCCTAGTGAACAGAGAGGTCTGGACGGGACTTAGAATGCAAAGTAGCAGCTATGGCTACTGTGAAATACGAAATGCGGGCGGTGTGTCCAAGGGGCCATCGGTGAGGCGGGTCTGGGCAGGGGCAGTCTGCCCTCCTCCAGAAATAAAACCCACAGTGACTGGACCCAGGGGGGCAGACCCCTCACTACCTGCTCTGCCCACAAGCTGGAGCCACAGGAGCACTAAGAAACCCTCACAAGCATCTGTTGACAGAATGGATAACCAAAATGTGGTGCATCCACACAATGGAATATTCTTCAGCCTCAAAAAACAAGAGATTCTGACCCAGACTACAACAGGGATGAACCCTGAGGACATTATGCTGAATGAAATAAGCCAGACACCACAGGACAGGTACTGTGATTCCACTTCTATGAGGTCCCTAGAGGAGTCACACTCTGAGAGACAAGAAGTAGACTGGTGGGCGCCAGGGACTGGGGGCGGGGCAGGGGGGAGTTAGTGTTTAATGGGGACAGAGTTTCAGTTTGGAGCGATGAGAAAGTTCTAGAGATGGATGGTGGAGATGGCTGCACAACAGTGTGAATGTACCTAACGCTACTAACTATATGCTTAAAAATGGTCAAGATGGTGGGGGTGCCAGGTGGCTCAGTAATGTTGAGCATCTGACTCTGACCAGTCATGATCTCAGGGCTGTGGGATCGAGCCCCGCATTGGGCTACCTGCTCAGCACGGTGTCTGCTTGAGATTCTCTCTCTCTCTCCCTGCCCTCCCCATCCACGTGCATGCGTGTGTGCGCGCGCATACGTGCGTTCTCTCTCTCTAAACTGTCTGCATGAGATTCTCTCTCTCCCTCTCCCTGCCCTTCCCGTCCA
>NW_023270855.1:47131604-47344419 GCF_011800145.1 Mirounga leonina | reverse complement strand
TCTCCCTGCCCTTCCCGTCCACGTGCATGCATGTGTGTGTGCGCATATGTGCGTTCTCGCTCTCTAAACTGTCTGCATGAGATTCTCTCTCCCTCTCCCTGCCCTTCCTGTCCACGTGCATGCATGTGTGTATGCATACATGCGTGCATTCTCTCTAAAATAAATCTTTAAAAAAAAAATGGTCAAACGGTGAAGTTCATGTCACTTATATTTCACCATAATTAAAAAGAAAATAAGAACACAGAAAGGAGAGCACACACAGATACTGCACCCACGAGGCCCCGAGAAGGTGAGCACCTTGTGTCCCCCTCGAGTGTCTCAAATTCTACCCACCGGCTCAAAGACCAGCAGCTCTCCCAACGGAAAAGAACACTTGGCACTTCAGCTTTGTCACTGTTTCTCTGATTGAAATGGCTGAATCTCTCTTGAAAACAGTCTACCCCCATCACAGCACCATTCCTGCCCAGCCTCCTACGTGAGGCCTCAGAGCCTCCTCTGGCACCAGCCCTTCTCGGGAGGCCTCAATGCAGGCCTGCCAGAAAGGGACTGGAACAGTTCAAGGACTAAGAGCTCTCTGGCACCGTTTTCCACAACAAAGCAGCTCTTTTCGAAGTAAGTGCCGTGCAACTGGACAACAAAGAAGGAACTCCTTTGGTACTGTGACTGCTGCCGGCAAAGTGCTCAGTTGCTCCCAGAGGTGACTCCACAATTCCTTGGCCACATGAGGCTGTCTCCTGCCCTATCCCTGGCCAAACCTCCCCTTCTCCAAACCCTTCCAAGGACAGAACAGAAAAACAGGAGAAATGTATGAGGTCGGGCGGGGGGGGCGGGGAGAATGTCTTTATTTTATAGCAAGACTGTTATTAATGTCAGTACTTAAGCCAACTAGAAGTGAGGAAATATGACAATCCCCTTACAACTGAGGAGTGAAGAGGTCTCAGTATCTGGGGACCGTCTCCATGTCCCACGTGCATTTTCTTTAGGACTGATTCTGTACCTATGAGAGGTTATTAGAGGTTATCGTATTAGAGAGTATCGCTTGTATCTTTCTTTGCTGCTTCTAGAAAGACTTCGGACATGGAGGCTGTCCCCTCAGGTACTGAGAGAAGCTTTTCCAAAAGCAATGACAGCAACAGAAAGGAATGAATAATAACGCATGAACTGGCTAGAAATAAAAGCAAGAGCTACGAAGATACCTTAGAGGTTTTCAAGCTTGGAAGTTCTCACAACTGGCCCTTCTATCCTGATTAACCAACCCAGGCAGCAAAAACCACACAACATGACCCGGAAATGCAAAATGTAACTGTAAAATTTTAATAATCCATCACCTGAAACTCAGCTAACTGCCTTAGCAGGGCAATGTCCAAAAAGGTCACGGCCATTTAAAGATTTTAATCTGAAAGAGTGTCTTGGTTAAATTCTGTGGCAAACTCACTCTGAAACAGACCAGGTACAATCATCCCATGTAGCGTTTGAACACCGTAAGTGGCTAAAACAACTGCATGTGGAGGATGGCTGAGGGGCGCCGCCGGGGGTCACTCACCCTCACAGCCCAATGGGCCTCTGCGGATGGCGGCGTGACCATCAGAGGGCTGCTGGTATCGTGCTGGAAAGGAAAAGAAACACTCGGCTGTGGCTGGCATGGAATTCAACTACGGAGGACATGTTTGTGCTAAGGACACACATGTCAAAGTGCTTTCAAATGGGGAAAGCCTCAAAAAGTTAAACACAAGAACTACCATATGCCCAGCAATTCCACTCTGAGAACTGAAAATACGTGTGCAAACAAATCCCCAAACACGAATTGTCATGTCCACCACCAGAGGAATGGACCGACCACAGAATGCGGTCTGATGTGGCAATGAAAAGGAACCAAGCACTGACACCCATTACGGAGCGGATGATCCCTGGAAACATTATGATGAGTGAAAGCAGCCAGATCTATGATTCCATAAAATGACCACAACAGGCCAATCCATACAGACAGAGAGATGAATGGCTGCCAGGGGCTGGGGGAGGGGGATCCCATGAGGGGTTACTAATTGGGTAAAGGGTTTCCTTTTGGGGTGATGAAAACGTCCTGGAACTAGAGGGAGGGGCCAGTTGTAAAACACTGTGAATGTATTAAATGTCACTAAGTTGTTCATTTAAAATGGTGAGTTTTATATGAATTCCATCTCGATTAAAAAAAGAGAGAAAAACACAGATCGACAGATGATCTCAGAAGAGCACGAAGAACCGAAGGATTTTGACACTTACGAATTTAGGCGGCGGCATGTTCAAATTCAGATTGCTCAAGGTAACTTCATGGCCGCTCTGTGCACAGGCCACTAGTCTCAGTGCAACATAGAAACCCTGCAAATCCAAAAAAGGGGGAGGGGTAAACACTAGCCGGCTGGCGATGACAGGGGGAGAGCTGTCTGCAGCCTCGGGCTTTGGGAGAGAGGAATTTCACTTCACTGCAACAATGAAGACTCAATGTGCAAAAGTCATATGCAATGACTTAATGTGCAAAAGGTCCCCCTGGGAGCACTGTGAATATGCCATATGGACTCAGTCCATTGCACTCTGGACAATCCAAAATTTCAAATGAGTATATTTTTTAATACCTTTATTATTTTTTAAGGAAGCTTTATGCCCAACATGGGGCTTGAACTCTCGACCCTGAGATCAAGAGTCACATGTCTATCGACTAAGCCAGCCAGGTGCCCCTTAAATAAATGTATTTTAAGCAATAACGAGCTCCCAACATTTGGGAAAATGCTAGATTAGATAAGCAGCAGACTAGAGTTTAAGATTATAAATAAATGATGATTCAAATATGTGTTGACTTTTTAAAAATGGTTTGAAATAGTTGTTTGGGAACTGACTGTCACGACTCACTGTGATCCCTCGGCCTTGCTGAAGATAGCCTCTCCCACTCGCCACCCCCCGGCCCGATGTGAACCTTACCTCCCATGCATGGACAAAGAACCTGAACTAGGCCATCAGGGGCCTTTGCTCTTCCCTGCCCTCCTCCTAACCCAGAGCCAGCCATGCCACAGGCTTAGTGGACTCACAGAGCATCACCTAATTTTTTTTAATTGATCAAATAGCCTGAGAACATGAACTGTTTTAAAGCTATAAACACAATCAGAGTTTTAAAAACGTCTTCAAAGAGACACGCGCTAGATCGGACTTTCTCAGACTGATGTCCACAGAATGCCTGAGTGGAGTGTACAGAAAAGGGGATGTAAGAAGTTTCTGGGAACTGCATTAGACAAAGTTAACAGGTTTCTCGTCCACAAGGTCCTCAGACTCTTTCAACATGCAGACGTACCGTGTGAATCTCAAGGAAGGGAGGAAGAGCTGATGGTGCTTTCCCAGCGGATCAGATCATGGACAGTAGGACACCAGGAATGGCATCCCTTGGGATATAGTTTGGGGAAAAACTGAACTAAATTAAAATATGACCATTTAAAAGCATGTGTAAGTACTATAAATTTCCATTTACAGAACATTCTCAAAAATGACAAAATCATGCTGGAGATGGAACCAGAAGGAACCTAACCAAGGTTAGGGTGTGACTGCCACGGGGCAACATGAGAGAGATTCTTTTGGGGGCCAGGCAGTTCTGTGTCATAATGACTATGGCGGTCATTACATGAATTTGTGCAATAAAATTACAGAGAACTATACACACCAACCCCCCCCCGCCAAAAGTCCATGTAAAACCAGCCAGCTCTGAGCAAGGCCTCCAGTTTAGCACCGAGCCAGCCTCTGAGCATCACGCTATGGTGACATGAGCAGCTCTCACTGTGGGGAGCTGAGGAAGGATACACCGGAACTCTCTGGACTGCTTTTGCAACTTCCAAGAGTCTTAAATTATTTCAAAATAGATCGATTTGAAAACATTTTCATCACCTGTAAGCACACAAGTAAATGAAACCTTGCAGTGTTACTAGCCTGATGGCCACACTCATGTCTAGTAATACTTGTCCGCGGCAGTAACAAGGAAGGAAGTGCAGACGTGACCCAGCCTACGGGGCTCTGGCCCAAGCCCCTCCACTTGCTCTGTGTGTATTTGTATATATATATATACCTGTTTGTCCAAGAACCCTTTACCTTCTGGGTCGGCCAAGTCCCATATCTGTGGAAACACAAAAATGCTCATGAGTGCACCTGCCAGTCACTACCCATTTATTCACATAACAGGAACAACTGCCACTGCGTGTGGGTCTTACGTGTCGGCTGGAGTGGCCATTCCTGAGCTGTGGGTGAGGAGGCAAATTTGCAACAGGTGAAGGACCTGCCCCCACCCCCATGGGCACACAGCTGGTCAGTGGCAGAGCCTAGAGAATACCCAGGTCTACTCAGCTCCAAAGCCAAAATAAACCTATAAGCTGTCAAGATCCCCAAAGCACTCAGGCCTCTTGTCTGCTGCCCAAGCAGTAAGTGGGATATCCACCAGTTACAGCCTGAGAGGCTCACAGTGGCCAGTCCACTCCCCAGAAGGCACATCCCCTGGAAGAGGGGTCTGGCCTTCGCCTGCCGGGGCAGCCTTGAGGGCGGCCTCAGAAGAGAGGTCACTATCCGTCTTCACATACCTTCCCAAGGATAATGTCTGAGAGCCCGGACTTCTTTAGAAAAAGCGCAGCTTCACTCGCCCCAACTCGCCCTGTGTATGCCGGGTCTACCTAGAATGGGGGAACAACTCTTGAGATAAGGCCTCAGATAAAGCAGCACACAGCCCACTGGCTATTGGCTGATAACTTGGAGGACAGAAAGGGACCCAACTGGGCTCCTACTCAGGTTTGTGCCTGCTGAGACACGCCCTCTCTAATTCAATCCAAAAAGACACCAGTGAAACTTACCTGCTTATAATAAGATTCATATAATGGATTTCCAGTGGGAATCTGTAAACAAAACCACAGACACTGGTCAAAAGTGGACACACCCCGCCCTAAAAAATGCCATCCCCTCAAAGAGCCATTACCAAAATGTACAACAGTGAGAATCAAAATGTGTGCACTTTCAACATCCTCTCTACACAGACTGCAGCTTGTTTTTAGACACAGATCTCACATACTTACTCAGTCTGGGAAGGAGAAACGCTAATGCTCTTTCAAAGTCCTAATTTCTACACAAACAACTTGGTATTCAGGAAGCAGCAGCAGCCGAGGTGACTTCCATTCCCCAAATGAGGGGATTTCAATGCGTCCAGGAGCTCAGAGGGAAAAGACACCCTCTCCTCTGAGACTGTTCTCTGGTTCCAGCATCCAAACAGGAGTTTCTGCATGTCATCACGAATCACCAGACACGCAAGCTTCAGACTGGTTTCTCTGCCCCAGATCTCGTCCCCACCCATCTTGTCCGCCACCAGCCACCAAGGGATGCACACTGACTGGCCCACGCTGGGAGAGGGCTGGCCAGTGACCACTCCTACTGTGGCAGGCAGGAAGTTCAAAGTCCTCGGCTCGGCACAGAAGACACTCCACATTCCAGCCATCAGATCCCCAAGACATCACTGTTCAGAGAAGGTAAGCACCCGCTCTCGGGTCATGTGGCTCACTGAAGCCATGTCTGGATCCGGCCTGGTTGGCGGCCGAGCCCTCACACTTTGCACTGTGTCCACAGCCTCTCTGCCTGACCTCAGCGAGCCGTCCCCCAGGGGAGGTGTCAGCTGGGGAAGGAATTAAGCAGCCACTACAATGTCAGCTCTCTAAAGGCTTACACACGTTGGTGTTTTGCCACATGAAGGGAAACAGCAGTCCACAAGCCTGCCATTGACTTAGGGAGCAAAGTGAAGAATACACGATTATGCTTAATCATATAGAAGAACAGGACCACTAAAGACAAGAAGGATGGGGAAAGCGAGGCCTGAATGAGAGGTGGGAGTACTGTGTTTTAGAAGTCTTTGAATGCTGTCTTGTGATTTTTCATAATGAATCAAACTGGCAGAGGTGGGTTCCTTCCAGTTACAATCACCGGATTTGAACCAGCCCAACACTTGCATACCGCTGTGGCATAAAGAGACTCCCTTCAGGTTAAAAATAATGCCGAGATTACAGTCAGCTTCTCTGGGGGATGCCAACACCTGCGAGCATATAAAGAAGCGAAAGTACAGAGAACACCGCCAAGACAGAATGAAAATAGAAGGAAAAGAGCACGAAGACCTGAAAGGGGAGAGAGGAAAGTCAAAACAAAAAGAAAGGGGGGGATCTTGAAAAAGCAGAGAAAACTAAACACAGAGCAACATGAAAAGGAAAGCAAGGCTGGGTGACACGGAGCCATGGCTTGAGAAAGAAAAGGGGATTACACCTGGGAGAAGGATCGAGAGGTTAAGGACACAGCTATGGCGCCTGCTGGGCAGGCTGCTTCCTCCTGCCCGGTGCGCTGGCCTGACCCGGTCGCTGGGGGGGTCGGTCACTCTCAGCTCCTTCAGACCTTAGACAGCAGTGCCTGCCATCACACCTCGTGTGACCTCCCAGGTTTAAAACTCGGGCATGCTTCCAAAGCACATCTCCTCAGAACACTAAGGCGGACAGATGAAGCAAAGTCAGGCTGGCTGTTTGTCAAGGTAACAAGGTGACAGTGGCCAGGTCAACAGCACATCGCCTGCCACCGGCTCACAGGAATGGAATGCACAAGCCCAGAGGCCTCCACCCTGATGGCAAAGGTCCCCTTCCCACCAACAATCAGAGAGGCTCTGGTCTGAAATACATTTCCAGTGGGATTTTTTAAAAGATCTCAGGGTAGGCAAGAAAAGAGGTTTCCAAGCTACTAAAATTCCAGTGAAAAAGGGGTATTTGGGACATACAGAGTTAACAACTGTTTCAAACTTCCCAAATGCTTCTGAGCTATTAGATCCACAATCAAGAAAACCAAGACCCTGAATAATCTGGAAAAGCCTTTGAAGCACCAGACCCAAAGCTCCAATGGTCTGTGCTAAGGGCTCACCCCCCAGATGGGTCTATGGCCAGCCTTCTTTTTTTAAAAAAAATTTTATTTATTTATTTGACAGAGACACAGCGAGAGAGGGAACACAAGCAGGGGGAGTGGAAGAGGGAGAAGCAGGCTCCCCGCGGAGCAGGGAGCCCGATGCGGCGCTTGATCCCAAGACCCTGGGATCACGACCTGAGCTGAAGGCAGACGCTTAACAACTGAGCCACCCAGGCGCCCCTATGGCCAGCTTTCAATCCCACATATCCACAAGTGACGGGAAACCACAAGAGCATGCCTCAACTATTCCTCTCTCTGGGAATCAATTTAGTTAAGCTGGGACAATGACCGCAGTTAGAAGCTTCAATGCGATTACTCATACTTCAGCTACTGCAAAAGCAGAAGGGGGGAAAGGGGAAAACACCAGATCTAGTTGGCACTTCCTCTCACCACTCCGCCTCATCCCAGGGATGGGGGAGTCACGTCTGCAAGCTGCCTGATATGCCACTGAGACAGAGCTGAAGACACTTGCTGCCAACTGACACCAGGAATCCCCCAGTGACAGGCGGTCTACGTGGTCAGCTCCTGGGCAGAGAACCTCTGTCACAACCCACTCACCGGTGCCGGCAGCGGCTCCCAGAGGGAGTGCTACAGCTGCTGGGACAGAGCGCGCTAAGAGGGGACACCAGAGCTCTTCACCTCTGTCTGACCCCAAAGAGAGCCCAGGGCCAAGCCTGGGACACAGCCAGAAAGGAAACGGGCCAGGGGATGAGGCGCTCAGTGTAAGAAAGCTGCAGAGAGTAAGAGGCTGCAGAGAACTGGGCGAGGTCTTTGAAAATGGAAGCAGGACACAGCCAGCCCAGGATGGCGATCTCCTTCACCAACCCACCCTGCTAAGGGGCCATCTTCAACTTGCAGTGACTGAATTATTGATGAGGTTCGATCATAACGTTCAATTTGACCATTCAGTTGCTCATCATATCTTAAAATACTCAGAGATAACATGAAAAGTTTCTGTGGTCTCTCTGCTCTGTCCTCCAGCCTAGATGCAATTTACAAGGGGGGGCGACAGGGAAGGGGAGCGAACCCAGAACAAGTCCACACCCTTCTGTTGCGAGGGCTTTAAAACATCACCGTTCGGGCGCCTGGGTGGCTCAGTTGGTTAAGCGACTGCCTTCGGCTCAGGTCATGATCCTGGAGTCCCGGGATCGAGTCCCACATCGGGGTCCCTGCTCAGCGGGGGGTCTGCTTCTCCCTCTGACCCTCTTCCCTCTCGTGCTCTCTGTCTCTCATTCTCTCTCAAATAAATAAATAAAATCTTTGAAAAAAATAATAAAAACAAAACAAAACAAAACATCACAGTTCATGTGAGCACACGCAATTTTAACGCTGGAGAAAAGCAGCTTGAGATGAAGAACACAGCAGAACCCCTTTGGAGGGGAAATCCTTTGAAGATTGGGGTTCTAGCAGCTCCAAAACCTCTTAGGATTGAGCCCATCCAGCTCTGACCCCCGCGTTTGTCCACAGGCAGGACCCTTCCTAAATCTTTATGCCTGGAACCAGGAGAATTCCCACTCTTCCGGGAAAGGGTGTGCTTTCATGCCAAACAAAGCAATGATTGCCAGCCTTGCTCATCTCAAAAATGGCATTTTTTAAAACAAACCAGTTTTTAAGACTTTTGGAAAAAAGTTTAATTCCTTGCTCTGATAAATAGAGGGTCACATTTATGGAGCACTCATGGTTTCCTATCTAGTACCTCATTTAATGCTCCAACAACACTTTGGCACAGGTATATTGTTAGCCCCAATTTACAGGTGCTCAGACTGAGGGTACCTTGCCCAGGGTCACAGAGCCAATGAGCCACAGAGCCAGAGGAGCGCCCAAGTCACGTGGCCCTAACCTACTTTGCACGCTGCAAAAATAGCCCAGGCATGACAGAGCCAGGCACTGGGTCACAGCACAGCCTCCCATGCATGGCAGCCTTGGGAAAATGCATGCACGTGATTACGTGATGGTGCGTTTTATTCAACACAAGAAGTGAGAGTGCAAGACTCAACTGTATAAACTGACTTGAAAACCAGTGCAACTTGTCATTTCCCCCAGAAAGCCAAGACCCCATAACAGCTGTATTTACCTTTTCTTTTCTACTGTCCTATATCCTTTTTTTTTAATTTCACTGTAGTCAGCACAGTGTTATATTAGTTTCAGGTGTACAATATCGTGATTCCACACTTCCATATATTACTCAGTGCTCATCAAGATAACTATTCTTTAATCCCCATTGCCTCTTTCCCCTGCCCCCACTCACCTCCCCTCTGGTAACCATCTGTTTGTTCTCTGTAGTCAAGAGTCTGTTTTTTTGGTTTGTCTCTTTTGTTTCCTCTTTTCATTTGTTTTATTTCTTAAATTCCATATATGAGTGAAATCATGTGGTATTTGTCTTTCTCTGACTGACTTACTTTACTTAGCATAATACCCTCTAGCTCCATCTGTGTCGTTGCAAACGGCAAGACTTCATTCTTCCTTATGGCTGAGTAATATTCCATTGTGTATATATACCTCCTCTTCTTTATCCACTCATCTATCAATGGACCTTGGGCTGTTTCCATAGTTTGACTTTTGTAAATAATGCTGCAATGAACATAGGAATGCATATATCCCTTCAAGTTCGCGTTTTTGTACTCTTTGGGTAAATACTCAGTAGTGCAATTACTAGATTGTAGGGTAGTTCTACTTTAAATTTTTTGAGGAACCTCAATAACTGTCTTCCAGAGGGGCTGCACAGGTTTGCATTCCCACCAACAGTGCATGAGGGTTCCTCTTTTTCCACATCCTCGCCAATACTTGTTGTTTCTTGTGGTTTTGACTTTAGCCATTCTGACAGGTGTAAGGTGATATCTGATTGTGATTTTGATTTGCATTTCCCTGATGATGAGTGATGTTGGAGAACAAATATTGTTAAAATATACCACCCCCAAGCAATCTACACGTTTAATGCAATCCCTATCAAAATACCAATAGCATTTTTCACAGAACTAGAACAATCCTACAATTTGTATGGAACCACAAAAGACCCTGAATAGCCAAAGCAGCCTTGAGAAACAAAACTGGAGGTATCACAATTTGAGACTTCAAGTTATATTACAAAACTGTAGCAATCAAAACAGTATGGTGCTGGCACAAAAAGATATAATGCACAGACAGATCAGTGGAAACAGAACAGAAAGCCCAGAAATAAACCCACAATTATATGGTCAATTAATCTTCAACAAAGCAGGAAATAATATTCAATAGGGAAAAGATATCTTTAACAAAAGGTGTTGGGAAAACTGGACAGCAACATGCAGAAATGAAACTGGACCACTTCCTTACACCATACACAAGAATAAACTCAAAATGGATTAAGGACCTAAATGTGAGACCTAAAACCTTAAAGATCAATAGAAGAGGCAGTAATTTCTCTGACACTGGTCATAGCAGCATCCTTCTAGATAGGTCTCCTGAGGCAAGGGAAACAAAAGCAAAAATAAACTATTCGGACTTATCAAAATAAAAGGCTTCTGGGGCACCTGGATGGCTCAGTCTGTTAAGTGTCTGCCTTCGGCTCAGGTCATGATCCCAGGGTCCTGGGATGGAGCCCCGCATTGGGCTCCCTGCTCTGCGGGGAGCCTGCTTCCCCCTCCCCCCCTGCCTGCCACTACCCCTGCTTGTGCTCACTCTCTCTCTCAAAAAAATAAAATCTTTAAAATAAAAATAATGAATAAAAGGATCTTTGAAAATAAATAAATAAAAAGCTTCTGCACGGCAAAGGAAACAACCAACAAAACTAAAAGACAATCTACTGAATGGGAGAAGATATTTGTAAATGACATATCCAATAAAGGGTTAGTATCTAAAATATATAAAGAACTTATACAACTCAACACCAAAGAACCAAATAATCCAATTTAAAAATGGGCAGAAGACGGGGCCCATGGGTGGCTCAGTCAGTTAAGCATCTGCCCACGGCTCAGGTCATGATCTCAGGGTCCTGGGATCGAGCCCCACGTCGGACTCCCTGCTCAGCTGGGAGTCTACTTCTCTCTCTCTCTCAAATAGATAAATAAAATCTTTTAAAATATTTTTAAAAATTAAAAAAATAAAAATGGGCAGAAGACACGAACAGACATTTCTCCAAAGAAGACACCCAGATGGCCAACAGACACATGAAAAGATGCTCAACATCACTCATCATCAGGGAAATGAAATGGTGTATTTTTCAATCAAGTTGCCAAGTTTTGCAAGAATTAGCCAAATAACACCCAAAGACATCCTGGTCTGAGTTTCTACTTGGAAAACCAGATGTTGATGGAAAAATGCAGCCCATGCAGCACCTGGCTGGCTCAGTCAGAAGAGCATGCACCTCCTGATCTCAGGGTCGTGACTTCAAGCCCCACGTGGGTATAGAGATTACTTAAATAAATAAAATTGAAAATAATAATAATAATAATAAAAACGCAGCCTAAAGAAGTGCTCACTTAATAGTCGTTACGTTTCTGCCTTCCATTTAGCGTTGGCTGCCCTCACTGCTTGCAAAGCCATCATCTTGGCAACATGCACAGTCATATTCTGTGGCTGAGGAACCTGGGATTTAGCTCATCAGCATTCAAAAACATCAGAAAACACTGGGGCATCTCTAACCTCCCAGGAACTGACAGCTCTCTCCAACTGTCCCATGAGAAGTTTCTAAACCAGAGCTAAGGTAAACCTTGCTGAGAGAAGGAGATGTGGGAGACAGCTTTTATAAATCACAAGAAAAAATATATCCTAATTTTAAAATGAGCAAAGTATAAGACAAAAGAGATTCAGAAAGAAAAAACACAGCAAAGTTGGGGGAAATGTTCAACTTCCATACAGCAAAACAGACTGAAGCACCAGCATTTGCCATTAGGTTGGCAGAGTCAGCAAAGGTGGGAACGAGCATCTTGGGCCCTGTGGGTGGGAAGATGATCAACTGGCTTTTCTGGAGGGCAATAACCAGCACAGTTAATGTGTACACCCCTGAAATGCAGGTTTTACTTGATTCCTACCAAACTCCAGCAAGATTTTTTTGTAGATAAAAATAAGATTCTTCTAAAATGTATAGAGACAGGCAAAGAAACCAAAATAGCTAAAACAATTTTGAAGAAAAATAAAGTGGGAGGAATCAGTCTACCTGATTTCAAGACCCGCTATAAGGCAGCATGGCGGTGATGAAGGGGTAGACACACAGAGCCATGGGACACAACAGAGAGCACAGAAACAGACCTACACGGGTGTACCCGACCGACTACTGACAGAGGTGCAGGGCCATTCAGGAGGAAAGAGGCCTGCACAGCATACGGCACTGAAGCAACTGGACATCCGGAGGAAGAAAATAAGCCTACTAAACCCAAGTCTCACACTTTCTACAAAAATTCACTCCAAATGGGTCACAGGCTTAAATGGAAAAACTTAAATGGAATAACACTTTTGGGAAAAAAACAGAATAAAATATTCAGGATCAAGGGCTGGGCAAAGAGTTCTTAGACTTGATACCAAAAGGCTGACTCATAAAAGGAAAAACTGATAAATTGGACCTCATCAAAATGAAAAATGTTTGCTCTGTGAAAGACCCTGGTAAGGGGATGACAAGCTGAGTCACAGAAATATTTGCAAATCACAGATCTGACAAAGGATTAGTATCTGAAATATACAAAGAACTGTCAAAATTCAAAGGCACAAATAGCAAACGAGGGGATGGGGTAGTGCGTGGCTGGCTCAGTGAGTGGCACATGCGACTCAATCCTGGGGTAGTGAGTTCAAGCCCCACTTTGGGCACAGAGTTTGCTTTTAAAAAAAGGCAAATAATCAAATGAGAACACGGGCCAAAGACATGAAGAGACATTTCACCCAAGAGGACGTACAGATGGCAAGTAGGCCCATGAAAAGATGGTCAGCATATGTTAGTCATTAGGGAAATGCAAATCAGAACCACAGGGAGATGCCACCACACACCCATCAGAATGGCGAAAATAACAAACAGTGACACCAGTGAGCATGCAGAGAAACTGGATCACTCGCACTTTGATGGTGGGGAGGTAAAAATGTACAGCTACTCTGGAAAACAGTTCAGCAGTTTCTTAAAAAGAACTAAGCCTGCAACTGTCACAAGACCCAGCAATTGTCCTGGGCATTCATCCAGAGAAATGAAGACTTGGGTTCACATAACATCCTGTCCTCAGATGTTTAGTGCAGCTTGATTCATAACTGCCCCAAACTGGAAACATACCACATGTCCCCTTCGATGGGGGATTGGTTAAATGAACTGTGACCCTCCCACACACACACCCTGTGGAATACCACTTGGCAATGAAAAATGCCAAGGAATGAACTACTAATATGTGCAACACCCTAGAAGAATCTCCAGAGGATTATACTAAGTAAAAAAGTAACCTCCAAAGGTTATGTGCTGAATGACTATTATATAACATCATTAAAATGCTGAAATTCTGGAAATGAACAGATTAGCAGGTGCCAGGGGTGAAGGAAGGCATGGGAATGGCTAAAAGGGCCAAGAGGTGGGATCCCTGTGTGGGATGGAACCGGTCTGCATCTGACTGCAGCGATGTCAAACTTTTCGTTGTGATGGTGTACTAGAGATTTGCAAAGTGTTAACCACTGCAGGAAACAGAATGAAGAATACACAGGATCACTCTGCATTATTTTTCCTCAACTGCATGTAAATCTATAATTATCTCAAAATACATTTTAAAAAGAGAGTGAGAGAGACAGGAGACCTCACAATCAAATAACAAGGTGACATTCTGAGACACTCAGGGAAAGAATACTGAATATGGACTGGGTATTGATGGAGTAATACTAAGGAATGATTAAATGCATAAGGTGTTGATATGGCACCGTGGTTATGTAAAGAAAAATGGTCTTCTTGTCAGAGATGCAAACTGAAATATAATTTCTGAGATTTTATTCTTTTTTAAGATTTATTTATCTTGAGAGAGAAAGAGAGAGAGCAGCAAGAGCGTGGGGGAGAGGGGCAGAGGGAGAGGGAGAGAGAATCTCAAGCAGACTCCCTGCTGAGTGGGGAGCCCAACCCGGGGCTTGATCTCACAATCCTGAGATCACAACCCAAGCCAAAATCAAGAGTTGGGACACCAAACCGACTGAGCCACCTAGGCACCCCGATTTCTGAGATTTAAAATAAAAACCTCAGAAATAAAGATGTATATGGCAGAGGAGGTCAAGGGATGGTAGACAAGTACAGAGAGACCGGTATTTGTTTGGGTGCCTGGCTAGCTCAGTCGGTAGAGCATATGACTCTCAATCTCAGCATCATGAGTTCAAGCCCCACGTTGGGTATGGAGCCTACTTTAAAAAAAAAAAAAAAAAACGGCATTTGCTGTAAACGGGTGGTGGGCACATGGGAGTTCATTAAACTCTTCCCTCTACTTTGAGTGTGTGTAAAAATCTTACATAATTCAAGACCAACATTTGGTATGTTTCTGCTTTGGCAAGGATCCTAATGGTACAAGCCACTTCAAGTGTTAAGTACGATAAACAAAAAGCAGCTTTATCACCAGCAGTGCATACTTTTGACAAACAATAAAAACTAGCACTTTTTTTTAACTTTTTTTTTTTTTTTTAAGATTTTTATTTATTTATTTGTCAGAGAAAGAGCACACACAAGCAGGGGGGAGCGGCAGGCAGAGAGAAACAGGCTCCCCACTGAGCAGGGAGCCCGATGTGGGACTCGATCCCAGGATCCTAAATCATGACCCAAGCTGAAGGCAGCCACTTAACTGACTGAGCCACCCAGGAGTCCCAAAACTAGCACTTCTTTAACACACACATACACACACACCCTTCTGCTACTGTAAGGTCTCCCCCTGGGGGTCTACCCCGAGGAAGTGACCAACTACGCAGGAGGTGGGGAAAGGCAAGAGCATTGTATCAGTTCACCCTGCTGGAGGGCAAGGACTATGGGTGACAGCAGAGGTTGAAAACAGGCGAGGATACCACACAGCAGTAAAACAGCAAGGGCAGAACATTTCCAAGTGGGGCATGATCGTCAGGTATTTGCTAAGTGCAAAGGGAGGGCCCAAACCAGCACACACAGTGATGACCTGGCTGGTAAGCCCACAGCGATCACATATGCACACGGGCCTGAATGTGGCAGGACAGACGCCACATGCTAACACTGATTCCTACCAGTGAACTGGTTCCCTGCTCCACACCCGTGGCTTTCTGAGTTCACCAATGATCTACATTAATGCACACTGCTTTTGTAAATAAGACAGGAAAGACAAAGAGCCACATACAAGAAGAAGGATCTGAAGATACAGGATTCTCTCTGGGGACCCAAATGACCGCCATGACGAAGGACTAGCTGGAGATGTGCACCTGCCATTCAGCACAGCATGCGGGGCCTCCGTCCAACCCACTAGGACCTCAAGGCCTGAGGTGGAGACATGACATGGGGTGGGGGTCGGGGGTAAGGCCTGCAATCCCCACCTACAAGGAGAACCAAAGAGCAAGAGAATCATGCCCGAAAGTTGAGACACACACTGAAGCGTCAAGGCAAAGACAGCCAGAGTGAGTTCAAAGCCAGTAACTATCAGGAGGAATGCAGATCAAGGTGTAAAAGCTTCAGCGCTCCCAGGAGACCACTGCTCTTGGCCCTGTCTACCAGAAATGGAAATAAAAGGGCACCTGGGTGGCTCAGTTGGTTAAGCGACTGCCTTCGGCTCAGGTCATGATCCTGGAGTCCCGGGATTGAGTCCCGCGTCGGGCTCCCTGCTCAGCGGGGAGTCTGCTTCTCCCTCTGACCCTCCGCCCTCTCACGTGCTCTCTCTCTCAAATAAATAAATAAAATCTTTAAAAAAGAAATGGAAATAAAAGAGAAATCGAGGTCACCTGAGGCAACCTTCCCACCCTGACACACCATCCTTTGCAGGAGGCAGAACCTACACTGAGTCCCGAAGGTCTCCGCCCACACCTCTTGGCCTAGTGCTCCTAGCATGGGGGGGAGGCGGGGGGGCGCAGAACCACACAGAGGTCAACAATGCCACCAGACAGATGTGGACTCAAGTCTCACCCCACCACCAGAGTGCTGTGCAACCCTGGGGAGGGTGAGCAGCCGCTCTGTGTCTTATTTGGAAAATAAGGCTGTGCATTCCCAGCACCAGAGACTGGCATGGGGCGAGCACTCCTCCAATGCCAACTGTTTATAGTCCCGTTCTCCTCCTCGTCCTCTCCTTCCACCGGCTCCCATGTGACATTGGCACCCATCTCTAGAAATGTCCCCCCAGGCCATTCCACTTCAGACTACTGACTTCCCACCTACTCTTCACAGAAAACTTCCTGAAAGAGTGGTCTGCCCTTGGGACTTATAAATTCATTCATTCACTCATTCAACAAACATCTGTTAAGTCCGCACTATGAGGAAGAATCAAGGATACAAAAGGGTGTGAGACAGAGCTCTAGGGCTCAAGATGGGGAGACAGGCAGGCAAAGTGAGCGCATGACTACAGCACAAGGTGCCACGGGATGTGAGAGCTATGACAGCAGGAGGCACAGCCGAAGCCTCCGGAGCCTGAGCCAGGGGTCAGGGATGGGCAAGGTGGACTCCAGGGCAGAGGGGGCCGGCAGGGACTTCGGATCATTCGGCACGGTTTCAGCCAGCCAGGAAGGGTGGACACAGTGAGGTAAGAGGGTCTGTGCCCGCCCTGCCAAGAAGCCCGGAACATGATCCCCACGATGACCTGAGCAGACGTGCACAAGAGCCAGTGAACTGAATATGCACTTAGCTACGCGGAGTGGGTGACTGGGGGAGCAACCGGGGCGGTGGGGGGGGAGAGGGCAGCGGCGGGGAGGACTTCAGTAGGCCTCCAGGGGGATGAGGCAAAGGAATGCAGCCACTCACTGTGCCTAAACACACACCTTTAAACATGTTTCTCTGGGATGTCCCTATGGGACATGGAGGTGGAAATCTCATTCCCAGTCAAGCAGTTTCTACAGAGTGTCTCGGAGGTCCTAGTCTGGAGGAGGATGTCATCACACATGACAATGCACACAGAGGGCTGCCAAGTGCTGGGAGGAACAGACAGGGGTGGCGGGGGCACTCAGCAGCCCAGACATGCACCCGTGAGGGCAGGGAGCCTGCCACTGCCCCAGCTGAGCCTGCCCAAGGGGATACAAGACAACAAGCATGCCTAGGAGCACCTGCACTGAAGCCCTGGGGATACACAAGCCTGCAACATGGATGGAAAGTGGCACCACTGGTGGGGAAACACCAAGGGAACAGGGTCCTGAAGGGAGCAGGGGATGGGCATGTAGGGAAGGGCATGGGGTTGAGTGCAGCCACACAGAGGACAGGTGGATGGGACTGGAAAGAGTCGGACAATAAGGAGCTCCCGGGACCTTGCCCAGACAGCCTGGGTGGAGCAGGGAGCAGATCCTAGCCTGTTCTCCCAAAAATGCTGCTTAAAATCAAAAGTGGACCAGGCCTCCCCAGAGCCCTCCCTGGATATCGCTCTTCCCAGCCTCTCAGAGAACAGCCCCTGTCCATTCTGTCCTTCCTTCCTCTGCACAGTGGACCAGGCCCTGAACAGACTCACAGGGGTGACAGCTCAGCAATAAGGGCCCCTCCACAGCAGGGCACCTACTGCCTTCCTTGAGAATGCCCACTTCCCACAGTGCTTCCAACTTTCCCGAAGTGTGCCCTGAATCTTCCCAAAATTCCTTTCCTAGATCAGCCACCCTGGGGTTCCAACGTCTCTGCCATGTGCTGAGCTCTGGCCCGATATTTCGCCATCCCATAAGCGGGCATACTGCCCAGGACTCAGGGATCCCTAGGAGGATCGGGTCGTCAGCTCTATGCCTCTCCCCTCCTCTCTGAGGGTGGCATCATTAGCCTCCCGGCACCCACTGCTCTTCTACAGAGTCTGGGTCCTCTAGGCGCCGGGTACCCAGTAGGCTCCGGGATTCCATGGTGAGCAAAAGACAGTCACCACTACCAAGGAGGAGCGGAACATCGTGGTCTGGTCAGGGAACAAATACAGAAGAACAAACATGCTGGCAGGAGCAGGGAGAGGAATTCACGTGGTCACTCTACTGCTCGGAAAAGGCTCTGTGGCTGGTGAAGAGTATGAGGTTCCAACCCTTAGCCTAGCTCTCGAGGTGCCCCACAGCCATCCCCTGCCCCTGCTGGGCTAATTTCACTACTCCCCCCCCACTCCCCACCACACACGCATTCACCTGGACGTCCGCTCAGAGACACTCAGATTTGCACGCACAGCACTTAGACCCTGCTCTCCTTCCTGCTCTGGCAGATTCTCTACATACTGTGCACCGGACGCTCCCTGTCTGGGCACAAATTATTCCCTATGCCTGGGGTGGGGGGGCTGTGCCTGCTCGAGGCCAATTACCTCCCAACCCCACAACCGACCCCCTACTTTAAAAACCTCCCCAACTCCCCCCAACTGAAATGAGTCCCTCTCTCCTCCACATTTCCATAGCCCCAAACCTACAAGTGGGACATTTCTTAATGTCCAGTTTTTGTCAAGGCTACTCTAATGACTGGGGCACCTCCTTCCTACATTTTCAATTCTGGGGGGGTAGGGGGTGAGTTAGAAGTCTCACACTTATTCTACCTCTTGCAATGCTGGCTCTGTAAGCAGGCCTTCCGTAAACTTTTTTTTTTTAAATAAACTTATTTATTTGTTTGTTTGTTTGTTTACAGAATGAGTAAGATTTTGATGGAGCCTCAGGAGGGAGTGTGTGAGATGGGTGCAGAGAGGTTGATGCTTGGGTAGACACAGCTCCACCACTCAGCAGCAGAGGGAAGACAAGCTACAAAGCCTCCCAGGGCCTCAGTTTCCCCAGCCATGGAATAAGAATAATACAGTGCCTGCCCTGAGGATTACTTTAAGTACCGGATGAGAATATGTAGGTAAAGCACACCCTACAACCCCCAAATGCTACTGTATCCATTACTGCCCTTCTTATTACTATCACTGAGACAGAGAAGCTGGCTTTATTATAGAGAATGGGGGGGTGGGGGGTGGGAGGTGGGAAGGGAAGTCAGGCAAGGCTACTAATCAGGGCGTGTTTGGCAAGCATCAAATCGCAGTCCTGACAGCACGCCACACCAAATGATCTTTGCCAAAAAATAATAAAATATTTCACCAAATGTTGGCTACACTGCAGTACGTACTGTACTCATTTTCTCACTCAACTAGTTGGCTGAGTCGCTCCTAACAGTCTTTTACTAGTTCTTAGTCTTATTATTTTTTAAAAAACATGCAATTAGACATACAGCAGGTTAAGTGCTTAGTAGCTGTGAGTTAAAGGATAATTCCGAGTGGCTAAAAGGCAAAAAAAATTAAATCAAGAGGCTGAATGCCAACAGGACCAGCTTGGTGTGAAAGAAAATGCCAATTCCCTGGTCTGGTGTGTGGGTGAGAGAAACAACAGCACCGACTTGCTCGCACTCAGCAACCGCTGGCGTCTGCTCATCCCCTGTGGAATCCTTTTCTCGGTGGAGGAAGTGTCCACAAGGATACAGGGGTACGGCACTATGGGCCCAGAGACTGTTCTGGTCTTGATCAAAGAAAACTTCCAAGAGGGGAAATGTTCAGAGCACACACCTAGGTCTGCAGGGTCCTGGCACCTCCAGCCACAAACTGCCGTTTCTAGCGTGTGGGAATTTAGAGGGTTAATCCATGCCCCAAACTTTCCAGTCCTGGCTTAATAATCTCCCTGTGAGGACCTCACCCTCAACAGGCCTTTTCTTTTCTTTATTTTTTTTCCTGTTTATTCTTCCCCCCTTTAAAAGCAGTCCGAAAGAAGATCATTTCCTTTTCCCGCTGGATATGTAAAACTGAAAACATCCTTTGTGGATTAAGAAAAGCCAATTTTCTGTGGCTCAACAGGCATGCTTGTTCCTGTCATTAGTAAATCAGAGAACTCCCTTCCCCAACCCCCTCACAGCACAAGTGAAGAGACACAGGGAGCCCTGCGAAAGGGTGGGGGCCTGGCCGTCAGGCCTCCCTGATTCCCCTCACCAGCGCACTGGGTGCCTGCTTCTTCACACAGGAGACAGAACATTTCCACTAATCGACTACCGTCAGTTAGAGAAGACTGCTCCTGGCCGCTCTCTGGAGCGTGCAGCCACCCAGCCGGTTATCACCTGCCTGCTGCAGGGGCTCAGGACACAGCAGGGACAGAGCTGCTCCTGCCCTCCCAGGAGCCCATGGTGTGCTGTCCACAGGAGAGAACACTGGCTTTGGAGCTACGGTCTGATCCAAGCACCCCAACTCCCTGGGAGGCCTGAAACCTGTCACTTTAGCTCTGTCCTCCTGTTTCCTTGTTCAGAAAAAAGCACAGGGACAGTGACAATGACACGTCCCTAATGGGGAGTCAATGGTGAATGGGCACAAAGTGGGTGTCCAATCCCCCTCCTTTCTTCTGTACAAGACCTGCACCCCAAATCTCTCCCCAATACCTGGGTTACCAGAGTCAAGGAACAGGGCTCTGACGGGGTGGGAGGGGGTGGGGGTTGGGGAGCAGCCAGTCTGAAAGGCTGCACCCTTCTGCTTCCTCCAGTTCTGCTGGAACAGAAGAGGGAAAAGAGGAAGGAAGACCCAGGCCCCCTCTTCCTGCTCTCCTTCTTTCCAAGCCAGTGAAGGCAATTCTCCCGCTTCCGCAGGTTGCCACCCGACCTCCACCAGGGTATCTCCCACTTAGGGGAGGGGAGATACCTCCTTCGGTATCTAAGGGGGTACCTACTTAGGTAGGTACCACCCACCCAGGGGCTCCTACTTAGCTGTAGGCCTGGGAGTCCAGCTCCAGTTGAGCCATCTAAAGGCCGGGGGCTCAGTTTTGTTCTTCTTGGTCCCAGACCAGCACGGGGTAGGTGCTCAGCAAATGGAACCCGATGGTGCCCCCAGGAGCTAGGCTGCTTCTCAACTGCACCTAAATGTGGGATCCCACCAGGCCTGAAGGGCCCACTGCAAGGTGATGGGTCTTGTCTCACCTGACCCAGCCACCCACCTGACACCACCCAGGAAGGCTGGTCTTGCCCTGCTGGCTGGACACCGCACCTGCCTCCTTCTCCTGCCTCCTCCCCACACTTAGAAGGCCCCAGTGCAAATAACCATCCCACACACTCCTTTGATCACCAACCCCTTTTACTCTTCTGGAAACAACCTCAGGCCAGGTTGCTCTTTATCACTTCATGCTCATTTCACAACAAACATCTCTGAGCTAGTCCCCAGCTCTGCCCATTCTCTATGCAAGTGGTCAGATCTGAACATGTCACTCCACTCCTCAAGAACCTACCATAGCTCCTCCCTGCCTCACATACTGTGGGCCTGCTCTACTATTCTGCCATTCGTTCAACAGATGATTACTGAGCACCTGGGGAACAAGGACAAATTAAAACAGTCCTTTGTGGACCTAGTCTACGCGGTGGGGGAGACTAACCATCAATCTAATAATGCCACCAACAGAAAATTACAGACTGGCATGTGGAAAAAGTACAGAGTATCCCCACAGGCATCAACAGAGAAGCTGGGCCAACCTGTCAGGGAAGGCTTTACCTTAGGAAGTGATGTGCCACGTGAGATACGAAGAGGAGTAGAGGTTAACCCAGAAATAAAGTGGGGGGAAGAACATCCCAGAAAGGGAGCAATAAAAAGCATGTGCAAAGGCCCTGAGGCAAGAGGGAATGTCGCCTGAGCAAGCAACTAAAAGAAAGGCCCAGGGTTGGGGCTCCTGGGTGGCTTAGTCAGTTAAGCATCTGCCTTCAGCTCAGGTCATGATCCTAGGGTCCTGGGACCAAGCCCCAGGTCAGGATCCCTGTTCAGCAGGGAGTTTGCTTCTCCCTCTGCCCCTCCCCCCTGCTCGTGCACGGGCTCGTTCTCTCAAATAAAAATCTTTAAAAACAAACAAACAAACAAAAAGGCCCAGGGGCCGCAGGGCAAAGCAAACAGGGAGGGTAGAACTGGGAAGCATGGGATGCAGGTGAGCAATGTGCTGGATGGGGCAGAAGCCCGATTCCAGTCTGCAGACGGTGACGGCCAGCCTTCCTGACACCACCCTTCCCAGCTTTCAACCGGTGTATACAAAAGGAGAACTGACTTTGTATCAGCTGGTCTGAAACATGATTGGTAAATCGTTTCTGCCATCAAGAGTACAGCAATCCCACCCAGTAGGCAGGGCCAGACGGAAGTCTAAGGACATGGCTGTTTGTGGTCATCTGCAACCTCTACTTCCCTCCAGCAGCTTGTGACACTGAGGGCTGGGCCTACTATGGCGAACCTAGCATTCTAAGCAGGAGCAGCCCTCTGGGCCACCCAGCAGGCAGGTCTCCTTCCCTCTACCCATCCCCCCACCCCCAACCACCACCATCAGCCACTCTCTAGGCAAGCAGACACCCTGTCAGTCCCTTTTGTCTCAGGCCAATCTGTAGGCCAGGCACAAACTGTGTCCCATTTACCAACCACCTTCTTCCTTTAATCCCTAAATCACCCTAGTTAAAAGAGGGCTATGGACCCCAGAGTCCTCAGCCCTGGCCTCTATTTAGGCCCTTTGAGCTGGAATTCCAGTGTCTTGGCTTCTGTTTATTCTTTCCCTCTGTCTGAAAAAGCATTCCTTCCTCTCTTCCCAGCGTCCCCACAGCCCAGCCCAAATGCCCCTTCTCCATGCAGCCCTCTCCTAAATGGAAGCAAGTTATCCACCCCTCATCCAGCTCAGACCATCCACGGCCTGGGCCTCCACTGTGGCCTGGACCAAGCTGACCCTCCTTGTGGGCCAGGCATGGCTCATTCATTTCTGCATCAGCCATGGAGCAGCAAACACCCACCCGCGTAGGGGAACCTGTAAAGACGAGAAGGCAGCTTCTGTTTCTCCCATGACTCCAGTGACATGAGATTAAAACAATAAAATAAGAATTCAAACAAGTGATCTCCTCTCCATCAGACTCCACAGTATCTAGAGGTTAGGTGACATGACCACTGTTTAAAACCAAATGAGATCTCACCTTGTTGAATGCTTGGCAGTTAAAAAAAAACAAAAACAAAAAAAAACAAAAAGGGGCGCCTGGGTGGCTCAGTCAGCTAAGCAACTGACTCTTGATTTCAGCTGGGGTCTTGATCTCAGGGTAGTGAGTTCAAGCCCCGCATTGAGTTCCATGCTGGGCATGGAGCCTACTTAAGAAATAAATAAACAAACAAACAGAACCTACAATGCAACACAGAGCCCCAGGCCTGCATTAGGTGAGCTGTGTCAGCTCAAGCTTGCTGGGTGTGACCTTTCACAAGTGACATATGCCTCTGGGCCTCAGTTTACACCCTTATAAAGTGAGGAGAAGACTGACCAGTATGACTCCAGAGGATACAGTGAGCAACACAAAATGCCTTTCCTGCCCAGTCCAGGGCTCCTGAGGCCTCCCGAGGCCTCCCCGACTTCACATGTGGGACCATAAACTCTGCTTCAGTTCTCACCTCGAAGATCACTTGGCCCTGGGACACTACGTATCTGCTCATTTCCTTCTGTCTGTGCCCTGCTCCTGAGAACTTCGGCTGCATGGGACAGGGCTGTCTTCAGGTTCCCTGATGCATCCCACTGCCCACGAGGTGCCCAGCAGAGAGAAAATGCCTAATACACATCTACTGAATGAACAGCGCGCACGGGGTGCTGACATTCCACTGTCAGGAGGCAAATACATACATAATATAGCGTTACTCCCAATTTGTACATGGAGAAACTGAGATACAGAAAATACTGCACAACTGAGGGTACTGAAATGACATCTGGGGACCTAAACACTGAAAAACACACCCTGAGGGACCTCAAATGAAAATGAGGTGGGAGAGTCGTCTTTGAGGAAGAATGTGGAGTAGTCTTCCAAGTGGATGCTGGCTGCTCAGGTGAGGTCTGAGTGGGGAGCTCCTGAAAGCACCCCCAGCGTGGCTGTTGAGATGCATCTCGTGGGGGTGGTGGCGGCTGCGGCCGTCCCACAGCATAATAATGTGAGGTGGCCTGAGGCATCAGAGAGTAGACACTCAGCTCTCGGGTACCATCTGATCAAAGACAGTCCACTTCCCAGAGGAGCTGATCGGGTGAAGAACCAAGCACGGGAAAGTTGCTTTAAAGTTCAAAATTGGGGCGCCTGGGTGGCTCAGTTGGTTAAGCGTCTGCCTTCAGCTCAGGTCATGATCTCAGGGTCCTGGGATCGGGGCCCCGTGTCAAGCTCCCTGCTCAGTGGGGAGCCTGCTTCTTCCTCTCCCTAAAATAAAATCTTTAAAAAAAATTAAATAAAGTTCAAAATTGGGGCAAAGGGAACAAAATTTACATGTTCTTGCTTAACTGGTAGCTACTTGGTCCACAAACAGGCCAATGCAGGACAATAAGATAAAGAGCCAAGAAATTCTGGATCTTACAGGGTAGGGCCAATCTTTACTCTAAAACCTGACTCTCTACTCACCAATTTATACCACATCACCATTAGCATTCTAGTAAGACAGAGAGAGTAGCAATTATTTTAGAGAAAAAAAACAAGAGACGAAAGGACAAACAAGTGCCCCAAGCACTTGGCATTCACTGCAGACACATTCACCAGGTGTTGCTCTGGGCGAGGTGCCCAGCAGGCTGCCTGGAAGAGGAGAAAGAGCAGGGCTCTGCAGGCAGACAGATGTGGGGTCAACCCACCAACTATGGGACTTCGGCAAGTGACTTAAATCTCTGTGGGTCTCAGTTTCCCATTTGCAAAATGGGAATAAAAATTTAGAACCTGGCACCCATTAAAAAGATGATGTATCTCAAGTGCCTGGGCATAGGAAGCACATGACGAAGGAGGAGGACCCCAGTGGCACAGGGGAGGGGGTGGAACTCCTTGGGCACAGGGCACTCTCTTCATTAATGAGTCCAATACTTTCCATGTGCTTCCTGGGTCAAGGGCCACGCAAGGGACCCACAGAAGGTACAGGAGGGAGAACTGTCATTGAGATGGGACTGAGGGAAGACACCACCAAGGAGGCCTCCAAGAGTGGCCTCCAATGGGTGGGAGGTAGGCTAGGTTGCAGCAGGAGATCACGGCATGAGGTGGGGGGATGTGGGGGAGCACTGGGAAGAGCCAGGGCTTACATGGAAATGGTGCGGCAAGCTCAGGTGGAGCAGGCCCAGGGGGGCGTGGGAATGCTGAACCAGGAGCAATCAAGCTGGACATACTGAGGGGAGTGAAATGGGAGCAGCTGGAGGTTTCTGGAGCAGGGGGGTGGTTGTGCGGAATGAACTATGAGGGAGAGGCTAAGCAGGAAGGGGAACAGGCCCAGCCCTGTGAACTTGTGGATGTGGTAAGGAGGTGGCCAATTCCAGTGGGCAGCCGGTGGGGGGTGGGATGGGGGGTTGGCAAGGGGGAAACAGGAGGCTGGACTCTTGGTGGGGGAAGGGCATGCTCTGTGGGGAGACCCTAAGATGGGAGCAGACAGAGAGAAAGAATGCAGAAGACAGAGTGAAGGCCAACTGGTGGGTTACAGTGACCACTGTTGTGGAGTTCAAGGATGACCAATGACAGGCCACTGAGGTTAAGGATGGCATGGTGACCAGGAGCTTATGAGACCACATGGTACAAAAGGGGTGAGGAACACAGATGCATTTCCGGGGTAGGAGAGGCAAAGGGGAGCTGTGCTTGGGAAAAATCAACCCTAGACTCCTGACTCTTCAAATGGGCAAGATTTGTATTCAGGGTCAGAAGAAACTGTATAGGGAAAGAGGTGCCATAGATATTGGGGAGTATGGAGCAGACCAGGAAAGATGCTGATGGGAAAAGTGCTGGGGACAGAGGGGAAACACACTGCCCCCCTCCCCTCTGCAAACCTACTGGCAACCGCTTTATTCACCTTCAACAGGCCATCCACGTTCCAAGTGCACCCTACACCTCAGTCCAACCAGAGCACAGCCTCATGCTCCAGGGGGCTCCCTGACTGCCCCCAACCAGAAATTACCCTGGAATCATATCCATGTATCCCCAGTAATTATCTGTGAATCCATGTGATCTCAGATGTGAAAACACCTGAAGGGCTATATCTCCCACCTAGCTTGACGGGAACACCTGGTGCAGAACTTCACTAAGAACAGCCATAGAGAAATGCTGACATAACTACCTGAAGGAAGAAAACCTACTCGTGCCTTCGTTCAACAAACATATAAAGGAACAGGAAAAAACACTGAAGTCAGTGACCTAAAGTAGTCATAGGCTCCTGGCTGTCAGTCTCTTGCAACTCCTCCTTCAATTTTGCTCCCACCCCTAGCCCCATCCCACACGTAGAGAAGAGCCACCTGTAAATGGTGCTGGTCGGTCGAACTCTCTGGTTCCTGCTTCATGCGTTTACCTGACACCTCCTGGGTGCTGGTCACAGGAGCAAGAGTCTGCACCTGCTCTGACTGGGTGCCTGGTGTCATGGCGAAAGAGACATCTGTAGACCATGAATGGTGCTGAGCGGTATGTGGAGGAAACACACTGCTGGTGGGATGAAAGAGGGGGCCCTATTTATTACAAGTGGTCAGCAAAGGCGTCTGGGAAGAACGACATCTGAGCTACCACCTGGGGAAGGGAAAAGAGCCAGGCATTGACAGCACCAAGAGAAGAAACAAGGAAGAGAACTTCAGGAAGAAGGAACAGCCAGTGGGGACACCCTGAGAACAGAGAAAGCCTGGACTGTGGGAAGAGCAGAAAAGCAGCAAGTATGGCTGCAGTGTGGGTGCCGGGGAAAGCATGAGGCGGGAGAGGGCAGGCAGGCACCAGAGGCTTCCTGAGAAGGAATTGGGATCTTATTCCAAAAGGTGCTAAGCAGATGAATCACATGACCTGATTCATGTTTTCATACCTTAACTCACAGTGGCAAACCACTGCCTTCCTCCAAAGCTAATCCTTCATCAGTAAAATAAGAATTCCCCTCTCCATGTTGTGTGGATAAGCACAGTGTTAGAAAGCACTTAAACTCTAAAGCACTCAATAAACATTAGCCACTGTCATCATCAAAGTTCAAATTAGGGCTACTGTCAAAATTTGATAGAAGTTTTAAAAAGATTCCCCCCCAAACTGGAAGCACTTTCTCATTAAGTGAGCCTAAGTGAGTTTCGACCCCTACACACACAAACACACCCTAAACTGTAGCAATTGGCTATTAGCAATAATACCCCACATCTGTATGGCATCTAGTTTACATAGCACTCTCCTGTTATAAGAACATGTTAATTAATAACCACTGGTCTTTGATACTTTTAATTTAGTGACAGTGTTACAAATTGGCTAGCTCTTGCAAGATTTAGCAGGTATGCATGTCTCTCTCCTTGAAACAGCTGGTCAGTCGTGCCAACCTGCCTATCAGCTCTCTTAAGGTTTAGCATTCTTACTGCTGTGGTCTACATTCCCATATGTCCCAGTCTGCCAGAGAATTAAATGATAATAATTACAGTATCTCTAAGCACTTTACACACTTAATCTTCACATTACCCCAATTTTTTTTTATATTTCCATTTTCCAAATGAGTTCTAAGAGCTTCACCCAAGGACACTCAAGAATAAGTGATAGAGCCAAGAACTAAACACAAGATGATATGACCCTGTGTCCTCACTCTTAATCCCAACTCTGTGCTAGATAATTCAGACAAAATGCTTATAATATTGTGCTTGGTACAACACAGGTATTCAGTCAATAAAGGCAGCTGTTATTAGCAGGGCACAGGTAGTTTCTAGTTCCCTTGAGAGTGTCACCTCCGGGAGAGCAGCGACCTTGTCTGGGCGACTGCTGCGCTCCCAACACCTGGACTAACGCACATTTGACGGATAAATGAATGAACGTCCCTCGCAGAAAACAGGGCTGCCTGCGCAAGGCTCTTTTTTGCACGTATGTGTCGCTCCACTGTTACTGCCCCTTAGTAAGACCACCAGGCGTGTTTGAGGGCACAGAGAGGGGCCCGGAGACGTGCGATCCCCCCTTTCTCAATTCAAGGGTGGCGGAAACAGCTCCCAAGGAATTGAGGGATGAGTCCAGGATCGCACTGCCGGAGGGTCCTGACTCTGGCAGGGCTCTGCCCTCCACCCCGACGGGGACACTGTCTGCCCCGGCGCTGGGACCTATCAGGAAACAAAGACTCGCGGGGCCGACGCACCGGCAGAAAAGCTCACTCCCCTCGCCCACCTCCCCGAATGAGAGCCCAGTGCCACCATGCATCGCCCGGCCAGGGAACAGCGGCGAAGGCCGGGCGTGCAGCCGGGCCCGGGCCCCAGACTGTGCAGACACAGGCAGCGACCCCGCCTGTACACCGCCCGCAGAGGGTCGCCAGGGCGCGGGAGGCCGCGGGCCGGGCCGGCCTGTCACCTTCAGGACCGCCCGCCCACTCGCCCGCCCTCCGCGGGGGCCCCTCAGCGCGAGCCGCCGCCGCCCGGCTGGACCTCCCTGCACATCGGCCTTACCGCGATGCCCGCCTCGCGCCCCGCGCCCCGGCGCTGCGCCCCCGCCCGCCTGCCCGTACCTGCTGGGAGAGCGGGATGAGGGGAGCCGCCATCTTCCCGCGGACTCGGGCTCCGAGCGCCGGGGAGACGGGGGTGGGGCCGCGCGTGCGCACGGGTGCGAGGGGCGGTGCGCGCGCAACCGAGACCGGGAGAGGGCGGGACCGAGGCAGGGCTACGCACGCGCGACAAAACCTAAAGGGGCGGGGTCGAGGGCGGGGCCGTGCACACCTAGCCCGGGCCGGGAGGGGGCGGGGCCGGGGAGGAGCGCAGGCCCCCGAGTGGGCGCCAAGCTTTTCTGCCCCCTTAACCCCGGCCCGCTCCCCGGCCCGCTCCCCGGCCCGGCACCCGGAGAATGACGTGCTAGGTACCGTCCCCTTCCCCGTGCGCCTGGCAAACGCCTTGTGGGGAGGTTGTTGCCCACCCCGCAGAGGGTCAGGAACCTCGCCGTGCCGAACAACGCTCCCTGTTTCTAGGATAGGGTGCATATGTGTGGGGGTGGCTGGCGGTGTGTGTGTGTGTGTGTCTGAGGTTTGCTGTGTGTGTGGGGTGTGTGTGTGTGTGTGTGTGTCTGAGGTTTGCTGTGTGGGGTGTGGGTGTGTGTGTATGTGTGGGTGTGTGTGTCCGAGGTTTGCTGGAGAACTGGTACCAGAGGGGGCATTTATTTCTTTAGACGTTTTGTCTTCCATTGGCTAGGGACACATCCTCATCTGTGACCAGTTTCCACTAATAGGGCGAGGAAAGAAAGGTCCAGCGAGGCAGCTGACCACAGTGGCACAAGGTTTCCTCAGGGCAGGGGGACCTCCCCTACCTGGCCCCTTGTGATGGCAGCAGAGTGAGTCCAGCCAGGCACTGCTTCCCAGGCAGGCAAGCTAGAAGGCATATGATCTCAGGGGTGGGGCACAGCCTCCTGTCCACCTCTTCCATTTTGGAGTCAAGCTGCTGCTGGTCTCATGAGACACCCCTGAGCGAAGAGCAATGAGATAAGACCATGGTCATCTCGTCTTGTCTTGAGACTCTTTTGCTGTCTGAGCTCCAAGTTTTCAGTCTTGTCATGCTCCTTCACTCCTCGGTTCTCTATATAAAAAGCAAGGGGAAGCCACCAGAGGATTTTGAACATGATCAGATTGTGTTCTAGAATGTCGACTCTCGATGCAGCAGGCAAAGTAGCCTGAGCACCGATGGATGGACAGGAGTGGGCCAGCTAGAAAGCTGGAGCGATGGTCCAGGTGCAGAAATGGAGGCTTTTAGCTGTCTTGAGTGCTTTATCCGTCTGTGTTCCATAAGGAAAAGTCAAGTCATTCTTAGACATTTCCAACAGAGGACAGTTGATATAGGAGAATGAGTATATGGCAAAAACAGAACAGGAATATAAGGTTACCTAAAGATTAGTAACTATAGGAAGCTGCTAGCCATTCTAGGGCTAAAGGCCAAAAGGGGAAAAGGTGTTACCCAAAACCCATCATCGCTAGGCCCTGAGCAGGAACCCAGATGCCTGCTCTCATCAGCCACTGCTGTTTTCCCATCGCTCAAGTCACTGCTGTTCCTCTCACTACTGACTAAGGTGCCAGCAGAAGCCTGAAAAAATGGCTTCTCCTCTCTGCCTGCCTTCCAACTTCTTTCTGACAGAACATAACAGGAAACCAGTGGGTAAGGGTATCTGTGAAATGTCATATTCAGGCTTCCAACCTTAGTGTCAGAGCCTACAGAGGCAATGACCACGGAGACTCTCCTGCATCCTCTTGACTGGAAACAGAGGTTTGGTGCTGAGTGCCACCCAGCTAGCAGCCTGGGATTCCCTCTTACTTCTGTAGCCACCACACTGGGCAGTGAGCCACCATCCTGTGACCTTTCTTGCCAGAGTCCAGAGCTGCACTGTCCAACATGGTGGCCACATGTCACATGTGGCCAAGTAAGTTTCAATCTGAATTACAATTAAATAAGGTTAAAAATCCATTCCTCCATAGAATGTACAACACCAAGATTGAATCCTAATGTAAACTATGGACTCTGGGAGATAATGATGTGTCAGGTTCATCAATTGTGACAAATGTACCACTATGTTGTGGGATACTGATAGTGGGGGAGGATGTGTGGGTATAGATATAGAAGTGGGGGTATATGGGAACTCTGTGCTTTCTGCACAGCTTTGCAGTGAACCTAAAACAACTCCAAAACAATGATTATTAATTTAAAAAAAAAAAATCATTCCTCGGTCCCATATTTCAAGGGATCACGTGTGGCCAATGGTCACTGTATTGACCACTGCAAATGGGGAACATCTCCATCTTCACAGAAAAGTTCTCCAGGATGGGACTGCCCCAAAGATGAGCTCTGCAGGATCTGAGCTGGTCTGACCCATCTTCATACAATTGTTTCCAGCATTTTCTAAGCCTGGCCCTGCTTCTTTCCTCAGTAACTTCTTACACCATTCAGAGATTAAAGGGGTAGACTGTTGAACCCCATCCCTGCACTACATGGAAGTGAGTCTTTCATTTCTGAGAGTGATAACCAACCCCCAATAAACCATCAGCCATCAGTCCAAAGTCCACATTTAAGGGCGTCTGGATGGTTCAGTCAGTTGGGCATCTCACTCTTGATTTGGGCTCAGGTCCTGATCTCAGGGTCATGAGATCAGCCCCTCATCAGGCTCTGCACTGGGCAGGGGGCTTGCTTGAGACTCTCTCCTTCTTCATCTCCCCCTCTCCACTCACGTGTGTGTCTTTCTAAAAATAAATACATTAAGTTTTTTTTTTTTTTTAAAGTCCACATTTGGAGGTCTGCCAACTTCAGCCAAAGTGACAACAAAACTTGCCAGTATTTCACTTCATGGGCAGACTTTTCACATGGATCACCTAGCAATGTGTCATATATAATTTCCAATGTATCAGCTTATTTGTAATATCACTGGGTTCCAGATTCCTGGTGTCCTAATTTTATTACTTCCAACACAAATTTCTGTGTGGAAAAAGGCATCTTCAAATCAGAAGACTCTTAAGTATGACTTTTAAAAAGCAAATTATTTGATTAAGCCAAAAAGATTGAACTGAGAAATAATGACTATTTTCACTTGAGAAAATGAATTTCATTCTTCTGTCTTACAGAGAATAAAAGGCCACAGAAGTGGGTCACAGAGTGAGGGAAAAGAGGCAGCGGCTTCCTTATGGCACGACAAAAGTCTGTGCGCACAGACCTGGGTTCTCCAAAATAACCAGTATGCCAGTGAAACCTGCCAAACCTTTCTACACGAATGATGTTGTGTAAAGGTTTCATATTGGAAAAGGTTAGCATATGCTGTTAGTAACTTGCAGCCTGAAGAAATAAGGCATCATTCCTCCTTTTTCCTAGTAAGTTTTACCAACTTTTATTTATAAAACATTTTGGGCGCTAAGAAAAGAGCATCATATTTTTGGCCAGACCCCCACTGGCCTCTGGCTTCTAGCACTCAGGTGTGTCGAGAGAAAACATCTCGGTGCCCAGGGGGTGGGTCTCAGGGAACACCAGACCAACCCCACTGAGAAGCATAGGAACATTTTCAAAGAAAATTAGGCAAATTACCACATATGTTGACATTTGCACTTTTAACATGTAGATTAAAGTAGAAACAAGGTTTTACCAGTCATTTTTATCTGGGGTGGGAATGACTAAAGTTCATCCCTCCTGTGAAATCTCTGGAAAGTGTTTTCTTGCCCACCAAACCTGCCCACCAGCTGCTCCTGCTCATCTTCCTCACGGGCCTTCTTCATTTCCTCCTTGGCCTGTATGGCATCCATCTCCCTTTCTGGGCCCTTGGAGAAAGAAACAGAGACATGAGCCATTAGCCGCTGGGGGTTATGTTTCCAGGGAGTGGACTGGGTGTCCACCTTCAATCTGCTCCTGCCTTCTTGCAAGCCTCCACACTGCCTGGGGGTGGCTTGGAAGAGCCCCCAAGGATGCCAGGCCCTAATCCCTGGAACATGTAAATGTGACCTTCTCTGGGAAAGGGGTCTTTGCAAATATGATTAAGTTAAGCATGTTGAGATGGGAAGATTATCCTGGGCCCTAAATTCCATCACAAATGTCCTCATTGGAGACGGGCAGAGAGAGATTTGACATACACACAGACACAAGAGGAGAAGACCACGTGAAGACAGAGGCAGAAATTAGAGCCACATGGCCACAAACCAAGGAACACTAGGAGCCACCAGAGGCTGCAAGAGGCGAAGGAAGGATGCTGCCCTAGAGCATTTGGAGGGAGTGTGGTCTTGCTGAGGCTTGATTTCAGCTCAATAATACTGATTTTGTGGACTTCTGGCCTCCAGAACAGTGAGATGATAAATTTGTGTTGTTTTAAACCAGACAGTTTGTGGTAATTTGTTACAATGGCCACAGGAAATAAATACAAACCCCCCTTCACTTCTTTCTATTCCCAGAGTACCTGGGCCCCTGTCCTTCAATCAGGGGAGCAGTGAACAGGCAGTGAAAGGAGCCTTCTGAGTCTAAGTGAGGAATTCCAGGTACATGGGATCAACAGAAGGGCTAGGAGTGCAGACACATCAAGAAGGTTTCCGTAGTCATTGAAAAAGAGTAAGGCTTGGGTGCCTGGGTGGCTCAGTTGGTTAAGCGACTGCCTTCAGCTCAGGTCATGATCCTGGAGTCCCGGGATCAAGTCCCACATCGGGCTCCCTGCTCAGCGGGGAGTCTGCTTCTCCCTCTGACCCTCTTCCCTCTCGTGCTATCTCTCATTCTCTCTCACTCAAATAAATAAATGAAATTTTAAAAAAAGAAAAAGAAAAGAAAAAGAGTAAGGCTTTGTGGCAAAAATCAGATTCCAAAAGAAATGGTTCACTATCAACAAAATGAAAAGGTAACCTATATTGACTGGGAGAAAATATTTGCAAGTCATATCTGATGAGGGATTAATATCCAAAATATATAAAGAACTTCTATAACTTAAAGGCAAAAAAATGTGATTTAAAAATGGGCAGAGGATCTGAATAGACGTTTTCCAAAGAAGACATACAGAAGGCCAACAGGCACGGGAAAAGATGCTCAACATCCCTCATCGTCAGGGAAATGCAAATTAAAACCATAATGAGCTATCACCTCACACCTGTTGGAATGGCTAGTATCAAAAAAACACAACGTAAGAAGCATTGGCCAAGGATGTAGGAGAAGAGAGATCCTTCATACACTGCAGGCAGGAATGTAAATTGGTGTAATCACTACAGAAAACTGTATGACGCCTCCTCCAAAATTAAAAATAGCAATACCATATAATCCAGTAATTCCACTTCTGGCTATTTTCCTGAAGAACATGAAAACACTCTCTCAAAAAGACATCGCCTAAAAACACACACACACACACACACACACAGTGGAATATTACTCAGCCATAAAAAAGAATGAAATCTTGCCATCTGCAACAACACAGATGGACCATGAGAGCATTATGCTCAGTGACATAAGTAAGACAAAGAAAAATACCATATGATCTTACTTTATATGGAATCTTTTTAAAAAAAAAAATGAATTCATAGAAACAGAGAACACATTGATGGTTGCCAGAGGCAGGGTGGAGGGGGTGGGTGAAATGGGTGAAGGGGGTCAAAAGGCACAAGCTTCCAGTTATAAAATAAATAAGTCATAGGGATGTCATGGGCAGCATAGAGAATATAGTAAATAATATTGTAATAACTTTGTATGGTGACAGATGGTAGCTAGATTTATCGTGGCAAGCACTTCATAATGTATATACATGTTGAATCACTATGTTATACACCCAAAACTAATATAATACTGTATGCCAACTATACTTCAATTAAAACAATAAAACACAGGCATTTCACAAAAGAGGATGTCCAAATGGCCACAAAAGCCATAAAACAGTGCCAACCTTCATTTGTCATCGGGGCAACAAAACTGAAACCGGAGGTACCACTACACACCTAGAGAAACCCACAATCCCCAGCACCGGTGAGGATGGGAGACAGTGCAGCCCCTCTGGGAACAGCCTGGCAGGTTCTTACGGGGTTAAACTTCTATTGTAGGACTCAGCTATTCTTGGCTATTTATCCTAGAGAACTAAAAGCACACATCCATACACAAAAACTGTGAACAGATTTTATAAGAGCTTTGTTCTTATGTCAAAAACTGGAAACAACCCAATTGTCTGTCAGCTGGTGAACAGATAAAACTACTCAGCAGTATGAAAAAACCAAATACTGACTGATACCCCAACAACATGGATGGATCTCAGACACCTTATGCTTGAGAAGCAGGCTCCAAAAGACAGCACACTAGGGATGCCTGGGTGGCTCAGTCAGTTAAGCGTCTGCCTTCGGCTGTGGTCATGATCCCAGAGTCCTGGGATCGAGTCCTACATCAGGCTCCTTACTCATTGGGGAGCCTGTTTCTCTCTCTTTCTCTCTGACAAATAAATAAATAAAATCTAAAAAAAAAAAAAGACTGCACACTAGATGAATCCATTTATAGGACACTTGGAAAAGACAAGACGGTAGTGGCAGATACCGGATCAGCGGGGGTCGGAGTGGGAGAAGGTTTGGCTACAAAGAGCACAAGGAGACTTTTGGGGGTGGTGACACTCTTCTGCATCTGGATTTCTGTTGGTGGTTTCACAACTGTATTCGTTTGTCAAAACTCACAGGCCTCTACACCAAAAAAGGGTAAGTCTTACAGTATGTAAATTATACTTCAGAAAATGTGACTTGTCAGCAACTGACACTAATACCCAGCCTAGCCAAAGATGCAGCTAAACTGAGACTCTCATCTGCTGCCCAAGGGAACAGAAAATAGGATGACACCTTGAAAACTGTTTGGGTGTGTAAGACCTTGTGATCCAACCTGTCCTCTCCTGGGCATGCACAGGAATGATGGTAATGGCTTTATTCACGAGGCCCCAAGCTGGAAGCAATTCAAAGCTGCATCAACAGAGAATGGATACCTACCTTCTGGAATATTCACACACTAAAAACAAGCTGCTGCCCTATTTGATAATATGAACCTCATAGCACTGCCTGAATGAGTAAATATTGGATGCCTCCACTTATATGAATTTCAAAAGGAGGTCAAATGGATGTATGGTGGTGGTTCCTTTGGGGGGCGGGGGGCGGCTGGGAGGGGGCAGGAGGAGGTTCCCAGAACCCCGCTAACGTTCTGTATCTTGTTCTGGGTGGGATGTTCACTACTGAAAACTCATCAAGCCCTTTCCTGTGTGTTAGATTCAAGTACAGAAATAAATGAATAACAAATGAGAAGTTCATTGTGTGCACCGTACCTTTGTTTCCCCCCAAGTAGCCTTGCCAAAATTCTCGGCATACTCTTCATCGTCTGTGATCAGGAAGTTATCAAAGATGGTTCCTGATCTCACCTGTGGAGGAAAATGAGGCCTTTCTTACTGATGTGAGGAATATGGCAGCTTTCCACCCAGAAACAGTTGTATTTGGCTCAGTGCCATCACAGTGATCGGCTCTCAACAGTAGCACGTGCTTAAACCCATTTCTAAAACGTCCGCTCCCTCCAAGGCATTGGTGCTCAAACTAAGCTGCATACGGGGATCACCAACAATATTTTAGAAACTCCTGATGTCTGGCCTCACCCCTGGGGATGCTGATTTAACTGGTCCCCGGCGCTACCTGGGCAGGGAGGCTTGGAAGGGTACCCAAATGACTCGAGCATTCCACGATGGTTGCCAACCGCTGCCCGAGAACCTTACTGTGCAAAGTAGGCCATGGCCAGGAGCGGCAGCAACACTTAAGCAGAGGAGTGACAGGTTCCCAGGGGGCAGGGAGGCAGACAGGAAGTGCCCAGAGGGCAGAATGGATGTCTGTTTTGTCCACGGCTGTGTGTCTTGGATCCGGGTCCAGGGGCCAGGCACATAGTAGGAGCTAAGGAGTACCAGCTACGTGAATGAAGGAGTTTAGGCTGAAGCGAGAGTTCTCAAACTACAGCAAATTAAAAACCACATGACCTGCCAAAGCTCCAGTCCAATGGCACCAATGTTCTCAAATTCAGAGAGGTCGTATTCTGTCAAATAGTTGTTTTTCATCTTCTGGTGGAGCCAAATGTCTTTGTCTATACCCTCTGGTTTCAGGCCGTCCTGCAACAACAAACTCTACGTGGTGGCCCCGAAGGACGCAGGCCGGGGGGAGGGGTGGGCATCGCAAGGAGAAGATGTCACGCACCTGGTATGGAGGCTTCTGCAGCATCGGCCCCTGCCAGTCCCCCTCCAGCTCACTGTTCCAGTCGCTTGGCTTGCTGGCACTGGCATCCAGAAAATGCTTCTCCCAGTCCTAAAATGTGTATAAGGAAAAAAAAATCGATTCCCAGATTTGAGAAAAGAAATTCTTAGCTACCAAGAGGCCCGTGGCCCTGGTTGAAATTCCCCCATCAATTTGGTGGTCAAAGGGCCAAGTGCTCGGGGTTCCCAGTCCCACCGAAGGCTTGGGGGCCACACACTGCTGGGGTTTTCTCCCTAAGCCTCGGCGTGATCGCACCACCCTTCCCAAGCTGGTGAGAGGAACAACAGTGTGCAAAACTCAAAACAGTGGCTAAAGTTAAATGAGGGGACAAGGGGCACCTGTGTGGCTCAATCGGTTAAGTGGCTACCTCTTGGTTTCAGCTCTGGTCATGATCTCAGAGTCCTCGGATCGAGCCCTGCGTTGGGCTCTGTACTGAGAGGGGAGACTGCTTCTCTATCTCCCTCTCCTTCTGCCCCTGCCCCCCACTCGTGTGCATGCTCGCTCTCTCTCTCTCAAATAAATAAAAAATCTTTAAAAACAATGATGAGACAAAAGTGGCAATGGGGGGGAGGGGCACACAGTCACTGCTACTTAGGTGGTCTGTTCTTCTACACAGCAGTCATAGATGGAATGTTCCAGAGAGAGAGACTAGACAACCAAGAAATGTTCCAGGACTTACCTGGGGACTGCTGGGTAGCAGGAGGAAAGCAGTTACATTATATAGACCTTCTATATATATATATATGAACAGTCACACTATACACATATAGATACACATGTATACCTACACGCACACATGCATGTGTATAATACATATGAACACACATGCATACACACGTATATATAATACACACCTATCATATATGTATACACATATCTACACATATAACACATATGCATATGTATACATGTACTCATATATATACGTATTTACACATCTCTACATATATATGTGGCTTAGTAGGTGTTGAACAAATATTTGTTGAATAAATGGATGAGGAAAAGTGCTATGGATTAATATTTAGATAAACACTTAAACGCATAAAAGTTGTATATAATGATGCTTTCTCTCTTTTAGAATAACTGAAAAATAGCAACATTTTGCATTTAGACCGTCGCTTTTCCAGGATATGCAACACTTCTCAATGATTGACACATGGGATTTGGTCGCCTCTCCTACTGCTTTTTGCCCCCACCCCAACTGGCAACGGTGAGCCGCTCTTGTGCTGGGACCAGGAAATGGTTACAATTCAATCCAAGTAGCGGGCTCCTTAGGATTGCAGCAGTGAAATCATGATGCCATCAAGAACTCACCTGTTGAGGAACTCACACCGAACCAAACATATGGACAAAACACAGCCAGCTTGGAGGCCAGCTTCCGGAAGGTTGATTAGACTTTGTTCCTTTGCCTTACTGATTACATTGTCTGTGATGACGTAGTTGATGGTCAGACAGCAGAGCCCCAGGTCAGTTTTAAGGTGCTGGAAATGAATTGTAAACACAGTCCAGGGGCGCTTGGGTTGGCGCAGCCGGTTAAGCGACCGACTCTTGGTTTCGCCTCCGAGTCATGATCTCAGGGTCGTGATGGAACCCCGTGTCAGGCTCTGCGCACAGCAGGGAGTCTGCCTCAGATTCTCTCTCCCTCTCCCTCTGCCCCTCCCACTCATGTTCTCTCTCTCTCTCTCTCTCAAATAAATAAATAAATAAATCTTTAAAAACACACACACACAGTCCAGTACTTTTAGTTATTATGGCAAAGACAACTGTCTTAAGATAAATGGCTCATGGGTTTGGTGCGGTGTTTGATGTTCAAAACAAAATGTGGCAACAATAAACATAAACTGAAAACAAAACAAGACAGAAGGTAGCTCACGGTGGGTTGAGTGGAACAGCTGATCCACATCCTAAATCTCGGAATCTGGGAATGCGAGCTTATATCGAGAAAAGGATCTCGGCTGATGTAATCCAGGTAAAGATCTTGAGGCAGATCATTCTGGATTATCCAGGTGGGCCCTAAATCCAAGGGAAAACGTCTTTAAAAGAGAGAGAAGAGACACGAGAAGGCCATGTGGAGGCGGACGCAGAGACTGATGTCCACCGGCCAAGGAACTCAGGAGCCAACAGAAGCTGGAAGAAACGAGGAAAGGATTGTCCCCTGGATCCTTCAGAGGGAGTGTGACCCTGCTGACACCTGGATTTCTGCCTTCTGCCTTCAAGAACCATGTGAGAATACATTTCTGTCATCTTACGCCATCCACCTTGTGGTACTATGTTACATCAGCCCTAGGAACCTAATGCATAGCCGTTATGTTACCGGATTCTTGCTTGTCAATCACAAGTGTGAAGCTCAAAAAATACTTTATGTCCAAATTCAGAATAACAAAAAAATCATTTTTATAAAGGCTGTTGATGCATTATCCTTTTTTTAGAGAAAACATTGGTTAAAAAAACCAAAACCTAACTTTCTTTCATATCAAATATAAAATTCTTTCACAATACCTGGGTGAAGCTGTGTGGCTGGTTTCAGCAGCAAATGCCCCAGGGGGGACACTTTCTTTTTTTTTTCCAGAAAGATCGACTTTTTAATTAATTATTTATTTATTTTAACAGAGAGAAAGAAAGAGAGTGCATGCTGGGGGCCAGGGGAAGGAGCAGAGGGAGAGAGAGAATCTTAAGCAGGCTCCATGCCCAGTGTGGAGCCCAATGCGGGGCTCAATCTCAAAATCCTGAGATCATGACCTGAGCTGAAATCAAGCATTGGACACTCAATGGATTGAGCCACCCAGGAGCCCCCGGGAAGGACACTTTGTGATAATGTTGACATCGTGATGATCAGCCGTGCAGCAATCCCACAGGACCCGGGTACTTACAAACTTCATTGGCACCCTCTCTAGACTTGTTTGGGAAAAATCCACACCTGGGATTTGTCACCTTCAGCCTGGTCCCAATCCTTGGACTCTGCAGAGGACTTCTCCATCTTCTTAAGTGACGTTAAGTTCCAGTCATACTCGATGTCGCCAGATTCAATCGACTGACCATCAATCTTCACTTCGTAAGTGAGGTCTGGTCTTAAAATCAAAGCATAGAGGTGTGTAAAGCCGTCAACCTGCACGTTTTAAGAGGAGAAAGGATAATGATGAGACCCTTGACGTTTCAGGGCAGGTCTATAGACATGGTTTAAGTCTTCAAAGCCTTGTTATAGATACGAAGGAGAGAGGTTCTAGGGACAGGGGTTGACTTGACTAAAAAAAATGTGTCCTAAAGAAGAAGTCTCCCCTTTGTACAAAACTTCCTCACTACCAAGTGGACTTGAGTGGCTGACTTCCTTTTCTGTAGACAGCGGCTCCCACCTAGACCCCCACAGGCGCTTATGACAGGGTGGTGGGTGTAAACCAAGGGACCACTGCTCTGTTTGATTTATGAAAAGTTATGAGGAAAACAACTTCCTGTTCTGTACTCTTTCTGAAAGATACCAAATGAAGCCTAGTCTATTTTTCAACACGGGAGAACTTTCTAACGCTCTGAGCTGTCCAACGATTTAAGCTCAGCGAGGGCAGCCCTGGTGTCTCTCTTGGTCATAGTTAAGGCCCCAGGCCAGACACAAGGGAAGCACTCAGCAAGCATTCAATAAATAAGAGATCGAAGGTGGACAGTGGGTGCCGGGGAGGTTGGGGGTGCCCAGGATGTGCCTGCCTGCCGGCAGCAGGGGGGACTCATACACCAGGCTCCAGCAGCGTTCAGTTCTCAAAGTGGGGCCGGGCAGGATCAGTGTCATTGGGGAAATGCCTGGGAAATGTCAGTTCCCAGGTCTAACATTTCTGGGTGCACATCTGCACCTGGGTGGACTCTCCAGAGATGCTGATGCTCGCTGTTCAGGTTTGGGAACCCCTGCCCCAGCATCTTAAAGGCTCTGTCAGGAGGATCCTCCCTCTGCTAAGAGCCAAAGGTAAAAGCTTCTTCAGTACCCCTCTGCTCTGCCCTGAGGGACAGGTCGCTGCTGTTCATACCATGGCCGATGGCTCTGTGTCCCTCTCAACCCCCGTAGTTCGCTGGGACAGCTGAGTACACACTTCTCCCAACGCTGTCTCCCTGCTCTTTGCCCGTCTTCATCTCCACTCACCTTTCCTAATTTCGACTTTGGGCTCACTGGCCAGCTTGTTGGTACCTTCCAAGATTTAACCACAAGTGCAGAGCCTCTTGAGGGATAACATCCACTCCCACACATATGCAATGGATCCAAACCAGGATCTTTGATCCCAACCATTGGCCTGAGCTTCAGACCACAGTTTCCAACAACTTTCTGGACACCTCTATCTGGATGTCTGCCAGGATTTCACAACCAACAGTTCCAAACACAATTCCTGACTGTTCCCTGGCCTCCTTACTGGCCTTTGCTTTTCCTGCTGATAAATAGCAGTGCTGCTGAGAGTCATGGTCCATATCCCCAGTACTCACTTTCCAAACATTGTGAAGTCCTCTGGGTCCCGCCCCTGAATTATCTGTCAAAACGGTCCACCGTTCTGCATTCCACTGAAGCCTTGGCCTAACAATCTCACCCTTCTCCCTGCCTACTGATCACCCTGTCCCTCCACCCCTCCTCCCAAGAGCATCCGAGGTATTTTTCTAACATGCAGATCTGACCCCCTCCCTGCAGACCCCCAAGGGCTGACCACTGCCTGTAGGGGAGGTGCCCAGCTGTTCCTTCACAGCATCACCGAATGGATCAGACCCCCTGGAGATAGTTTCTCCTCACTGGGAAGACTGGAATGCCCGACTACTTGCTGTGAGTCAGGGCTCCTTCAACAGAAGCATTTTATTTTTCTAGCAGGTTGCAGAAATAGCACACATCTGAGAGCGTCATCAGCCTGAAGGTGCCACTCAACCCGCCTCCCCCCGCCCCCCCCCTCCAGGCTCGCTGACCTGAGCGGATCATGCTTTATCTCACCTCCCCAGCATGGTCCTGGTCAGACTCCACAGCCTCTGTTAGTGTGACCTCTGCTCTCTCCTACACACCTGATGCCCAAGTGAACAATTTCTTGGGAATCAGGTATAAAACCTATGCACTAAGATTTGGATTTCGAGTTCTCCCTTACCCCCCCCCCCCCCCCCCCCCCCAGGAGGGATGTCAGGCCTCTCGGTGTAGAGGGGACCAGATGATCCTTTGCAGTCACCAAGTCAGTGGGTGGGAACCACGCTGTTGATAGAGACTCACTGGAGCTTGTGGGGAGACCGAACACCCCCCAGCTTGGGTCAGGACCCTTCCGCTCCATGCTATCAATGCCCACATTCACCCAGATTTGTGGAGGCCTCCCATGTTGGAGCTCTGGGCACTGGGGGTGGCCCAGGGGACAGGTCCCTGCTTCCTGGCCACTCCATTCAAATGGAGGGGGTGCTTCGGGGAGTGCACCTCCCTTCCATGGGCCCAGGGCCAGGGACTTGATGCAAGCTGTGTCTTTGGAGAAGCCCTGGGCCGGGCCGTGGAGTTATAAAGTGGGCTCCAAGGCAGAAAGTGTTATTTCCACAGGATCCATGGGTAGAAGGTAATAAAGTGCGCTTTCATTTCAGAAACATTCCCATTTCTAAATGTTTTGGTACTTTGAAGATTAATTTCTCCAGGCTGTTTTGGTTTTTTGTTTTTTTCCCCATGCTGAATGTTTCATTCCTTAGTGAGGAGGGATACAGCTGAACTGTGACTATATTGCTGTAACCCTACAAGGCAAATCATAGTGCAGGTTACAGTAAAAAGTGGCTCTACCTTCCTGATGGGTACAAACCTCAGAAAACAAGCCAACGGGGTATGTAGGTATCTCTAATGAGCCTGCTACACTGGAAACCAGGGGCAGGGAGTGTCTTGCTAAGCTCCATCTCTGGCTCAATTAAATATTTTAAGATCAAAGCTATTTCCTCTAAATTTAGGTTATCATGAAGAGTTAACACAATCGCAGATTTGAATACAAAAGCTTACCTTACACCTGATTGATTTCTTGTTTGAGTGATACTGATTCTTGAAATGTAAAATAACATGAACTTTCTTGATATCAAATCCACAAATATCGGGTCCTACCAAAAAAAAAAAAAAATGAGCTGTTCTCAATTTCCTTCTCTAATGCGTCACGCCAGCCATTCCTCTGAAATAACATACGAGGACCGGAAGCTTACGTGTGCAGGAATAACCAGACTTTGGTGTGGATACTGAAATGGACAGTGACGGCCTTCAGGTTACTTCTCTGGTCACGGCAGCTTCTCAAGTGTAAGGCAGCACTTGAGTAAGAAAAGGATTTAACAGTCTAGGAAGCGTCCCTGACGTGCTGCCTGAGGCTTAGGCTCACTCTGAAGCTCTGAGAGGTGCCCTGTGCCCTGGGATCCCAGCTCTTATTCACTGTGCTGAGACATATTTGGATCTATGCAGCTCCCCATGCCTGTGTCCTATTCTCTAAAATAGGGATGTGAATCTTCCAAGGCTATTTTGCCAGTTAGATGGGCTAATGTGTGTAAAGCATTTAATACAGCAAAGCTCAGTATTTGTTGCTATTATGTCCCAACACACACACACATATTCAGATTAAGGGTTTCTGGATATACTAAACAAGGTTTGCAGGAGGAATCTGGAAAATTTGTCAAACCTTCCGAGGATGTTTGAAATTACCCTGCTGCTGCTTTATTGACCTTAAGCCTTAGGAATGTACTAGAGCATCCGGGTATCTTTCTGTCTCAAATAAAATTTCACCACATCCACTGACCTGGGCCTGCACCCACCCCTAGGGATTCTGTGAGGCTGTGTAAACACAAGCAGATGACTGTGAATTTTTTTTTCTAGAACTTGCAGTGATGAACCTTCAGAATTAAGAGAGATCCAGGCTGCACATAATTACTTAAAGGACATTATCAATTTGCTAGAGTGGATGTGACATTGAACTTGGAAGTGGCATCCTGAGGGACGAACAAAAAACACCATGTCTACCTCCCTGAGTTCTCAGAGGATGCTTGTTTGTGTAATTTCCTTTTTTTCTTATCACTGGAAAACATTCCAGTTCAATTTTTAAAACAAAAGCTATGGTATGTGAACTATTTGTATGAAAGTCTACTACCTGGGGATTAAAACATGAAATTTTTCCTTTAAAACTGGTCAGAATTTTCCTATTTCTAAGCACCTACATGTTTTAAATATTAAATTAAGCTTCAGAACATGCCCAGACATGACCGGAAAATCTGGACATTTTCCGTTAACAGTGATCATAAAATATTTATGCACATAATGTATTTTTATGAGGAAATGGGGTAGACAGAAGGGCTCAAAACAGGCTGACCTGCCTTTGGGCAAGGAAGTTTAATCTTTGGGAGCCTTAAGGTTTTGTTTTGGTTTTTCTTTTGAGATTTTATTTGAGAGATTGAGTGCAGAGAGAGAGAGAGAGAACAAACGGGGAGGGTCAGAGGGAGAGGAAGAAGCAGACTCCCCACTGAGCAGGGAGCCTGACACAGGGCTCCATCCCAGGATCCCAAGACCATGACCTGAGCCCAAGGCAGACACTTAACTGCTTAACTGACTGAGCCACCCAGCCCCTGCTCCCTGAGCCTCAGTTTTTTTGTTTTTTTTTTTTTTAAAGATTTCATTTATTTATTTGATAGAGACAGAGACAGAGAGCATAAGCAGAGAGAGGGAGAAGCAGACTCCCCCCTGAGCAGGGAGCCCGAAGCAGGGCTCAATCCCAGAATCCTGAGATCATGACCTGAGTCAAAGGCAGATGTTTAACTGACTGAGCCACCCAGACGCCTGCCTTGTTCTCTCTACTTCTGTGTAACACTATGACCAGCAGTGTATACAAACATGGGAATGGCATAACAGGTGTCCAAAGCCTGATGCTGATCATGATAAATTCAGAGATAAATTCAGAGATAAATTCAGAGATTTCTTTTTTTTAAAAAAAAAAAGAAATTAGATTGAATGTGTATATTGCTTTAGAATCTGTAGGTTGCTTTGTCTAGTGTTAACACTCTAACACTATTGAGTCTTCCAATCCATGAACATGGGATATATTTTCATTTATTTATGTCTTAATTTCCTTCAGCAATACTTTGTTGTTATCACTGTACAAGTCTTTCACCTCCTTGCTTAATTCCTAAGTATTTTACTCTCTTGGATGCTATTGTAAATGGAATTGTGTTTGTAATTTCACTTTCACATTGTTCATTGTTCATATATAGGGATGCAACTGTTTCTTTGTGTGTGTGTTGACTTTGTATCCTGCTACTTTGCTGAATTCATTCATTAGTTCTAATAGTTTGTGTGTGTGTGTGTGCAATCTCTATGAACTTCTATGTATAAGATCCTATCATCTGCAAAGGAAGAAATTAAATGATCTTTGGATGACTTGTATTTATTTTTCTTGCCTAATTGCTCTGGCTAGGACTTCTAGTACTATGTTGAATAGAAGTGGTGAGAGTGGGCATCCTTGCCTTGTTTCTGATCTTACAGGAAAAGCTTTTTCTTTCACCACTGTGTTTGCTGTGGGTTTTTCATAGATAGCTTTTATTATGTTGAAGTAGTTTCCTGCTATTCCAGGTTTGTCGACTGTTTTTATCTTGAAATGATAAAATTTGTGATGATCATGTGTTTTTCTTTCATTCTGCTGATGTATCATATAATATTGACTGATTTTCGTATTTCAAATCATCCTTGCAGACCTGTAGAAATGCCACTTGGTCATAGCGTATAATCCTTTTTAATATGCTGAATTCTTTTTGCTCGTTTTTTGTCAAGGATTTTTGTATCAGTGTCCATAAAGATATTGTTCTGTAGTTTTCTTTTCTTGCAGTGTCTGTCTTTGGTGTCAAGATAATGCTGGCTTCATAGAATGAGTTGGGAAATACACATCCCCTCCTCTTCAATTCTTTTCATAAAGTTTGAAAAGGGTTGGTATTAGTTCTTCTTTAAATGTTTCATAGAATTCATGAGAGATTCAGCAGATTCAGGACTTTTCATTGTTTGGAGAGTTTGGCTTACTGCTCTCTTTACTATTTATAGATCTCTTTGGATTTTCTATTTCTTCATGAGTCTTGGTGGGCTTTGTGTTTCTAGGAATTTGTCCATTTCATCAAGGTTATCCAATTTGGGGGTGTATAACTGTTCTTAGTATTGTCTTATAATTCTTTTTATTTCTGTAGAATTGGTAGTAACATCCCATTTTAGTTTTAGTAATTTGGTTTTAGTAATTTGAGTCTTCTTTGTCCATTTAGCTAAAGGTTTTGTCAATTTTCTTGATCTTATTGGAGAACCAACTTTTGCTTTCATTGATTTTCTCTGTTGTTTTTCTACTCATGATTTCATTTATCTCTACTCTAATCTTTATCATCCCTGTCCACTTCTCCCTTCAATTCTACCAGTTTTTGTTTCATATATTTTGATGTTCATTAGGTGTGTAAATGTTTATAATTATTACATCTTCTTGCTATATTGACCTTGTTACTAATATGTAACATCCTTTGTCTCTTATAACCTTTTTTATTTAGTTAAAATCTATTTTGTTTGATATTAATATAGCCACCCTGCTCTCTTTTGGGTGCTATTTGCCTGTAATATCTTTTCCCTTTCTTTCACTTTCAACCTGTGTCTTTGGATCTCAAATGAGTCTTTTGTAGATAGCATATAGTTGGATCATGTGTTTTTATCCATTCTGCCAATCTCTATCTTTTGACTGGAGAGTTTAATCCATTTACATTTAAAGTAATTACTGATAAGAGGGGACTCACTTCTGTCACTCTATTTGTTCTCTATATGCCCTTCAGCTTTTTTGTCCCTCATTTCCTACAGTGCTGTCTTTTGTTTTTAGTTGATTTTTTGTAGGGAAATGTTTCAATTCCTTTTCAATTTCCTTTTGTGTATATTCTATAGCTATTGTCTTTGTTGTTACCATGGGGATTACATTTAACATCCTAAAGTTATAAGGCTCTAATTTGAATTTATACTAGTTTAACTTCAATAACACACAAAAGTCTGCTGTTCACCTCTTTGTCTGCACCTCTGTGATAAGAAAGAGCAATGAGCAATCAGAGCTCAGATCCCTGATATTTGGAGGACAGAGTCCTTTTTGCCCACCCTCTCTGTGGCAAGCTGTGTGTGGGTTACTCCAGGAGCACACACATAGCTGTCTGCCTTGTGGCTTGAAATGGGGGCTGGATATATCTACTGTGGTAAGAGGTGAAATTAACCAAAATTAACCTTCCCATTCTTTCCCTGGAAGAGGCAATCTTTCCATAGACTTCAGAGTTCCAAGACAGTTACATCAGATTCTGTTGTTATGATTGTTGTCTAGGTGGGGAGATGGATTCCTGGTGCTTCCTACTCCATTTTCCCAGAATCCTCTTCATTCTGAAAGCTTTTTGAATCCACACCCTTCAGTTATGTCTAGTTCCTATGGCCCAATGTGGTCCCATCCCGATTCTGGCACAACTTTTAATCAATTACTCCTGTTATCAGGAGATATTTAAAGCGTTCCAGGGGTCAGCAGGGGATAGACAGGAAACATTTTGGCCTTCCTATCATTTTCATGCCTCAAAAATATTATCCTTCTGGTTTTTTTTCAATCATTAAAAATGTTAAAACCAATTCTCAGCTCACAGGGCATAACAAACATAGGCTGTGGGCTTATGTGGCCCTCGGCCAAGGTCTGCTGACTCCTGATATATTCCAAGTACTTGGGGCTACCTTAATGTTGAATAAATAACTTTCTCAAAAGTACAATAGGGGGCGCCTGGGTAGTTCAGTCAGTTAAGTGACTGATTTGATTTCAGCTCAGGTCATGGTCTCAGGGTCCTGGGATTGAGTTCCACGTCCAGCTCCACACTCAGTGGGGAGTCTGCTTCAGGATTCTCTCTCTCTCTTTGCCCCTCTCCCCCACTCACTCACACACTCTCTAAAATAAATAAATCTTTTTTTTTTTAAAGATTTTATTTATTTATTTATTTTACAGAGACACGGCAAGAGAGGGAACACAAGCAGAGGGAGTGGTAGAGGGAGAAGCAGGCTTCCCGTGGAGCAGGGAGCCCGACGCGGGGCTCGATCCCAGGACCCTGGGATCATGACCTGAGCCGAAGGCAGAGGCTTAACTACTGAGCCACCCAGGCGCCCCTAAATCTTTATTTATTTATTTTTAAAAATTTTATTTATTTATTTGACAGAGAGAGCAAAGGACCACAAGCAGGGGGAGCAGCAGAGGGAGAGGAAGAAGCAGGCCCCCTTCTGAGCAGGGAGCCTGATGCGGGACTTGATCCCAGGACCCCGGGATCATGACCTGAGCCGAAGGCAGATGCTTAACCATCTGAGCCACCCAGGCGTCCAATAAATCTTTTTTTAAAAAAAAAAGTTACAATAGAATGGTACAGTTGCCTTTTTATATTAATTAGGTTAAACAGTATTAAAAACCTTTGGTCAGATATACTCAATACTACTGTTTTGGCAAAGTCTTAAGCAGAGGATTCTATGAAGTGGAAGGATTCAAAGCCCCCAGAAATGGTTGTTTTGTACTATCTAAACTCACCAAACATAATATAGTACTGGGATTTTCCATTCAGGTTCTTCTGATCCACGTCTGCAGGGAAGACCTTAATGTAGCCCCCTCCACAGTCCATCTTCTGCTCGTGTTTCACTGTGTACTGAATGACCAGAGTCTTCCCTTTATTGCTAAATGGTTTGAATCGTGCAGAGATGGCATAGAATCGGCCATTTTGAGTGGTTTGCAGACCTTTAAACAAAAAAAAATACTCATGAAGGATTAGGTACGACACTGTGCTCAGTGCTGCAGGGAATTAAATGGCTGTCCTTCTCCCACCCCCAGTAATAACAACTTATGTCAACCCAGAGCCTAAAACACATTTTTACAATAACACACGACAGGCATACCACTAACAGGCTCTCTGCTGCCAGAGAACTTTCCACGCTCAGGTGTTTTTGTGCTCAATATACCACTGTCATGTCCTAAGTTACAAAAACACTTCAGCTTTAAATGACAAATATACAACCTAATTATGGATAAAAAGTTAATTTTGCTTCGAGTCATCTTCCAAAGAAAGTGTGGGAATATACAATAAAGCTTGTGTAGCAACTTAATTAAAAAACAGAGCATCCTACATCTTTTCTTTAATTCGAATCTTAAAATAGTTGCCTAACACACACCACAATGGATGGAGTACAGAGTGCTGTCCTGTAAAAATGTGCTTCACTGCACAGGATGTGCTGGCCCGAACTGTCCTCTTTTTAAAGATACCACCCTTTTGTCACATGAATCATCTCATATCTTATAAGTTTAGGTGTTCACTTTTAAGACTAAACCCCCCTTTTTCAGTAGCCACAGGCTCTTTACCAAATCCTTATCTTTTTTTTTTTTAAGATTTTTTTTTATTTATTTGAGAGAGAGAGCACATAAGAGGGGGGAGGGTCAGAGGGAGAAGCAGACTCCCTGCCGAGCAGGGAGCCCGATGTGGGACTCGATCCAGGGACTCCAGGATCATGACCTGAGCCGAAGGCAGTCGCTTAACCAACTGAGCCACCCAGGCGCCCCCAAATCCTTATCTTATATTGGAGTATAGGACAAACTTGAAAACAGAGGCAGTCTTACTATAACCTAGTCTTCCTTGCTCCACATTCCTGCCCCCATACCTGCCAATGCTGAGATCCATCATAAATGCACTTGGCATTTTCATTTTCTATCAGTATGTCCAAGCCTGAACTCCTGGCTAACCGCTCACTACCACACTCATCTCTCTCTCTCTTCCATTCTCTGCACCCCCACCCTTCCCTTTCTCAAAGAATTCATAGGCTCACCCCCCCCTCTACTCCCTTACCAACCAGGCAATTCCTAAGGCCAAGATTCACCACCTCCCTCTCTCTCACCACCCTCCTCAGCCACCCCCATCATCTCTCACCACTTCCCATCTCTGTCCAACTAAATTCTATTTATCTTTCCATCCACCACTTCTGTGTGATGGTCCTGAGAGACCACAATGAAAGGGGCCAAATTAACTGGTATCCCCAGTGCCTCGCCCATGTGTGCTTTCAGTAAATGTGTGCTTTCAGTAGATGTGTGCTGGGGTGAATGAAACAGAGTCTCAGGATCCCAGACTAGAAGAAGAAAAAACACTGTGGGGGGAAAACCCAAATGACTCTAAGTGGACACCCCTATCCTTGGACAAGCTTGATGGAACCACCTGTTAATTTCACTCTACTTTTGTCCTATGGGCCGAATATTGACCAACTCATGGAGTCAACATGTAACTTAGAAAACAATGCATATATAGTAGAAAACTGGAAGCTGCCAACAGCTTGGAGTAACAGAGCCAAGATGGAGGTTGAGCGGAAGGCTGGTGAAGAGGGAAACTTTCCATCTAAATCAGGTGTCTGCAAACCTTTTCTGCAAAGCCAGAGAACAAATATTTTAGACTTTGTGGGCCATATGGTCTCTGTCCCAACTTACTGTCTTTGCAGCATGAAAAAAGCCATAGCTCTATGTAAATGAATGGGCATGGCTGTGTTCCATAAACACTTTACTTATGGACACTGAAATTTCATATATTTCACTGAATTTTATATAATTTTCCTGTAACATAAAATACTATTCCCCTTTTGATTTTCCCCCAACAATTAAAAAATGTAAAAATCATTCTTATCTCACCAGCTGTGCAAACAACCGGTGGTAAATGAGTTGTGGTGTGTTCATCTTTTATCATCAGGAATGAGAAGACAGAAGTCATCCTTGGTACCAGGAGGGTACTGACTTGGCAGGGGGGGGAGAGGGTGCAAGGGGGACCTCTGAAAATGTTCCCTATCTTGACCAGGGTGTACAGATGTAAACACTCATCTTTCTGTACCCCTAAGATCTATGCACCTGACAACACGTACCTTTTATCCTCATTTTTTCCTTCTTAAAGTGAAAACAAAAATGAGAAATATCCCTTAACTTTCTTCCCTCTGCAGGTCAAAGATCTGGGGTCTCCAAACTCATGCGACTAGTTGGTATACAATGGGGCAATCTTGGCAAGTAAAGAAAGGAAAGAAAAAGTAGTGCCAGACTTTATCCAAGCCTTCCTTAGTTTCCCCATCAGTGAAACAGCTTTAAGGGATGTTGGGGTGTGCCACACCTACCTTGCAAGGTTGCTATGGTGGTAGTGGTGGGGGCTGTGGGACACTTAGCTCGATTTCCTCACCATTCCTACACTAACCTTTGTCTTTCTCTTTATGACCATAAAACTTCCCCGACGAGAGTCTAAAATGCCCAAATTGAGAGTCATTGGTGGACTGCACCCATCGGTTCCTCCAGCGCTCTGTGGGGGGAAACAACACGGGTTGGGGCTGAAACTTCATTGGAGTCATGGAAGGTGTGGGGAGGGGGCGGGTAGGAGGGGGAGGCTCGGGGCTTCGAAGCGTCGAGGCTTCGCCACCACCGATCCCGCGGCGAGGAACTGGGGCAATGGTGACTCGGGCTATTGGCTGGGCAGCTTACGCCCCCACTCCACCACCACGGGCGTCGCCTCTTCACCTCCGTCTAGAAATTCCTCTTGGAAGTAGACCGTGGCTAGCGCCACCCTCAGCACGCAGACCGCCCAAAGCGGAACGTGAGCCACAGCCATGGAAGGCGCGCTGCACTTCTCGTAACCGCTCCTTTGCTCCCAGAGGTCTCCGCGGCGTGCCGGGCCGGCCCAGAACTACAACTCCCGTCACGCCTCGCGATTGTGACCTGAGGCACCATTGGCCCCCAGCGCGCAGTGCACGCCGGGCCCGTCCCGGCACTACCACTCCCATGACGCACCGCGATAGTGACCTGGTGTCCCATTGGTCCCCTGAGCGCGGCGCGCGCCGGGATATGTAGTCTCTTCCGCCCTGGCGCTGTTGCCGGGGGCAACGGTCCCATCTGGCCTGAGTGGCTGGCCGTATCGCGGTGGCGGCCTCTGCGGATGGACATCGTGGGAGGAGGTTGGCAGGGTTGGCTGGGCTGCCGAGGGCTTGGCTGGGCTGCCGAGGGCTTGGCGTCCGGACTCGGGAGAGGAGTTGCGGGGAAAGGGGAGCGTTCTGTGAAGCTGGGCTGGGAGGGCGGCGGGAGGGCGGCCCGGCGCCTCACGCCTGTTTCCCCGTCCGGGCCCACTTGGGAGCGTGGTCGGGAGTGGGTCGCTCCCGGCGGTGGGGAAGAGCCCGATGGTCTGAAGGGAGCCAGTGTTTTCAAAGTTAGCTTTACTTATTTTTAACAACTGGATTGAAGATTCGTTTACGTACCATACAGTTCACCCCTGTTAAGTGTACAGTTCAGTTCCTTTTATTTATAAGTTTACCGAGTGGTGCGGCCATCACCACGGTCCGGCTTTAGGACTTCTCCGTCGCCCCAAGGATATCCCTCCTGGCCCTTTGCAGTCCCTCCTCGCTCCCACTCCCAGCCGCAGGCAACCACTGAGGTGCTTTGCGACTGTGCAGATTTGCCTTTTCTGGATGATCCTTATGAATGGGGTCATACAGTGTGGGTTTTTTTTTTTTTTGCATCCGGTTACTTTCCCTTAGCATGATGTGTCCGAGATGCATGCGTGTTGTGTGTATCTGTATTTGTTCTTTTCTTTTTGCTGGACAGTATTTCGTTTATGGATGGACGTCAGTTCTCATCCATTCATTAGTTAATGGACTTTTGGGTTGTTTCCACTTCTTGTCTACTACGAATACTATTGTGAACGTTTGCATACATTTCAGTCTTCTTGGGCTACGTGGGAACTGCCAGACTGTTTTCCAAATTGGCCCCTGTACCATTTCACAGTCCCCCATGACAGTGTATGAGGGTTCCAGTTTTCTCACATCCTCAACCACACTTGTTATCTGTAGTTCTGATTGTAGGCATTCTAGTGGCTGTGAAGTGGGATCTGGTGGTTTCGATTTGCATTTGCCTAGTGGCTAGTGACATTGAACGTCTTTTCGTGTGTTTGCTGGCCATTCATATCTTTTTTTTTTTCAGTGCAATGTCTGTTCATATCTTTTGTCCATTGGTTTATTTTTAATTGTGTGTTTTAAAAATAGATCAGCTTGTGGTAAAATGGACTTGACACAAAATTTGCCTCTTTAACCATTATTGATTTATTTTTAAACCTAGGGAAACTTGCAGAAGAACTAGATGCCCGAAAACCTGGCCTGGTGGTCAGGCTTTCCCTCTGACCCACAGAATGGCCGGGGCCGAGTCCTCTCCTGAGCTTCAGTTACAAAAAAATAAAGCTGTCGATGTGCCAGTGTGCTCCACTTCCTCTTTACCACGTCCTTCCAGCTAAAAGCCAGTTAAAAGTACGTATTCCAGACATTACTATCTAAATCTTACTATTTATTCCTGCCCTACAATGACCATAGGAATCCTGTCAGGGTCATAGTTATTACCACCTTTTTAGGATGAGCAAGCTGTTAAGTAACTTGCTCAGTGTCACACAGGCTAGGAATTCTGCACTGTTTCTGTTGGGGGTGGTTTTGTATTCACTGACCCCTATGGTCAGGCCTGTGCTAGGTAGGTTAGTTAGTACTGTTAGTACCCAGCTCAGGCCTTAGTGCCCCGGTGGTTAAGATGGGGACAAGCAGGCCAGCACACCAGGCAGAGAAACAGAGAGTAAAAGAAAAATAATTCACTCTTATACAGAATCTTAGGGCTGGGTTAAATACTTTTCCTTGCACAAAACATTTGAGTTCAGGTTTGGAAGGCGCAGAAGACATAAGCTTGCCAGATTTAACAAATAAAAATACGGGACACCCAGTTGAATTTGAACTCCAGATAACCAATAAATAAATTTTTAGTCTGAAGGTGCTTGGAACATACTACTTTTTAGTATAAAAATAATCTGAGTCGGGGTACCTGGGTGGCTCGGTCAGTTAAGCATCTGACTCTTGATCTCGGCTCATGTCTTGGTCTCAGAGTTGTGAGTGCAGGCCTGTGTTGGGCTCTGTGCTGGGTGTGGAGCCTACTTAAAAAAAAATTAGTGTTATACTCATATTTTAAAAATTATTTACTATTTATCGTAAATTCAAATCACTGGGTGTCCTGTATTTAATCTGGCAATCCCAGTGAGCTCATTTTCCAAGTGGACAGGGATGGGAAAAAAGGCTTTTTTAGGTCTCACAGTGAGTTAAAAAAAAATAATAATAATGCATGGCCTTGCTAAAACATTCAAGCAATATGGGAACAAGCAATGGTTGAGCATCTTGTCTTTTCTGCCTCACATAGTATTATGCTGGCCACGTTATTATGCACAGATCTCCCTCGTTCCTTTTAACGGCTGCATCGTGTTCCCTCATCTGCATGCGCTCTTCTGGATCGCACCAGGTCTCTATGGATGGGTTCAGGTTTTTGACGAGTACAAACAATACTGCTGTGACATTCCTTGAACACGCATCTCTGTGTGCGTTTCTGGGTGTAACTGTAGGTAAATTCCCAGACGTGGAATTGCCAGGTCACGGGGTCTCTGCATCTCCCATTTGCGTTGCTGTTGGCGTGTTCCTTACTCAAGGGGCTGCAGCAAACACACCCACTCAGATGATATTTTTCCATCTTTTTAAGATTTTAAACTTTTTCGAAACCTTTGGAAATCTTGTGGTGGGTCATTTTTATTCTTTTAGGGACACATGGGAACTCTGAGAATATGATGAAAGCACTGACCTCTCTCCCCCAAAGAACGTACACCAGCATGTGGGTGCACCATGCAGCTGACCTTGGTGGGGGGTGCTGTGTCCGTAGCCCCTCTGTTTTTCCAGGGCAGTAGTTTTCACACTGAAAGGACTGTTGGGTAAAGGAGGAGCCCTGATTTGGGGAGTGAGTGGTGGTGTAACTGGCCAGGCAACGAAGCACGGTGGAGATGAAGGGGAACTTTGGAATCAGACCTGAGCTTTGAATCTGGCTCTGCTGCTCACCAGCCAGGTGACCTCGACTGGCAACCTTGGCCGGTGACCTAAACTTCGGGGGCTTTTATTTTTCTTGGCCTCCTCTAAAAGGGGGATCACGGTTGCATGAGGATTAAATGAGATAATACAGCTCTGAGCAGAGTGCCAGGCACACCACTGGAGCCTGAGAAGCACTGGCTTTTCTGTTTAATGTTTAACGCATCTCATTGAAGACCTGGCATAGAATGGTAATTCAGTCGGTGCTACTGGGTGTTGACATTTTCATTGTCATTGTGGGGCTTGAAGGGAGGGCTCTAGCCAGACTGCAAGGAAGGATCTGAGCTCTCATACGGGAGGCACTGAGGGATTTGAAGGCACAATATGAACGTCAAATTTTTTTTTTAAGATTTTTATTTATTTATTTGACAGAGAGAGAGAACACAAGCAGAGGGCGCAGCAGGCAGAGGGAGAGGGAGAAGCAGGCTCACCAAGCAGGGAGCCCAATGCGGGGCTCGATCCCAGGACTCTGGGATCATGACCTGAGCCGAAGGCAGCTGCTTAACGACTGAACCACCTAGGCGCCCTTAACGTCAGGTATTCTTACTCTACGTTTTCCTTTCTTTACTCCCTAGAATGGCTTCCATAAGAAGAACCGGCCATCCCATGCGCAACATTTTTGGTGATTTTAGTGATATTTCCTTAGAAGATTCAAAAATAGAAGAAATCAGAAACTTGAAAATCAGTAGAAGTCTTACCAAAATATCACCCGCTCATAGCAGATTTCTAAAAGGAAACCAAACCATGGGTGTAGAACACTCACTTCTGAAAGAGAAGGCTGTTGTGGAGGGTGGGCACAAGCTCTCCTCAGGGAGACCCCCAACCATTGCCTCGAAGCTCAGGGCCAGCGCCGTGCTCACAAAGCTGGCTCAGATAGAAACCAAGATCATGAATCGGAAGGCGAAGATGGATTTGTCTGACATGGAATCTGACCTGAAGACCTCTGAGGACAGTCTTCCAAAGAGCACAGACACAGTCCTCCCCAGGAGTACAGTCAAACTTCCTTCACACAGCCTGGATAAAACCTCCCAGAAACAAGCCCGTGAAGTCTCCATGGCCAAGAGCAACACGCGGAATGGGAAGGTCAGTAGGTTTCTAAAGAGGAGAGAACCACCCGTTGAAAATACCTTCCCTGAAGCACATTTTGGAAAAGAGAGGAATTTTCAAACACCCAAAGAGAAAAAACCTACTAGAAAACTAGATTCTCCAGACAGCGATGAGGAGGAAATGAAAGAGTTGCTGGGAAGCTTGCTAGAATCTTCTAGAGAAAAAGAAACACACACGAATCAGTGTTTCGGCAGCCCCAAAGTCAGTGAGAAAGAACAGACAAAACTGTTCTCGGTAAGGTTTGCGTGTACTTCTTATTTATTTATTTATTTATTTAGATTTATTTATTTATTTGAGGGGGGAGGGGCAGAGGGAGAGGGAGGGAAAATCTTCAAGCAGACTCCCTTCTGAGTGCGGAGCCCGACACAGGGCTGGATCCCACGACCCTGAGATCATGACTTGAGCTGAAATCAAGAGTTGGATGCTCAACCGACTGAGCCACCCAGGCGCCCCTGTGTGTACTTACTCTTTTTTTTTTTAAGATTTTATTTATTTTATTTTATTTTTATTTATTTTTAAAGATTTTATTTATTTGACAGAGAGAGACAGCGAGAGAGGGAACACAAGCAGTGGGAGTGGGAGAGGGAGAAGCAGGCCTCCCGCCGAGCAGGGAGCCCGATGTGGGGCTCGATCCCAGGACCTGGAATCATGACCTGAGCCGAAGGCAGCCGCTTAACGACTGAGCCACCCAGGCGCCCCATGATTTTATTTATTTTAGAGAGAGAGAGAGATCACAAGCAGGTGGAGGGGCAAAGGGAGAGGGAGAGAGAGAGAATCTTAAGCAGGCTCCATGCCCAACGTGGAGCCCGATGTGGGGCTCGATCTCAGGAAGCTGAGATCATGACCTGAGCCGAAATCAAGAGTTGGACGCTTAGCGACTGAGCCACCCAGGTGCCCCGCATATACTTATTCTTACCGAAGCCTTGCGTCTGCTCTTCAGGTCACGGCGCTAGAGACTGGACAGCAGCCGTCTCCCGCGGGCTACTAAGGAAGGGGTTTGACAAGGAACGGTTGGGCTCCAGCCAGTCTCGGCTGCCTGTTTTGGGCCCTGCTCTGTGGGTGACAGGATTTGGGACGCATTAGGCAGTTTATAACACCTGGAGGAAGTGTGTTCACCTCGGGTCAGCGCTTGGTGTGACTGCTCGCCAGTGCCGATCCATACGTGCTTGTCAGGGGCCCCACACGGGAAAAGTGGTGGAGCTGCACTTGATTTTTTTTCAGTTGAGATGAAATTCACATAACCGAAAAGTAACATTTGTAAGATGAACAATTCAGCACCATTTAGTCCATTCGTGATGTGCAACCACCACCTCTGTCTGGTTCCAGAACATTTTCGTCAGCCCCAAAGGTGACCCTGTACCTGTTAAATAATCACTCCTCATTTTCCCCTCCCCCAGCCCCTGGCAACTTCTAATCGGCTTTCTGTCTTTGTGGATTTGCCTGGTGGGGATGTTTCATATACATGGAATCATCCAGTATGTGACCTTCTGTGGGACTGGCTGCTTTTACTCAGCGTAATGTTTTTGAGGTTCATCCACATTGTAGCATGTGTCAGAGCTTAATTCCTTTTTACGGCTGAGTGAGACTCAATTGTGTGAATATACTACATCTTATCTCTCCACCAGCCATTGTCGGGCATATTGGGTCTTTTCCACCTTTTGGCTATTTGTGAATAGTGCTATTATGAACATTTGTGTACACATACCTGTTTGAGTCCCTGTTTTCAGTTCTTTTGGGTCTGTCCCTACGAGCGGAATGACTGGGCCCTCTAGTAATTCCATGTGTAACGTACTGAAGCAATGCCAAGCTATGTTCCACAGCAGCTGGGCCATTTGCATTCCTGGCGGCAGTGCATGAGGGTTCCAATTTCTCCACATTGTCACCAGCACTTGTGATCAGAGCTAACACTGGTGACTAGAGCCATCTTCATGGGTGTAAAGTGATGGAAAGGCTGTATTTTAAGGGGAAAAAATATCTGTATATACATTTTGGTTCTGTTGAAGGTCCAGGCTATCATAGACCATATACTCAGGGGACTTAATTAATTTTATTTATTTTTTAAACGATTTTATTTATTTATTTGAGAGAGAGGGAGAAACAGAGCATGAGTTGGGGGAGCGGCAGAGGGCAAGGGAGAGAATCCTTAAGCAGACTCTGAACTGTGCACAGAGCCCGATGTGGGACTCGATCCCATGTCCCTGAGATCATGATCCCAAGGCAGATGCTTAACTGACTAAGCTACCCAGGTGCCCCTCAGGGGCCTTAATTTAGAAAAGGTGTAATTAACAAAATTTATTTGAAAGCCAAGTGATATTTCTGATCACTTGTGGAATATTTCTGGTCCCAGTATTATCTTGTTTAAATGTTGTAGCTTGACTCCTAGAAATGAGGGGAGAGGGAGAGAAAGAGGCACAGAAAGAGAACTATTTGGTTGCTGATCCTTGGCCTCATGCCCCACTCCGGCCACATTGTTCAGTGGTAAGGACTTCATTGTCACCTGTTTGGTAATTAATTTCATTTATTTCCGCCAAAGTAGGATCAGATCCCAATGCAGCCAAGAATCCTTTCGCTACCCAGTGAGGAACTTTCCAGCCCAAAGTCATTTCGGACATCACCTCTGCCAGCCTCACAGTCCGCAGACGGGACCCTTCGCAGCGTGTGCTCGAGAGCTCACTCCTCACAGACTCACACTTCAGGGGACACAGCTGTCCACACGGCATCGCTTTCCATCCCTGGCCCCTCTCCAAAGTCAGCCTCGATGGTGCGGCATGACAAGTTCTCCTCCCCTGGAAGGAGTGAGGCTGGGCCTCGTGATGAGTCGCTCTCAGAAGCTGCTGATGACAGCCTGAACGGTAACCTACGGCCCTATGCCCAACTATCACCCTGGGCAGGAATGGCGAGACCACCTGGAGGGTCCCTGGCGGGGCGGGGGGGAGGGGGCGGTCACTGGGTATTGCCACGGGAAGTGCGTGGCTCACGCTACACCCTCTGCTTCCTGACCTTCTTTCTTGGTGGAGGGGCCGAGTCAGATTTTTGTTCTATCTCTAATGTCTTCATCCAGTAACCCTGACCAGTGACAGAGCAATAACCCAAAAACAAAATCCTAGAGCCACATACAGCAGAAGGGCGATTCAGTGTTCCTTTTGGTGAAAGAGAAATTTGCCTCCTTTCTTTTTTAAATTTGGAAAAGGAACTAAATCTCTAACCAGTCACGCTTAGACATTTCTATTATTTCAACATTATTCGACATTGTTTTTATCTTTTTTAAAAAAGATTTTATTTATTTGAGAGAGAGAAAGAGAGAGAGCATGAGCAGGGGGTGGGTCAGAGGGAGAGAGAGAGAACCCCAAGCCAACTCCCGGTTGAGCACAGAGCCCGACACGGGGCTCCATCCCACAACCCTGGGATCATGATCTGAGCTGAAACCAAGAGCCGGACGCTTAACCACCTGCGCCACCCAGGCACTCCAACATTATTTTTATCTTAATATTACACGTATTTAAAAAAGAAAGGAAAAAGATGTGCAGCCAACTCTTCCATCTTCCGTCTGGGGTACTACATCATGAGATCCAAGTAGAACTGTGTCCCGAAGGCCCAGCGGGCACCGGGAGGCACCAAGTGTTGTGTTGGCAGGAGGATGATGGCAAACAGGCCCACGAGTGCCCTGGCCCCTGCGTGCTGGGGGACCTGGAACTTGTGACTCAGCAGGAGGGAAGGGAAAATCGCTTTTCCACGGTCCCGGCGGGGTCCCTGCATCAAAAGACAGATTCACAGAAGAAAAGCATGTTAAATAAATGTTAAATAAATATCCAACATTAGTTTTATGTGACACAGGAGCCTTCATAAGGAAATGAAGACCCGAAGAAACAGTTGTGTGTGAGCATTTTTATGTTAGGCCTGATGAGGAGTGGGAAGTCGTGGGAAAACGTGATAGGACAAAAGGCAATGAGCTAAGGGTAGTAAAGGGGCACACTTAGTGAGGCCTGCTGGGATTCCTCTTGGTGTCCCTCCATCTTGGAAAGAGGAGGCTCCTTTCCTGCAGGTAGAGGGAGGACACTTCTCACTCGAGGGTCTTATGAGCTGCTTCAGGGGAGAAGGGCGGCTACTCTTGCAGCACCTGCCCTTGCTCAAGTTCCTGCAGCCTGAAATATTCAGTATGCCAAGGTGCCGAGTGTCAGGGTGGTGTGTCTCGAACCCCATCACAGACTAACCTGGGTGTGAACACCCCCGTAGGGGCAGCAGCAGATCTGCTGAGGAAGGGGGGAGTGTTGTCAACAAAGGTGCCCTCGTTAGGGCCGGAGAATGCAGAGGGCCCGGCCCCAGGCTGCCAGTGTGAGAAGCCCCTTTGGGCCCCCTCAGTGGCTGCCATCTGCTGGATGCCACGTGGCACCTCGCTAATCGTGGTTCTGATCCTTGGGCCCGAGGGGCTGGTAAGTGGGTGTCCTTGCCCTCCCTGGCTCCATGTCACCTCCCTCATGTGGATGGGAAGGTGGGCGTAGGCTGGCGGGGCAGCGACAGACCCAGGTCCCTGCCCTTCTGCCCTCTGTCCTCACTGCCGGCCTGGAGGGTCCTCTGCTGGTGGCCAGCCCCTGCCCTCCCTTGTCCAGATGTAGCCTCAGAGAGGGAGGCAAGCTGGGAGTGGTGAATACGTTCTGAGTTTAGGGTCTGACGTAGCTGGGGTGGACGTCCTGGCCTCACCTCTTACTGGCTGTGCAGTCTGGGGCTCTCTTGTGCCTCGGTTTCCTCATCTCCGAAGTGGGGGCAGAGCCATGCCGGTGAGATCATGCCTGTGAAGCGCCTCGGCTGGTCCTCCGCAGGAAGGTTGGCCGACGTGACAATGACATTGTTCCTCAGCCACTGCCAACACTGTTCCAAAGCCCTCAAGTCCAGAATCACCCTAGTGCCTTTGCTCTGGGCCGGCTGGGAAGCCTTTTAGTTCAGAGGCTTTTCCAGGGTTGTGTGTTTGGACCTCCCCGCCATGTGAACTGTGGTGACCGTCAGAGTAAGAGGGCTCGGAGGAGGGGCGAGCCCCCAGGACTGCAGTGGTGAGGGGGAATCACTCTGGGGCTTAGGACCATCAGGTTTTGGGGGCAGACCCCTCTCACCTCCAGCTCTGTCCCTGCTGCCCAGAGGGCCCTGCTCCCTCCCGTGCCCGCTGCCGGGCACTCTCTCCCTCTCCCTCTCTCCCCCTCTCTCTCACCACACCCCGCCCCCCTCCCGTGCTTCAGGGCCTGAACTGAACCACATAATCGAGTTCCTGCCAACTGTTGGCTGATGTTCACTGGCCGTCCGCCTGGAGGCGCGGGCTCGTTTTTCAGGTCCAGAGAAATCTGGAATACCAGAACTCCGCAGAGGACTCTGTGCTCCCAAGTCTCCAGCACTCACGTGAGCAGGCACTGGCGACGGGCCATTTGGCATGCCCAGTGCTGGTTCACTTCAGGTTCCTGTGCCCTTAACTTGCTTTAAATGGGAACTTAGGACACTTCGGGTCTAGTCTTATGTCTGCCTGAGTTGTCCCCCATCCCCACCCCCCGTACCTTGAGCACACTTGACACCACGCATCCTTCACTGCATTGCCATCATCGACTCATCTGGCCCAGGGTCTGTTTTTATAAATAAAGTTTTAGTGGAACACAGCCGCGTCCGTTTGTTTTACACATGGTCTGTGGTGGCTCTTTGCACCGTAAGGACAAAGCTGGGTAATTGTGACATAGGCTAGGATACAAAGTGGAAAATATTTACTACGTAGAGAAAAAGTGTGTCAATCCTTGTGCTGGCTTATGAAGGACAGAGACTGCACGTTTCTGGTAAACACTGTGGAGGGAATAAATGAGTCAATGTTGCCATGTTGCATTTTTGATTACAGATTTTCGAATCAATCTTTTGTCCCTTGATGATCTGGCTCCAGCTGTCAGCGAGAACTCAGACTTAGAACAGAAAGTAAGTATAGCCAACTTCACTTTTCATTGTCGGTCATGTGGAGAGGCTTGCCATGGTGGTGCTTCAGTGAGGCCCGTGGTTCTTAACCCCCAGCGGCCACTTGGCATGTCTGGAGACGTTTTTGGTCATGACTCGGGTGGAGGGCGCTGCTGGCATTGGGTGCTGGGGCTGGGGGTGGGGGTGCGGTGGCGGCCAGGGACACTGCTCAGGGTCCCACGCAGCACAGGATGGCTCCCCTGTGAAGAAATGTTTGAGTTTCAAATGTCAGGAGCGCCCCGGGTGAGAGATCCTGATTTGGGTGATAACAGGAGAAAGCTACTTAATGTAGCAGAGGATTGAAGCAGGTCCCACTTAAACCGCCCCGAAACAACACTGCGCTGACCTGTGCTCAGCCCAGTGTCCCGTTGTGATTCTTGCCACATTAGTAACCTCACTCCCGAACGCACGTTGTCATGATACAGAATGGTGACACTTCAGCAGAGTTCGTCCACGTGCCACCGACACAGGCTGATGCCATCAGTGTTCAAACGGGGCAGCCCCGTGAGGCTGAAGCGTCTCCCGCGTTCCGCTCACAGTCCGGGGCCCGCCCCAAGCCGCCGAAGGACCAGTGCGGACCCTGACCTGCTGGGCTCCCTGGGGACCCATTCCAACGCAGTGGTATTTTGAGCATGCTGATCGGGCAAAACCACCTGCCAGTTACCTCTGTCATTCTTTGTTTTAGAAACAAGGCCAGCGGGAAAAGGCATCCAGCCGAAGCTCCCAGGCTGGAGGTCCCCCCACTGGAAGCGAGGTCTCAGAGTGCCTGAGTGAGCCGTCGGTCTCCTCCGCTGGGCCTGAGGGTGCTTCCAGCCCAAGGCCGAAGTCTCGAGAGCCCACGGCGAGCGCGGTGAGCTCAGCTTACTCGGAAGATTTTGAAACGGCATCCGAGTCGAGGGCCCATTCTGAGGAGTCTCCCGACAGGACGCCGAACACTTTGTCAGAATTCTCTGCAAGCCTGCAGCCAGACCTTCCCCTGCCAACACTCAAGCCTTGGAAGAAGCGGGCCAGGGACGTTACGAGGGTCCTCATGAAGGAGACGGCTGTGCAGACCCTCGAGCCCACCTTCACCTACCAGTGGGCAGAGGGTAAGCAGGGGGGCCCCCCGAGGGAGGCACAGGCTCTCGCAGTGTGTGCCGCGGGCATCCTTGGAAGCACGACCAAGAGCTGCAGGGTCTGGAGGTTCGGGTCATCATCGTTAGGCAGCTCAGGGGGCCGTGGGGCACATTTCCTCTTCCGAGGATGAGGGGCAGCAGCCCCAGGCCGACATTTCTCTTCATGCCCGGTGTGACCTTCCAGACGTTTCTCTTGGCCCCAGCTTCAGTCTTGGCCCATCTGAACGGAAAGGTCCCTTTCTTTTAAACCTTCCCCCGCTCTCTTTTCTTGTCTAGGTGGACACCCACAGTGTCAGCAGAGCTTGTTCCTGGGCTGTGCATGGGGCTGTACCTCTCACCTGCGGTGTGCATTTTGATTTGGGGGCGCCTAGCCGTAAATCAGCCTGGGCTGCACACCGGGGCAGGGCATGGCCATTCTCTTGCTTCTCGGGGAGGAAAGTCAGGCAGATGTGCCAAGTGCTAGAAGGCGTTCAAGGCACTGGGAGCCCGGTTCTGTGACTCGGAAACCTCCGCGTTCCTCTCCACAGCCTCGTGCTCCCTGACCACGTAGCCGGTTGTCCCATGCGGGCAAATGTGTGCATTTCTGTATTTTTTTGAAATTTCAAGGGAACTTTCATAAAACATAGCTGATGCCGTTTTCCTAGACTAGGCCTGACACTGAAAGGAGAGGAAAACACAGCCTAAATAAACTGGCTTCTTAGAGTCCAGGGCACATCCTGAAGCCTGCTCATGGCCCGTAGATGGAAGACCGAGGTGGGGAGGGCCCGATGCCACCGTGACCAGCCGGTGTGACCACGGCAACCGCTTGGGCCAGCTCAACTGACTTGTACCAGGAGAAGCCAGCAGAAAGATGGAGGCAGCCTTGGGGAAATTTTAAAAGGGGAAGAGGTTGACAAAGCCAGAAGGGTGACTGTCCTTCAGAAGAGAAAAGATGAGATTCGTGTAGCCTGTTTCATGTCCCGTCCGCTGATGAAAGGCGTCCTGCCCACTCATTCCCTCCCCCTCTGTCGCTGGGACAGGGGCTGGCGTGGCGGCCATCGGGCCTGCCCTGGGAGGTGCCTACGTGGACCCCGTGCCCATTGCCAGTCACGTCGTCAGCGCGGACTCGATAGAAGGTAACAGCCCAGCTCAGTGGGTCCTGGCGGTGAAGGTGCAGATTCACGGCCACCCGGGGAGGGGCGGTGCCCCGCGTTAGTGCCGGGTGCGGGGGGGTCTGTTGGTGAGATTGTCGCAGCCACAGGCAACTGCCACGGTTCCTAGGAGCCTGGACGACAGACTGAGTGTCCGAAAACCTTCGGTCTGTCTTGCCAAAGGACACCCGTGTCAGATACAACAGGGAAGTTGTGAGTAACACAACTCTGAGCCCTCCACCCCAGCCGGGCTATTCCTGTGTGTTCCCCTGTCCCCCCCGCCCCATGCCTTTGTGTCCAGAATCCATAGTAGTTTTTCCCCCGAAGACACTGAGCCGGTACTGAGAGGCAGCCAGCCCGGCAGCCACGGGCCTTGGTGCCTTGCCGAGTCCGGGGAGTGTCAGGGTCCCGGGCGGCCCGGCCCGCGGTGGGGGAGGCCCCAGCAGCTGCCATCGGGAGCCCAGGCTGCGTCAGGTCCTCACAGTGGGCCACTGACCACTTGAGGGACACAAACAAGGGTCCAGCTAGTACCTCTTATGTTTTTGCCCTTTTCAGTTTTTTTAAAGATGAAGATACTAAAACACACTGGTTGTAACCACGGGATTGTTTATATCCTTTCAAAAAACTCTCCCGTTTAGCTATCACCCCCGAGCTTGTTCTGTGTTGTTACGCAGCCTTCCAGTGATCCTTTTGAACACTTAACACAACTTCCATTTTTCAATACATTTTGAATTTAATGAAAACTTTTTTATTTTTAGTTTTATTTTTAATTATTTTAGTTTTGTGTTTAAAAACACAACATGGGGCGCCTGGGTGGCTTTTAGACGGTTGAGCGTCTGCCTTCGGCTCAGGTCAAAATCCCAGGGTCCTGGGATCAAGTCCCTGCTCAGCGGGGAGCCTGCTTCTCCCTCCCTCTGCTCATGCTTTCTCTGTCTCTATCAAATAAATAAAGTCTTTAAAAAAAAACCCACATAAGATTTACCCCCTTAGCTATTCCTTAGTGTCCAGTTCAGTGGCGTGAAGAAGGTTCCCGTGGGGCAGGTGTACCGCTGGGGATGCCGATTGGCTAGACTTCGTCCTGCGGTCGGACGTTAAGACTCAGGTTTCTGCCTGGGCGCTGAGCATCCCACACGAGCAGCTCCCGAGAGTCCCACGCCAGCCCTCAAAAAGCAGCTTGCTCACTCCAGGGTGGAGGCGGCTGGGAGGGACCAGTGGGGCCTTTGGTACTTCTGGGAGAGGGCAGGACCTTCCAGAAAGCATCCCCAGTGGCCGCACGCGGGCGCTGCCGAGCACGGGGCCCAAGCAGCGGACCTTGTCCCCCTGCTCCGGGGGGCACCTGTGGGGAGGCGGGCGGGTGGGCGGGCCGGCCGGGTGACACACAGCCGGTGCAGCCCTGACAGCGTACAGCCCGGCCGTGTTGGCGCTCAACGACATGCTGAAGCAGCAGCTGAGCCTGACGCAGCAGTTCGTGGAGACCAGTCGGCACCTGCACGGGTCCCTGCTGCAGTCCCTGGACCAGGACGCGTTCCACTACCACACCCTGGAGGAAACCAAACAGGTGACCGCAGCATACCGCCCTTCCCGGGAGGGGGCAGGGGCCTCGCTCGTGGAGGGGGCCGGGGCTCGGGCCAGGCAGCGGGGACCCTGTGGTCGCAGCAGAGGGAGCCTGCTTCTGACCTCAGGGCAAAGGCGGGGGGGGGGGTCCTGTCCCTCCACAGACCCTTCCCAAGCTCTGTCCCCGCGGGGCTTCTCTCAGTCCTGGGAGCTGAGGCACCGAGAATGTTACACTCACCTTTCTCTCCCCAAATTTAATTTTTGTCCGATTATAAAAAATTTGTGCTCGTTTTATAAAAATTTTGTTACAGAGAGAGGTAGTTTATAAAGCCTTCCATAACTTGAGATGATTATTACCAACTCGATGTTCTTTGGATTTTCCCCGTGTAAAACATGAACTGTATTATGTAGAGAATTACAATGTTGTGTGTTATTGTATATTATCAAATACATGTTGCAATGTAATGGGTGTAACATTCTATCTAGTGTGTATTTCTTTATAGAAATGGCATCATACTATATGAGCTGTTCTGCATGGGGATTTCTGTCCTTTTATCTACGTCAGTCCGTAGGTCTCAAAACAAAGGACTTTTGACTTTTGAACAATATGGTCACGATACCATGATAATCCCAAAGCCAAACGAGCTTTTCCTAATATTGCTGGATATCCAGCATTAGATTTCCACTTGTCTCGTGAAGGTGTACATTTTGTTTTTTTTCTATCAGAACCCAGACAAAGTCCATACATCAAGACTGTCCGGGGTCTTTTTGGCCTCCTGGTCAGAGCGGCAGTTCTCGCACATACCACGGGGGTGCCCACTTTGAGAACCGTGCTCCTCAGGTTTCCCCTGCACTGCCCCCGCCATCTCTCTGATGTCTCCTTGTAGTTTATTTGTTCAAGGAAACAGGTTGTTTGTTCGACGGTTGCCCCCATTCTGGACTGTTGATTGCACCCCTGCAGTCCTTTCACTTCGCTCGGTCCTGCATGTTGGTTGATGGGATGCAGCTGAAGCGGTCTGCCCACGTCGCCTGCCTGCAGCCCACCGTGGCTCCTCATGCCCACACTGGGCCCACGTCCTGGGAGTGGCACCCAGGCCCCGTGTGCTCTGAGGGCCCCCCGGGCAGTGCCCCTCGCCGGTCCCACCCCCAGCCACGGCTGCTCTTCCCTCTCAGACCCAGTCAGGGCTCGCCCCTTGCAGGATGCCCTGCCGAGAGCCTTCTGGGCTCATCTCTCGTTTCTACAGCACTGTCACGTGGCATCCTGCCTCTTTTTCTGTCCGCCTGTCCAGGAGCCAATGGGGACAGGCGCCACCTCCAACGCCCCAGGCCTCAGTAGACTCAGTAGACCGAGGCAGCAGTGGTGACATCTCTGTCCTCTGCCCCACAGTACATCAGGCACCACAGGCCCGCGCCGCTGTCCATGGAGGATGCCCTGGAGGAGGTGAAGAAGGAGCTGGGAGTACCAGGAGGTGAGGCGGGGTCCGTGGGCTTGAGCTAACACGCTGGGCCAGCACGCCGGCTGTGACGCCCACACGTTGTTTTCCAGGGGACAGTGGTGGGAGGTGGCACCCAGGACTCACCTGAGTGGAGTCCCGGCTCCAGCCTTTCCCAGATGAGGGGCCGACCGCTCCCAGCCTCCCCCTCCGCCCCCACCCCAGGCTGCCCGGCGCCCGACCCGAGAGGACGCGCAGGCCGGGGGAGCCGGACCCACGGGCAGCTCGGTCCCCGCTCCCGGCGGGATGGAGGGTGCCTGCCTGCCTGGAGCCCTGCAGGGTGGCCGGACTGGCCAGGGGCTGCCTTCCTGGTGAGCAGAGGTAGATAGAAGGGCCGAGAAGCCCCGTCTGCTCCATAGGAGCCAGCGCCAGATGCCCAGGCCGGGGACGCCAACGGGAGATGCCAGGACACGGCTTCCGACCAGACTGCACAACTCAGACTCGCACACTGGGCACAGCCCCTCCTGACTCGGCCTGAGCGCGCTTCTAACTCAAACACACAGAGAAAAAGGTCTTTAAAAAAAGTTTTTATTTGAAGGCAAAACAGTAAAATCCACAAGAAATCGTTAACAGCACGTGTTTACGTTTTATCCTGAATCAGACACGTTTGAACAATTCACAGCTACAGGAAATCTAGAACAAAATCAAATTATTTTATCACATCAGGTTGAAAAATTGGGAGAGGACTCTGCGTTTATTTTATTGAAAAGAATTTTTCAAAAATGTTTCTGTACAAAGAGACGGCACCGCACGAGCTGCCCACAGACGCCAGGCGTGGCCGTCCCCACGCCACCCCCCCCCCGCCCGGCCGGGCCCCCCTCGCTGGCAGGGTGGGGTGGGCTTGCTCTCCCCACCCCAGAGCGGAGCGGGCCGTCCGCGTGAGCGCTGGTGTTGGGTTCCTCTAAGTGAGAAACACACGCAGAGACACTAAGAGTGCAGGCTCTCCGAGGGCGTCACTCTGTGACCTGAAGATGCCTCAGATCAGCTTCCTTAGAACCTTTGTTTCTGCAGGGACCGCGAGTGGCTAACGTTTGGGGACAAAATTTCAACTCAACTAAAGTAACTGAACTATGGGCCGTGAGCACGTCTTAGAGGAATCAGGTTTCAAATTCTCACCTGGATCCTCTGAGAGCAACATTCCCTTCTCTAAAACTAAACATCTGGAGTAAAAATGAAAGCCCTGTGTAACTCTGCCAATCAGAAAGGGTCTGATTTTCTGTTTGTAACCGGCGCCTGGCCCGGGGCCGGTCCTCCACACGCTCCTCCCAGCCTAGGTGGCAGCTCCGAGCGGACTGCGGGGAGGTGCGAACAGCCGTGTCTTCAGGTGGCGGGAATTCGTATCCAGGGGTGGAGGGTCTCGGGTTTCTCACTTCTCCATCAAGGGAAGGAGGCTTGTGGCCGGGCGGCCAGGGCATCTCTGGGCGGGTTCTGGCTTCTACGGGAGAGCTGGTTTGCAGGCGGGGCCTGGGGCCCCCCACACTCTGGAGCACGGCCCTCTCCCTAGGCATGCTGTCGTCTTCCTTCTCTTCTGTCGCTCCCCAAGGATGGAGACTGACCACCGAGCTGTCCCTACCATCTGTCACTGCCAGTAAGCCAGGAAGCCAACAGCTCCTGCCCGCGGAGCGCCTACTTGCACTCGTCCCTGGCCTTCATGCGGGCAATGAAGGAGTAGCTCTTGTTCCGGCGGTAGTTCTCGTAGGGGTCGTCCAGGGCCACGCCCACACCCTTGTACTGGTCCCACTTGTCCCGGACGTCCCCCCCCTTGATGGGGTCCTGGATCCCTTGCTCTTTCACGCCGAGGCCACCAGATCCACTCCAGCCTTAAGAAGAAAGGGGGGGAGGGCAGTTACAACCCACAGAAGTCGAAATTTGGCCCATTTATCCATGAACTTAAGCAAGACTTCATGTGCAGAGCTGAATGACATGCGCCCATGTGGTTTTACACACGTGAGGCGGCTGCAGTGAGAAAGAACGCGCAGCGAGAACTTGGCGGGTTTGCCCTTGCTAGTTCTGGCAGCGAGCCGGAACCTTCTCTGGCTCCCCAGCCCCAAAAGCCCAAAGCGGGTGGTGGTTCTTCCCAGGAACCTTACCCATTTTCACCAGCATCTGATGTCCTTTGTTCTCTTCCCCGAGCCTTGAATCAGGTATAGGAGGTGCTGAATTAGAACCCAGACCAGCCGAAGAACTAAAATTAAGACAGGTTACGTTTTTTAAAAAAGAGTCGATACATTTATTGGAATGAAAACTCTGAGAACATTACAGCATGTGGCGGACGTGAACATTCACCAGCGTTAGAGGGGCACGCGGGGACACACACATCCCGGCTCTCTAGCCGCCTTCTCCGTCATCTTCAGGTGCCAGGTAGGGGAGCTCCCTCCCCTGGGCCCTGCCCCACACTGAGCAGTAAGGGCAGGTCGCACGGAACCCCCGACCGGCTCAGAGACAGCCCGGCTGCTACCTCACGCTTTACGACATTACCATCAACAGGTAAGAGCGAGGTGTGAGACGAGGAGGCACCGCTATCACTGTGCTAGGACTCGGGGTCCCTGAGGGGCCACCTCAGCACGGGCCCCCGGGAGCGCATCTTCCAGCGACAGGTCTCCACACTGACAGCAAAGCGTCAGAGGGCTCCGGCGCGACCAGTGGTCACTGGACAGTTAAGACAGAAATCTTACGGCGGGGTGGGGCTCCTGGACCGCGACCGACGTCTCCTTCCTGGGGAGTAGGACTTGGAGCGCGAGCGGGAGCGGGAGCGGGAGCGGCTGCGGGACGAGCGGGAGCGGCTGCGGCTCCTGCGGGGAGGACAGAGCTGGCGGTGGGCGGCGGCCACGGGCGCCCCACAGGGGCCTCGGCGGGCGCGCGCGGCCCCCCGCCTACCTGGAGCGGGAGCGGGAATAGGAGCGCGAGCACGAGCGCGATCTGGACCTGGAGTACGAGCCCGATGACTTGGACGACCTCGAGTTGGAGCGGGAGGAAGAGCGCCCCCGGCTTTTGGATCTGCTCCGGGACCGTGAGGGGCCGCTGCAGAGAGAGGCCTGGTGAGCGGCAAGCCCCGAACTTTCCGGAAGACCCCAGGCGGGCGGGGCTGGGTGCAGACCTGCCCGGTCCCCTCAGAGGACCAGGCTCCCAGCGCGCGGTTGATCACGCACGACAGCAAAGCTCTCTTGGGCTGGCGTCTTAGGCGTTAACGGGGGCCCTGCAGGAAAACCCACCGCAGACGCGAGCAGAGACAGGACCGTCCTCCCTCTGGCCCGGTGGGGGAGGCAGGACAGCCCGGGCGTGGCTGGATGGCGGGTCCGTCAGGGCGTCTGACGGTGGCCCGGGCAGGGGCCCGCTCTGGCTGGGGACGCGGGCCCACCGTGCGCAGGAACCCACGTGCTCACCTGTTGCGCTTTTCCTGGCCCTTCCTCCGCCGCGCCCGCATTTTTGCTCGAAAGAACTCATAGAGGCCGTTCTGCTCCCAGCCTTCGCTGTAAGACAGGGGCGTTTCCTGTGTGACCCGGCCCGCCTCCCTCCCGCCGGGAACTCAGGTGCAGGTCAGCAGGAGTAAACCCCAGCGGACACGTGTCCGGGCGTGCAGCCCCCCTTCCCTCCCGCCCTCGCTCAGACGCCCAGCGGGGTCCGGCACCGTGCGGGGAAGGAGAGCGGCAGGGCGCACGCCTGGCTCCTGTGCCTTTTCCACATCGATGTTTCCTGGAATAGCTCACATGGCTCCTACGGCCTGTGATCTAACTAACGGGGGACAAGCAGCTCTGACTCCTAGATGGACAGGCCTGTGAGCCAGCACTGGGCAGGAGGCGGTTCTAGCCGGACTGGTGACGAGTCCGCTGGAGGGTGTCCTGAGGGGGCTCGTGACAAAGCCTGGGTGGGGCATGCGGCTGCCAGCTTCTGAAACACGCCATGCCGGAGACGGCAACTTGCCCCAACGTGTCCCCACCAGAGAGACCCTCCACTGAGAGCCGCCGTATGTGGGACACACGTTACCCACGGCCAGGGGAGCGACGGGCCGAACTCGGCCTGGCTTTACAGGCCGCCCCCTTCCTCACCTGGGCCTCCCACCACCCCGGGTCCCCGGGCAGAAGGCACCTGTAGGCATGAAGCAAACTCGGGGGGAGGTCAGGCCAGGAGAGGGGACAGAGGGCCGCCCCCCCTCCAAGTGCCGTACCTGTTCCTGGGCCTGTCGTGGGAGGGGGGGCTGTAAAAGGCCTCCACGGCCGCCAGCAGCCTCTCGCTGGGCGGCATGGGGGGCGGGAGGCGGATGTCTTTTGGGTCCAAAGGCTTGTACTCGTGGTCTTCCAGCTGCAGTGGGGAACACAGCTGTCAGCCCCCCCCCGCCAGAGCCGCCCTCAGGCCCACCTGGGGTGCTGCGGCGACCGAGGAGCAGGGCCGGGGGCACACAGGGTTACCCCATGCCCATGATCTGACGCCTAAGTGAGGCGGCAGAGGACTTCCTTGGGGCCAATAAAGGCCTCTCCAGAAAACACGTGAGACACAGCCTCCAAGCTGAGGTGACGGAAAGACCCCTCGGTTTCCTCAGACACGACACGGGTCCCAGATGCCGCCACCCGCACACTCTGCCCCGTGCTCCCGAGTCCTACCCCGGGACCCCCACGCAGGGAATCCGCTCGCCAGAAGCCAGCTCAGCTCGCCCTGCTGCCCCAGCGTGGCCCTCCTCAACCTCCGGTCTGATGGCGGCTCCTCCCTCAGGTCTCCGGAGCTGCTCCCGATCGGCCTCGCCGCCCTCGCCGCCCCCCGGCGCTGCCCCTCCCGTGGCCCCCGCAGGCCCAGCTCAGAGGCCGCCCCCTTCTCTGAGAAAGCCCTCCACTGTCGGCCCTGGACACGGTAGCTTCCCAGGGCCAGGACCAAGAGGGACCCGCACCTCGCACCCGGCCCGGCCCACTCACGGCCACAAGGCGTGCAGCCCACCGGGAGGGACGTGCGGAGCAAGCGGAAGGGACACAGGCCTTGCTCATTTTGCCTCAGGAATTCAAGATGAGGAAGAGGCAGCGGCTCAGACGCGTTCCCACTGACTAGTCACGTTCGCTGGGCGTAGCAACAAGCGGGAAGGGGACCTGGGAAGCAGCGTCTGTCCCCTGCCGGAAACGGGCGCCACGCACGAACTTCTCCCGGGGAGGCCGAGGAACCGGCACGAGTGTGTGCTACAAAGCTGGGTGCTTGCCGTGGCGACGTTACCTTCACGAGGGGGGCCATGAGCCCCGCGGGCAGATCGAAGTAGGGCACGTTGGGCACCAGGCTAGGGTCGTCGTGGTTGATGTGGGGAGGGCCCTGTCGCCGCATGTGGGGGGGCTGCCCATTGAAGCCATGGGGAGGAGGGCCGAAGTCGGGGTGCTGGGGCCCACCCCAGGGTGGGTGCTCGTTGATCCCAGGATGAGGCATGCGGTGGCCAGGGTGGTGGTGAGGGGGTCCCATCTCTGCAAAACAGAAACTCCTCTCAGGCCTACCGGGCAGTCCTGCGCTGGGTGGTGCCCATGGCGCAGTCGAGATGTGCAAGGGGACGAGTGCCCGGGCAGGGGGCTTCGATGAGGGGGCCCACACCTGCCTCTGGGCAGTGCTGTCCAGCACTCCTCTCCCGCTGCTGCTCGCCGCCTGGGGTGATGTAGCCAGGCGGGGAGGGGCCGGGCCTGGGCGGACCTGTCGCGCACCCACAACACGACCCAAGGTGGAAGGAGGAACAAGGGAAATCACAAAATCTTAAAGTAGCAACGTTACGGGCTGAATCGGTATCGCCGTATTTGGAGAAAGGGCATTTTAAAAAGGTGATTCGCTTGAGGTGAGATCCCGCAGGTGGGCCCCGATCCGACGTAACTGGCATCCTGCTAAGGGGCATGGGAAACCGATGCGCCCAGAGGGAGGAGGATGTGAAGATGGGGAGAAGACCCCATGGTCTCAGATTCCCAGCCCCCAGAGCTGGGGGGAAGCCGCCCGCTGGGCGCTTTGTTACCACAGCCCCGGGAAGCGCGTACCGGCCATATGTGTGCTCAGTGGTCTCAGCTCAATTTGTAGCCGAGAACGGAGTTTAAAGTAAAAATAGAAGCAGCAAGAGAGTAGAAACGAATTTTTCTTGAAAAAAGAAAAATCAAAAAGTCTAGAGATCCTTCAAAGAAAAGCAATGAAAAAAGCTGGCGAAAACAGCGAGACAGGGAATGGGGAAGGGCCCCGCAGGTGCCGTGGGTCCTGAACCCCCTGCCCTGCCCGCCCGTCCGCTGCGGGGCTTGCGAGCGACTCTCCTACCGGAGGGCCCTTATCCTTCCCCCTCCCCGGGTGTGTGGGCAGCGGGAACGGGACGTCACCTCTACGGCCACCCAGTGTGCGCCATGTGCCTGCACCCAGGCTGCCCGTCTGTCTCCCCACTTTCCCCAGGGCCTGGACGGGGCTTCTACACCATCCCAGGACCTCCCCGCCCCACCCCATCCCTGGCTTGTCACCCTGGCTCAGGGGACCTCCCAGGTCCCGCAGCGATGACGTGAAGCAGCACCACCCGGGGAACAAGGGGCAGGACGGGGGCCGGTCCCCGCGGAGGGCACCCTGGCACTCACCAGCAGGGAAGTCCCCCTGGGGGTAGTCGAAGCGGTGAGGGTAGGGCGGCCGCTCAAAGGGGTGCCGCGGGGGGAAGTCGTCCTGCATGAAGCGGGGCGGGAAGCGGTTGAAGTTGTGGGGGTGCGGCGGCTGGTTGAACTGTGGGTGCTGCTGGTGCGGCGGGAAGGGGCCCCGGAAGTGCGGCGGCCGCTGCATGCGGAAGGGCGGCTCGCGCTGGCCCCCGCCCCATGGCGGCTGCTCGTGCTGGCTGTTCCAGGGGCCCTCGAACTGGCTGTTCCAGTTGGGGTCGGGCTGGCTGTTCCAGGGCGCGTCGCGCTGGCCATTCCAGCCGGGGTCCCCGCGCTGTTCGCCCCACATGCCCTCGTGGCTGTTGTTCCAGGGCGGACAGTGGGGCGGCCCGCCCTGATGGTGCGGGTAGGGCGGCTGCTCGGGAGGCTGCAAGGCAAGGGGTGGACGTGAGCCCCTCCCGAGGCCTGGCCGACCGCCGGCCACACATCCGCGGCGTGGCTCTCCAACCGCAGAGGCGACCCGGCCCCGGCCCCGGTGCTGCCTCCTTCGCTCTGCCTTGCAGCGGGGGCTGGGGTGCCTGGGCTCAGACACCGAGGGTTTCCTGTGCCCGCACCCGAGCTGGGCAGGCCCCCAGCACCAGGGATCCCAACACTCCCAGCTCAGCTGCCTGATCCGGAAGCTGCCGGGCGCACTCCGATTCCCGCGCCCCTGGGTAGCCGGTGCAGAGGTGCATCCCCCACGGCTTGCGGAGTGCAGGGAGGAGCTGGGCCCCAGGGACCCACACGACAGCCCCTTCCCTGTCATGTTCCCCCGTGCCCTGTGTGATCTTCTGGGTCACCTCCCATATTGACTACTTGCTCTCAAATCCTGTTGCAGGAAATGTCTTTCTGTGGGTGGGAGAGAACATAAGCTCTGGATCTCAGCTGCTGCTGTGAGACTTAAAACTGGGATTTTAACCCCAAACTCAGGGCCAGGGTGGGATATGCCTAGGAGTGGATGACCAGGGGGCCCATCTTCAGGGTCACGGCTGGTTGGCCCTGCGGAATGCCCACACAGAGGCGGGCCTGGGCCACACCACACCCTCAGGTCTTTCAAGAAGTCAGAAAGCCAGATTCTAAATATGGGAATTATTTCGGAGTGCCTGGGTGGCTCAGTCGGTTAGGCATCCGACTCTTAATCTCAGCTCAGATCATGATCTTGGGGCCACTGAGTTCAAGCCCTGCACTGGGCTCCACACTAGGTGTGGAGCCTACCAAAAATCTAATCAAATCAAATCAAATCAATAAGTCAATATTTTAAAAACGTTACTTCAAAATGTGTAAGATCCCATGTGGGCAGGCCAGGCCAAGAGTACCTCTGCCCCAGGGCAGACCCTCAGCAAGGGGACCCTTGTCATCATGAGCCCATCCCACAAGCCCCCAGAAAGAAGGCTGACCTTGGAGACACCTACACAAGGGGTATGAGAACTGTTCCCTCATCAGATGGCGCCCATAAAATGCCTGATACCACATGGCTCACAACTGGCATTCATAGGTGGGAGCTGATTTTATGGGGATACCCAATCTTTTGTGAAATTAAGTAATCTCTTCTCCCGAAGCTCAGGTTTGGGGCGGGGAGGGGTACAATAGGCAACTCAAAGCCATAAGCCCCACTTGTCAGTCCAGAGCAGTCTCCCTCCCGTCCTCCCCAGTCACCTGGCAGGGCCGCAACCACTAGGCCCCGTCAAGGGGAAGGTGGACGTCCAGGAAAGGCCTGGGCTGTGCCCAAAGGCTCCACTGGATCAGATCCAGTGGCCAGAGAGCAAGTGGATGCTTCCAGTGTTTCCCAGTCATGCTAAGCTGGATGAGATGACCCCTGCCCTGGCCTAGAAGTTTCTGACCCCAAAGAACCAGAGGGAGTGACCAGCATCTCTGCCCCAGAAAGCACCGCCGGCCCTACATGTCCGACCTTCCCTTTCCTCATGCAAGCACAATGTTTTTTCCAGGGAGACAAATGTTGGCCCCGTGCTGGCTGAACCAGTTAGAAAGTGGACGGAAACCGCTCACCTTGCTGTATTTGACCATTTGAAATTGCCCAGCCCTCACAGGAACACAGGAACCAATGTTCCTAAGAGGTCCAGGTGGTCAGCACCGGTCGGGTGTGAAGCCCTGACTGTCCTGGCCTGCCCCCACCTGCCCAGCCCGGGCCCCGCTGCAGAAATCTCCGTTTCCCCAGCAAGCCACTACCAGCCCGCTGACCCACACAGGAGAGGGTCCACCCGCCCCCACAAGTCTGGGAAAATACCTGCTGCTGGCCCCAAGGAGCAACGGGATGAGGCTGGTCAAACCACGGGGGCTTGTTGGGTGGGATCTGATCGTGGGGCCCAGGGCCCCGGGGACCGCCAGACGCAGGATCCTGGACTCCTCCCGAGCCGTCATACTCAGAGGAGCCGGGCATCTGGATGGGAGGCTTGCTGTCATCTAGAACCAGGCAAGAGGGTGGTTAGCGGAGGCAATGGTCAGCGAGCACCGCCTGAAACCATGTTCAACAACCATCCAGGACCAACCCAGGCTGGGCCTTTACGTCTCGGGAAATCCTTGCTGCGTGAGCCCACCCGAAATTGATGGCCTCCAGGAGGGCGGCGAGCCACGGGGAGGCTGACCTCACACGGGGCACGCCCCCTTCTTTGAAACCTTAACTTACTCTGTACCTATTCTAGCTTGCTCAAAAATTTTCATTACTCAATTTTATTAAAAACCCTTTCTGCGTCTACTTGAAAGATCATTCTTTCCCACCTCATTTGTCTTGTGAGACTTCTAAGTGCTAAACCATCCTTGCACATTCCTGGGGCAAATCCTCTCTCATCATGGTGTATCTTTTTTAATGCTTTGCTAGATTTCAGGTGTGAAGTATTTCTGCATCTTTGTTCAAAAGGGATGCTGCCTGATATCCATACTTCCTTTTCTTTGTCCATCTGGTCTAAAGTTAGCCTGGTCTCGAAAGCTGATTTGGGCAGCTTTTTCTCTGTGTTCTCTGGGATGGTTGTACAGGAAAGGAATCCCCTGAGCTGTAAGGTTTGGTGGCATTTGCCTATGAAATCCTTGGGCCTAATGTTTGGGAACAGGTTAGAATCGGCCCTAGAACCGGACCCACAGAACCAGAGCCCTTGTTTGGGGGGAGAAGGCTGCTTTCTTGGAGCGGCCCCCCAGGGAGCCCCGTACCAGGCTGGGTGGTTGGCGGGATGGCAGGAGCGGGCGTGGGGGCCGGTGGTGGGGCAGGTGGCGGCGGGGTGGCCTTGACCTCGGCCTCCATTTGTGGCATCTGAATTTGCTGCTGCTGCTGCTGGGCCAGGCTGTTGACGAACTCCTCGTGCTGCGTCTTCAGGGTCTGGATCTGCTGCTGGAAGGCGAGCTGCACCGGCTGGACCACCGAGGAGTACTCGTTGATGAGTGTCGCCTGGCAGGGAGAGCGGAGAGCGGCCGGCACTCGGATGGACTCTTCGGGGCCTGCTGCCGAGTCCCACCCCTTCTGGAGCCACTCGGGGAACAAGCCCTGGAAAGCCCGGGGAGCTCGGAGCAGTAGTCTAGACAAGCACAGAGCATCTCACTCCAGCCCAAAGCCGGTCACGAGGATGCTAGATTCAGCGAGGTTTGGGAGTCCCTGCTAATGGGAAGGCGCGACGACAGCCACACCCTGTCCTATCACACGACCGTTACAGACAAGACCCGGACAAGCGTTCCAGGCTGCCGTCACGGGCCGTGCCGCTCACTCGCCACCTGGCTTTGAGCAAGTCCCAACCTCGCTGAGCCTCGGTTTCCTCAGCTGTAAAATAGAACAGTAATAGGACCCCCCTCCAAGAATTTTGGAGGAGAACTCAGTGAGGTAACGAGAAGGGACCAGGGCAGCTGAGTAAACATGAGTGGCGGTCACCGACTCAGGAGGGACAAAGCAGTTCACGCCACTGTGATAGACTGCAATAAGTCTACTGCTTTATTTAACAACAAAAAAGGGGGGGAAAATTTTAAAAGCATAACACTCATGTTCCTCGCTGGCCTGAGTATGAAAGCTTCTCCCCTGTGGGGAGGGGGGTGTTCCAGACCATCACAGAGAAACGGTCAACACAGCTTCCAACATTCAGCCAGATCCTTGCAGAAAAAAACGACTGCTCTCAGCCTGAGAAAAGGGGGCATGAGCTCTACTTTTTCTTCTAGCAGCTGCGGATGGGGCCGCGATGCCGGCACCACAGCAGAAGTGACCAAGGAGACCTGGCCAGCCCCCCACCCCCGTCCTCTGAGCAGATGCCTCCCCGGAGAGAAGGCAGACGTGCACACGGGGAACGCTGCCTATGCACAACGTGACCGCGGCAGTCTAGACAACACCGAGGCTTGCTTATGCTTCCGTCGTGCAGAAGCCAGCCCGGAGGACCAGAGCCGACAGGCCAAAGACACCGCCAGTAGCTGTGCCTGGGCAGGAAAGGTGGCCACAGGGGCGCCAGGAAATGCAGTCCGGCGGGCTCACCTGGGAAGGGCTCACTGGTCACGGTGGATGGGACAGGAGCCCCCAGAGGCTGCTGCTCACCACCAGTCCAGACACAGGTGGGAGCCTGTCTGGAAAATGCTACCTGGCCTCTGAGCTCACCAGCCCACCAGCCGTTCCCAGCCCCTCAGGCGGGGGCTGCAGGCCACCTAACTTCCGGGAACGTGCTGTGGTGGTGGCCGCCACTCCCTCTGCAGATAGCCACCCCGGTCCCAGGGCACCGTGCGGGTGGGGAGGGCACCCACCTGGTACTGGCCGAGCCCCAGAGCCGGGCTCTGTAGCTGCTGGATGATGGAGTCGTCAAAATAGCCGTTCTTCTCCCAGAGCTGCAGGAGCTGGGTGTGGGGCAGGAGGGGGAGGCCGCGTCAGCAGGAAAACCAGCGTGCCCCGTCCCCCCCGCCTTCCCTCTCCCGGCTGCCCCATGTACCCGGGCGATCTTTTGCTGCTTGTCCTCCTCCACGGCCAAGAAGCTGGTGCAGTAGATGGGCACCACGACTTTCTGCAGGGCGGCCAGCAGCTCCCTGGCCTGCTTGCGCTGGCTGTGAGGGAGAGACCTTCCGCGCGTCAGGGCCCTGGGGCAGGACCCGGCCACGCGCCCGTTACCACTGCGGCTCCAGCCACAGCACCCTCTGCCTTCTCGGGACGCGGGCTGGGCTCCCTACAAGACCTGTGCTGGCGCCTAGGCCCAAGGGACAGGCCGACAGCAGTGGGAGGAGGCAAAGAGCAGCCTGGGGACCTTCAGAGCAAGGGCTATCACCCTGGTCTCATCAGAAAAATAAGCCTTCCCTCCCGGGGTGGCGCAAGGCCGCCCGGACCCACGGACCCGAGGCCTGTAGGAGCCCCAGCTGTCCACGTGGCCTCCCTCAGCCCTGTCACCCCTTGTGCACAAGACCTCGGCTTCAGCCCCGCTTTCGGGAGGCAGAGGGAGCGTGCGGGCATGCCAGGCAGCCTGCCCTCCCATCCTCCCGGGGGCGCTGCAGAGGCCCCTGGGGCTGTGCCGTAAGGCGACAGAGGCCGATGGCACGCATGTGGCCTCCTGGAGGAGGATGCGGGGTCGGAGGCGAGCAACCAGAAGCCCTCCCAGCACCAAGCTCACCAAGGGTGCTCAGAGCCAGCAGTGAGTGCGGGGCTGGGACGCCGGGACAGGGAGGGGAGGGGGACAGGGTGAGCGGCACGCGGCTTCTGGCAGAGCACAGCTCAAGAGCGGCATGGCTGGACAACTGCCAGCAACTGGCCATGGCCCTGCATAGCTGCCCTGGTCAGCAGAGCGGCTGGTGGAAGCAGGAGAGCCAAGAAGGTTCTGAGCAGCTGCTGACCTCCCAACAGCAGAGAAATAGAGGGACAAGGCAGGGAGTGGCCAGTGTGGCACAGGAAACGGGGAGCAGAGGGGCGGGGACCCGGGCTGCGCACACGCACAGCAGGAGATGGAGCAAGATGGGGGAAGGGTGGGGGAGAGGCAGAGTCCGTTTCTGCTGCTCTCACGGGAGCCGTCCCCTTTGGCCAGGCCAAGCTCAAAGCCAAACTTGACAGCCAGTCCGGACGGCTGAGCGCCAGCCTCGCGAGCAACGTGCGCTTCCGCCAGTCCCCTCCCCAGGCCTGCTCTGGCCCAGGTGTCTGGGTTTGTTAAGTGAACCTCTATCATAAGGGACCAGACGCGGCACAGGAGCAAACACCAGCCTGGCCTTGGGAGGGCTGGGGGGAGGGGGGCGGGGGGCTGGTCTTAGCGGGGTGGCACAGAGGGTAGCAGAGAGGACCCCACGGGGGGGACCCTGCAGCAGAGTCAGGTGACAGGGCGGCATCTGTGCGTAGATCACGCGAAGAGAAGCTGGCACTGGATACAAACGGATGCGGAAAGACACCCAGAGGCTGCCCCAAGGAGAGTGAGGAGGGGACAGTGGCCCAGGTGAAGTGAAGGGTCCAGGGCAGAGGCCAAGATGTATTGGGGTGGGCTGTCCTCCCGACGGAGAGCTCCTGGCTCAGACCAACCCTCCTCTAGGGTCTTTGGACAAGTGGCCCCCACAGTCCCAGGACAGGCCAGGCTACTGAGCACAGCACGGCAGCCCAGTAGTGGGCCAGAAAGAGCGAGAGGAAAGGCGGGCTCTGGCGGGGCCCTCACCAGTGGTGCAGGACATCGTTGATCAGGTAGATGAGGTGCAGCCGCAGCTCGAAGTGCGCCCCGTCGGCTGTGATGCGGTTCCGGAGGTGGCCCGCCATCAGCTCACAGTGCGGGGGGGACTTGGCGTTGCTGAACATCCAGTTCTTCCCGGCCTGCAACAGCCAGGCTGACGGTGAGCTGGAGCGTGTGCAGGCGCCCGGAGGGTGAGGGCACACCCCGAGGGCGTGGCGTCCCAGGGCTCGGGCACACCGAGGCTGCCGCCTGCCTCCTGGCTCCGTCTCGGCCCCGCGAGCAGCATACCTCGCCCACGTGCTGTCCTGCCCACGGTGCTCACAAGGGAAGGGGAGGGCCAGACAGGGCTCCCCTAGAGCAGTCCCAGCCTGCAGCGGGCTCCCCCCCTCAACAGGAGCACCAAGTTCTGAGAGCACCCCCACCCTCAGCCCCCACCTCCCCTCACCGAGATGGCATCTTTGGTACATGTGTCGATGATGGGTTGCAACAGGTTGTCAAACTCATTCATGTCCAACTGGGTCTCCTCCAGGAGCTTCTGCATCTGCTGCTCTACGGCGTGGGCCACAGCCGCGGTCACCTGCTCCTGGGAGGCCGAGCAGGATGGAGACTGCGTGAGGAGGGACCTCAGCCCAGGACTAGCCTGGTCCATCTGTGCCCTGCCTCCCAGCACCAGGAGGTCACACTCAAAGCCTGACACGGGTATCTGGGACAGTCACGGTCACGGCCATGGACACGGCAAGCAGAGGATAAAGCAAGACAGGACACAGCAGGAAATGACGTCTGCCCCGAGGTGACGGATAGAAAAACGAACATCCAGAAGAACGAGGAACCTCAGCAAATCAATTCAACAAAAACAAAAAAAACCGAGGGACAGGTGTGGACAGACAACATCACTGAGAGGACATCCAGACTGTCGCCAGTCAAGGAAAAGGAGAGCCACCGCACTAGCCATCAGGGACACGAGGCCCCGCACTAGATCCACGCACTGGGAAGTGGCCGTCGGGCCTCCCGGTCCCCCATGAGCTCTGTGTGGAAACAGAGGGGGAAACGGACAGGGAGCTTTCTAGAATGTTTTTGGCAAAATCACGGTAATTTTACATCTGATCCAGTAATAAAAGCGCAGCTAGTATTTCAGAGATCTTATTTTTTACTGTTTTGTTTTTCTGGCAATTCATCCTGTTGCACTCGGCCAAAAACTCAGACGATGACAAACCAGGACAAAAGGGTCCTTCCGCACGACAGCCTGGGGCAACCTAGCGAGGAGCCGGAGCCAAGGGCACCAGAGGCCACCTGGACTTCACTGTTACAGTTTCCAACGTGCGCCAACCCCCCAACCTTGGGTGTCCATCCCCACACAAAGGGTGTTGTGCATCAAAGAGCTTGTGGCGTGATTTCACCCACAAGAAGCAGCAACCCGTGCCCAGCATCAGGGGTCGAGCTGAACACACCACACGTGGCGGCAGCCCCGTCCTCCTGCTGACGAGTGGTGAGGAGCTCTTCTGATGTACGAGGCAGGCGCAGGCTGAGCTCCAGGTAGCCAGCTCAGGACCCGGAGGGGAAGCGGGAGGGGAAGCGGGAGGGCAAGCGGGGAAGAGGAGCGGGCCGTACCTGTCTAAGGGCTAACAGGTGCTGCTCCTGCTGCTGCAGGTTCCACTGGCTCTGCTGGATGAGCTCGTCCATGGATGGGGCTCCCTGGGCCGGTGGGATGGGCGCAGCCGGGGCCAGCGGGGGCTGCGGCAGGGGAGGCAGCGCCGCGGCCGGCTCCAGCTCCGGGGCCTGCTGCTTGCAGATGACTGGCGGGAGAGGAGGAAAGGCGGCCCCCATGAGGAGGTGGCCCCTCGGCTGCTGCTCAGGCAGCCCCAAGCCAGAAACTGCCCCTGCCGATCCTCGCCACCCACAAGAGGACCCCGGTGCCGCACTGCAGCCCCCTCGCTCTGCACCCGGCCCCCCACTCACAGGGCCCGAGCCCTGGACCCTTTCCGGTGGGACGTCACCTTGCCCCTCTCCCGCCCACCATCTGGCCTGGCCCAGCGGCCTTCCAGCTGAGACCAAGCCCATCCCCCTCCACCCCTCACCCAGGCCGGAGCCTCGGCTGAACCCAGACCACGGCCACTGGCGGACAAACGGCCCTCCCCAAGGGTGTCTCTCGTGTCCCGTCCCCGCCACCTCCTCAGCAGCTTCTGTCTGTAAAAACTCTCCCTTTGCCCCCCGGCCCTCTGGCAACGGTCTTATAGCTGAGACTCATCTTCAATCCTTCAGCTCCCGTTTAGGTCGGCCCATGGCCGTCTGGCTGTGCATCCCCACCCCGGCCCACTGTGGACATCCTTCCTCAGCCCCGTGGCCCCGTCTCAGGTCCTTGTCTCACGTGGCCTGTGTGGCCACCCCCAGGCCCCTTTGTCTTCCTCTGCCGGACCCCTGAATGCGGGGATGCCTGGTCTGCCTTCTCCCCTGGGCCAGCCACAGGGCAGTGGGACACAGGAGCTGCAAGGCGGCAATTACTGTGTGCGAGCCACGCTCCTTCCTCTACCGTCTCCTGGAGTCCTCGCGCGATGGATCTGATCACGGACCAGACAGCCCACTGACCTTCCAAAGGCACAGCACACAGGCCCACGTGTCCTCTCGCCACGTGCTCCCCTCCCCACGGCCCCTCCCGGCCCCCGTGGCTGGCACGGCTATGCCCACACCCGGAGCCCAGAAGGTCCGGGCACTTCTTTCTCCCTTGCACCTCGCACTAACAAGCCACCCCGTGTAGTGAAGTCAGGCTCCTAGATGACACTCCAGCCTGTGTCCCTGCCGTCCCTGCCGTGACTCTGCTGTCACCTGCATCACCCTTGGAACTGATCTCCCTGCGTCGGGTCCCGCCCCTGTACTTCTCAACAGCACGGCCGGAAGCTGCTGTTTCACGTGCGGTCTGAGGACCGGCCCTGGGCAAAACCCGGACCAGTCAAGTATAGACGGGCCAAGGGATCCTTCTGGCACCTTTATAGCAACTCGATGTTTCACAGATCATGTTTTATTGTATTTTGCAAAAGTGTACTTTCCACAACAGGTTGGAAGTTCTACAAAACGAAAAATAAAAGCTAGTCCTTCACTGGACTTTGCAAAGCGCCATTCTAGAAAAGCCTCGGGGCTCACTCTTCTCAAACTACCCAGGTGCAGCGCCAGCTACAGTGGCTAAGCCTGCTCCACGACCCAGTCCTGAAATCCTCCAGGGCCTCCCCAAAGCTTCCGGGAGAACTCCTAAGTCCTTGGCCAGCCAGCCCTCCCTCCTCTGCACCCTGGCCTCTGTCCACTCCAAGCATCCCCCTTTCTCTGGGCTTTAGCCACTCTGAGCTATTGCCCCCCACTCCCAGCCCAAGGCTCTTTCCCCGGCCTGAACACTTTTCTCTTCTTTGTTTCCATCTGGCTAATTCGGACACATTCTTTAATCTCAGCTGAAACGTTGTTGCCTGCAGAAGGCATTTCCTGAACCCCCATCTCCCCCTGCTAGAAGCACCGTATCCTTCCCCCCATTACAGTACCAAGTCCTAAGTGGCGTCTGATTTCTGACCCTCCAAGGAGGGAGTGGGCTCCCCTTGCAGGGAAAACAGCGTCTTACCTCACGGTCACGCGAGCCAAAGTCGTCCTCTGCCGGGTTATGCCACCCTCATCAATATCCGACTGATGCCCCAGTTAATGAATTCTACCCCTTAACCCCACTTGCCCCCATGCCCACTCCCTCCTACTCAACCTGCTGACCTAATTCAGACCTTACCATCAACGGCCCTGTTCATTCACCTGCAGACCTCCCCGGTCTGCAGCCTCCACTCACGCCCCCTCCAGCCTGTCCTCTACACTGGCCACACAAACCTGACCCACCTCTCCCTTTTTCAAACTCTCCTGTGGCTCTCCACCGCCTATAGCGGCAGTTTCCAAAGTGATGTGCTGGGGCCAAGGAATGGTTGCTCCAAAAACACTCAAGTGCATACAACAATTTGCCTACAATTTTAGGCAAATCTCCCCCACCCCCACCTCAAACCTAACTGGACACCAGACGAAACCCTAGACTGTGGGAGAAAACCCGAACTTTCCCCCTGGCATTTACCACTCCAGATCAAACCCTTCCCCCCTCTACACACGTCCTATGCTCCAGCCATGCTGGGCCTCTCATGATTTCTCTTACCGCTCCCTAAACACATTGTATTCATTCAAACCACAGCACTTTTGCTGTTTCTCACAAACTTTTTATTGAACACCTACTAAGTCCCATGTCGTAGGGCACAACAATGACCCAAACAAGGTCTGGTTGGCCTCAGGGAGCTTGTAGTCTAGGAAAGATTCACCTTTCAATGCCCATCTACTTGGCAGCCCCCTGCTCATTCATTCAAACACTGTATCTAGAAATGTGGTATGGAACAAGACAGATGTGGGCTCTGCCCTCAGGGACCCCACCACCTGGTGACTACTTATCTATTATTCAAAGGCCAGCTGTGATTCTTAAACCCACCTTAAACTCTTTGAGGGCAGGGCTGGCATCCTGATACCCAACCCGGTGAACATCGATAAACATCTGACAAAAACTAAAACCCAAAGAACAAGTCTTTTGGGTCCGGACTGCAAACACCTGAAATGCACAAAAATCTTGCTAGACCATCTACACAGAGAGCTCACAATGGGTGCTGGACAGTGCCTGCCAGGAGGGTCCCGGTCCAGCTTCTCTCACTTCCACCCTAGAAAACACCGAAACAGCCACTCTGCTTCTGCTGACCTAAGTCATCACATCTGCAAAAACGATAGAGAAATCCCTGATCCGGAGCCCAGGAGAAGGATCGATAACCTCATTCTCCATTATACTCGGGCCCAGCAGCCGCTAGGTGCAGGGCCCTGGGAACAGCGGAAGGCATCAAGAAGGCCCAGCTGCCCCATTTTCAGAGACAGAGCATGCGGCCCACAAGAAGGCGGTTTGTGGCAGAGCCCGAACTGGAGTCGGAGAAAGGAATCGCTCGAAGGGACGGCCTGAGAGCTGGAGAGAACTCACGCTGCTGCTGCTCCAGCGCCAGCTTGCACTTATAGTAACTGTAGAACTCGCCTCCGAACAGAAACGAGAATTTCGGGTTGTCCTTTTGCTTCTCCATCGTCATCTTCTCAAACTCGGGCCCGTTGCGAGCCACGAACTGGGCCAGCTTGTCGATGACATTTCGAAGTTCCTGGTCTGGAGGACGGAGAAAAGGCCACGCGGGGCGTCAGCGAGGACCGCCCAAATCCGGGGGCCCTGGTGTCCCAGCCCCCGTCCGCCGGGCCGGGGTCCCTAGGGTTGGGCTCCACAGAGGCCGCCCTTGTACGGGTCCCGATAGGGGCCACACGCGCGCCGGGGATGCGGGGACCCGCGGAAGAGGCCGCAGGCGAACCCGGGAGGCCGAGCCCCGCCACCTCCTAGGCCCGGAAACCCCGGAAGGCGGGGAGGGCCAAGAAGGGATTCCAGGGAGAGAGGGACGGTCCCCGAGCCCAGGCTGGGCCTCACCGTCGGGCGGCAGAGGCATCTCCATGGCTCCGGCCGCAGGGAACGTCCTCCGGCGCCTCACGATCGCCCACCAGCCCCGTCTGCGGAAGCCGGCCGGAAGTGGCGCGAGGGAGCCGTTTACGGCTGGCCTCGCGGGCTGCTTCCGCCCTCCACTTACGGCCGTCGCCGGGAAACCGCGGAAGTGAGGGCAGAAGGCCCGCGGGAAGAAGCCGCGCGAGGCCGGGCGCGCGGTAGGGGCTAGCGATGCGCACGCGCAGGGGCTTTCCCGCGCTTGCGCGGGGTGGGCCGATGTCGCGCTACGCCCCGGAACGGCTGGAACGGCGCAGACTACCGTTAGCCACGGCCGCGGCGTCGTCCCGGCCTCGCGTCGTAGGCGGAGGGCCTGGCAGGCCGCGTTCTCCGCTGGACCAGGACTCTGGGGAGTTCCTCCCCGCGGGGCTGCGGTGAGAAGACTACGAGGTGAGGTGCGTCCGGAGAGGCTCCCGGGCCGCGACGCCGGGAAGTAGAACCGGGAGGCGACGGGCGTGGAGGGGATGGAACTGGGCTATTGAGGTTCCCAAGATCCTCCCGCTCAGTTTCTTTCGCTCGACCCAACGCTTTGGTAAGGAAGACTTTGGGGCGGGGGACCTCTCCACCCCTGTCGGCCTCACCCTGCGTCCCCCTTGGGACTCGCCGGGCTTCGGTGCAGTCATTCGAGCGGCGTGGAATGAGCGCCCACGACCTGCGGGTGCCCGGCCTTCTAGACTGCGCGCCTTCCTCAGAGATGCAGTCACGTTGCTTCTCAAATGACGAAGCGAACGTGTGCTCGTGGTGGGGAAAGAGAACGATGGCAAGCCGCAGTAAATGTTAGCGTAGACTGGACATCCCCGTAATCCGACCTTCCTGAGATTGCCATTGTTAACACTTGGTTGGCTATACCTCCCTACTTTTTCTACGCAAATAAATGTCCATATATTTCAGATACATTTTTTCTTCTTCTTTTGGCTCCAAACTTACTCATTTGACGCTTATGGATTGCCTCCTGTATGCAAGATAATGCCTTAGGCCAGGAATTGACACACTTATTCTATAAAGGGCCAGATAGCAAATATTTAGGCCATGTGGGCCAAGAGGCAAAATTGAGTATATCATGTAGGTACTTACACAGCGGAAGAGAAAAATACCCTTAATATTTTTTATTGGTGGCATTCAAAATCTAATAAGTAGTTTTTAAAATACAGGTCTTCTAAGGAGAAGAACGGAATGCTTTTTTGCCGTTCTAAGTTGGTCTTTCCTGTCATTAATTGATTGCAAATGTTCACTAGTAAAGACTATTCTCGGTTCACAGAAAAGCAGGCGGGGTGTGGTTTGTGATGGAGTTGGGCCTGAGCTCTGCTCTCCTGAGCCTGTAGTCTTGGGTGGGGGGTGGAGACCTGTAAATCAGTAAACAAATACGTCATTACAACGGTGTTAAGGAAAACAGGTTTTTGATAAGGGAGGAGGGTGGGGTCTGCCCCTGGGAAGTGAGGTTTGCACTGAGATCCTAATCAGGAGCAAGCTACGTGATACCCCAGGCAAAGGGAACATGTGGGATTGATCTGTTTAGTATAAAGCTCAGTAATGTGGATAGTGTGGGTATTTTTCCATGCCAGTAAAGATCTATATCGGGGTTTTAATTTGTGATCTGCCTTGGGTGGAATTCAGAGATAGCACACTGTTGTACCTGTATGTATTTTCGTGAGTTAAAGATACATGGCATTTTTCAGATTCTTAATAGGATCTGTGAGCCAAAACGGGTTAATGAATCTGTGTGGTCATTTTTAATGACTGCATAGGACAGTGTGGTGTGGATGTACAGTAATTCATCGAAGCCAGACTCTGGAGTTTCTGGGGTTGGTTCCATTTTTAGGCCGCTACTAAAAGAGTTTTAGTGTAGGATGTGCACATTGAATACTGATAATACTCAACTGTCCCTTCAAAAGATTGGAGACTCGTGACCACTTTATATATTCATGTCTTAATGTTTAAAACACCATTTATCTGAGACAAAACACCATTTATCTGAGACTGAACATTTAAGCATCATGTGGCCTCACCCAGACTCATTTCAGTGGGCCAAATTAGAATCCACTGGTCCGAAGAAAGCAGTAGAGTTGCCAAAAGTAGAGGCTGCTGCACAGATGGTCTCCAAGAACCCGGAAACACAACTCTTAAGGAAACAAGTAAAATATACTCTCCTGGATGGGATGAACTTGCTGAAGTTCAAGAGGCAAAACGGAAAGAAGTTAAAGCCATATGCATTCCCGCTTTGATCTGCAAACATGCTGTGAGAAATTTATCCCAAATCAGAAGTATGGGCTGCACTGTGTATGGCAAAGTTATCCCATAAAATGATGTTTAAATGTGCAGCAATAGGGGTTGGTTAATTACAGTGTATCCCTTTAGTAGATTACTACAATATCATGTACACAGACACACAAAGTCAAGAGAGAGTATTTAATAAGGGGAAATGTTTTTGGCACATTTTTTAAAGCAGATTATAAAATAATATGCATATGCCAGTTGTGAAAAAAATGTGTATATATCTTCAGGGGCAACTGCTGTGTCCAGTCTTTCGTGTGTCTTTTCAGAAATAAACTGTATTCACAAGCTCATTTATATAGCAATATATTTTGGAAATTGTTCTCTCTATACATAGAGCTAATTCTTTTTGATGTCTGTATAGATATGTCTTTTAGCTTTAACAATTACTTTCAAATTTGACAAATAGACAATAGACGTTGTTATTAGAAAAAGTCGTGGGTGACAAGGAACTCCAGGCCCATCCAGACCTGTGGTCTCAATAAAGACAAAGCTTGGTGTGACTGTCACCTTGTTCCTACAGTAACAGAACCCCCTGTGGTCAACCAGCTGAAGGCACGGCGGAAGGAATGATGTGGGAACAGAGAAGGTCCTGTTCCATCCTGGAGCAGCACCATTTCTCGGGCCTGATCACGTCGCCGAGCAAGCCTCTGGTCACACAGGAGTTGCCCTGGGGAGACAAACAGGAGTATTCTCGTCCTTGGAGAGGACACTCCCAGGTATGAGTTGGGACTGGTATCTGAACCATGGGGCCACACGCAGCGTGAGCTCTTACTTTCTGCAGGAGCAGGCCCTGACTTGTTGGAGCTGCAGGGCAGACTACAAAGCCACCTGGTCGCCCAGACAGGGTGGGGCTCCTTCAGGGTCTTAAACCGTAGTGGTGTGGCCCAGGCAACTGAAATGAAAGGATACACCTCGGATGGCACTGGCTCATCTTACAAATATATGACAAAGGTGAGGCTAAACAAAACCGCTCACTTTATCTTGGCTGCTTTGCAGGGCAAAGGGCCCTGGCTTGGGGTCAGACACTCCTGGATTGCAGCCTTGCTCCATGGGCCGAGCGGGACCTTATTCCCATTTCCCTCTAGAATGGGGCTAATATCTCAGGTGCTGATGGTTAAATGAGATGTATGTAATACCAAGTATGCAGATAAAATATCCTGAGAATCCTAAGTGCAAATCAGAACATTCTGCTCCCCTCTGGACTTCCCTTAGCATGTTTCACATACCTCCAAAATAGCACCTATATACCACTTACTTAGTTACAGATCTCTAAATGAAGCCAAGCGTGCTCTGAGGCTTAGGTATTTCAGTTTCCTGTACTTGAAACATATTAAATGTCAGTAAATGATTGAACGAAAGGATTATGAATTAAGAGGATGTGGGCAGTTGTTTTAGCAGAAACTCCTACCCGTCAACTGCTACTGAAGGAAGTTCTGTTGGGACCTGGTTTCTGAGTCACATGGAGGGGGAAACGGGCTCTGGAGGCAGACTTACTGGGTGAGTCCAGGCAAGTGACACCCCCCCCCCCCGGCCCGCCATGAGCCTCATTTTCAGCTGTAAAATAAAGTTAATAAAGCTTAAACAAAGGGATTATAATGATTGTGAGAAACCTCCCCACCCAGTGTGTTGGGCCTGCAGTAGGTCCTCAGTATTAGCTAGTATTCCTCAGAAACAGGCTTCGTAAGCGTAGCTGCTACACCTTCTTGGGTTTTCCATGTTAATTCTGTTCAATAAAGGCATGTCATTAACTGCTGAGTTGTGATTCTAGTTTTATTCTACCATGTCATAAATTTACAAACCACACGTCCTAATTTTTGGCTCCGGAAAAAAATAAAAGGTTGCAGTTTACTCTGATGTGAGAATCAAGTTGGTTTGCTCTCTCTCTCATGTTTTGTTGCTGGGCACGCTGAAAACAGGGTCACTCAGAAAGACCCTTATTGGCAAATTAAGACCAGTCGTGATTCCCTGGAGACCATCGTTTATTTTTGGTAAATGCTATCAATGAATATACACACAGTATCATTCCCACAAAAGTCTATAGCATTTAAGTCTTAAAAACAGGTGACAGTTGAAAAAAATTAACTATTTTCAGTTTCTTGAATAATTTAATGTTCTGTCCCCTTAAGGCTGTGAGACCTTAAGGTATCCGGGCCTGGTTACGTCCCAGCAATAATAAAGGGCCTGTTCTATAATGTATGCCAAATACACAGCCAAATTCAGAAATCCCAAGTGCTTCTTCACTTCAACATACTTGGCTTCTCTCCTTTGTAAAAGGGGTTTGATTTTCCCTGTAACAAATGACTTAAAGTAAGGTGCTTAAAAAGTCCACACTGAGTCTCAAATAGTGAACAAACACTTCAGAAATGCCCTCTGAGCCTCAGTTTCCCCTTCTGTAAAATGAAGGAGTTGGGTTCGAGTTAGTATCGCAGGCAAGACCATACCATGGATGGGTAGACTAATTTGCTACCACAAACCCCAGCAGGGAGGAGGGTGAGGGGAACAGAGCTGCAAATGTGAATGTGGGAGTGGGGCGGGGTGGCGGACCAGGATCAAAGCGGCTGGAAAACTGGCCTTCAGGAGTTCAGTGTCAGCTCTGAACCTTCAAGTCTCAAAAGTATGTCTTTGTCTTTTGATCTGATGATTTGGTCTAATATGATTGTCTCATTCATTCCAGTGTATGTACTTGCTGTAGATTTATGTACAGAATTAAATACCCCATTTATTAATTTATAAACCGTAATAAAACCAGTCATTTCCCCTCACCAGCAGATCTTGCATTGGAAAAGGGAAACAAAATTAATATACAAATTTTAGCAACATCAGAAATTTCATTAAACCTGAAAAGACATGTAAATTCATTTTGGAGTTCAATTATCTGTCCAAGGAATCAGTTACTATAATCACAAAGATAACTACTGTAATATCTTTGTGGTGCAAAATTATCCCCATTTGTTGCTATTCCCCAGTGAGAAAAGTTCAGCTACGGACCATAGAGCCTCTGGTGGAGGCACTCAGCAAGCTCTTTTCCCAGATCCCCTTTGGGATTTCTCCTTCCCGTTTTACACAGCAACTGTCTCAAAACTTGGGACCAAAGTAATTATAAAGCAAATAAACGGCACAGGGACCTGAGGCCAGTGGTGCATAAACTCAGGCCAGAAGGGGACCAGGTGACCACTCCAGGAACAGCCCATTCATAAGCTGACAAAGTAACAAAAACCAGGAGTCAATCATAAGCTATGGTACTTCCTCTGACGGGAAAATGCCTCACTCACCAGGAGGTAAAGGTGACCCACTGTCCCATCTGCTGCTCCCTCCAAGTGCCTATTCAAGAGGTAGGCACGGTGCTGAAGGAGGAAGGCAGACGTCACTGAAGACCCCACCAGCAGAGCCAGTGGTCCTCTCTGTGAGGGCAGGGTCCTCTTGTGATGCTGGGGAAGTTGGAGACCCTCACCTGAACCTCGGCACATGGGCTACCTGCTGGGGCCATGTAATTTTCCTGATTTGATTTATCCAAACCCAAACCACAGTTTGGTGCTCACCCCTTCTCCCCTTCACCAGGACATGATTCAGATCCTAACGCAAACACCACCAGATCAGGTCATGGAATCAAAGTGCTGTGGTCTTGTCTATTACACAACCTACTGAGATGATGTGCTTGATTCACTCGGCCTTCAGCAGCTGGGGCCATTAGAGAGGAGCTCGAAAACGCTTCATCGCTTCCTACTAAGGCTGAAATGTATCAAGACAGGCATCACCAGTAGGGAGCTTTTCTTGTTTTTAAACATTTTAAGAACAAAAAGGGTTTTCAATCCATAAGCCAGCCCTCCCTCATGCGTCCCCCCTACAGGGGACCGAGGCATAAATACAACTACAAAATATTCCCTAGAAAAATGCAAGATCCTCATGAAATGAACATCTCCCCACCAAACATCCTACTAAGTCATCACAGAAGTGGTGAAGACTCATCAGACAAGACAAAAAACAAGTATTACAGAAATAGAGCTCGAAACACTGACATGATTTCCTAATGCTCCTTCTGACAGCCGCGCAGTCACTTCCTCCTCGCTATCCCCAGAGAGGAGAGCCGCCCTGCTCCTCTGGCAAGGGAAGCGAGGGCACAGGAGTGCAACTGCCCTACCTCTGGGTCTGGATATACACCAGCTCTGATGTGCAGGTCAGAGAAGTAGGCTCCAAGAATTCAAGGCTAATTGCAGGAGCTTTTCTCTTTGGGACATTTGCCAGTAACTGCAAATGGCCATGGGGTTGACCGGAAACTTTGTTCTGGTCCATCTTTGTTGTCGGAGATGCTTTTGAGTAACTGGCGCTCCTCTGCTCCATGCCTGCCTCAGCCCGTCGACCTATCTGAGCAGCGGAATGAAAGAGGCTAGTCTGTCGCTCTCAAGCACCACCCTAAAAGTCCCTTCCTTGGCGCCCAGGAAACCCTCTGGCCTGTCGGAGGTCTGCATCCACAGCGATCCGGCCTTTCCGGAGAGTTATCTGGAAATATTATCTGGAAAGCAGAACAGGAACTCTCAAATACATGACTTGGGGAATAAGTCCACAAAGAAAGGTAAAATCCTGGCCAAGATCGCCATACCAACACAGCCCTCAGATGACAGACTCCAGGAAGAAAGGGCCTGGAACGCCGGAGCTCGAGGGCAGTGGTCCTTACCACGGGGCAACGTCCTGCGGCCGCCAGGGGCCTGGGAAGCCCGGGGTCTGCTGATGGTTATGCACTGTCCCCTCGGCCGGGTTGTACATTCACTGGTTGTCAGAAGTTTCTGGTACTGCTAGGGAGTGGGGGGAAGGAGTCACACAATGGTACCGCCCTGCCCTCTAGACTACACGTCATAACGGTTCAAACTGTAGGAATTTGGGTAGCTCTGCCGGCTGTACTGGAAGTGATCTGTCAAGATGTTGTTGCGACCATACTGATAGTCCTCGTGCTGGGGAAAGAGGATGCCATTGTGGGGTTTTTCCAGGGGGCTCCGATGGTGTTCCTTACTGCTCAGGTCCCCCGTGGTGACTGGGAGGAGGTGCTTCCGGGCTTGCTGATTGGCATCGTACTTGGTCTGCAAGGTCAAGAGAGCAGTGAGACAGTTGGCTCCTTCCCTGGGGCCCGTGCACAGGGCAGAGGCGAGCAATTGGCAGCCGAGCAGCCCTTCGAGACCCACTGAAGCATTGACCCAGGCAGGCCTCAGGCATGGCTGGCCCTCCCTGTTAGCCACCCGTGTCTTCGCACTGGACCAAACAGAGCCTTCTCGAGACAGTGAAATCCCTGACAAAGCCTCCATGGACCCAAGAGCCACGAGCCACGGCTGGAGTATGACATGGGAAAAGGAAGGCCGGGCCGGGTAGGGCCACATCACCATAAACCAGTCTGTGACAAAGCTGGAGCTGTGGCCCCAGCCTCTTAGCTCCTGCCGCGGTCCCTTTCTTCTCCCCCCACCACCTCTTGGTGCCTCCCTGGGCCTCGAGGGGACAGCCTCCCCCACCCCAGACTCACTTTGTTGTACAGAAAGACCCCCAGGATGGCTGTCATCATGCCTAGGACGTTGGTGCTGGTGACTGGGTTTTGCAGCATGATCAGGGACACCGTGATGACCATGATTCTCTTGGTGGCATTGGCGACAGAGTAGCTCAGAGGGCTGATGAGGTTGAGGATGCTGAAGGCGATGACATTCTGGGCGAAGTTACAGAAGCCGCTGACAGCCAGGAGCAGAAGCGTCCAGGGCCACTGGGACACATAGGTCTGTAGAGACAGGGAAGCAAGAACAGTGCTGGGGTCACATGCCGGCCCTGGCAGAGGTGGTGCAGGGGCGCAGAGGGGCTGACTGGGGTCAGTGCTGGTGGGGAGCAGACCCAGCTGTGTGATGGGTAGTAACCGGTGCTTGATCCGCAAAACCTCTGACAGCCACGACACGGCACGCGTGGCACAATGCCGATGACAGCTTCATTCCTCCTGAGGATGAGGAGGCTCAAGAGGCGAAGGCAGGGGGCCCAAAGTGGGTAGAGCATGATGTGAACTGAAGCTTCCCTTGTCCCTAACAGCAAGGACTGGGAGCTCTGGGGTTAGCAGAGCAAGGTCTGCTTACTGGACGCTGTCTCAGTCCAGTCGAGCTGCTAGAACAAAATACCACAGCCTGGTGGGGGGGGGGCACTTATAAACAATAGATATTTATTTCTCACAGTTCTGGAAGCTGGGAAGTCCAAGATCAAGGAGACTCAGTGTCTGGTGTGAGCTTCCCGGTTCATAGGCAGGGTCCGCTCACTGTGCCTTCTGTGGTGGAAGGGGTGAGAGAGCTCACTGGGGTCTCCTTTTATAAGGACACCAGTCCTCTTTGACGAGGGCTCCACCCTTAGGGCCTCCCAAAGGCCCCACCTCCTAATACCATCATCAACATAGAAATTTGGGCGGGGGGAGAAACAAAAACATTCTGGAGCAGACATAATGCCTTCTTACAAGATGGGGAGGCCCTGGGGAGGCAGTCCCAGGGGGAGTATGCAAAGAACCTGGTAATACAAGAGCCCCGGGCTAGGGGCCAGAAGCCCTGGGTCTGCCCTGTCACTGGGACACCCCTCCCACCCCCACCCAAGCCACCTGACCTTTCAGATCACACTTTCTTCCCCTATGCAACAGAAGAGACTGAGCCCTGCTGAGCCCGCACAATGCTGCTGCTGGGAGGATCAAAAGGGATCTCTGCTGTGAAACTGCTTTAAAACAACCCCAACCCAAAAGCCAGGAGATGTTATCAAAACTTTAATAACCATCTGACCCTCACCGGAATGAAGCATTCAGATTAAGGGGGCCCAGAAGTTAAGAACCCACAACTAACAGAAATCCTGACCACAGAACACCCACCCCCATCCCCCCGCCCAAGAGCCTGGGTTGATCCCAGAACAGGAAGGAGGCAACAGTCAGGTGGGTGCTGCCCTGGCCAGGCGGCCGGGGATGCCCAGCACTGAACATTTATGGACATCTGTTCAGGGCTGGGTACCAGAAGGCATGCGGCACCACTCCCATGCCTCCCCAGCTCCCACAGTCCCACCTCACTACCAGTCCTGGGGAACCAAGAGGCTGCTTTAGGGCCGGGCTGCCAGGCCAGTGGAACGACCTCAGGAGACAGTACACCAGACACGGACAGCTCCAGTGTCTGTCCTAGTCTGGAGTGCTGGGACAATCCCCGTGGCCCTGCGCTCTGAGGACAGAGCAGCCTCAAGACCCAGTGTGGCTCAGTCGCGGGAGCAAAGCCACAGCTGCTCGGTAGCACCTGCTTTTTGCATCCCAATTCTCAGGCTGCATTGGTATTGGCCACAGGAGGACACAGCCGGGTCCCTTCAGAAAGGTGGCATTTAGTGGCCCTGCCAGGATGGGAGCTGGAAGTCTTCGAATGGCTGCCTGATCCCACCTCCGCCACCCTCTGAGACGGAAGGATCACCAAGTACTCTCAGAGGAGAGCAAGATACACTTAGGTGACCTGCTCAAGGCCACCCTGACTTTTGCCCCTACTTGGGATAACAGCCTCTGTAAGGCTCGTGAGCCCACCAGCATGCTTTTGTGGTGAGCTGGCCTGTCTTCTCAGTCTTTCCCTGAGGTGACCGGTGTGGACTTGGAAGCTATTTTTACGAACCAGCAGCTTGCATAGACATCTATCTTTCAGAAGAGGAACCCAGCCAATCCAGCTTTTTTTTTTTTTTTAAATTGACTTGGAATAAAGTTGTGTTTCTTCCTCACAGTGCATAATTCCATGTGTTTTAACACATGCACTGATTCACGCAGCCAGCACAATCGGGATTCAGAACCGCTCCGTCGTCACCCCAAAACATTCCCCCAGCCTTCTTTGTATGAATCCGCTCCCCCAATCCAAGCAACTACTGATGTGTTCTCCTTCACTCTAGTTTTGCCTTTTTTTTATTCCATTCTATTCTATTTTAGTAGGCTCCACGCCCAGTGTGGAGCTCAATGCAGAGCTTGAACTCACAACCCTGAGATCAAACCTGAGCTGACATCGAGAGTCAGATGCTTAACCAACTGAGCCACCCAGGAGCCCCTAGGCTTGTCTTTTAGAGATTGGCCTACAAGTGAATTGATACAGAATGGAATCTTCTCGGATGGGCTTCTTTCACTCAGCAATAATGCCTCCGCCATCCATCCAAGTTGTCATAAGGAGTAATAGCTGATGACTTCTTTTTATTGCCAAGTAATGTTCCATTGTATGAAGGTACTACAGTTGGGTTTTTTGTTGTTGTTGTTTTGTTTTGTTTTCCACTGACTTGTTGAAGGACACTTGGGTTGTGTCCAGTTTTTGGTGGTCATGAGGCCATGCGTAGAGTTGTTATGAACATTTGTGTATAGGCTTTTGTGGGAACCTGAGTTTCACTTTTCTAAAATTAACACCCAGAAGTGAGATTGCTGGGTCATACGGGTAAGTGTGTTTAACTTCAGAAGAAACTCCCAAATGTTTTCTAGAGTGGTTGTACCATTTTGTATTTGCTCCAACAATATATAAGAATTCTAGCTGTGCCTTATCCTTAACATGATACTGTATTTTTTTTTTTACTGTAGCCATCCTTTTTTTTTTTTTTTTAGATTCTTATTTATTTATTTGACAGAGAGAGACACAGTGAGAAAGGGAACACAAGCAGGGGGAGTGGGAGAGGGAGAAGCAGGCTTCCCGTAGAGCAGGGAGCCCGATGGCGGGGCTCGATCCCAGGACCCTGGAATCATGACCTGAGCCGAAGGCAGACGCCCAACGACTGAGCCACCCAGGCGCCCCTGTAGCCATTCTAATAGGTATGAAGTGGTACCTCATCATGCTTTTGTTCCTTCTAGTGACTAATGATGTTGAACATATTTCACTTGCCTATTTATATACCACCTGGACAAAATGGGAAAAAAGTCTGTTTAAGTCTTTTGCCCCTTTTTAAGTAAGTTGTTTTCTTACTACTGAGTTTTGAGAATTCTTTACATACTCAGAACGCAACTCCTCTATCATTTGTAAATATTTTCTCCCTGTTGGTAGCCTGTCTTTCCTTTCCCTTAGTAGTGTCTTCACAGACCAAAAGTTTTAAATTTTGATGACACTCCATTTACCAATTTTTTCTTTATGGACTTTGCTTTTGGTATAATGTTTAAGAACTAATTCCAAGTCATAAAGATCTTTTTTTTTTTTTTTAAGATTTTATTTATTTATTTGTCAGAGAGAGAGCACAAGCAGCGGGGAGCAGCAGGCTCCCCGCTGAGCAAGGAGCCTGAGGCGGGACTCAATCCCAGGAACCTGGGATCATGACTTGAACCGAAGGCAGACGCCCAACTGACTGAGCCACCCAGGCGTCCCTCTCCTGTTTTTTTGTTTGTTTTTTTCCTAAAGGTTATTATTTTAGCTCTTTAAAAAAATTTTTTTAAGTAGGCTCCACACCCAGCGTGGAGCCCACTGTGGGGCTTGAACTCACAACCCTGCAGATCAAGACCTGAGCTGAGATCCAGAGTCGGATGCTCAACCTACTGAGCCATCCAGGCGACCCTATCATGTTTGCTCTTACATTTAAGTCTAGAATGCACTATGAGTTAAGTTTTGTATAATGTGTGAGGTCTAAGTCAAGGCTCAGATTTCTGCATATCGATGTCTAATTGTTCTAATACCGTTTGTTAAAGAGACTTACCCTTTCTCCTTTGATTGCCTTTGAACCTCTGTCAAAAATCAATTATGCAGATTTGTGTATGTTTAGTTGCACACAATTCTGCTCCACTGATTTCTGTGTCTCTCCCTTCACCAGTATCTGTTCCTTTATGCTAAGTCTTAAAATTAAGTAATGTGATTCCTCCAAGTTTATTCTTTCTCAGACTTATTATGACTGTTCCAGTTTGCTTGTCTATGTAAATTTTCCAATCAGCTTTTCTATGTTAAAAAAATGTAATATGTATCTATCTACACACACACACTCACACACACACGCAGAGGCATACCTTGGCGATATTGCAGGTTTGGTTCCAGACCACTGCAATAAAGGAAATATTGCAATAAAGCAAGTCAAGTGAATTTTTTTGTTTCTCAGTGCATATTTGAGTTATGCTTACACTATACTGTCGTCCATTAAATGCACAATAGCATTATGTCTTAAAAAATGTGCACGCCTTAATTAAATCTACAGAACTTTATTACTCAAAAATGCTAACCATCATCTGAGCTTTCAGCGAGTCATAATCACTGATCACCATGACAAATACAATTATAATTAAGAAGTTTGAAAGGTTTGCGAGAATTACTAAAACACAACACAGAGACACAAAGTAAGCAAATGGTGTTGGAAAAAACGGCACCAATAGATTTCTTTGATGCAGGGTTGGCACAAACCTTCAATTTGTAAAAAAATGTAGTATCTGTGAAGTGTGATAAAGCTAAGCACAATAAAACAAAGTATGCCTGTATAGACTACCATATCTCAATTTTTTTCATCACCTTTTCCAAGGAAAAAAGTAAAAATCAAGCAATTATTTGTAATTAAATTAATGCTAGAGAATAAGATTTTGTTGGTTAGAGAAAATTTTATTTCTTCCTTTCAAATCTATTTCCTTTATTTCTTTTTCTTGTCCTATTGCACTGACCAGGATGGCAAGTATAATGTGGAATAGGCATATTGAGAGTGAACACCCTGAACTTATTCCTGAATTTAGCAGTAAAGCCTCCAGTCTTTCATCATTATGATGTTAGCTATAAATACCTTTGATTAGGTTGAAAGAGTTTCCTTCTATTTCTAGTTTGTTGACTTTTTTTTCATGAATGTTGGATTTTGTTGAATGCCTTTTCTGCATCAGTTGATATATGTGATTTTTCTGTTAGACTGTTACAGATTACATTGACTTTCAAATATTGAATTAGCCTTGCATTCTTGATTTAAGTCCCATTTTGTCGTAGTGTATTATGCTTTTTATACATTGCTAGTATTTTAATTTTATTTTATTTTAAGATTTTATTTAGTTATTTGACAGAGAGAGACACAGTGAGAGCTGGAACACAAGCAGGGGGAGTGGGAGAGGGAGAAGCAGGCTTCCCGCCGAGCAGGGAGCCCAATGCAGAGCTTGATCCCAGGACCCTGGGATCATGACCTGAGCCAAAGGCAGATGCTTAATGACTGAGCCACCCAGGTGCCCCACTAGTATTTTGTTAATGACTTTTGCCTCATTGACTGTGAGGAATACTGGTTTGTTGTATGGCCCAAAGTGTTCCCTTGTCTTCTGTTTTCTTTTTCTTTTTCTTTAAGTAGGTTTTTTTTTTTTTTTTTTAAGATTTTATTTTTTTGACAGAGAGAGAGGGAACACAAGCAGGGGGAGTGGGAGAGGGAGAAGCAGGCTTCCCGTGGAGCAGGGAGCCTGATGTGGGCTTGATCCCAGGACCCTGGGATCATGACTCCAGCAGGTGACTAAGCCACCCAGGTGCCCCTCATCTTCTGTTTTCTAGAGGAGACTGTACAGAATTGGTATTTATTTTTCCTTAAGTGTTTGGTAGAATTTGCCAGTAAAACCGTCTAGGCCTGATGATTTCTTTTTTTTTTTTTTTAAAGATTTTATTTATTTATTTGAGAGAGAGAGAGAGAGAGAGAAAGAGCACAAGAGGGGGGAGCGGGAGAGGGAGAAGCAGACTCCCTGCTGAGCAGGTAGCCCGATGCGGGACTCGATCCCGGGACTCCAGGATCATGACCTGAGCCGAAGGCAGTCGCTTAACCAACTGAGCCACCCAGGCGCCCAGGCCTGATGATTTCTTTTTAGAAGGTTTTGAACTATGAATTCCATTTCCTTAATAGCTATGGGACTACTTAGGTTTATCTATTTCATCTTGGGTGGGTGAGTTTTGGTAGTCTGTGGTTTATGAAGAATTGGTCTATTTCATCTATGTTGTTGAATTTATGTATATAGAGTGGTCAGTAGTGTTCTCATCATTTTAATGTCTGTGAAGTCTATAGTGATATTCCCTCTCTCACTCTTGATATTTGTAACGTCTTCTTCTCCTTCTCCTCCTTTTTTTTGGGGGTGGGGGGTCAGTTTTGCCTCAGTTGAAAATATTTTGTTTCTCTTGAAGCTTCCTCTTTGGCCCGTGGATTATTTAGAAATATGTTGCTTCATTTCCAAATGTTTGGAGATTTTCCTGTTACCTTTCTGTTATTGTGGTCTGAGTATATACTTAGTATGTTTTCCGATCTTTTGTTAAAGTTCGTTTTATGACACAGAACATGGTCTATCTTGGTGAATGTTCCATGAATACTGAAAAAAATGACTATTATGCTATTGTTGGTAGGATGTTCTATAAATGTCAGTGAAATAGATATCCAGTTGGTTGATGATATTCCGTTCTTTATTCTTGCTGATGTTTTATAATTCTGTTGGTTCTGGAGATTCTATATTGCTGGATATAAAATTATGTGTTAATAGTTTCAGTACTCTAAAAATGTTATTTCACCTCTTTCTGGTGTTCATGGTTTCTTTCTTTCTTTTTTTTAAAGATTTTATTTATTTATTTGACAGAGACGCAGTGAGAGAGGGAACACAAGCAGGGGGAGTGGGAAAGGGAGAAGCAGGCCTCCCGCGGAGCAGGGAGCCTGACACGGGGCTCGATCCCAGGACCCCGGGATCATGACCTGAGCCGAAGGCAGACGCTTAATGACTGAGCCACCCAGGCGCCTCTCTTTTTTTTTAATTAAAGATTTATTTATTTCAGAGAGAGAGCAAGCAAGCAGGGGGAGGGGCAGAGAGAGAGAATCCTGAAGCAGACTCCTCACTGAGTGCAGAGCCCAACACAGGACTCAGTCCTAGGACCCTGAGATCACGACCTGAGCCGAAACCAAGCATAGGCTGCCCAGCCTATTGTGCCATCCAGGTGCCCCTGGTGTTCATGGTTTCTAATGAGAAATCCACAGTCATTCAAACTGCTCTTCTCCTATAACTAATGCATCATTTTTCTCTGACTGCTTCCAGATTTTTTGCTCGTTTGTGTTTTAATCTTTTTTCTCTCTGTGGGTCAAACTGGGTAATTTCTCTTGATCTATCTTCAAGTTATTGACTTCCCTCTGTCATCTCCATTCTCCTATTGAGTCCATCCAGTGACTTTTTGTTACTGTTTCTAAATTTACAAAATTTCCATTTGTTTCTATTTTTCATTCTTCCCATTTGTTTCAAGAGTATTCACCCTTACCTCTTTTTTAAAAAAAGTTTTTTAAAGATTTTTATTTATTTGAGAGAGAGTGAGAGCAATCACAAGTAGGGGTAAGGGTAGAGAGAGAAGCAGACTCAATCCCAGGACCCTGGGATCATGACATGAGCCGAAGGCAGACGCTTAACCAACTGAGCCACCCATGCGCCCTCACCCTTACCTCTTGGGACAATATTATAATCGTTGCTTTCAAGTCTTTGTTCAATAATTCCAAAATCTGTGTCATTTAAGTGTTGGCATCTGCTATCTTCTCCTACAAGACTTGAAATATTCACAGTTCTTCATATGCCAAGTAATTTTGGATTATACCCTGGACATTTAGAATATTATGTTGTAAGACTGTAGCTCTTAATTTAAATCCTTTATGGAATGTTGATATTTTGTTGTAGTAGACTCAGTTGGGTTTAGACTACAAGCTTGACCAGCCTTCTGTGGGTTGGGGTTCCACTGTGAGTTCTGTTTTCAAAGACTTTCTGGTGGTATGTGGCTCCATCCTGAGTGTGCACTACCCAGTGGTCAGTCTAGGTTCGTGGCAGTAGTCTACCCCATAGTTCAGTTTCAAAGGCTTGGTATGCTATTAGGATGAGATCCTCATATGTGCAGCCCACGGGTGAGCCTAGGACTTTAGGATGTTTTCTGAGGTCACTTTCCCAAGTTCCTCCCTCTCCATGAGTACCTCGGTACCTGCCATTTCTTAGAGTTCTCCCTTTCAGTCCTCTAATCAGAGAGCTGGGGCTTAATTACCCCCCTCTGCTGTGTCCTTCCTACAACTGCACCTCCACTTGGGACCAAGCAGTGGGCGGATAAAAAGAGAAAAATACTCAGTGGGGACTAATCCCACTCTCTGACCGCAGAGGGAGGTGGCCCTCACTCAGCATCTCAGGTGCTGTGGGACCCTGCTGCCACCACCACCACAGCATTGCCAGGGGCCTGGGACACAAGAGAACCAAGAAACAAAAATTACAGAAATCCCCAACAGGGCATTTCCCCTACTCTGAGTGTCAGGAATCCCCTTTCCCATTCCCTGATCCAGAAGGAGAGGGCTTCTGGCTCTGTCTCACCCAGTGCCCACTTCTGCATTTCGGGCTGCGTCCAGTCCAGGGGGGACACACAGGAGGCAAAAGAGAGGCAAACTGACTGCTGACTCAGCACCACTCCGAAATCTTGTCTTCAACCCCAGCCTGTCCGCTGCCCTTTACTTTCAGGTTCTCAAATAGCTGCTTTACTCATCCTGTCCAAGCTTTAAAACCAGGCCACCTGCTCAGAGTCTAGCGATCCCCGCCCAGCTTCAGCCAGGCCGTCAGCAGAGGGGCTGCGTGTGTGGAGGAACTACCCACTGGAGCCTCTGATTCTTGGTAATGCGGCGCATCATCCTCTAGGAGATGCTCTCCTATCTGACCCTTCCCCCTACCACTACAAAGCACAGGACCAGGAGAGTTTAGCCAAATGACCTGGCATCTGTGTGGGAGACACGGGGCAGAGAGGAGGAGCCCAGAGATGGGCACCCTGCCTTCAGACTGCAGCACCATCCAACAGTGCGTGCTCCTACGACTGCTATCAGAGCGCAGAGGGCCCCATGAAGGTAAAAAGTATCTATGGCCTCAAGAAAGGGAACAGGTTACTAAAGGGATTCCAAAGAAGCTAATCACTAGAATAAAACTAAAAAATGTCCTAAATACAAATAAAAACAAAGTGCCCAGAGCACACCCTGTAGGTACGTATTTGTGTGCATGTATTCATATAGACACCAAGGAGCTGTAACATAGGATGGAATAAGAGAATTGACACCAAAACTATCAGCAATATTCTGCAGTCAGTAAAAAGAATGGGAAAGACCTAAATATAAATATGTTAATAGGGAGTGATCCCCAGAAAATGTCGGAGGGAAAATAGCAAGGTGCTCTTTTCTATCTAAAAAGTTACTTTTTGTGTAAGGAGCAGAAAGGTAGGAATATATACAGATTTGCTTACACTTGCCAAAAAAAACACTGAAACCAAGAGCATAAAAATGACTACCTATCGGGGAGGGACAAGAAAGGGGGGAGGTGACAGGGACTGAAGCCAGACTTTGACAAACTTTCTCATATCATCTGGCTTTGAAATATAAAGGTCTGATAAATTCGGTGTGGAAAAGAAAAGCAATGCCTAAAAATGGAAAATAAATGGAATGAAAAGAACCCAACTGGGCAAGTTGGTGATACAGGCACACTGTGAAAACAATTATTTCCGTTGCCCTTAGAACAGAGCATTCCAGGGGCGCCTGGGTGGCACAGTCACTGAAGCATCCAACTCTGGATTTCAACTCGGGTCATGATCTCAGGGTCCTGGGACCAAGCCCCGAGTCAGGCTCCGCCGGGCTCAGCGTGGAGTCGGCCTGGGATTCTCCGTCTCCCTCTGCCCCTCCCCCTGCTCGTGCTCTCTACCTTCCTCCAAAATTTAAAAAAAAAAGAGAGAACACAGTATTCCAACTGTACATCTTTAGCGGAACATGTCCTAAGGACAAATAGAGCAGCAAAGAAACCTTAAACTTCTCTCAGTATCCTACCCGCACTTGTCCCATGGGGATTCTCACTCTGCAGTGATTATGCGTGTGTTCAGTAGAATCCCGTACATGAATAGTTGGGGTGGGATAAACAAAGAACGAATGTGGCAAGGAACCAAGTGTACTAGAGAAGATATAAATTTAAAAATCACAGCAGTTGTAAGTCCTGTAATGTTAAACTGGCATTGGAATGAATTGGTGTGAACTCTCCCCTCTGCCCCAATAGGACTTTCCTAGCTTGTCACCGCAAAGACTCAGAAGCAAGGCCGACCCCACAGCAGTGAGCACACACGGCGCTCAGGCTGTGTCTCCGGACAGCACTCTCTATTAAAAGCAACCCGAGTTTCTGAAAGAGTGGATGACTACAGGTCTGGAACAGGAGAGGCGCAAGATAAGAAAGAACATCCTGCTGGACCAAAAGCTACCGAAGGCTGACCTGTGCTGTCGAAAAGACAGGGAGCCAATGGGAAGGACGCCATTGACCTGGACAGGATAATTTGAATATGAAAAGAGTAAGATATGCAACTGACACAGGAGTCCACAATGATATTGGAAAAAAAAAAAATAGAAGGACCCTCCTTCACCCTTCCCCCTCCACAAACCAAACCCCCCCCCGACAACTCACTAGTTAACATTTGCAGTAAGCTAGAACTTCTCTCTGAAAATTGGTAATTGAAAAAAAAAGAGAAGCACTGAACTTTCATATACTTCAAGGTAACAAATGAGTCCTGATCGATGCTGGAAAGTTCTTTGCAGAAAACTTACAGTTGATCAATACAGAAAGGAAGCAAGAACAGAGCCAGTCTCCCCAACTGGAGCCTGGAGATAATGTGCACTATGCCTACAGGTGGTGCTGAGGATCGAAGACCGAGGTCAAGAACTCCATCAGGCCTCACTGAGCCCTGATATACATTTACTCCCCTCTCTGTAACTCAGGCTTGGAAAAACCACACGCACCTTCTCCTTATCACTGTCACACTGCGTGTGAGTTTCTAGTGCGTTGTCTGGAGGCTGGCCCTGCAGGTGGTGGGAAGATTCTCTTTCCTGTGCTCGGAGAGCCAAGGATCCCTCCACAGTAACGGGAGTATGGGCGGAGAGGACACCGAGAAAGGGATCCAGCAACGCAAGCGCAGCGTGGACAAGTCGAAGTGAGACCTGAACCAGACTATCAGGACAGGAGTCGCCCACGCTGGCATTTCTCAGCAGCTGTCGACACCTGAGACCTAGCCTGCTGGAGGAGGAAATGCAAAGGAAGCCGACTTCCTTGACTGCATGAGAAATGAGTCATGACAAAGCTGAGTGTTAAAGGGCTGGCTGCGAGGGGCCCCAGATGTCCCAAAGTCAACACAGGTGTAACTCCCCGACAAAGCAACCAATCTGGAACTAATCAAGACAAGGGTGTGTTCACCGCGCTGGCCAACTCACCAGGTCGCTGCTGACTAGGAAAGCTGAAAGGTCCACCAGGACCCACGTGGGGATCATAAAAAAGACAGCGTGGCAGCCCAAGATGTTCAGGAGCCGGAGATGGTGGATCCGTGAATCTCTCAATACCTAAAGAAAGAAAAACCTTCTTAACGGCCAGTTGAAACTCTTAAGTGGCAAGAAGGGCTCCAGTTATCCAGGTCCCAAACACAGTGACTGTACATGAGCCCTGACATCCGATCTTGACCACCAAACCTACAAGTGCACCTGCAATGAGACAAAAATGCCCCAGACAAATAATGAAGGACTGAGAAATGAAAAAACCCAGCAACACTCAGTCCTGGTGAAGCTGCAGTGAAACAGGCACTCTGAAATCCCGCTGGTTTACGTCTACATTGGCATACAGCTGTTCGAGAATACAACCAGGCCAAGTGTATCAGGAGCCGTAAGTATCTCATACACTCCGACCCAAGAACGGTAAGCCTATGTAGGGAAATAACTTGACAGACAGGAAAACATTATGCACAGAGATGTTCATTACTGCATTACTTATTTTTTTTTTTGAAAGATTTTATTTATCTGAGAGACAGGGTGAGAGAGAGAAAAGGAGGAGTGGGAGGGGCAGAGAGAGAGGGAGAAGCAGACTTCCCGCGGAGCAGGGAGCCCAGATGCGGGGCTCGATCCCAGGACTCGGGGATCATGACCCGAGCCGAAGGCAGACGCTTCACCGACTGAGCCACCCAGGCGCCTGCCCCCCTACGCCCCGTTACTGCATTACGTATGAGGAAGAGTTGGAAACAGTCTGCACTGCAGTAGGGAAACTGACTGCATTGACTGTGGTGTCAGAAAAAGAGTGTGTGTTACAGGATTTAGAGGAGTATTTTTTAAAGATATGGGAGAATGTTATAAATAGTAAATGAACAAAGCAAAATTTTGAAATGTATAATATTACAACTCTAGAAACTGTGCGAAAAAGACCCCTAACATTAATAGCAGTTCTCTTTAAGGGACACTACTGTGACTTTACTCAGCACGGGACCACCTGGGCAGGGGGCCGGTCTCTACTATTACTCATCTCCTGCACCCACCCTGGTGCCTGAAAACATAGTAGATGCTCAGGAAGTTTTCTGATTTTGGGGGGAGGGGGGCCTTTCTCTATTTTTTCACACTGAGCATATGCTAATTTTATAATAGGAAACAAACTCTTGAAAAAAATGAAACAACAAATACAAAACCAGTAGAAGGGCACCATGATTTTTTTCTCGTTCCAACACCACAGAAATCCCTATTGACCACTCTCTCATCCGTGCCACCCCCCAATCAGACATTTCCCAGATGGTGCCCAAATACCTTTTTGGAGAAAATATTCTGAAGCGAGAAGCACAGTGTGGCAGCGAGGGCACTGATGAGCCCCCACATGTCGAAGGACAGCTCGGTGACGGTGGCCAGCAGGACGCCGCTGATGATGGGGATGAGTGACAGGTACACCTGTGGGAGGAGGGCAGGAGGGGCTGAGGGCCGGAGTTGAGCCAGGCTGCCCGACACAGATGCGTGGAGGAAAGCCTCGGCTGTTCTCCCCTCCCTCAGCAAAGGGACCCCACCTACCCCCTGGTCAACAGTGTTAGCTGTGGCAGCGATGCTGGAGGGGCGCAGGGGGTGGGGCAGACGGGGCAGCGTCCCTGGGGGCAGGGCTGTGTCACTGTGCGCAGCCCCACTCCCTTCACAGTCACTTCTCAGGGCCACAAACGGGGGCTGGCCCTAACAGCTCCATCCAGCTGCTGCCACCAACACACCAAAGTCTAAAACCCCGATCGTCCGAGAGGCTGGCCAGGGCCGGTCTCTTCCAACAGGCAGTTACCCTTGGCTGGGACACTCCCTCTATGCCTTTTCTGGCTAGAGACCTCCTTCCCCTCTCAGGTCTCAGTTCACAGACCAGGAGAACTTTCATCTCTCCCCGCAAGACCCCATCAGGTCCCTGTGCTGTGTGTTCTGGGGCGGTGTTCTCCACCCACTAAAAGGGCCCATCTGCGTCCCTGTGCTCTTTTAGCGCAGGTCCTTGTTCACTGCTCTGTCCTGTGGCGGTGCACTGGCTGAAGGAAGAGTAGTGCCGTGACAAGAGGCTTTCTAGAAGGTCCAAGCGTTCCAGGGCCTAGCGTATGCAATGGTTCCTGAGCTCGGGCGGCTAAATGGCTCCAAACTTCCAGAGAAATAGGATCCATTTTTGACATCTAGCTTTTCTGACTCCCAGCTCACCCTCCTCCTACAAAGGACACTTGAAAGCACTGCAGAAATTTTAGGAGGGGTTGGCGAGGCTTCTCATCCAACCCTGGAGGAAAAAGCAAGGGCTCTGGACTGGAGAGGGGGGGCTCAATTCTAGCTCCCCCACCACTGGCTGTGGGCCTCAGGCACTTGACTTACCCCTTATGTCCCATTTCTTCGGCTGAGATCAAGAATGACAATTACCTACCTGCCTTATCTGTCTCATAGGGTGGGTCCATACATATTCTGCCTTTATCATTAGTCTTTGCCTAGGCCATTCCTCAGTCCCTCCTCACTAAGGTGCCAGCTCCTTGCCCAAGCGGGGTACAATGTCCTATACAACGGGGAAACCTGATAAACATGATGTGATATCGAGTGATGAAGCTGCACACCTCCGGGGCAACTCCGACCCAGGGAGACAAGTCGCACCTGACATCGCCCTGAGGGTGGGCTACAGAGCACACCCAGGTCTTGCAGAGAAAAAGACAGACTGAAACAAAAAATCAGCCAGAGGTGGCCCAATTTCCATAAGCCGATCCAGGGCAACGCCACTCTGGGTTACATAAAATACAGGATGCCAGAAACTAAGCACGTAAAAAAGAAGTGCTCTGTCCAGCATGAAATGGATTCCAGCTGGGACAACAGCAGTCCCACTTCCACTTAAGGACACGGAGCAAGGCTGTCTCTGGCTGAAGCCACAGCTTCTCTCGCCCCAAGCCAGGAAATACCCTGGCTTGGCATCTTGAACAGACTCTGGATTGTGCCCAAAGCATCTTCCTTATGCAGTCCTAGGCTCTGAGCGTTGCTTTTACTTCCATTCCCAGACACAATTCCTGGTGGTTTTTATTTCGAAGACTTTGCTGGATTTTGCCAAAATCAGACTGTTTTGACTGGCAATCTCACTTCTGACCCCAAAAGTCCCCAACCTGACCGCTGTCACTTGCAAAGAAGTGAAACTTTGTCAGAGTTCCAGCAAGGCGTCAGATGTTCTATCCCTAGTCCCCCTGGAGGGGCACGTGGTGCCTGGTCATGATGGGACCAAGTCATTGCCTATCAGCAACCACACGCAGGGAATCAAAACATGAAGGCAAGTTGGACCTGAGAGGGACAGGAGCATACCTGAGACCACAGACCAGAAGCAACTCAGGGACACACACCAGTGCCTCCAAAGCGATTACAGAACATTAGCAATAAAAGGCCACCAGAAGCCTCTAAGCTGACTTCCTGATTTGAGAGGAAGCCAGGAGCCTGGACCACGTCACCAGCTGGGCACCAGCCAGGAAGCCCTTGGGGCCCCCACCTGCCCAGAACCCTCCTGGGTTACCTTGGTGCTCTGCTTCTCCTTCATGATGATCCGGGACAGGAGAACCACCCAGATGGGCATGGTGGCCTTGACTGTAAAGAGAGGCAAGGGGCTCTCAGGGAGCCGCCCCCGTCCCCGAACCCACCCTGGGACCCTGTCCCAACTCCACTAGTGCGATGGGAGGGCTTGGCAGCCCTTCCATCCTCCTCAGCCCTTCTGCGGGGCTTCCCCTCAACCCAACAGTTGTGATTCGCCCTGCTCAGCTCCCAGCCCTCTTTTTCAGCCACTTCCCTCCCCAAAACCCTTGTGCGCGTCCCCCCCCCCCCCCCCCCCCCCCCCCCGCTAAAAGCCTTGTTGGCCCCCAGCGCCTTCCTGACAGAAGTTGACTTCTCAGGCCGTCGGGCCGCAACCCGGCCAGCGTACTCCTATCCAAGCGCCGAAACCCCGGGTGGCGCGTCCGGGCCGCCGCCCCCCAGGCCGGCCGCGACACCCACCGGTGTGCGCGTAGGACACTGGCACCTTCCAGATGCTGACGTGCGCTGACACGGACGCGAAGTACTTGCCGAACGCGAGTGGCAGCACGTAGCGCGGGTAGAAGCGCGGCGGCAGCAGCGGGCCGGGAGACGGATGCGGCCCGAGCCCAGGGCCCGAGACTGGGGGCGCGGGGGGCACGCGCCAGGCGCGCAGCAGCGGCGGGAGCCCCGCGCACAGCGCCAGGATGTGGCACAGAGACACGGTCACGGGGAACGGGAAGGCGCTCAGGATCACCTTGTTGACCACGTTACCACCCGCGCTCAGCGCGTACCACAGCAGGCACAGCGCTGCCACCCGCGCGCCCTCGCGCGCCCCGCCGCCGCCGCCCGCCGCTCCCGGGCCCCCCGCGCCCGCACCCACCGCCGCCGCCGCCGCCATCCTGCCCGAGCGGCCACCTCTTCCCGCCCGTCCGACGGCCCGACGCCGGGCGGGGGCGGGGCCGAGTAGGGGCGGGCACGCCGGCCAACGCCGCTCCCCATTGGTCGCTGCTGCCTCGCGTCACCGCCTCGCGCCGGCCGACGCGCCCGCCACCACGTAGCGGGCGCAGGCCCCGCCCCTCTGGTGGATTTCCGGCCGGGGCGGTGCCTATCGCGGAAGCGGAAGGTGGGGAAGCGGAGACTTGCCTAGCGGGGTTTCCCCGGCGGAGGGTTGGCCTGGAGGACCCTGGAGCCGCGGCTCGAGCTGAGTGGCCAGAAGTGCAAAGGCCCTGTCTCGTCGGCGTCTGTGAGCGGGCCATCGAGCTCGGGAGTCAGACCTCGATTCCCACGCTACATCGGCGTCCTCCAACCATACTCCCGATGGGCGGGCGACGGCGGACACCAAGGATAAAAGACCAGACCTTTTCGGAAAAGAAACCAAATTGTGAAAAGCTTTCCATAGGCTAAGTTTTTTCTGCAAAAACACGGGAGGGACTTCCATGGCCGGACTCCAACAGAAGGGCTAGCCCGGAGCGCCCGGTCTCTGGGGGCTTGTTCTGGGAACCACTGCGACGTGTACTGTGCGGTAGGTGTATGACCATCTCCATTTCACAGACGGACAGACCGAAGCCCAGAGAAGGGAGGCGACTTGGCTCGGGTGCCCTGGCCAATTCGGGAGCCGTGGCCATGGTAGCCTACTCCCGCACCTGTCTCCAGGGCTCTTGCAGGCGGGAGAGGTTGCCGGGCCCTGACTGCTGATGCCCAAGGCCAGGATAGAGCAGCCCCAGACCCCAGCGGAGGAAGACAAGATGGTGTTTTCAGCGAGATGGTTTTATACTAAAGGACTTTGATTTGTTCCAAAAATCATGTACGGACAACTTTTGGGGGGAAGGGGTGGGGGTTAAGATGCCCTTTTACAATGTCTTTACTTGGCAAATTAGAAAGTGGCAACCCACTGATTTCAAAAATGTGGGAGGGAAATCTTAAGTTTGTGTTCTCAAAAGCAGGCAGTATCTTTATGCTGGGGCTTACTGGATACTTAGACGCAGAAGTGGTCCTTCAGGTGGGGGCAGGGAGCAGGGACCTGTCCTAAAGTCCGGGTCTGAGAAAAGGAGATGCTCATAAGATGCCAACCTGTATCCTAGTATATTCCAGCTGTGCTTACGACCCTTTGTCACAGAGTAAGTCACTTCCTGGGGACACCCACACAGCAGCAGGGCTGGCCCACATTACAGACACAGTGGATTTAGGAAAGTAATTAGTTATTCCATAGCACAAAGGGTTCTACTGACATGCTCCCCCCCCCCTTTTTTTTTTGGCTTAAACTCTGTTTAACTTATCCTCACAGCTCTGGAATAAGCACTTTCATCTCCCAGATAGAGACATGTGTATGAGTGAAGTGATTATCTTAGAGCCATACAGCTCATAGATGGCAGGTCCAGAGTCCAACCTCAGCCTGTCCTCAAAGCCACTTCATCCACTGCCCTTATCTTAGGGTGGGTGTGTCTTGCACTAACACCATGTCAGAAATCCCTGCTGCTTCTGAAATTGTGGTTCTGGGCTGACTCAATGGTTCTGGACCCCCTGGTTCGCCCTATGGGACTGTCCTTTTTTTTTTTTTTTTTTTTAAGATTTTATTATATTTGTCAGAGAGCGAGCGAGCGAGCGCGAGAGCACACAAGCAGAGGGTGTGCCAGGCAGAGGGAGAAGCAGACGCGGGACTCGATCCCAGGACCCTGGGATGGTGACCTGAGCCGAAGGCAGACGTTTAACCAACTGAGCCACCCAGGTATCCTAGGACTGTCCCTCTTAAGGGGTAGCTGCTTCCTCATCTGTGAAATGAAGTAGGTACATCCAACATGACCTATTCTGGACTGAAAAATTTTGAAAACCATAGTCTTAGCTGACGGTTTCAGGGGTGAGGGAGAAGGAAGTATTATCACTTTTATAGTCAAGGCAGAAAGTTATTTTTTAAAAACAGCACCTATCAGATACTGAGACAGCCCCAGGCCTGCATGGGGAGCTAGCAGCCTGGGGCCAGAGCCAAGGGATGCAGTGCCAGGCGTGGCTCTGGGCCATGCCCTGTAGAAGCTAGATACTTTGTGGGGTAAAACCAGGTTACCAAGACTTGGGACATGGAACCCCTTTGGAGGGCTTCTTTCTCTAGGGCAGATGGGGTAACGTTCCTTCATGTGGACCTTCAGTCTCTGTCACCCAAAGCTAGTAGGTGACCCCGGCGGCGGAAGAGGCAACATGGCCCTGAATGAGTGAAAGGCAGGTGGAGGTCAGTTTTCATGCAGAACACTAATAGGCTGGCTTGGCCACTTTGCCCTGCCCACCTCCCTGCAGTCCGGCAATGGAGCCCAAACCTCAGACACGAAAGGCTGATTATGACTGTAAGGGACCAAATTAGTAACGATTCTGAGACTGGTTTGTGCAAATGGTTTTTTTTTTTTTTATTTCCACATTTATATCACAAGGTGTCCACTTACTGGACCAAATAGCAAAGTTGCTCCCTTCTGCGTCTTGAGAACACAGAAGTCTAGGTACTGTACATTCACTAAGGCTCCTTGTTTTTGCAGATCGCGTTTATGACAAATAACCATAAGGCAAACGAATCTAAAGGAATGGTTATGAGTGTTTCCAGCGTACAGACAGGTCTCCTCTTGCCCAACAATACAGCTTACACACCAGTAGCACCCGCGGTTACTTTTGTGTTTTTTGGGAGGGGACTCTAGAAAGGTGAGATTTTCAAGATATGTGCAGGAAGGGGAGGGGGAAACTTTGAAAAGGGAGAAAGGAAAATTACTTGGCTGGTGGTCAATGGAAGAGGGGGATAAAATAAACTAGAAAACTTAGATTTTTGCAGCATTTTTTTCAAAACTGGGTTTTAACCGAAACCAGATGAGAACGTGTGGATGCCCACGGAGCGCAGGGCGTACTGGCTGGCCAGCCGGGGTGCGCGCAGAGGCCGAGGTGTGGGCACAGCCCCTGCCTCAGACACTCAGGGCCAAATTTAAACAAGGAAAATGCAGAGAGATGAGCTGCGTGCTTCTGTTGCTGTTTAAAGGTAACCTCTCCCCCAGGTTGTCTGTGCCTGCCTGCCACTGAGGTCCCAGCTCACGGGTGCTGGGAAGTGTCCGCACCTCTTCCGGGGTGGGGAACTAACGCTTTTTATAGCTGGTTTGCTATAGAGTTCTGAACTCACTGTGCCGGCCTTCCTTCCACACGGTCCTTCCTTTGCAATTTTGTTAGTAAACTGGTAGCAGCATTTCACAAAAGAAGGAGAATTTTGAGGGAAGAGCACGGAGAGGCCTCGAGACTCCCGCCCCCTCCCTCCCGGCCCGGCCCGGGCTCCCCGGATTCCCAACCGCCGGAGGCTGCCCGGCTGCCACGCCAACTGCAAGGTGGGAATGCACTTAGAGGCCGACAGGCTGCTCAGTCCAAGCAGACATAAGGCAGAATGTTCAACCGCCCGTCGTCCCCATGCGGGTCGAGCGATATGCACTGCGTCCAGTCATACCAGTTACCCTGTGTGTCCTGACACCCGTTCACCCCTGGCCACTGGTGGGCCTGGATTCTGTCCAGGTCGTCCTGCGTGACCTCGCGGTTCAGCCCCGGGAGGTCCGAGGGCGCGCTGTGAGGCACCAGCACGTGCGGCTTCCGGGCCCCGCGCCGGGTGCTCTCCTCCTGCTTCAGGTACTCAGACATGAAGTGGTGAGCCCCTGGGGTCTGGGCGCCTGACGACGAGAGCAGGCTGCTCTGCCGGCTCAGGTAGGACTGGATGATCTCGTTGCGCGACAGCTCCTTCCAGTTCGTCTGTTCAAAAGGGCTCTGCACGCTGGCCTTGGCCTCGGGCTTGTCCAGCTCTGTCCTGGGCTGCTCTGTGTGCACGGGGCTGTCAGCCCGCACTGGCTCTTTCTGGGTCAGAGGTTTGATCTGTCTGGTCATGGGGTCAAAGGTGAGCTTCCGCTCTTTTAACCGGACGGGCTTGACACCCGCCTCCGCCACCTGCCCATCCAAGTTCACCGTGTAGTCACGAGGCCGGTACCTCTTCTTCTTTTTGCTGTCCGAGCCACCAGACGAGGCGGCGTCGCTGTCCGCCTTGGAGGAGTCCGGGGAAAAGCCCGCCCGGGGAAGGAGGGGCTCGGCCGGAGGCAGCCCCCCCTTGCAGCCCTGCCCTGCCAGCCGCTGGTGGCCCTCCGGCTGCTCCAGCCAGCGCACCGGGCTCTCGGCACTGGGCAGCAGCTCGAGCCGCCTGACGGGTGGTGTGGACGGCCGAGCCGGGGGAAGCGGCGATGGCACCTGCGTGGCCTCAAGCGCCTGGGGCCGTGGAGAGGGGCTGGCCAGGGAGCCCTTGGGGGTGTACGGGCTCCGCTGCCGGGCAAAGGAGCCCTCGTGCCGTGAGTTCCGGGGACTGAGAGAGCAGCGAGGCGGCCCCTTGGGGTGGGGGGGCCCCGGAGTCTCGTCCACCCGGTCCAGCTGCTGTAGCACCGCAGCCTTTGTCTGCAAGCAGGGGCCCGGGGGCTTGCCCAGGCCCGGGGAGCTGGTGTGCGGCCGCACAGCATTCACGGGAATCTTGCCGCTGTGCTTGTCGCTGTCGCCGTGCTCCAGGCGGCTGCCCTCGGGGCCCGCGTGCCCGCTGCCGTCCAGGGCGCCAGGGAAGCTCTCGGGGCTCCCGCCGATCCCGTTGGTGGGGAGGGGGGATGAGTTGGGTACCAGGGAGTCATGGCTGGCTTTGGAGACCTTGGGAGGTGGCCCAGGGTGGCCGAGGTCACGCTGATCTCCCCGGCGCTTGCGGCTACCCAGCCTGTCCAGCCGCTGTCCAGGCAGCCTCTGGATGTCATTGCGGTTCTTCAGCTCATGGATGCTCTTGGGCGCGCCGGCCGCTCCCCCCTCCGGCCGGCAGTTGTGAGCGCCCCCGTTGGCAGAGCCGGTGCTGCCCGCCAGCCCTCGCAGCGCCGCCTCATTCTGGTGCACGGGCTCGATGAGCTTCTGCCAGCTCCGCAGCAGCTTCTTGGCCCGCTTGGCGAGCTCCTCGTTCTTCGTTTTCTTGCGGACGTCGTTGATGAGCTTCCCAAGTCGAGTTTCCTACAACCAGAGAGAGATGATGACGTGCTTTGGGGACAGCAAGTCCCCCATGAAAAGGGAGCTGAGAACCCTGGTCTTTGGATTAATCCCACTGCCCCTTTAAACCATGGAGTTCCTGGGTAACAAAACCCATGGGGATTTGGGGTCCTTTGTGACATCTAACTTCTCAAATCTAGTCCTCGAACTTCAGGGTCCCAGGGCCACGGGTGGCATCTTCAGAAGCACCGTCCCGCAGGCTCCTGGCACCTAGAGGCTGTGGACCGTCAGGCCAGTGCAGAGACACTGTGCCAGGGAAGCTCTTTGGGTGAAAGCACACACGGCAAAGGCAACAGCAAACGGAAGGCCTGAGCCCGCATCCCTCACTGGAGCCTCTCCCCCCTCCCCCCAGGCAGGCCTCCCAGCCCTGGGACTAGAGCTACCCAATTCCTGCAGTGACCATAGGAAGATGTTGCTTTCGGCACAGCCTAGGCCGGGAGGGTATGTACACCGCTCGCTCAGCACTACTAAGTCCTTACGTGGCCAGTGAGAGCAAAGGCTCCAAGAAGCCAGGAAGGACTCGGGTTGGGGAAGCCCAGGCCCTGCCCACCCTTCTCTTCCCAAAGTTGGGTCTTGGGGACACTCACCTCCAGTGCCTCTTTGGTAATGGGGTATTTCTCCAGGCTGGAGATGACTTCCAGCACCGCCACCATGTTCCGGATCTGCAAAACGAGCCACCTGTCAGACCTCTGCCCTTCTCCCTGTTCCAGCCCACTCTGGGCCTCTCCCTCCCAAGAGCCAGTGGAGTCGGCAACATCAAAGTTCTCACCCCATGCCATCTCCTACCTGCTCCTGAGGCCAGCAAGGTACCCAGTGCTCACCCTCCCGTCCGCCTCCTCTAGTGCATGGGGTGCAGTTGACCACGAGCCCGTCCATGGCCATGCCCACCTGCCCAAGTGGCTGTCACATGGCTGAAACCCATGACGTTCATGAAATAAGCTCTGCTCCTGATCCGGGAGAGGTATTCTACTCTACCATCTCATGGGGGGCGGGGTGCTGAAGGATTTATCAAATAAAACACACCGAGCTTAAAAGATAAATAAAGGCATACCTCCTTTTGTGTTCTTAGCTTTACTACACTTCACAGATACTGTGTTTTTTACGAATTAAACTGTGGCAGCCCTGCACTAATAAGCAAGTCTATTGGTGCCATTTTCCAACAGCATTGAGCAGTGCTGTGTCTCTGTGTCACATTTGGTAATTCTCATAATATTTCAGATTTTTTAACTATTTTATGTGTTATGGTGATCTGTGATTAGCGATTCCTAACGTTACTACGTGACCGCTTTGGGGCGCCACAAACCGCCCATGTAAGCCGGCGAACTTCATCAGTGCTGCGTGTGTCCACTGCCCAGCCACTGCCCTCTCCCCTCTCCTTGGGCCTCCCTGTTCCCTGAGACACAACAGTGTTGAAATTAGGCCAAATGAGAACCCTACAATGGCCTCTACGTGTTCAAGTAAAAGGAAGTCACACACCTCTCACTTTATATCAAAAGCTATAAATGACTTACATTTAGGAAGGCATGCCCAAAACCAAGATAGGCTGAAAGCTACGCCTCTTGTGCCAAGCACTTAGCGAAGCTGTGAAGGCAAAGAAAGTTCTTGAAGGAAATTAAAGTGCTAGTCCAGTGAACAAACACGGGTGATAAGAAAGCGAACCCGCCTTATTGCTGATGTGGACTAAGTCTGAGTGGTCTTGCTAGATCAAACCACCATACTCCTTTAAGCCAAAGCCTAGTCCAGAGCAAGGCCCTAACTCTCTTCAATTCTGTGAAGGCTTAGAGAAGTGGGGAAGCTGCAGAAGGCAAGTCTGAAGCCGGCAGAGGTTGGCTCATGAGGTTTAAGGAAAGAAGCCAACTTCATAACCTGAAAGTGCAAGGTGAAGCAGCAGGTGCTGATGTAGAAGCCACAACAAGGGATCCAGAAGATGTAGCTGAGATAATTCATGAAGATGGCTACACAACAGGTTTTCAGTGTAGACTAAACAGCCTTCTATTGCAAGAAGATGCCATCCAGGACTTTCATAGAGAGAAGTCAATGCCTGGCTTCAAAGCTTCAAAGGACTGGCTGACTCCTGTTGCGGGCTAAATGCAGCTGGTGACTAAGTTGAAGCCGATGCTCATTTACCATTTGGAAAATCCTAGGGCCCTTAAGAATTATGCTAAATCGACTCTGCCTGTGCTCTAGAAATGGAACAACAAAGCCTGATGACAGCACATCAGTTTGCAACATGGTTTACAGACTATTTTAAGCCTACTGTTGAGACTTACTGCTCAGGAAAAAAGATTCCTTTCAAAGTCTTACTGCTCGTTGACAATGCACACGGTCACCCAAGAGCTCTGATGGTGACGTGCAGTGAGATGAATGTTGTTTGCATGCCTGCTGACACCACATCCATTCTGCAGCCCATGGACCAACTTTCTTTCTTTCTTTCTTTCTTTCTTTCTTTTTTTTTAATATTTATTTATTCATGAGAGTCAGAGAGAGAGAGGCAGAGGCAGAGGGAGAAGCAGGCTCCCTGCCTAGCAGGAAGCCCGATGCGGGACTCGATCCCAGGACCCTGGGATCATGACCTGAGCCGAAGGCAGACGCTTAACCATCTGAGCCACCCAGGCGCCCCGCCCATGGACCAACTTTCAAGTCCTATTCTTTCAGAAGTACATTTTGTAAGGCTACGGTTGCCATAGCCAGTGATTCCTCTGATGCATCTGGGCAAAGTAAATTGAAAACCTTCTGGAAAGGGTTTACCATTCTAGACGTCATTAAGAACATCTGTGACTCATGGGAAGAGATCAAAATATCAACATGAACAGGATTTTGGAAGAAGTGGAGTCCAACCCTCATGGATGACTTTGAGATTTCAAGACTTCTGTGGAGGAAGTAACCAGAGGTGTGACGGAAATAGCAAGAGAGCTGGAATCAGAAGTGGAGCCTGAAGATGGGACTGACTTGCTCCAATCTCATGCTAAAACTTGAATGGATGAGGAGCTGCTTCTAATGGATGAGGAAAGAGCGTGGTTTCTTGAGCTAGAATCTACTCCTGGTGAAGATGCTCTGAAGATTGTTGAAATGACCACAAAGGTTTAGAATATTACAGAAGATGAGCTGACAAAGCAGTGGCAGCATTTGAGAGGACTGATTCCAATTCTTTTTGAAAGAAGTCCTACTGTGTGTCAAATGCTATCAAACAGCATCGTGTGCTACATACAGAGAAACTGTTCATGAAAGGAACAGCCAATCGATACAGCAAACTTCACTGTTGTCTTAAGAAACTGCCACAGCCCCCCCAGCCATCAGTGGCCACCACCCTGACCGGTCAGCAGCCTGCACCAGGGAGGCAGGACGTTCATCAGCAAAAGATTAGGATTTGCTGAAAAGGGAGATAATGGTTAGCATTTTTTTAGTAACGAAATCTTTGGGTTTTTGTTGTTGTTGTTGTTGTTTGTTTGTTTTAGAGAGCAGGGGAGGGGGAGGGAGAGAGAGGATCTTGAGCAGGCTCCACGCCCAGGTGAAGCCCAACGCGGGCTCTGGCTCATGATCCTGAGAGCATGACTTGGGCCGGAATCAAGAGTCAGACGTTAACTACATCATCACCCACGTGCCCTAATAATAAAGTATTTTTAATTAAGGTATATACATTGTTTTTTTTAGATATAATACTATTGTACACTTAACAGACTACAGTATAGTGTAAACACCACTCTTACGTGCACCGGGAAACCAAAAACTTCATTTGCCTCGGTGTATCGTGATAGTCGCTTGGTGGTCTGGAACCCAACCCGCAGGATCTCCGAGGGATGCTTGCACACCGTAATCCAATCAATTTGGCTACATTAACAAGACCTTTAGAGTTCATCCCAAGACACCAAAAAGTGACAATGTGGGAGAAGACAGATGCCACAAGGCCCCGAGGATCCGTATGTGTCCGGAACACAGAAACCCTGGGCCAGCAGACAAGAAGAGGCAGCGGGTGAAAGAGGAGACGGCAGCACCTGTGCTCAGCTCTCGCAGGCATCAGGGAATGCAGACGGAAGCCAGGAGCGGCTACCCTGCGGACATGCCCACCAACCAGCAGAACTGGCATCTGACACGACCAGGGAGTTCTGGGCCCAGCCAAGTCTCGGAAGCAACGGCCTTTGTTTGGCAGTCTCACGTGTGCACACCTGCTGACCAAGCCACTCCATCCCTTGTCCTCTGCTCGCTGTGAACCAGGCCCTGCTCTCATACCATGTGTTTCCATGCGGCACTACTCTGTGCAATCACGACGACTCCATGGGGAAGGTGCTATTATCACATTTTACAGAAAGGAGACGCACACAAGGTGCAGGTCATGTAGTCCAATGTTACAGGGACACCAGTGTCTTCCAAGAGTCAAAGGAGCAGAACGAAAAATTCAAGAGTAACAGAAATGAGCCAACTGTAGCCTCAGTGCACAAACAAGCAGCAGCTCAGACCACGGGAAGTGAAGAAGCTCAGACCACAGGGAGTGGAGTCACAGAAAACACAGACTGCATGATTCCATTTACACCAAACATCAGAGCATACTCAAAAATTAATTTAAAATCAGTCACAGACTTGGCCCCTGGCTGGCTCACTCAGTAGAGCATGTGACTCTCAGTCTCGGGGTCATGAGCTTGAGCCCCACGCTGGGCGTAGAGCTTACTTTAAAAAAAAAATCTATCCATCTATCTATATTCATTCCTAAAATCAATCACAGACCTAAATATGAAAGCAAAAACTCAAAGTCTTTTAGAAGACATAGGAGAATATCTCTGCAACCTTGGGGTAGACAAAGATTTCTCAGGACCCCCAAAGCAGTAACCACCCAAGAAAAAATACTGACAAACGAGGTTTCATGAAGATTAAGAACTTCTGCTTACTACAAAAAGCAAACCTCAGCCCAGAGCACGTGCTGACAAAGCATGCCCAGTGAAGGGCTCAGCTCCAGAAGAGATAAAGAGCTCCTGCGGCTCAACAACCCCCAGCAGATGCAGGTTTCCGTGGGCTGGCGAGACGGGAGCCCGCGCCCTGAGGAAGGCCCCCTCACCCCCCAAGATCACACAGTGAGCACATCACACGCCCACACACACTAGAACTGAGTTCTGCAGGCACGCGAAAGGGCACAAGGGAAGGTACATCTCCCACCCAGCCACTGCAAGGGTTTCCCTGTATCTTTTCCAAAAATATTCCTTGCATATAAAAGCTTGTGTACATACTTATCACGCATTTAAAAAAAAAAAAAAAAAAGCAAAACATGATTCTATGCCTTACTTTTTCTCACTAACATCAGAAACATCCAACATCACAGACCTCCTCCCTTTGCTCTTCCTTCCAGTTGGGGTGGGGGGAGGCAGGCCCCACTTGAGCAGTGCTGTGTCCCTCCTTTTCCACTTACTGTTACAAACAAGGCTGCAACCTCCACCTTTACTAGAGGTAGTTCTGGGCTAACACACAAGCTGCTAGAGGGGCTGTTGGCACCAAGGCCATGAATGACTGTAATCAGCCGCCGGGGAGGCTGCTCCCATTCCATGCCCACTGTAGGAGAGGAAGGTGGGGAAGCCCGTTTCCCACATCCTTGCCAGCACTGCGATGTACTGATTTCCTCTGCTGCCAAAATGATCACACAGGATCACAAACTGAGTAGCTTAAACACCATGCATGTATATATCATGTCAGGTTCCGGAGGGCAGAAGTGTGGTTCGGATCCCCCTGGGCTGAGATCCAGGCGTAGGCACACTGCCCTCCTTTCGGGAAGCTCTTGAGGGCACTTTCCTATTCCTTCAGGTGTCGACAGAATTACTCCTCCTTGCTGTACTGAGGGCCCCCTTTTCTTGCTGGCTTGGCTGTCATCTGAAGGCCATTTCCAGCTTTTTGGAGGACGCTGCATTCCCCAGCTCATGGCACCTCAGTTCACCTCCCAAGCCAGCAGCAGGGCCGAGTCCTCACACTGCACCTCTCTGACCCGGCCAGGAAAGGGTGTCCACTTCTAATGATTTGATGAGGTTGGGCCACCTGCACAATCCAGGTCTGCACCCTTAGTCACACGTGCATCGTCCTTTTGCCAATGTAAGGTACCACACGCGCAGGTTCCGGGGACTAGGATGTAGACATTCTTGGGGGCTGGGACTCTGCTGGCCACGTGTATTCCCAGCTTCTCTGCCTTATTTCCAGCTGAAGGCAGCTGTCACCTCCACCCGCCACCCCAGGTTCTCTGTGTCTCTTCTGAGTGTAAACTGCGGTGACCACAGAGCACCAAGGTGGCCCTCACTCTGCCCGACAGAGCCCTCACAAAGCTGCCCCTCTGTCAGGGGGCCCAATCCACACCTTGGCAACAAGGCCTCCCCTCGCAGTGTTCTCATTCAGGGCTGTGCCTGAGAACACACACACCCAGATGGCCCCAAAAACCTACTCCAGGCTGCACTGAAGGAAGGGGTCTGAGAAGAGACACATTCCATCCTTCACATACCTTTGACATGTCACGGACAGGGATTTGGCGCAAGAGGAGACCACATAGCGAGGAGGCCAGTACCACAGGGACAGCGAGGCCACCCACTCCTTGTCCCCAGCCCTGGGATTCCAGCCCCAATGGGGTCCTGAGCTTGCCACATGGCCTGTCTCCACCCCAGTGACCTCACCCTGTTATATTTAGAGCCCTGGGTCCCCACACACTCCCGAACCAGAGTCCCTGCAGAGCAAGCTCGGCAGCACAAACTGTCCTTGTCCTTGGGCAGACACTGTCCCGCTTCCAGATAGGAGGGGGGAGGCAGAACACCTGGGCAACCGGAGGCTGGTAGCAAGCTAGCACCAGAGACCTCGCACAGCTGGAGCTGCTCCTGGAAGCTGTGCGGGACGGGGGGTTGGGGGAGGTCTGCAGGCCCTACCGTCCTTGCTGAGCAGCTCCCACACCTGAGTGCCTGTGCAGACTTTGGCTTGGAGCAGGCTCTCCGGCTCTCAGCCCTGTGGAAAATGCTACATCTGCCTAACCTCTTTCTGCCCTGGCTGCCTGGAAGTTCAGGACCATCCCAGGGGCTCACTCCTCTGGCTCTGCCCCACCCCGGAGTCATGACGGTGAGGGCACTGAGCACTATGTGAGAAGCACCACCTGGGCATTCCAAGTGCAGTCAGTCCCCTGAGGACCAGGAAGCGGACCCCGAGAAATGCTCCAAGGAGTCTGGCCCTGACGCTCACCACACCCGACAGGCAGGAGTCTGGGAAGCGCCAGGCCCGGCCCGGCCTCTGGCCTCAGACCCAGTAAAAGCAGTGTCGCCCCAGCCAGCCCGTGACTCTGCAGGGGTTGGGCATGCCAAGACGGAAGGCTCCTGAGCCAGGCTTCCCAACACACCCACCCACGCAGAGGCGGCAGGCCTCCCGGGATGAGATGTTCATCAGGAGGCTCCCAACCAGGTTCCAGGCCTGCAAAGCCCAGCACAGGGCCCTCAGGCCAGGGAGGTCAGTGTCAAGTGGAAGGCAGACCAGGCATGTGGACAGAGAGGGCAGCACCTGAATGGAGCTTCCCAGGGTAGAGAGCAGAGTGTCCTAGCACCTAGGGAGATGGTGACATGGCACCAGAGCTCTGGAGAGGGGAGAGAGGCCCAGGGTGAAGACAGTGGCACGAGCGAGGATGCCAGGAGGAAGAACAGACGGCAGAGGGGTGAGCTGCCTCCTACACAACCTGCTTTCAACTTTGGCCACCGTGGGAGCTCAACTGCCACCCTGACACCAACAGACCGCTTGTCTTTGGCCCGTTCTGGGTCCCTCTTGGCACCCATCTGTAGGAAAATATACTCACTCACAATCACTGCACAGACACTGTTCTGCTCCTGTACAGGGAAGAAGCCTCTGGGCAGCCCCCCCGGTACCACCCTCAAGGGGGGCTGTGGGCACTTCAGCAGGCCAGAGTCGCAGGGCCACGTACAAACCTCCTGCTGTCAGAAGAGCCCGGCGCACTGGCTATCTCCCTTGGGATTTGTGCTCAACAAGAACAAAAACAAGAACGCCTCTCAAAACCAAAGGGCTTTCCCCAAAGGGACAGAATTCACAAATGAAGGATGCCTGAGTGCCCAAAGTCTCTCATTTTCTCCTTAGGCCTCCTTCAATAGATGCAACTTAATTTGTATATCCTTAACACTTAACCAGACCAAGTGTCCCCTCCTCTTTCTACCAGTGAGGCCTTCCCATGTGAACAGCTCACCATCTCAGCCCACTTATTCTCCATTGGACTGCCGTCTCCGTTGGAAGTCATTGATCACCTAGCCAAGGAGCCCACAGGGTGGTGGTGTGCCCATGGTAGCTGGGCAAGGAAGGTGTCAGGAGAGGGGGAGGACCGCTCTGGAAGTGCAGGGAGCAGGCAGGGCAAGAAGCCAGCAGGTGACTGCTGGTGGAATGGCTCCTTGACTACCTCACTGAGGGCTTTCAGAGCCTAGAATGGAGGCTCATGGGGCATGAGCAAGTACGCTCCGGAAGACAGCAACGTCAGCACCACGCGGGCAGCTCAACCAGCCAGCGTCTCCAGCATCGAGCACACAGGCACCCCTGGCTCTGGCATGGGGAGAGAGCACATCCTCGCTCACACCTACGGGACACCCCAGGGACACATGCTCCTCACCACCAACCCAGTGCCCGGGGCTTTTAAGGGGTCTTCCCGTGACAAGAGAACCAAGAGCAGGCACAAAGGAGGCAGAAAGGCCTTTGTTCCTGGGGAGACCCTCAGCGCATGCTAAGTCACTGCTCCAGCCAGGCTAACCAGTGGTATTTGCTGCACAGGAAGAAGGGGGGCTGGACGCACCCAGGTGACAGCACAAAGGAGGGGACGGCACCCCACAGAAGCAGCCCGAGATTCTGCACCACGCAGCACAGAACGCTACCACACTGCGGGCGCGCGAGGCTGGTGACATCCCCGTCTCCTCATCCGCCAGGCCAAGCGGGGGCACAGCCCGTGCGGCGCCCCATGGCACGCTGCGCTCTGTGTGAGCCGCTGAAGGTGCACTGCTCACCCCCCAGCTTTTAATGACACGTTTCAGAGTGTTTACTGGAGAAACACTGCACTTGGGTGTGAGTGGCAGAAGGGGGCTAGATGAAGCAATGCTGATTGGCTCTAAATTGGTTTCTACTGAAGCCGGGGCATGGTTACGTTATTCTCTCTACTTTTATGTTTGAAATTGGCCACAAATCTAAAAGGTTACAAAACACACCCATTTCCTCACATGTGGATGGGCCATCTCTGTCACTGGAGGTGGAATGAGATGGCAGCTGGTAGCTGCACAGAGGTGAAGTGAGCAAATCCCTGTTTTCCAATTCTACACGGTGGCATCTCCCTATACCCTCTGGTACCTGCGTGGGGAGGGAGGCCGAGGGCCGGTGGGACGCTGTCTCCCTCCACGGTGAGCCTGTCTCTGGCCCCCTCAACCTCTGATTCAAACTACAGGGCATGTTCTCTTTGGCGCAACCTTTGGAGCTTCTCACCAAGCCCCCTGCAGGCTGCTGAGATGCTGCTCAACAGACTCGGGGTAAAGACTGCCCACACCGCTGGGGTGGAAACGGATGGGGGCTCTGCTCTCTGAGGCGGGTCCATGCCTCCTTGCAAAGAGCCCACAGAGAGCTGGACCCCGGGCCATGCCTGATTCCTCATGCTTCTAGACCTGCTCTTTGCCCTCAAATAGGGAGGATGCCACAGGACTAGGAGGGCACCCACCTAGACAGGGGCCAAACAGCTTTCTGAAGGGCTCTCCAGAGAGCTGGGGATGGCTGCACCCACAGAGAGGGCAGGTTCTGTAGCTGGATTCCCAGAGGGCTGAGCCCAGGGAGGGAGAAGGCAGCACCCCAGGCTTCTGACATGACAGCAAGTCCCAAGCCACACCAAAGCCCTCACCCGTCTGTGGAGGCCAGCATGTTTGTGTTCACACATGCATGAGGTCAGAAGCCAGGGGAAGGTCGGTCAGAGCCTGGGGGCATCTCACAGTGGGTCCCAGCTCAGGTCACCCTGTCCAGGGAGGGTGGAAACATGGTAAAGAGCAACAGTAACCCAGGGAAGGGACAGCTGGCCAACACTGCCCTGTGGCAGCCCTCTGAAACCCAGTGACATCACTGGCTCCTCCAGAGTCCAGGACACCAGACCGACCTCAGAAAACCTGCCTGCAACAGGGTACGTGGAATCATCTTTAAAACCCCACCCATCCGGGGGCGCCTGGGTGGCTCAGTCGGTTAAACGACTGCCTTCGGCTCAGGTCATGATCCTGGAGTCCCTGGATCGAGTCCCGCATCGGGCTCCCTGCTCAGTGGGGAGTCTGCTTCTCCCTCTGACCCTGCCCCCTCTCACGTACTCCCTCTCTCTCATTCTCTCTCTAATAAAAAATAAATAAAATCTTTAAAAAAAAAAAAATCAAACCCATCGGAAGAAATATTTTAACTGGCCCTCATCACATGTCTGAAAGTTGCTCTGTGAATCGGACAGCTAGTCTCATCTTGGATCCGTGTTCAGAGCTGAGGCAAGCTCAGTGGGGTACACTTGCCACTGACCAGCCTCCCCCTCCCCTATTTCAGGGGCAACATAGGTAAACCCCAGGCCCTGAGTAATTACCGCCCTGTGGGGGATTTCCAACTCCACGTGAAACAAGGAACCGAGACCCTGAGCTGCAGAGTCTGTGAGGCCTGTTGCTCACTGTTCTTTCCTCCACACTTCAAGGGTTCCCACACCCTGCCCCAAGTCCCCGTTCTCTCAGGAATTAAGCTGGATGTGTGCAGCCATGGTGGCAAAGGGGAAACCCTGTGCTCCTTGAGGTCTGAGCACTGGTGGGGCCCACGGTCAGTGAGCTGGGTCAGGCCCACCTCAGCCTAACTCTCCCAGGACCACACTGTTGGGTTCCTCCAGGAGCTAAGCTCTCCAGCTATTCATCCTTGCAAGCCCACTTCACAGATAAGGGAAGTGAGGGCCTGGGAAGGTAACGGAGACCCAGGGCTCACCACACTGCTAGAAGGTGGCAGAGTATGGTCTTATATTAGCCTGGCATAGGCTCTACCACATACAGCCCAACAGGTGCTTTACTGGGGGGGGGGGGCACCCCGCTGCCACCAGGCTGCTGCCCTGCCACAGCAGGTAACTGCACAGGTTACAGAGCTTCTTGGAGCCACACAGGGCCCGGGGCTTTGTGCCTAGCACGTCTCTGGGCCGCCTCTCCCTTCCCCCCAGGGCAGCCTAGAGCCAGGGAGAGCCACACACCCACCCGCCACACCAGGGGCTTCAGCCCCCCCAGTGCTCACCCTACGCAGCAGGCCACTTGGTAAACACAGCAGCACTGGAGCCTGCTCCTCGCGAGGCCCCGGCAATGGCACACACCACAAGTCTTCCTGCTTCTGATGAGCAGCACACATGTCCCCAGGTGGGTGCCATTCTTTCTGTACCCCAAACTGCCTCGGTTTAAAGATGGCGCGAGAGATGGCAGCACCCACATCCCCCCCGAGATCCTGGCTGAGCCCAGCCCGGGTCCCACCCCGTCTCCCTGAGTAAGGAAAAGAAATCAGCGTGGCCTGATCCTCCCTCTTGGCTCTGGAAGGTGCATCCTCCTAGCCCTGCTCTGCCCTGCCCGGTTCCACAGCCAGACAGGAGCAAGAGGAGCCTCCCTCCTCAGGTTGTACCCTCAGCCTGGCCACGGTGCCTTCCGTTGCCAGGACCCCAGTGGGAGTCTCCCACCCACGGGGTCAAATCTCTCTCATTCACGGCTTCTTAGAGGAATAATGACACAGCTGGCGGGGAGGAGGCTGGCACTGGTGCCATGTCCCAGCTGCAGCCACCAAGCTCACCACTTGCAAAAGCACAAAAGCACTTCCTCATCAGAGGGGCCCATATGCTCCCCAGGAACATCCACAGCTGGAGCATGGCCACTGCCTGCATGGCCCTGACTGCCACACTCACAGCCCACAGAGCACCCGTGGCTGGCCGGAGCATGTAACTGCAGCTGCAGCTCGGCCCAGGGGAAGGAAACCCCAGCCTGAGCCCAGGGAGCAGCCAGAGCCGCATCCCACGGGCGGCACAGGGCAAGAAGAGGAAGCCCAGGGCAGCGCGCAAACAGCAGCAGAGCGAGCGGCTGCCAGCCTTCGTCACCAAGGGGCTAGCAGAAGAGGATGGGGACGCAGAGGAGGGGAGGAGAGGAGAGGTAGCACTCTCCCTGCAGCTCCAGCCCCCAAACTGTCCCTCTCTCCCTCCTGCTTTTTATCGAAGCAGCTCTTAGCAACAAAACTATGTACTTAAACTTTCCTGACCTCTGAATCAGGTCAACAGGACACACACAATTCTCATTATAATCCGGCCCCTTCTGAGGACACAAGAGCTCTCAATATGTCATCTGTGAGCTGGTTCATTCCTGCACTGATCCAACCGCAAACTCAGAAAGCCAAGCAGAGCATTTTCTATCTGCCACACGTGCTCACAGAAGGGGCTGGCTAGCAGGGCATCTGATGACAGCACTTGTGGTCAGGTCAGGGTTTCCCCCTCCCATCCGCGCACTCCTGGAGGAACGGCCAGTAAGCATCCCGGCTGGGCGAGACAGAAGGGCCCCACCAAGCCTATGGGAGGGGCACACACAATGCTCGATCCACATGCATGCGGAATACAGGCAATCCAAAGTGAGAACCGACCAGCTTTTTAGGAATTGACAGGGGCCAACCTCTGAGACTATGAAGTAAAACATGGAGGTGACAACGGTGCACCCCTGTCCCACCAAATGAAACACCAGTGGTGGGGCTGGGCAGAGAAGGGCCAGGCAGCAGAGCTGTACGAAGATACAGTGGGGCCGAACCTGGCCTCTAATGCTGCCCACCTCGGACTTAAGCAAGACCAGCCCCTGATTAGCCCAGTTCCTCCTCCATGAGCAGGGAAGCCCGGGTGGAATGTTGGGAAAACCACAGATCATCTCTGTAGAGTCTGAATGGCGCGCTGACCACTGTCTTGAGAGACTCTGCGCCCACAGGGCCCAGGTCAGGTGGGCCCTGCAAGTTCACCAACAGCCTGCTCTGTGGTCTCTTAAGACCCCCTGAGGCAGCACAGTGCCCAGCATGGAGCCAGGCTACCAGTCCACCAACCTGGGCTGCTGTAAGATCCTGGGAACCAAGGATACTCCAGAATTCCCCTCGAGAAGTCACCAAATGCTTTCTGAGCAGGACCTACTGCAAGCCTGGAGTATGCAGGAAGGCATGTATGACCCAGTCCTGAAGGACGGGTGGAGATGGCCAAAGGCAAGGACAGACACAACAGGGGGAGCACCACAACTGAGGCTCAGCTGAGCTGCCAGGAGCCCTGGTGCAGGGAGCCCAGAACCATGGCAATATCCAGCAAGCTCTTTTAGAAAAGAAGGATTACAGGGTAGGGAAACAAAGACACACCCCTTCTCAGAGGAACTCAAGCCCAGAACTGGCCCCACAACCTGAGGCTGCCATGCGACATGGGGTAAAAGTGACCACAGCACAAACAAAAGCCCAGGATGCCCCTGGTAAGCAGCACATGTAAATGACATGCAGGCTCTGGTAGCCCTCACTTTCCTGAGCACTCCCACGGGGTCACCACGTCCCTTCTGAGCTGGGTGGACACGAAAAGAGCAACAGGAACCGCCAGAACCTGGGTGGGGGCCGCACTGGTTAAGTAATTTGCCAAGTCTCAGGGTTAAGGATCAAGGAGCTCTTGTCTCCTTTTAAATAGGAACCTGACAGATCCGCAAACTCACCAGGCCCTAAACGCAATTAAGGGTGGGTGTGCCTGTCCTACACGGGGTGGTGGCCATCTGCTAGGACTCCCTATCGAGTGCTCCAGGGCACAAAGCACCAGAGAAGACTGTGCACCAGAGGTCAGTGGATGGCTCTGGGCCCACCCACCCACCCAGCCCACTCAACTGTTCCCTCGGCCACTAAGTGGGAGGATGACAGAGGCTTCCTACAGGCTCCTACAAGGGGAACAAGAGACACACATGGACACCCAGGATGCTGCCTGGCACACAGTAAGCGCCCAGAAAGGAGTCGCCTCCTACACTTGGGAGGGATCAGGCCCGAGGCCGCCCCTCCCCCCACCTGCTGCCCAGCAACTCAAGGGCTCTGTGTGGAGCTGGAGGAACCCCAGTGGGCATAGGGACTCTCTCAGTGGGCATTCCTGTAACAGGGGCTACCGTGGAGAGAACCAAGGACACACTTACGAAACAGGAAGGAGAGTCTGTACATTCTGTGTCAAACGTCGTAGAAGGATGGACCCTCACACCCCACGACCCAACAATTCCACTCTGAGGCACATAATCGACAGACACGTGAACACCCGTGCATGGAGACCATATGCAGAACAGCCCCAACTAAAACCCACCGGAATGGCCATCACCAGCATCATGGGTGACTAAATCATGGTCTGTCCATTCAGCACGGAACGAACACAATATCAGAGATGAATCTCAAAACAGAGTCTGATGAAAAAGCCAGGCACTGAAGAATACATTCTGTACTGGACTGAAAGCTCACAAGCAGGCAGGAAGCTTGTGAGCTTTCAGACTGAAGGCATCACTTCTCAGTGATGACCGAAGTCGGGGAAACTGGGGGTGGCGAGTTGCTAGGAGAGGGGGCAAGAGTGGCTTCTGCGGAACCACTCTACTCCTTGCCCTGGGCGGGGGGGGGGGGGTTGCTCGGGCATGTTCACTTCATAAGTATTCCGTAAGATGTCAAGCTCACAACTTGTGCCCTTTTCTGGATGAGGCCATCCCGTCCTAGAAACAGATGCCGGAGCAGCTGGGGTTGACGAGGAGGAGACACTGGCGAGTCACTATGGCTCCCACACAGTGGCACAGACCCCGAGGGTCCCACAGGGAGGGCTGCGCGGGCCCAGGCTGCCCCCGAGACGCGCAGCATGCACTGTACTCCAAGGCTCATGGGGAAACATGTCCACACACTCCTGCCCGGGCAGGGATCAGGTCTGGGGGGGACAAGGGTGCTCTGTAGGTTCCAAGGGAGATGCACCCAACAGCTCAGTGTTCTCAAGAAGTGAGCTCTGAACTTACTGAGAGGCAGCAGGCAGCACCCACTGCCTGGGCACCTGGCTCTTACCATCCCATAGTCTCTTCTGAGACCACAGACCCCCAAAGTAGTTGTTATGCGGTTTCTCCAGCAAGGAAGCTAGGGCACCCATTAAACATTTGGCCACCGTTCATTACTGACCAAGCTGCTAATCTTACGTAGTCAGCCTAAGCCTGACTCCAGGCAACAGGCCATTAACAAGTCATACTGGCTACTTGGGCAGAAACAGACAGCTGGCTTGAAGGAGGGCAACAGAACAATCAGGACAAGGAAAGTCTTCATGCCTAACCCAGGAAAGAAACTATCAAAGGAGACTAGAAATTAAAGTGGGGGAGGCAGATAACATTTGAAAATCAATGTAATTTGTCCTATTACGAGGGCCGAAAATGAAAAAGGCTTATGACTGTTCCAAAAGATAGGGAAAAAATGTTTGACAGAACTGGGCATCTCTCCCTGATAAAAACTTTCAGCAAACTGGGAAGAGAAGAGAACCTCCTTGGCCTGATAAGTGCTTCAACAATACCCATAGCTGACATCATATTTGATGGTGAACTGCTCCATGTTTCCCCCTCACAGGTGCAAGACAAGGACAGGTGCTCACCACATCTGTTCAGTCTTTGTCAGGAGGCTCCAGCCAATGTTATAACGCAAGAAAAAGGTGGGGGGGGGGGGGGAGATATCCAGATTGGAAAGAATAAAGTAAAACTGTATTCACAAATAACAGAATAGGCTATGTAGAAAATCTTATAACACCTATAAAAAAGCTACCAAAATAAATGAGTTTAGCAAGGTGGCAGGATACAAGTTCAATAGGAAATTTGACTATATTTCCATATGCAGGCAACAAACATTCAGAAAATGAAATTTTAAAAAACCAATTCCATTTATAATAGCAATTAAAAATATTAAGTACTTAGGGATACATTTGACAAAAGATATGAAAGAGTTCAACACTAAAATGTGCAACAATGAAAAGTGCAAAACATGGCTGAGAAAAATTTTTTAAAAAGCATCAGTGGAGAGAAATACCGAATAAATGGACTGGAAGAGTCAATAGTGTTAAGTTTCTCCCCCAAACTGGATCTATACAGCTTCAATGCAATCCCAATGAAAATTCCAGCAGGGTCTTTCAGAGAAAATGACAAGTTGATTCTAAAACGTATATGGAATCACACAGAGGTCCTAGAACAGCCAACAAACTTGGAAAAAAAGGAAACCAGAAGATTATAATCAAGACAATCTGGTACTAGAGTAAAGATAGACAAACAGATCAATGGAATAGAACAGAGTCTATTAACAGACCCACACATTCATGGTCAACTGATTCTTAACAAAGGTGTTAAGGCAATTCAATGGGTGGTGAATCATCTTTCAACAAATAGTGCGAATAATTGGATAGCCATATGCAAACAACAACAACAAACAAAATCCTTGACCTCTGCCTCACAAGATACACAAATAATTAACACCAAATGGATCATAAACCTAAATATAAGGGTTAACTAAAGCTATAGACCATCTAGAAGAAAAACACAGGAGGAAAATCTTAGTGACCTTGGGTTTGGGAAAGACTAAAAATATGACAGAAAAAGCACAGAATTTAGAGAAAACATATGCTGTATTTCATCAAAATTGAAAATCTTTGCTCATTAAAATGTGACACTTATAAAAAAAAAAAAAAAAGCAAGCCACAGACAGGGAGAAAATATATATGAATCATGTATCTAAGAATGGACTTGCATCTAGAATACATTAAAAAAACTCTTTCAACTCAATGATTAGGCGAAGAACCCAAGGGAAAAAAATGGAAAAAAATGGTTTGAAAGGATATTCAAATCTTTCAACAAAAAAGAGGGATGCACAGCAAATAAACACATGAAGAGATACACAGCATTATTAGTCATTAGGAAAATGCTTAAAACCACCATGAGATATCACTACATACCTATTAGAATGGCTAAAATTAAAAAGACTGACCATAGCAAGTGCTGGCCAAGATGTGGAGCAACTGGAATTCTCATACACTGCTGGTGGGAGTATAACATAGTACAATCACCTTGGAAAACCATTTTGGCAGATTCTTAACCTGAAAGTCCATCAACACATGGGTCGATAAATGAATTGCAGTATATCCATGAAATGAACTAATACTCAGCAACAAAGAAGAATGAACAATTGACATACACAACATGCATGAATCTGAAAATAAATACACTGAATGAAAGAAGAGCCCAGACCAAAATAAAACAAAAAACAGTACACAGTGAGTGATTTCACAAAATTCTAGAAAAGGCAGGCAAACTCTACAGTGACATAAAGCAGATCAGCAGTTGCCTGGGAACGGGGGAAGTCCTGGAGGGAAGATTAGAGAGGGGCAAAAAGAAACTTCTGGAAATGATGTATATGTTTATTACCCTGACTGTGGTGATGAAATGTTTCTCAGACGGATATAGGTCAAAATATATCACATTGTACACTTTTAATAGGCACAGTTTACTGTATGTCAATTATATTTCAGTAAAGCTGTAAATAACTGTGGAGGCTGACGATACATGCAACAAGAGCCCAGAAAAAGAAGGGGTGGCAGTCAAAGAGTAGGAACACTTCTTTGTTGCAGGGGAGGCATCAGACCCCCACCTGGGCTCAGCCCTCCTTGGGAGTGGAGGATGAGACCAAAAATTCCTTCTCCCCTCAGTAAAATGAAGAAGACTGTCGTGCCTGGGCATCCCAGAGGTATCATGAAGACTGAACAACAAATTCAATGTTGCATGTAACAGCTCCAGCAGGCACCAATAAACATCAGCTTTTCTTTCTGGGACATTCTACATGTCCCCGCAAACACCTGTGCATCCAACAGACTGCACATCCAAACTGTGGCTTGGAATAGGTGATCTGTAGCTTAGAGCTGGGCCCCAGCCCTCAGGAAGACATGCTATGGCTGAAGCTGGGTAACACTGTCTCATAGGTTATGAAATAAAATGCTCACCAGCCATCAAAGGCTGAACTTAAGGACATATGTCCTCCTCGGCGTGCCCTCACAGTTTTGTCATACTTCTACTGGAGACCCAAGAGAGGAAGCCAACTTCCCACGCTCATGTCAAAGACCAGTGGCCACAAACATCTACAGAAAATCTTAGGGAAATGGAAGTCTTTTCTTCCCCCAAACAGCAGTGTGAGCAATAACCTGTATCCACCCTCCTGACACGAAAATAGCCTCCATTTGTCTGATAGCTTCTTTTCCCTCCTAGTTCTGCATGATTTCCAACCGGACTTAAGCTCCTGTGAATGAATTTGTCTGAAATCCTGACTTTCCCTCCAGACAGCTGAGCTAGACCCTTAACACTACTCTCAAGTGTGACCTGGGACTCGGTAGCACCAGTGTCACCCAGAGCTGCTTGGACGGGCACAATCTTGGGTCCAGCCCAGACCTCCCAGATCAGAGATGCATGTGAACAAGCTCTTGAGAAGATTCACACATAGAGAGAGAGTGGACAGAACCACCCTTCCCAAGGCAGAAGGTTCTGCTTGACACCTCGTGCCCAACCCATTTAGATACTCCCCCGCAGTAATGCCACCAACACCACATGCATCGTGCTTTCCAGAGCACAGGGCTCCTCCAATCCTGATGATAACCCTAAGTCTGGACAAGGATGTGATGTGCCCAAGTTCACACATCTGCAGGCCAGACAGGTCACTGTACTGCCCCACCAGTGGTGGGCTGCAGAATCCACAGAGCCCACCGGGCCCAGCTGTGGGACCTGCCCATCCCATGCCAACCCCAGAGACGGCCCTGCCCAGATGTAGTGTGACGGGGTCCAGTTGAACCACCACAGGACGGAAGGACAGTGAATGGCCAGGCTGAGGGGAGGAGGGGGATGTGCGGCCACCAGCTGGCAGTGGTGGCCATTGTCAGAGACGACGGCATGTGGCAAACGTAGGCTGCAGGGCCACAGAGCCCTGTGCATAGGTAGTCCTCCTCAGCAAACATTAGCAAATCATACCACACATGGCCCTTCCAAACAGGAGCCCAAGAGCAGCAAACCTTACCGACTCACCCCACAGGACACGTGGAACCTGTCACCACCAGCTCTGCAACCTGTGGCAGCCCCCGCCATCCCCCAAGGGCTGCCAGGACCCAGCCTCATCCACTCCCAGAGCTCCTGCCCCAAAAGGCACCTCCCTTCTTCCAAACCACAAAGCCAGGGTTTCTGAAATAATTCTGCCTCAGCTCTAACAAGGAGCAAGTAGCTTCTGTGGCCTGGGCTGATGACCAATTACAACATCGGTGACATTTTCTAAGGGGAGACGACACTTTCCAGGTTCCAGTCAACTGCCTTCCATACCACTGCCTTGGGAGGAACATACCTGCTTCAAAAGTTAGCAGCTGTGAGAATATCACCAAACCCTCAATTAAACACAAGTCAACTAAAATAAAAACTCGCACACACCTCATACTCACAGCTGAACCCCTCACAGGACTCGACCAGTCAGCCCACGCCGAGCTGGTGCTGCCTCTGCCACAGATTCCTACCCATCCAAACTCTACCTATTGCCAAGTCCCATGACCCGCAAGGGGAGAAAGCACAAGTCCTCAAAGAGGAAAGGACTTCAACAACCCTCGGCAACACAGATCCAAGAACCTGGTGCCAAGGACCTTACCTGGAAGGGCGCTCCTCCCCCAGCTGTGCAGAAAGTAAGGCCAAACCACCACCTTAACCCTGGCCAGGAGCTTTGACAAGCTTGCCCTTTCCTGGGAGGGTAGCTAGGCAGGGGAGAGTGAGCTCTGTGAGCAGCCCACATGCTTCCTCTGTCTTTCCTGAGCCTTCACCCCCGACAACATTCCAGCGTGTTGTTCACTGTCCTACTTGTTGTCCGCAGGTGTCCCCCCACCTGCAGGAAGGCTCCACAAGAGCAGGGACCTTGGTCTTATTCACTGTCACCTCCTCAGTGCTTATAACAGTGCCTGGATCAGAGCAGGGACTGGAAAAGTGAGTGACTGAATGAATGAGTGAACAAACGAACAAAGAGATAGATGAATGAGGTCCCGTTTTACTATCCTCAGTTAAGAGGCACCATGTTTCTTCCAATATTACAAATATCTCAAAGGTCTCCCTCTGTGGCAAGTTGGAATCTGCTGTCACCAAGTTGGTGTCCAGAAAGCAAACATGCCTTGTCCCATTTCTAGCTGTCATCTGCACTGGCCACCCGCCTCCCGAAGGTCATGGGAAGAGGGAGGTGACTCTCAGTGGTCTTCACACATCCCTACGAAGAACAAGGCAAAAGGCACCATTGTCTGGGGATGTGGGGGGTGGGGGGTGGGCAGAGGGAAAGCCAAGGCAAGAGCAGGAGGCTGGCTATTGTTGTCCCCTGAGGCTGCGGCTGGGTTGGCACAGACTCTGTTACTCCTCCAGGCAAAAATATTTGCTCAGCAGGACTCAATGGCTTTGGGGACAGTCTTTCATTTTCAATACAGTGGCCTGGAAGTTACTACAATCACAAATATTTTCTCCAACTTACCTTCTTGGCAACCCTGAAATTATTCCAAAGGGTTACATAAGAAGGGAGAAAAGAAGCCATGTGAGGTTTTTGCAAAGCCAGACATAAAAGGAACATGGAAACCAAACATCACAATCCACCATGGTAACTCGAGTGACAGCATTATCTCCAAGGTGGTGGCCCCTTGTGGCATGGCAGACGAGTGGAAGGTTGCTGGTAGAGGATGAGGGCACAGTGGAGGGTCCCCACAGCTCCCGAGGCCACTTGCCACCAGGAACCAAATCAACTGCTTCCTCCCCACCTTCCCTGCTGGAGGCCTCAAAGGGGAACGCGGGAGGGCTCAACAGCGGCCCACGGGGCTGGAGCAGACTCCTGCAGCACTTCCTGCCTCACTCCAGACTACCTGCCTCTCACGGGAGGGCAAGGGGCAGCAAAACTGACCCTGGGGCCAGGAGCCTGCTCCAGGGCTGAGTGTCAGAGGACAAAGCCCTGCAGTGAGCCTCGAGGTCCCCTTTACCAAGCAAGGTCCAAGGGGCCCCGGCTGGGCTCCAGGAGAAGCCCTACAGCAGCTTTTCCTTGTCTTAAATGCTTGCAGGCAAAGAACGCTGAGCAGCACTGGGAACAGAGAGGATTTCGCTTTTCAATGTATTTCCTTCTACGTATCATTTGCTAACATTACTTCCTCAATATTTTAAACCTATTTTTTGACGTGTTGTCTTAAGTCTGTTTTTTCCCCTTTTCATCCTCACCGTACAGCTGGGTAACCAAACACAGTTGGCCACAGCAAGAAAAAATGCAGTAGTGCAACTAGGGGGAGGAAACAGAAGGCAGGATTTTACTACAACCTATGATAACATTAAAAAGGATCTCTACCTGTCACTGCACCAAAACGGCTCTGCCTGGGAAACCTGTCACCAAAGCCTAAAGCCGAGGAGCTGTCAGCCCGGCCGCCTCTCATCTCTCAACAGCAGTTCTTCCAGGCAGCCCCCCCGCAGCCTCATCTCCCTCCAGCCAGCGATCCTCGAGCCCCGGCCCCACATCCTTCCCTTCTGTCCCCACTTCAGGGAGTCCCTGACAGTCCCACCTCAGGCAGCTCCAAATATGCACTGCAAGCCCAGGTGCCACATCTGGAGCCCACCCGCCCACCTGGTGGCTCTTCTCCCCCATCTCCGAGGCACTCAGGGCCACTGGCCAACTCCCCCGCCCATGACGGACCCTGCTCCTGCAAGGCTGTGTGCTGGGAGCAGCTGCACGGGCGGAGCAGACGAGCCTGAAGCCCATTAGCCAGCCCCCTTTTCCCTCCCCTGCGGCAGGCACCGCGCCTCCAAACAAACCCACCCACACTAACCCCTAAGTGTGTCTTCTTTACACTCTCATTTCAACCCCCTGATACGGCGGGCCTGAGCCCACCTCTAGCCAACTGTGACCGGTGCTCTGAGCATGCCTGAATATGGCTCCATAACTCTTCACGCCGAGTCTCCTCAACCCCTTTGGTTTTCCGCTCCTCTGAGAGCTTCTTCTGAGCCCCCATCTTTGTCACATGTGTGTCCTCGAACGCCCAACAGCCCAAGAGGTAGATACCAACATGGCTCAGGTCTGACCCCAAAGGCCAAACTCTGCAGCACTGTCTCCCCTGACCCCCTAGCATCCCCACTGACCTGAGCCATGGCAACATTTCTGTGGGTGACTTTCCCAAACCGGCCTGGAGCAAGCGACAATTAGGCAGTTGAAACTGCATTATAGATGCTATTTTCTCTTTTCGTTTAACCCTTACTTCCTCCTGTTGCTACATAATCTTTATAATGATGATGTTTATTTTCTTTAAATTTTTTTTAAAAGATTTTATTTTTTGACACAGAGAGAGACCGCGTGGGAGGGAACACAAGCAGGGGGAGTGGCAGAGGGAGAAGCAGGCTTCCCGCCGAGCAGGGAGCCCGATGCAGGACTTGATCCCAGCCAGGACTCTGCGATCATGACCCCAGCCAAAGGCAGACACTGAACGACTGAGCCACCCAGGCGCCCATATAATGATGAGGTTTAACAGCTCCATGTTTCATCAGTACATCATAATTTCCTTGACCTTCTCCAACTGCTGGACATACCATCTCCTTCCGGGTTCTCCTACTGCAATCAATGTTGAAATGAACATCTTCACACATGCAACTTCCTTCTCTCATTTTTCTCCCAGGTATTAAAATTTGCTCCAAGGGTCCAAATACTTCAATGGCAACTGGTATTGCCCAACTGTTTTTGACTCTCAGCTTACACAATGCGATGAGCCCATTGCCAAGGGGAGGAAGAAAGCAAAGGGTCCCAAAGAGGTGGGCCCACCTGCCTGACAAAGCCGCACGCAGGTTGTCAGGGCTGTCATCCTGCTCTCGTCATCCACCCATCTACTCTGCATGAGTATGGCAGTGTGTCTCCAGATGTTGATGGCCAGAGGGGAAAGGAAAGAGGACCCAGTGCAGGCGATCCTCCAGGTCTGGCACTGAAGCCACCTCCCTGCACAGACATACAGAGAGAACTGGGCTCCCACCACCCAGCTGCTAGGGAGACAGGCACATTATCAGTGAGACTGTCCCTCTACCCAGGAGGGCAATGACATGCCTGCACGGACACGATGGCACAGGGCTGGGGACAGTCCTGGGAATCTGGGCAAGCCAGGAGGCTTGAAGCCAAAGTAAGAGAAGCAGATCTCGCCTCACCCTGACATCACTTTCTTGTACCCCTCCAAAAAGGAATGGGGGCAATAGATCTGGGGTGGGATTTCTAGAGACTCTTCTGGGTGTCTTGGGCAAAGTGAGGCCCTGAACAGGGTATGATGGCTTGCAGTCCCTTCCTGCCTACTCCACCTCTCGGCCAGTGACCCCTGTGTGGCACACCATGCTACAACCCCAAACCTGAAAACAACTAGCCATGAACGGAGTCAGCCTAAAGCAGTGCAGAGTCAAACCCCACCACACGGTCTGCATCCTGTACACTGTGCACCAAGAGGCTGGCTATGGCTAGCCCTTTCGTGCCCACGTGATGGAGGACGTCAGAGGTAACAAGTACCCCCAGGCCCATGAAGATAGTAGCAAGAGCCCTTGAGCATGTCCACCAGACATCGCCCAGACGGTGGCAGCGTCTGGCTCCCCTTCTCCAGGAGCTCCGAGTACCTTTAGGACCTGCGTACAGTAGGTGAGCCAGAGCCTGGGATGACAACCCTGGCCGCTGTTCCCATCTTTGTGCCCAGCATTACCAGCTGGCGACCACAATCTCTATTCAGAGCAGCCTCGAAGGCAAGTTTAATTCTCATTTCACAGATGAGGAGACAGAGGCTCAGAGAAGTAGAAGAACTTGCGCGAGGCCAGACGAGGTAAAGCCAGATCTGAACCCACAGCCATCTGACTCCAAACCCAAGGGCTCTCTCTGGCGCTGCGACCCTATGTACTGCATCCTGGTATAACAAATTTGCTAACGCTTCTACTTGTTAAAGTCTATTTTGGCAATCTATTTCTTTGGAAGCAAGACGTCAACTTCCCACTGTTGTTTAATGTCCATATATTTAAGATTAGAAATTGGAAGCAACCAACTAAGATAATCACACACAGGCAAGCATTAGGACAAGCTCCTTTTCAAGAAGTGACACTGGAGGGCGCCTGGGTGGCTCAGTTGGTTAAGCGACTGCCTTCAGCTCAGGTCATGATCCTGGAGTCCCGGGATCGAGTCCCACATCGGGCTCCCTGCTCGGCAGGGGGTCTGCTTCTCCTTCTGACCCTCTTCCCTCTCGTGCTGTCTCTCATTCGCTCTCTCTCAAATAAATAAATAAAATCTTTAAAAAAAAAAAAAAAAAAGAAGTGACACTGGAAAACACTGGAGAAAGCACACTGAAACCGCCTCCCCTGAGTCTGCCCTCTCCAGTTCCCACTGGCGCACAGAGGGAGCTCTGTGAGCTTCTTGGGGCCCTGCAGCCATCATCTGTCCCATAGTCCTGTGGTGTCACCACACGGCCACTTTCTGAGGCTGTTTTCAAGCTGCCTCCTTGGAGCGACCAGAGCCCAGGCCTGTCCCAGACCTAGGCCCAGGCCAATCCACACACAAACTATCCCTTTTGATCCAGGTCCCATGTGGGTTCTGGGGACACAATGGTGAGGGGGCCCTGCCTGCCTCACAGTCTTCATTAACTCAGCAGCACCTGCTGATAGCACACCCCACACCAGAACCCTTGTTTTTCTCTCTCCCAACACAGCAAATAAAATTCACGAAACTTGCTATCACTGAGAAGTCACATCAACAATTAGCATCCTCTGCACACCTTCTGACAGTGCTGAACTATGCAAGCTGCATGGCACTGGACAACAGTCCCAGTCTCCTGGGCTGTGCCAGAGCTAGGCCCCTGGCTTGCCGCCCCACAGCCCCATGGGTCCACAGCCCCCAGGCCACCTGCAACACAAATGATGAAGATGACATCACTTCGGACACCAGCACACCAGGCCTGCCAAGCTATGCTGATCATCTGTAATAAGCACTAGAACTAACTGTAAGGGAGAAAATGTGCTAAGATGACGAACATATCAGTACGAGTTCAGCAGTAGCTGAAAACTCGGGACACTTAATGAACAGAAATCTAATGACTGCAATAAACAAAACAGAAGTAATAAAAAATATGCTACACCAACTGCAAAAAACAACTGATGCCAAATCCTGGGTCCCACTCAAATTTCCTGAGCCCCACACACATCCCCAGAAAGCTCCTGGAGGGGGGTGCGTGCCCCCCCTGGACCCTGAAGCAGGAAGAAGCCTTGGAGAGAGATCGCTCTAGTCAGGCCAGGGTTCCAAGTGCCATCTGAAGGCTTACCCTTTACACTTTTCCCACCTCACTCTTGTCCTGAACAATAGTACCTGGGCTTTCGGAAGCATGTTATATTTTTTCTAGTACCGTTACAATAAATGCACAGCTATCAAAATAAAACATGTTCGGGCGCCTGGGAGGCTCAGTCGTTAAGCGTCTGCCTTCAGCTCAGGTCATGATCCCAGGGTCCTGGGATGGGGCCCCGCATCAAGCTCCCTGCTCAGCAGGAAGCCTGCTTCTCCCTCTCCCACTCACTCTGCTTGTGTTCCCTCGCTTGCTGTGTCTCTCTCTGTCAAATAAAGTCTTTAAAAAAATAAAATAAAATAAATAAAACACGTTCACCTCCAACAAACCCATAAAGCCTCTCTCCATGGCAGGCAATACTGATCCCCCAGCCCACAGCCTTTATTTATTGGCGGCCTCATCAACTCACAGAGGAGCTTGAGTCTCTGCCCCTCCAAAACAGATGCCGCATATCTCACAAAAAAGATCGTAAATATGACGCAAAGTATCTCCAGGCCCTGGAGGAAGCAGAAGAGCGGGACTTCTTCTGGGCAGCAGCAACAGGAGGGAAGAGCAAGGCCATGCTTATATTAAATACTTTTTCTGACCCTAAACCCCACATTAAGGTGAGGAGAGCCAGAAAAGAACCAGTCAGACACTGCAGCATTTCTGCTTCTGCCAAACTCCTGACCAGGGGATCTTCCCACTCCTCCCTGTTTCACTAGGACTTTGGTTGGGGCCTCCTGGGGGGGGGGGGGGGGGGGGGGGGGTCTTCTCTCTGCCCCCTGCTGGGTGCCTGCTGGGTCCCAGTTTGGGGGGGGGGGGGGGGGGGGACTGTCCTCAAGCCCTGGCTCAAAGAGAACCATCCTGGTGGTGGAGCCAGGTGAGTGTACCAGCAGGGCTCCAGGGAAGGCACTACAGAGAGGTCTTCATGAGCATGAGGCTCAGGAGGGAAGAATGGGGGGTGCAGAATCATAGGCATGCATAGACACGGAATGGGGGGAGGTAAGGGGGACTGGGAGGCCAGGAGAAAGAGGCAGGCAGAGGCCTGCTGTGCCAGACATTGGTTTGGGAACTCCAAGCTCAGCCTGCCTTGTAGAAGCTGGGTTGCCCCACGGGTATGCGGTGGAGGGGGATGAGTTGAGCTGCAGTTCCCATCACCCCAGAGGAGTGTTCTGAGCCCATCTGAGTCCCTTGGCCAAAGTCCCTACTGCCCGTCTGTCCCCAAAGCCCCTCCACGTGTTGCTGGCACTGCTTCCCTTCTCCCTGTCAGCCTTGGGCTGGAACTGGGGTTCTGCTGTAGCACCCTGCCACGGGACAGGGCCAGTCACTTCAGGCCTCATCTGTGCCTTGGGGGGACAGTGCCATCCAGCTCATAGGTGCTCTGAGGACTGCAGCGTGTGCAAAACCCATGCCCTGGGGCCCTATGCGGGAGTCTCTCCACCAAAGGGCACTAAGCACCACTTGCCAAAGGGGCACCGGCTCTGTTTCTGCCTCCCTCTTGGGTAACACTGGATTCCCACCAGGCTGAGTGAAGGAACAGCAAAAACACCCTGCCTGCCCTTCGCTGATCACTGACCAGGGCCCCTTGCTCCTGAAATTGGATCTGGCCTCACAATCTTCTTTAACCCAGAGCTCAGGGCAGGTAGACCACTGAGCACTGGTGTGCAGGCAGAGCCTGGCCTACCCTCTTCAATTATACCCAGCGACCTCCCCCGCCCCTAACCTGAGTTCCTCTAACTGCACGTCTGCCAATAACACCCAAAGGGAGCCCCTGCCTCTCTGAGTGTCTGACCAAGACTCTGAGACACATAAACACTCAATACCACACATGCCACACACGCCCCCCCCCCCCCCCCCCCCCCCCCACCCCCACCCCCGACCCCAGAGGCCCTGTCAGGAAGTCCTGGCCCTGCTTTCTAAGCCGCAATCAGCTCCCCAGGTTTCTTGCTTCCAAGGCCTCCTTCTCACTGCAACTCTAATAGTGCTCCCCCACCAAGCATGAGGTGGTCTCTGGGTCCCCACCCCCCAGTATGTCACTCCCAATGACAAGCCTGCAGGCACTGCTTACTGTGGGAGCTTTGCCTGGAATATGTACTATGAAGAGCCTCAATAAGGCAAATTAGGCACTACTTGATTAAGAAATTCTTACTACACACAAAAAATTAAATTAAAATTAAAAAAAAAAAAAAAAACAGAAAAAAAGAAGAAAGAAAGAAAAGAAATTCTTACACACATAGCTCTATAAATTACTGTCCAAAGGGGTCAGGCTCCATCAGCCCCTTTTTAAAGGGAGGAAGTTAGGGCACAACGAGGTCACCTATTCTGCCTGAGGTCACACAGCTGGGTTGGGGCCCCAGCAGCCTGGCAACCAAAACCTGGCTCTTCACCGCATGTTCCACCACCTCTCCCAGAAATACACAGATAAAGCACAGCATGGCCTTCAAGGCACTCCCGGTGCAGCTGGCTGGGTGGGCGGGTGGGCAGGCGGGGCTGTGGGCTGTTCAGGATATTCTGAGGCCTCCAAGGAGCGGGACGGAGGGCGGCTCTGAGGAGACCTGAAGAGTGAGCAGCAGTCTGTAGGCCAGACCAGGAAGGCGAGGACTCGTCAGGTCAAGTCGGGAGCAAAGGGCAGGGGGCACAGAGTAGCAAAAGTACAGAGAACAGCAGATGAGAGTGAGAGGAGGGCCATGGCAGGTCACATAATGGACCCCAGGCCACACTCAGAGCAAGGAGCGACACGGTCAGATCAGACTGCAGTTTTAAATAGCTGGACCCAGCTGCCTGGCGGAGAGCTCAGAGCTAAAGCAGAGAGAAATCTGTGGGTGCTGGCCGGCCCCATACAGTGAGATGGTGACAGGCAAGATGGGGTGGAGGTGAAATGAAGGGGGACCCTGAGGCAGGACCCAGGGGCTCAGGGCTCATCTGAGGAGAGGGACAGGGCAGGAAGGGAGGGCCTGCAGCTGGATGCCAGGGAACTACTGTGGCACTGTCCCAATGACGTGTGTCCCTTAGCTCACTCACTTCCCAAGGTTCTGAGCACAGACTGCTCATGGGTCACCACGTTTCACCCACCCTGAGATGCACCAGTGTATCACCAACCACTGAGAGACAAATGGTGCCAACTCACAGCCTGACCCCAGAGACATTAAAATGTGACTGAAAGGAACACACCTCACTCCTCAGTCCTCATACCCTGAGTGCTCAGAGGCGGGCAGAGGTACACGGTCTCCCTCATGCCCAACGTAACATCTGGGACCAGGTGCCATCCCCAGCCATCCCCTCCGTTCAACCATGTCTGAACAGATCCCAAGGCTGGCATCTGGGATCCTCCCACCGGGGCTGGGGTAGCAGCTGCCACACCTGAATGCCACATCTCCCAGCCCAGGCCGCCCACAGCTCCACCAGCAACCTTTCCACGCTCCATTCAAAAACAGCTCTGGGGCCCTAGTGAAAGAAGCCTCAGCATGCCTGAGCTCCTGGGAGGTCCTTCTGCCTGGACTGCCCTCCCTCCAGCCCTCCCCTCTGGCTCGCCCCACCCACCTCATCCACTGGCATTCCTCCGCTCCTCTTGTGCACTGAGCCACTACACCCTGTCACCCTGTCACCCTGTTCATGCTCACACAGCAGGGTGGCTGACAAGTGCCGCATATGCAACTGGATGGGGCAGCCAAAGGAGTGAAGGGGCGGGGCATGGAACCCAGAACCTTCTACCGTAAGGTCATCAGCTTCTGTGTCTCTCAAAGGGGGCACTCGCCCTCCCGTGGGATTGTGTGAGGATCTGCCCAGTGCATGGTCAAGTGCTGGCCAGCTGGGGGTCCTGATCTGTGCAATGGGAATCATTGCAATCACCACCTCTCCGGACTCCTGCTAAACCAGATGTGCTCCTGAGTGCTTGGGGGCTTTCCTGAATGCTCAAGTGACATATGACAGGGGCTGCAGAAGATCCAGGGCAACAGACCTCAGCAGTCTCCCCGTGGATAAACAGCAAGGCCTTAACACTGGCTGCTTCTGTGTGTCAGGGACAGACATGACCTCGGGATCCACCCCACACCTGCCCTCTCGCACCTAAGCTCAGCTTTTGAGAAACAGAGTAGGGGAGAGGGATGGCTTGGCTTCAGGGAAGGTCTCGGGCCCAGTGAGGCTCCAGGCAGTGCTCGCAGGGCCCTGTGGTAGTGCAGGATGCTGCCTCTCCCTGTTCCCCATCCTTCCAGCACCAGCTCTGAGCAGAGCTACGGAGGAGGCTGCCCACTCTGCCCTGCCCATAGGGGGCCCCCGCGGAAGTTGCCCCATCACGTCTGCCACCGTGAAAACCAGCACTCCACACGTTCACTCTCTGAGAGACTCAGTGGAAACATGCACACAAATACTCCCATAGCACTGTTTTATTAATAAATTCTGGGAGCCAGCTCCATGACAATGAAACAGATACGGTCACAGAATATTATGCTGCAGTTAAAGGAATGAATTATACTCATAGGTGACAAAGACAGAGAGCCGGGACATGCTGAGGGAAATGAGCTGCCTTCAAAATGACAGACTTGTGTGCCAGCATTTATTTAAAAACCATGCATGGTGTTCTAGGATGTATCTCTACACACAAAGACATACTCCAGACTCATGACAGTGGTTCCCTCCAGAGTGACAGAAGAAACCGCATCAGTGACAGAGGCCAAAGTGGCCTTAGCTGTAACCCAAACACTTAACATTTTAAAAGAAAACTGTATTTATTGCTTGTGTACTGACAGATCAGTGAAAAGAAAAGGAATCACAACATTTTAGGCAGAGGATAGGGCGAAGGAAGGACCAAGAGCACAGGCCACACCTGGATGTGCAGGCTGGGGAGTTCGCCAAGGTTCTGGGGGGCTCTGAGTCGCCAGAGTCTGTTCTGCAGAGGGGACATTCTGGATCTGCAGGGGCTGCACATGGGGACATCAGCTTTCAAAGAGAGACAGTAGGGCGTGGAAGGTGACCCTAGACCCGGTTTGCCAGAATACATGTTTACCACCTGTTGTCCAGTGTAACTTTTAATAGTGTCTCGTTCACTCTAAAAGTGTCCCAGTAGGGAGCATAAGAAATACAGTCGCCCTGGCTCTCGGGACAGGGAAGGAATCACAGCTAGGCCTCCTGACCTAGACACCGTCCACTACCACCTCCTGCGTTTACTGCCGGCTCCACACTGTGCCACCACTCTAGGGGCACTGTCCCACAAGTCCCAGAGCTGCACTGGCGTAGAGCATTCTACAGATTCAGAAACGGAGACTCAGAAACGAGATTCCTGCTCAAAGTGACACAGCCCACACAGAGTGTGAATCACCAGCATGGGCAGGACTTGGGCCAGGCCCTGGGGTCCTGAGACTGAGAGGCAGCCTGAAGGCCACAATGACCAGCTGAATAAGAAGAAGAAATGGATGTAAAAGAGAGTGCCCAGAAGGCTGCCTCCACAGGAGGAGGTACAGGAAATTCCACTGGCCTCTGCCAGCACCCACCTCTAGTCCATGTCCACACGTCCCCCCCAGATAGCGAGCAGCCGCAGAGGGGACTGGCACGGGGCACCAGCCGAGAGATGGCACCTCCAAGCTGCCGAGGCAGTCCAGGAGCGGAGTCTCTGTGCTGGTGCCGGCTGGCACTACCAGAGAGGGGAGGGGCTCATAGGAGCAGTGGGGACGGAAGAGACGCCAGGGTGACAGAGGAAGGGGTCAGGTGGAAGAGGCCCAGGGAGAAGAGCACCAGCCCAGATTCCACAGTGCTGGGAAGGACGGAGCTACAGGGCTCATCCTGCCAATGAAAGCCCCTCGGAAAGAAAACAGCGCATCAGGCTCCCTGCTCAGCTGGAAGCCTGCTTCTCCCTCTCCCACCCCACCCCACCCCACCCAGCTTGTGTTCCCTCTCTCACTGTGTCTCTCTATCAAATAAATAAATAAAATCTTAAAAAAAAAAAAAGAAAAAGAAAAAGAAAACAGCTGAAGGCTGCACGGGGCTCTTAGTGACAAAGCACCCTTTCACATCTGTCTTCTTACCCAAATCTTAGCAAATCTGTCATTCAGTGGGGCCAGCTCTCCTCCTTCCTTGCTCACCTAACTCACATACACACTTCTTCACTTCCGTCTCCCTGCAAAGGGATGGGTGTCAGATCACCAGCCCAGCAGGCAGCTTGACAGAGCGCACTGGTGACGCCACCTCATCCTTAGCGGGTCACCAGGGCTCTACAGGCCTGCACCCGCCTGGGCGTGGGTGCGTCTGGAGACAGCAATGGATTGGTTTCTCAGCGGCTGCTACTGCTCTCCTCCCTACAGGACCAGGGATGTGATGGCTTTGGGACTGGGTCCCCAAAAGCACAAACACCTTCGTCTAATTAGGAATGACACAAGTCTGCAAGCTGGGCCAGTCCTGCCATCTCACTGACGTGGCAGCATGACTCTCCGTAAAGCTGGGATGCGAGGGGCCCTGCAACCAGCACGGGAGAGACCACTGAGCCTCTGGACTCTCTGAAGCTGTCTGGCCCTGTCAACGAGGCCCGCACCATCGGCACACAGCAGTCTCAAGACGCACTGGGTTTAGGTTTCATTCTTTCCTTTTTTGAGGGAGTGGAAACAAATATAGCATTAGCCACGCTGAAACCTAGAGCAACTTTTATGGCCCAGTGGTGAGGTTAGCAACAGCGATTCCTTGATCTGGGAGGAGAAAGTAGCCAGAAGATGGAGCTGCTCCTTTCCAGTGGGGAGGGCACCCCGCACACACCCAGAAGGAACGCTTGTCTCTAACATCAGGGAAACCTTGGACATGGAAGCCCAAACCCATCTGGACTGCACGCTGCCAACTGCAGCAGCCAGCAGAGAACAGTCACGAGCGTTCACTCAGCAGCTATCTATTTACGGGGAAAATAAGATGTATTGCACACGTGGTGAGGAAGGAGGAAGTCAGGGAACAGACAGCTTGTGGGACTTCCACACATGTCGGGGAAGGCTGACAACAGACAGGCGAACAGGACAATGCGAGTGTACCAAAAGCTAAGAAAAAATAACCATGCGGCATGTTATGGGAAGGCTTCTGCTGACCGCTGGGCCTGGGGAGGTGGGCACCTCAGCCCCAGAGGCCACAGAGAAGCAGGACGGCCCTGCCCCACCGTCAGGCAGCTGGCTCACCGCACGCCCCTGAGGGGCTCCCAGCACAGCCTCTGACCCAGGAGAGCCACGCCAGCCGGCCGCCCGCTGCAAAGGCAGTAATGCCAGCTTGGACCAAGAGCCTGTGGCCTGCGGCCAGGGTCCACACTGGCTAGGAGGGGTCCACACTCACACCAACCCACGAGAGCCTGGGGTGAAACTTTCAGGAATCCTGGGGGCCAGCCGTTAAAACACAGCCACTGTGAAAAATGCAATGACAGAGGCTCACAACGAGCTGTATTGAAAACAAAGATGAAATACTCACAACTCATCACTTCCTACTTATTTTGCCACGTTACTATTATATAGGTTTTTGAGTTTATTCATGACTATTGTATCCAAAGGGAGAAAATGGTGTGCTACTGAGGCATCTCTTCCCAACTCCACATGTGGTGACGTCATGTTAGTGGCTGGAAACCAGCCACAGTGGAAGTATTTACACCGTGGAAATTGGCAAACACTACAAATAAGGGCTTCAGTACTCCTGGGCCATATCCAGTCCAATGTCTGTTTTTGTAAATAAAGGTTTTTTTTCATATTATTTTTTATCAAGATAAAACTCAAGTAACATAAAATCAGCTATGTAAATAAAGTTTTATTGGAACACAGTTATAACCATCCATTTCCATATTGTATATGGCTGCTTCTGTGCTATAAATAACGGCAGAGTTGTGACAGACTCTATGGCTCAAAATATTTACCATCTGGCCCTTTACAGAAATAGTTTGCCAACCCCTGGGTTTAGATTTAAGAAAGTGATGGAGAAAACGTTAATAATGCAGATTAAATTTAAAAGTGTGTCATGCCTGTAGCCGTTACGTTAGGATTAGCACAAAAGAACAAGGAAATATCCTCTAGTATTTGAAAACTATTATCTAATTCAGCAGTAACATAAACAAAACTATCAATCGACATTCACGTCAGAACTACACTCATAAGCTGACTACAGATACAAAAGATCAAAAATCAAGGAAAGCAATCTGTGAAACAATTGGTACACAGAATTGACAATAAAGAGGGCTGTGTATTTTATTATTTGTGAACTGTATACTACCCATCCTGTTTATCAGTCAAATGTATAAACCTACATGTATATGTGTATGCATATTTTTTTCCAGAAAAGGCCAGCTGCCAAACATTTACTGACACACCAGAGTAAATTCGTACATTACTTCAAAGAACCTGAAATAAAGTTTGAATGAAATGAAAATCCATTTGCATAATTACTGTACTTCAACATTACAAGCAAACACGAAAAGAGGGAAGAACCTGGATTCATTAGATATAGCAATTCTTGCCAATTATTGAATGTTTACTAAAAATTGGCTTTAAGTTTCATCACCTGCACATGCAAACAGAATTTCTCTACCATGATTGTTAGAGTCAAGCGAAAAAATCCAACCTAGCATAATAAAAGTCAGGTTCATGGACATAGCACTCCCTCTTATAAAAATTAATGACATTATTTAGAAAATCAATACAAGTTAATTATTTCACACATTCCCTAACACTTTATCCTTCATTTTTCTCATAATCACACTGAAGAAATGCCACACTCGAGTATTTCCCTCCAGTCCCACTTGGACTGTTCCCCCAGAGCACTGTGTGGACACCATCATTTCCTACATGTGCCATGACAAGAGAGCACCTGGTGGCAGCGTGACACAGCAGGGAGGGGATGGGACTCTTTACAATGGGCGGCCAGGAGAGACCTGAAGGAGTCTGATGGCCACAGACCTGAGGACAGTCATGAATGAGGGACAGGGAAGTACACATTGAGGATAGAAGGAAAGAAGGGTCCAAGTCACAGAGCACCTATAGGTGATTATGATAAGGAGTGGGATGTCTGAGTGCACGGGATCTTAACTGGCAGAGTGATGAGATCTGATACTGGTTTGGAAGGAGCAAGAAGGAAGTTTCCCACCAGGGAGATGGCCAGGCACACACCAGAGATAGAGAAGAGACAGTCCGGCGGTAGAGCCACTAGGCCTTACAGATGGACCGGACACAGTAAGGTGGCAAAGAGCAGGAAGCACGGACGACACCAGCAGTTTACCAAAGCCACAGGCATGGCTCCACTGACTGTGATGAATAAAACCATGACTCCACGCACGTCCTCTTCGTCCTGGTAGGCTGGACCCCAGTCCTCTGAGAGCATGAAGAACAGGACTGGTGGCCCTGACGAGGGCAAAGCGTTGCATGCCGCTGCTCTGAACCTCCCGGATACGCATGAGAAAGAACTCTACCCTCTCTGCTGGTTGCAGTACACACCGCCCCACGCCCACTCCACATCTGATTGCTCTCAATAGTTCTCGAGTACTCTTCAGGCTAAAGCAGTCTACTTTTATTTTCATTTTTTTACTGTTTAATTAAAAAGACAATGGAGCACAGGAAAAACAAAAACAAAAAATGTTCCTACTGCCCCAACACAAGTGTTCTCATTTTATCCAAAGCTCTAGTTTTTGTGCCTTTCCTAGTTGTGCTTGGCTGACAAAAATACTCCTTTTCTTCATCATGGCAACACTTGCCCATTTTTCCACGGAGCTTTCAGGACTGTCCTTCACAGCTCTATGCTACTTGTCTCTGTAGATGCACCATGTTTCCTAAGCTTCTCCCATGCTGTTAAATTGATGACATCAACAATCATTATTACATGAATATATCTATTAACATTGTTATTAAAATTCACCGTGTACCTGTTAATAGATTCCTAGGAGCAAAAGGACTAGACCAAAGGACACCAATGAGGCTATGCCTTCTCCCTACATAAAAACTTTCCAAAAGGGTGAACTATGAAGTAGCTCCTGGATCCTGCCAGCAGGGCAGTGCGGGATGAAGCAGGCAGAGTGGGAGACAGATTAGGAGATTTAAAATAGCAACAGGGTAGCTTGAACTTGAGTCTTGATTCCCTGCCAATGCCATTCTTCCCACATGTTTGAATACAAGGTATATTTTCTGATTATTAATCACATCAACATTTCTCTGTCCGGTGATGTCTCCGAGATCTTAGGACCGTTAGTTGTGAATACCCTCTCCATACAGAAAGGACGTTGCTTCCTAAAGGCAATTTCATTCACAAATTCGTATTTTGATCACCCTCGTCTGCAAATGCAGTACAAAGGGATTCAGAAAAGTCCAGACAGGTTTTAATCCTGACTGGGAGTTCCAACTGAAGCACCTCTTCCAAAGAAGTGCGCCTTTCGTTCTACAAGTCTGAGATTTTATGCTACAACCTATTTCTTCCTGTTTCCCACCCCCAGGGAGCTTTTAGAAATGTGTAAAATTATGCAATGCTGTCTGGTAACTGCTCACTGCTCACACTAACTAAAGGGAAGACTATCTTTGAGAAAGAACAGCATCTGTGAAAACCAAAGTTAAATATCTACAAACTCATCCAGGAGAATAACTGCTCCTGCCCCCATTCCCAAAGAGGTGGGGGAGGGGCTTGCGCATGCCCAGTGCCCGACATGCCCTTCAGTAGGGTAGGGCTTGTTTGGTTCTCACCGTATAGACAACAGCAAATTTGAGATTGAAAGCAAATATTTGATGTGATTTGTCCAATGACAAACATCTCAGAGACTGAGCAGTAGAGATTTGAACCCAGGTCTCTCCAAAACCCTTGAACATTAAATACTGTTCTTTCTTTTTTTCTGTCTATCCATCTCTCTTTTTACTTAGGAGGGAGGCTCAAAGGATTTCTATTTGATTGTTAACTGCATTCATCAACCCAGACTTAAAGAAATGAGAAGGCTTTCTTCTCCACAAGACAGGAATGGAGCAGATATGGCTCAGAGACTCTAGAGACACTGGAAAAACCAGAGCTGTCTGGCTGGGGAGGGGTTGAGATGAGTGGGTGGCAAGGGAGGGACAGGAGCCCCATTCTGCACCCCTCTGCTAGCCCAGGTGTAACCATCTCTCCCACTTCCCATGTGGAAAAAGACAACACAGCCCCAAGCCCTAACCCAAAGCACAAGTAATCTGAGGCCCCAGAAGTATGCTAATTCAGGTGGTCATTAAAATTAAATAGAAATTTAGATGTCAGTTCCTTGGTCTTACCAGACACACGTTAGGTACTCGCCACCCAAGCGCAGCTCAGAGCTACCACACTGGAAAGCACAGACAGAGACCATCTCCATCACCAAGCAGTTCTCTGAAAGGAAGGAAAGACCTCTGCAGGGATTCTCACACACCCCTCTCCTCTCTGCAGGCTCGCAGTGTTGTCTCAAAGCAAATGCTCTGAGATCAGCTATGCAGTGGCCAGTTTACTAGCTACCTCATCCAGCTACACCTTCCACTCCTCTATGAAATGGGATAATACCTAGCAGAGAGAGAGAACACCTTAAGAGCTGCTGCTCTTGCCCTCCTATTTCTTCTATTAAGGCCTGAAGATTAAAAAATAACCTTTATGAACTCCATCTGCAGGTCTATGGTCACTGATAGGATTATTCTCCCCTTTCTGCATGGCCTCCAGCAAGGACAACCTCCCTCCTTCTTTTGTTCACCTATCACACAGATAGTACCCATTCCCTCACAGTCATCTTGGTGACTCAACAGAAGCTGGGCACTGTACCAGGCACCCACATGCTCAGCCTCTCAGGACACCGCCACCAGGTAATGGTAATGGCTCCAACAGCCCCGAGCCACAAACAGAGAGACTGAGCCTCAGAAACAGGAAGTGATTTGCCCCAAGTCCAGGCAGACAGAAGCAAGAGAAGGACCTGAAGCTGCTGCTCTCACTGGCTCTCAGCTGGTGCTCAGTGTTCAGAACCCCAAGCAAGGGGGATTCATCTGGCCAGGGCCTCACCCCCAAGAGGGAGGAGGCCAGCTCTCCTGCAGGGCTGGGCCTAGAGGGCTCGCCACCTACTGAAGGGGCTACACAAGTACAGCAACACCTAGAGCGCCCTCCCCTTTCCCTGCATCCTGTCACTCACCTCCAGAATCCCCAGACTCCCTAGAACTATGGGACACACATGGGACAGGCTCGGTGCCTGAGTGCTAACTATGCCACTATGGTTCCAAGAGAACCCACATACCACCGAAGGACCCCGAAAGGCTGAGATCTGGAGAGGGCCAAGTAGTCCTAACAGGAATGAAGAGTCTTCCAGGGGACCAGCCACCCCAACCCCGATACTCGTGAGCTGAGCGGCTGCCCTGCCCAGGCCCCACCAAACCTGAACTTTTACCCTCAACCCAACTCAACCCTCCCCAGTTAGGCACTGCTTGTGCTTGTCTGTAGTTTGAAATCAGAGATGGACCCACATCGGTTCATAAACTGGTCACTGACCCTAACAGAACAAATAGGCTCACTATGCACCAGCAGAAGAACCAAGGTGGGTGGGGGGTGCAATACAGGCATGTCAGATTAAAGGTGCTGTGGGAAAGATCAGACCAGGACACCAGAAGAGCCAGAAGACGGTGCTCCTGAGATAGCTGGCACTGGCCTTGCTGGGGGAGGCACCCTGGGCCCAGAGCCCAGAGAGGCAGGTAGGAAGTGAGGAGGGAGGGGAAAAAAGAGGAAGGGCGGACCATCCAGGTGTGGGTACACTAGCAGGTCAAGAGCTGACTGATGAGCAACTGAGCACAGCTGGAGCAGCGGGGGAGAGAGGACACCTGAGCCACAGACTGGAGCATAATGTGCTTGGCTGATTCTGTCTAGACTCTCTTGATTACAAGTAACAGAAAAGCCAGCTCAAAAGGGCCTCATCCAGAAAAGAAGCCACTGGCTCACTTAACTGAGAAGTTCAGGCAGGGCTCGCCTTGGGCCCGTCAGGCCATGGTGACTTAATCCTCCCTCAACTCCCTGGGCTGGTCTCACTCCTGGGCAGGTTGTCCCCAGGCAGGAGACCCTAGCAGCAACCTGCTCATATCCTCTCCCATTCATGTCTCCACCCCAACCACACCAGCAAAGTGCTAAAACTTTCACAGGCTCTGACTGGGTCATAGGCCTATCCTCAAACCACTGGCCAGGAAGATGCAGCCCTGTGGCTGGCTAGTTCCCAGTCACTAATCATCCAATAGGCATGGACCAGAGGGTAAGGACAGGAACTGGCAGCTAGAGGGGCTGCCCACTACGGGGCCTGTGAACTGTTAGCTGCCATGTATGTCGATACCCAGGGCACTTCAGGATTGGGGCCACATTCCATTCTCAAGAGCCTTCCGAAGCAGCGTATGTACATCCTCCTGAGAAAATGAAGGCTGAAAACCTGACCTCATCCAAGGCTGCAGAAAAAAAAAAAGATTCCAGTTTAGTCCTGTCTAATGACAAAGCCCAAGTTTTCCACCCAGAGAAAGACTGTCTTCTCCACTATATGCTACCTCAAGAACTCAGACTTTACCCAGCCAGCCACACAGCCCCAACAGAGGGGATGAAATGTCTGTGTTTTGGGACATCCACTCTTCAGCTGGTGTGGAGAGGAGAGCAGGAGGCCGACCAGCTGCTCAGCAGCTGCACTAGACCTCCCTGGAGATCCCATTTTGCAGGAAGGGGGCTGCCACAGGAGGGGGACCCCAGGACAACTCTGAGGTTGCCTGCAGAGTGGTGGCACCACCAACCACCACAGAGTAGCATACCAAGGGCAGGAGGAAAGAAGGTGCCTCCACTCTAGAATGGGCTGCTTGCACATCCAGGACAACAGTCAGCTGGAGAGAGAGGGTTCAGGTGCTGCTGGAAGCCATGGCTCTAAGAGTATCTGGGAAAAGCCTGAAAGGCAGACAGGGCCTTGGTAGTGCTAGGCAAAGCCAAAACACTCAGGGATAAGGAGGCCCCATGGGCATAGAGTTTGGAGAGAATGGAATGGCCAACACAGCAAGGTGCAAGGGGAACGGTGGACGATGGGAACCGATCAGTGTTAGGCCTCAGGCCTCGCTCACCCCTGCAGAGGTGCACTTAGCACTAACCCTATAGTGGGGAACTGCAGACAGCACGATGACCCAGGAAGACAGCCTGGAGTGACAAACAAAAGTACATTCTTGGGCCCAGGGTCAGCTCATCTCACAAAGCAGATGATGGCACTTCCTATTTCCCAATTTGGGGGAGCCCACCTCCCAACAGATAGAAAACCATGTTCACTGTAATCCTAACAAGAGTGTCATCCCCAGGGCGACAAACAGGTGCCCACTCCCCTCTAAGTGGAGCTGACAGGCAGGTTCACCAGAAACCCTAAGTCAGTCCCACCCCCGACCAGTGTCCTTACCATTTCTGTCCTGCCACATGGGAGAATGATAGCAGGCTGGGGGGCACCTATTGTTTTTGTCTGAACCACAGACCCTGCTTCTACATGCTCCTCCCTGACTTCCTGTGGACACTGCCATTTTCTTACAAGGCCCCCTTCACCCTCAAACCAAGCCAGAGTGATTCTCCAGTTTTCAAACTGGAAGCAAGAGAGCAAATCCCCTCTTCTTCAATGGCCTACCTGTCAAGAGGTCAAACTTGAGCTGCTGCATTTCCCACCACGTGGAAGAAGTCTGTCCATAAGACAGAGACACACATGGGCTCACAAACACCACTCTGACTCAGTGATGCGGTGAGGGAGGTTACAAGCAAAGGAAGGACAAGCTCACATAACACCTGGGAGGGTGATGTTTCTGCCCTTTGGTGAGAAGTTAAGTTCCTGCATTCAGTGGCAGCACTGCCTTGTCACCAACCTTCAAACTGAGAATTGTAAATGCTTGAGAAGCTCCTCTAAAATAGAAGTGAAAGTGAAATATCCATTCACAAACCTTTCCTCCCATGGTCATACCAAAAACCTAACATGTGGCCCACTTCTGTCACTGCTAGGCTACCAGCATCCAGCAAGGTGGGGGTGTGGGGAGCAGACATCACCAACTTCAGGTTGGTGGTTGGGGGTGGTTCCCCCCCCCCCCCAAACAAAGGGAAGGAAAAATGGAGAAGGCCGTGAAAGATCATCTGACCCTACCCTTCTCAGTTAACCTAAGGGGAAGAAGCCAGGCCCGGAAGTGCAGGTAGCAGTTTCCGGTTACCCAGGTTAACCAAGGGCAGAGGAAATGGGCAGGACAATCAGCTCTGAACAGACCATCCAGTGCCCATCCATTCCTCTGAGCCAAGAGGACAGAAGTGTGGAGAACTCAACTCTCGCCTGTTCATCGGGGCTGCTTCCGAGCTACAGGAGGGCTGTGTGAATCTGGGCGTCTGGACTGCACCATGTGCCCCTGCCTGGGCTGGGTGCAGCACCAGGAGAGATGACGGGGACTGGGGAACAAGCAGCACTTGTTGGCAGGCTCTCCAAGACTCCCAAAGTGCTCCTCAGCCCAGGATGGGATCAGAAGCTGCACCCCAGCACTGGCGCTAACACAAGGTAACAGCAAAGTACCCAAGTGTGACTACAGGCAAATCAGGGTCTGCGGGTACAACCAGGAGTGCGTACTCAGAACCCCGTGCTGTGACCTCATAACATCCAAATCATTCCATTGCTTACTCCAGACCTTACATTTTAGTAACACCCATTTTTGTATCTGGACCCAAATCTCCCAGGCCAGCATCATGCCCAACTATTTGATGGTATTATCAAAGAGATGATTAAACTGGCATGCATTCAGGGGCATTGTCAGATTGCCCCCCACCCCATTACCCCCTCCCACCAACAGGACCCTGATGTTTCCTGGAGGAACCCCCTCTATTCTGGGCCGGTATGGGTAGAACTACACCATGCCCAGATTTAGGGGTGCACCAATCAACACTAATTCCATCAAAGGCCAGAGAAGGCACCAGGAAATGTCTGCTGAAACTTCTGGAAAAGCATCACTTTCTCTTCCTTCCCCTGGATGATGGTCAAAGAAGGCGAATCCCCAACTGGGGGAGCTGGGAGGAAGACACCCCACTGTGTGAAGGGAGCACTACAAAAGAGATGGAGCAAAGCCAGGTCCTCACCTGAGAACAGACTCACCTCTGAGCCTCTGAGTGGCACAAGCCAATCAGCCCTTTTGCATTTACGTTCCTGTCATAAGCACAATACGACCCTCCCTCTAGGGTTGGCTGGCCAAAAGAATTAGTAGAAGTAGAAGACAAGTGCTCTGCTGGCATCTAACTGAACACCTGAAGGAAATAATGTGAAACAATTAGCGAAAAGGGTACACTGTTCCTACTGTATACCCTACACATCGGTGTCGCTCATCCACAGACAAGACTAAAAAGTCAGCTTGCCAACTGTTTGCCTGGCACACCTGCAAGATGCACGGGGTAGATAAAGTTGGAAAGCGTCTACCTGAAGTGGATTCCAGAAGGGCTGGCCTTAAAAAGAGGAGGGCAGTTAGCTACCTTCGCAATCACCTGGGGAAAGAGAACGTGGCCACGGCCCCATTCTCCAACCTGAGCTGAGCCAGGGACCTGATGGCAAGAGGGGTCAAGAGAGCTAACAGAACTGGGGGGGAGGAGGACAAGAAGAACCCAGCCCCCAGGTGTGCAAGGAGAGCTGTGGCCAGCTTGGTGGATCAGGTGGCTACCCAGAACCAAGTGTGGCCAGAGGTGTGGGTAGGGGATGGAGCCGAAGGTACAAGTATGGGCAGGGCAATGGGGCTCCCAGTGCCTGGAAGAGGGCTGCCAGGCCGCCTGCTGAGCTCTCAGTGTGAGCCGTAGTCACATATACATGAGTCTTCCGTGAGAGGACCACAGAACCACCACCACCACGCCCACCACAGAGTCAAGGCCGGCCACAGCCAGCCACCTATGAAATCACTCTGCACACCGTGGGCAGGTGACTGGCATCTCCACAGCAGTCATGAGCTGACCCACCACAGGATTTAGCCTGGAAGAAGCATCACCCACTTTCTGGCCCTGATGAAACCCAGGGGAGAGGGGTGTCCAGGAAGGGTCTGGTTTGTCATGGGACCAGAGAGTCCCAAGGCAGCACTTGAACGGTATCTCCAGGGTCCACAGACAGTCAGGGACCTAAGATTAAGAGTCAACTTTTCTCTGTCAGGGGTGAAAAATGCCAGCCAAGAGACAGGAAAAAAACACCTCACACCTTTCCCTCAGCCAGTTCAAGAGAAAGCACAAAGCATTTCAGGTACAACTTTCCTCCCAGCCTAGCATAAAAACATACCACAGACAAATCCAGCATGAGGATCCAGACTCGGGCAAGAGGGTGTAATGCCTACCTTGTACCTACTATGCTCTCTGAGGTGACATGGGAGGTGGCAGCAGGTGGGTGAGGCCTGGTGGGGGGTGAGAAGAGGAGGATTCCCAATCCCAGTGTGATCCCTTCTAGCTGTGTGTCTACTAAACCTCAGTTTATGCACCAGTACCTCCTTCCCTGTGTTGCTGTACATACTAAATGTTTTGAATTTGTGAGAAGCACTGAAAAGTACCAGCCCCTAGTACCTGCTCGATAAGTGCTGACAGCCAACTCCCGAGATCAGCCCTTTTCACGGGAAGATCAACAAGCTTCTGAGCACCGGCTTGCTATGTAAGTCCTAGAAACATGGGGATTAACTCATGCTTCACTACCAAGGAGCTTGCAATCCCAAGGAAAATGTAATCAACAAGACCTGTTATCAGCAGGAATGTAGGGTTTTTAAGTTATGTAGAGTGCCTGAGGGCAACTGTCTGGGATGAAAGCAGGAAAGGTTTCTGGAAAAGGAGAGCAGTAGGGATGACAGTAGGCCACAAATGTGAGTTGCAGAGGGTCCCATCCTAGGTGTCACACACAAACAAGGACGGTTAGCTTGCAGATTTAAGTGGGGGCTGTTTTGATGATAAGACACAACTTCATTTCAAAGCATGACTAGATTAGGAGTAGCTTCTTTCCTTGAATTTTCGCAAAAAAACCAGCTAAGAAAAGTACACTGTCATTATGTGGAAGCTCTGAGTATTTCTGATCATAGAAATGGATCCCTGAGGGCGCCTGGGTGGCTCAGTTGGTTAAGCGACTGCCTTCGGCTCAGGTCATGATCCTGGAGTCCCTGGATGGAGTCCCCTATCGGGCTCCCTGCTCGGCAGGGAGTCTGCTTCTCCCTCTGACCCTCCCCCCTCTCATGTGCTTGCTCTCTCTCATTCTCTCTCTCTCAAATAAATAAATAAAATCTTTAAAAAAAAAAAGAAAAGAAATGGATCCCTGACAGGCAAAAAGGTTAGGAGCCAAGGCTAGAAGATTCTAAAGGGAGAAAGGTTGTGGGAACTTCGAAGGAAATGGAAACACGAAACTTAACATTTAAAAACACTTTGTATTTATGAGGTTAAACCTCCAAAGACACAGTGGAGTCCAAATTCCCTGCTGGGCGCTGCTTATGTGGGAGGCAGGAGACTGTCATTAAGCCCACTACTTTTGAGCCTACCAGCATCGGGTATAGGCCCATAGTGTCCTCTGCAACACTAGAGAGGTCATTAATCTCTACTCTCCCCTAAAATGAAGACGGAGCATCTACCTCTAGGACTAATTCAGAGAACAAACCAGTATGCAAAGTGTTCCACACTGTACCTGGCACATAGTAGGTGCTCTGTAGGCTGCGGCTGTCCATTTTACAGCCTCCAGTGGATAGAGACAGGAACCCTCACTGCAGTCCCAGGAGCATTCAAAGGCTTTTCAGCCCCACCTGCCTGGCAGTGGCACATCACCTGATGTGACCCTTCTCCTTTTTTAGTGGACTCCTCACACAATCACAGAACCTCCAGGAACTCATGGGCAGGAGTCTGGGGGTCCAGATGGAAGGCCCAGGCATGTCTGCACATCCACTTGGCACAGTGGTTCTGGACTGTCTCAAGCCAGCTCTGACAATAATCAAGAGCTCCCCCAAGTGCAGCAGGGCCTACCTCCCAGGACCTCCTTCCCCTTCTAGGTTTGCCTCAGAAAGCCACACAGAGCAAACCTAACCCCAGGGTGAAAAAGCTCTTCAACTACTTGAAAGCAGACCCCAGGCCCTTCACAGAGCCTGACACTTGCCCTCTTCCCATCCCACTGCTGAGAAGGCAAACTATTCAAGGATTTGCCAGCCATCCCTCCAAATTGTTTCCCTCGGGTCAGAGACGAACCAAGAACAGACTTCCTGCATCTGACTCTAAAACTTATCATTCTGAAAACTCAAATTATGAAGTGTTCTAGAAGTCATTTCATGCTCCTCAAAATTCTGAACTACCTCTGAATAAGACAAGCAAAGAACTGTTCCATTTAGACCTAAGAGCTGTAGCCCTGTAAGACCACCCCTGCCCACCCCCAAGCTCTACCCCACCCCAGACTGCCCATGTGCACATTCTCTTCCTGTTCCAGGTCCCTCGAGGGCAGGGGCTGGGCACCTCCAGGTCTGAACCCCCCACAGCCAAAACCATAAGCAATTGCTAGAAATGTTTATTCAACTGCTGAGCCACCTTTTTTAGTTTTACCAGATTTCTCCATAAACAGTGTGTATCAGTTGGTGACTGAGATGTTAGTGTATGGCCTCCCCAGACCTGGAATTCAGAGACCACTATTAACCTGCACATGCAGAATATTGGTATGTCTTCCTTATGCAGGAAATACCCTCTAGTTCATGGAATCCCCACGTCAATACTTGCTCAGTTCCACATGTGTGCCCTGAGAGTGAACAGGAGGAGTGTGGGCACTAGAAAGGCCAGGCTAAAAATGCACTGCCTATGCAGTCACTCGCCAGACCACAAACTCAGTCCCCCATTCCAACAACCAGCTGAGGGGTCCCAAAGGGACCAGATAGACTAAGGACAGCACAAGGGGGGAGAAAAAGGCACAACTTCTACTGACAGAGACAAAGCCCCCAGCTTCCAGAAGGCGATTTAGGGTGGGGGCTAGGCAGAGACCTGCCCAGAGAACTGCAGTCACCTAGGAATCGGACTGAGTTCTGGTTCTGGTTCAACTGGAGCTCTGAGAAGATGCTTAAACAGACACCAAAACTGAGGCACCGCTCCTTCACCTAACCCCAAGGCTGGCACCCTTGAGGTGCATGTCCTGCCACTCACAGCAACATCTTGAGCCCAGGTGACCATGGAGCCTTTTCACATCTGTATCAAGACAAAGGCCCCTTGGGCGCCTGGGTAGCTCAGTTGGTTTGAGCGACTGCCTTCGGCTCGGGTCATGATCCTGGAGTCCTGGGATCGAGTCCCACGTCGGGCTCCCTGCTCGGCGGGGAGTCTGCTTCTCCCTCTGACCCTCCCCCCTCTCATGCTCTCTCTCTCTCTCATTCTCTCTCTCAAATAAAGAAATAAAATCTTAAAAAAAAAGACAAAGGCCCCTTCCCACAAGCTGACCTTAAACAGTCCTCCAGGCCTCTGTGACTTCCAGCCAGGACAACATTCTCTGATTACAACTAAAGCCACTTCTGAGGACCACCAGGAGACCTCTGCGAAGACAGAATGTAAAATCCACCTTCTTCTGAGGAAGAGAGTTGAGTCAGAACAAGGACTTACACCTGCTTCACAAGTGACACTTGTTACCTGCCTGTCCCAAAGTCATAAAATGCCACACTGCTCTTTTCAGACATCCTGGCCACATATAAAGAGCAAAGACAGGAACGTCATTGCATTTGGGCAACCAGTGATCAGAGAACATACACACGTTTAGATTTTTTTTTTTTTTAAGATTTTATTTATTTATTTGAGAGAGAGAATGAGAGAGAGAGAGCATGAGAGGGAGGAGGGTCAGAGGGAGAAGCAGACTCCCTGCCGAGCAGGGAGCCCGGTGCGGGACTCGATCCCGGGACTCCAGGATCATGACCTGAGCCGAAGGCAGTCGCTTAACCGACTGAGCCACCCAGGCGCCTCAACACACGTTTAGATTTTATATGCTCTAACATGTTGGAGAGAATTAGAACCTACAGCCTTCCTTTTTATAATTTTTAACAATCCTCCTTTCGGCAGGATCAACAGTATTTCAAGTTAACATCATAAGTGCTATAATCTTGAAGCAAAAAACAAAACTGGCATACAAGACTTATGAAAAGTTCCATTATCAGTTGGCAGTTGCCACACCACGGTATGGTCTGGCCCAGGATTCTGTCCCTGCCAGAAACCTTAAGATGTTTCCAGGACAGGCTAATATCATCAACCTGTTAGATCTATCACAGGTAAATCTAAACCAATTTGTAATCTCATATAAACTTATGTGGGACAGAAAAGGCTCCCCGCATCTTTTCTTACCAGCTCAAGAACACTGCCTCTCGGGCCTCTTCTGAAGCCATCTCTCCACCTTTGAGGGCAGTGTAGTGACATTAAGAGTTAGAAACAGTCAGTTAAACTTTGGGTAAGTCCCTAACTTTAGGGCAGTCACCTCAAATGAAGTCAGCAGAAACAAAAGCATCTTGTCCTCTCCTGGCCACAGGAGGCACCCACTAAACAGCACCGACTGTCATCATGCTGTTGGCTTCTGCACCTGCAGGAAGGGGAGACCGGCTGCTCACTCCACCTCCCTTACAGGGCTGCTGGGGGGAAGCAGGAGACCCTGTTGATGTGCTGCAAAATCACGTAAAGTATATACCTCTGTGTCAAGTTCCGTTAGAATTTTGTTATTTTAAGAAGTTCACAGAATACACCTTGCATTAAAAGAAAAAACTTTTAAAACAATTCATGTTAGAATCTGAACCCTGGATCTGGAAGGAGCTTTATGGGTGCACATACCAGTTCCCAGTCCCACTTTGCAGACAAGGACCCTGCAGCCCAGAGAAGCTAGGCAACATCTGAATCTTCAAATTCCCAGGTGGGAAAATTATCATTCCTTGTGTGTCTCTCTGTAGAGGCCCCTTGGCCTCTGACCACCTCCCATTTGTGCCTGATGTCTGCATAACTGTGAGAAACAAAGTAGTTTCTGAAGTTTCCTGCTGGAGAGCCTGACCACTGGGAGGCCTTTATACAGACATCTTTGGCAAGTTCAAGTCCCTTTTTCCCCTCAGTGCCTTCTCTGGCCTCTCTCTGGTCTGATTGCAGAGATGCTCACCTGCTTTGAGCAAGGCCTGCCTTGTGCCATTATTCAACTTGTTATGGGGATGCAGTACCCACTCCACCGTCTGTCAGACCTATCCTCAGATGCCGGACTAACATCCGTGTCCTTCACGGTTCTAGAGAGTTCTGAATTAAAATACTCCAAGACTGAACTTCAGCACATATAAAAGTCACGGGCTTCATAGGCCCAAGAAGGATTCTAGGGTTCAGTCAGTTTAACCAGCACTTAGCACTCTAAAGCATCCAACCCTTCTGCTCTAGAGAAAAAGAAACAAACCATGCTCATGAAGCCCACATTTTGGTCAGGAAAACAAAGCCTGAACTTCCATGAAATAATGAGTGTCCAATACAGACAAGAACCTAATCATCTGCTGAGGAGACTGTGCTTGGGTGGACGGACTCCAATTTCTGGGCAGAAGGAAGACACAGCCCTCAACTCTATCCACCAAGATTAAGCTGGGACAAACGCACAAACTGCACTTCACAGATTTTCAACACCCTGGCTGACATAGCCACAAGGAGGGTAAGGCTTAGATTGTTCTGAAAAAACTGTTAGCTGCTTTTTGAAAAGGAGTGTAGAAGATTTACTTTATTACTGAGTTGGCAGAAATTATTAACTCAGAGGCCTGCTGTTATAAAAATTCAAATACTCTAGAGGCTCCAATTGAGAACATAGAGACAACTTTCCTCTCAAGAACTCCTTTGTCAAGGAGATGATCAGTTACTTTGTTACTTCGCTAACTTCTCAGATACTTGTGGATATTAGGTCAGCTGCCTGACATTGATTTTTCAAGCAAAAGCTAAGTTTGTTAACCATAATTGCATGCCCATAAAGGTAAGCATTACATGACACAATTCTCTGTCGCTTTTCTCAGAAGAGGTTTAATTTTAGTGTTGGCTCTTCAACACTGTCCCCATTTTTTTTTTCCATGAGCATCTTAAATATGTGTCAACTAACTATCCCAAAGTGGAGTTCACAATTGGGCAAGGTAGAGAAAAGCAGCTGTGCGCCACCAATGCCTTCTTGGAGCTACTTCACTCTCGCCTGAGCCCAGGTCAATCCAGATAAACTGCAGAACTATGGTCGCACCACCTCTGCCAGTAACCTGTTCTGCCATGGCTCCAGTTCCTATATGGGGCTTGCCACACTCCTGTCAAAAGGTTCTTAACAATGCTCACGGATGGTTACTGGCAACAGCGGCATTTAAAGGAGGCACTTTCTTCATCGCTCATATTCAGACAGTTTCCCAATTCCATCCACCACACTTATATTAGAACACTATGCACACCCATTAGTGATGGAGTCCCCCAAAACAAACCATATGAAATGTGAACCCCATGCCATGAAAACAACCATGGGCTTCTATGAATGTAACATATGTGCACACACTAAAATACAAAAACCTGAGATTTGTTTCCTTCTCCCTCTTCTGGCTAACCCCCCTTCCTCCTCTCCTTCCTCTCCCCCTAGGAACCCTTTAGATTACAGCCTTACACAACACTGGAACCCCTGAGGTTACTGCTCCACCTAATCTACAACATCGTGACCGCCTGTCAAAGCGACTCCTGATCCCAAAGCTCTCCTAGGTGGCATTAAGGATCAGTGCTAATATCTCAGCAACCTCTCAGATTCTCCCGAAGGCAAACAAGCACGTGGAATTCAAGAAGTTATACTCTGGACAAAAGATGGAAAAGTCACCCAGGTTACATTTCTCATGTCACTTGTTTTATCCTCTAATATTTCAATCTTGGGAACCGCGGCAGCACCAATTACTGCAAAAAATTCGGAAAGGTTTTATATAGCTTGTGTCTACTCCATCCCCAAAGTCAAAACAAAAACGTATACGTTTGTTAAAAACAGTTACCACTAAGTTAATCTTAATGGGGCCTGAAGACGAAGGATAACAGGATTACTTGTGATACAAAAATCAGAGTCTTACAAAGACCATAACTCCTCAATTTCTACCAAAATTGTACAAGCCAATGTGAGTTACTCCAAAAATACCAAACTTAAAGCATAGTGCTAAGAGTAATTAGTCAAACTCACATAAGGGAAAACAAAAACGCTACAGTGAGAGATAGCTGAGTTACCTGGCCCAAGACAATTTTTTTCTTCGATCCCAGCATATTAAAAAGTGATCTCAATGGCCACTTCCTGGTCTCCCAGCAAATGCAGGGGCTCACTTCATACCTGGATGCCACAACATCTTCCTATTGCTCAACCTGCTCCTGCCACAGGGGAAAATGACCCCTACTGCCAACAATCCCTTGGAGAAAATATGAGAACACCATGAGTCTTCCCCTACACACACGAAGGGGGGCAGAGGAGATCCCTCTGCAAACAGTAGCCTAGGTGGAGGGCCATCTGAGAAAGCAACAACCTGGGGTTAACCCTGACCGTCTAGGTGACAAACCACCAAGCTGGGACGCTCAGGTAGGAGAAGGGAGAGCCGAAGGAGGGCTCTTGAAGGAACAGGAGACAAAATAATCACCTCTAATTCACACCAAAAAGCGGGGCTCTGGGTTGATCAGAGACGCAATGAGCATTTAGGCCCAAAAAGGTAACAGGAAGGATCCCTTCCTCCCCAAAATCATCTACCGTCAGCAGCGATCCCAGGAGGGATCCGGCAAAGGCATGTCCACTCCCAGAACCAAGGGGGGACTCTCCACGCGCCCTGGGCACCCGGCTAAGGACAAAGTAACCAGGGGGGTTCCCTCTGAAGCCAGGAAGGTGCTTCCAGCCGGGAGAAGAGGGAAGGAAGACTTCCCTGATCACCCAGAAGGCCGAGACACAGGCGGCACAGGCTCCCGAGTCATACCCCGGACACCAGTTGCTCCACAGCCTTTCTCCCTCCCCTCCCCCCACGCCGGGAGGACTTCCCGGGGGTCGCGAGTCCCCGGGGAAGGGCAAGGCGGGTGAGCTCCGTCAGAAGCAGCAAGGGTCGTAGAGCTGGAGCGAGAAAGAAGGGAAAGCTCTGGCCTCAGCTCCCGTCTGCTCCCTCCGCCCAGGCCGCACGGAAGCCTCGGCCTCACGTACCGAGCGCCGCCAGACTGCCCGACCTGCCCCCGGCTCGGGCCCGTGGGGCGAGAGACCGGGATGGCAGCGGCCCTCGGGGGTCGGTGGGCGTCGGGCGGGTTCCCTGGAGCCCGGCGGGCGAGGGGCATTAGGGAGGGGGAGGGTCCCGGGCCCACGCGGCCTCCGTCCCGGCCCGCGCAGCGGGTACTTACGTTGCTCTGGGGGTCGATGGCCTGCAGCAGCCGGTCCCTGATCTGCTGCGGAGACGCCGGAGCCGCTGTCATTGCCTGGGCGAGGCGGGGGGGAGCGGCCGGGCCAGCGGGCGGGCGGGCTGAGGCGGGGGACGGGGGTCACTCACTCGCCGGCCTCCGGGAGCGGAGCCTCATGTTCCCCGCGGCGCCGGGGGAGGAGGGGGCGCGCGGGGTGGCGGAGAGGGGAGCCGGGGCTCGGGCCCGGGGCGCCACCGCCACCAGAGGAGGAGGAGGAGCCACCGGAGCCGCCGCCGCTGCTGCCGCCGCCTCGAGAACCAAACTCCAGTGAGCTGCCCCCGCGCGGAGCACTCTGGGTAACCCGCGCCGCACGCAGCGTCGGCGCCACGCTGAGGAGGTTGGGAGATGGGGCGGGTGGAGACGCCGGGCCTGGGCGGGGCCGCGCGCGAGCCCCGCCCCGCACCCTCACGCATGCGCGCGCATGCGCACAGGTCCACCGCCCACCCCCGGCGGAGGGAGCCGTTGGGAGGCGGTTGGGCGGGGCAACGGCCGCCGCCGGGGGCCCCGCCCCCGGCTGGGCCGTGGGGAACTGAGGTTTCCGACGGAAACGCGCGGTGCGCGCCGAGTCCTTGAACCTGGGCGCTCCAGGCGGCCGCCTCAGGGTGGGGGGGCGGCGGAAGGTCTCCTCATTGGGGAGAAAAGCCTTCCCCGTACCGACGGAGGTGATGGGAGTCGCGGGAGAAGCTGCCAAGTTTTCCGAGCCGGGGGTCCTCAGCCCCTTGATCGCCGTTCCTGGGGGCGAGGGAGACAAGTCCATGTTGTGATAATGTGCGCGGAAGGGTCATCTCAGGGGCGCGAGGGGCCGCTCCACCCTTCCAGAAGGAGGGGGTGCAGGGCGGGGGTCTGCAGCGCTTGGCGTGCTGGGATCACGAAAACATGAGACCGCAAAGCGCCTCTCGGGGGAGCCGTCACGCCAGCTTTGGGGAAAGCCCCAAAGCCAGCCCCGTGAGCCCACCGACCCCAGGGTTGCAAACCTGTGTCAACGCCAGGGTTTCTCATCCTGGGCACCAATGGCATTTGGGGCTGGATCACTGTCGCGGGGGCTGTCTTGCGCATTTTAGGATATTCAGCATCCTGGGTCTCTACCCACTAAACGCCAGTAGCACTCTCCCCTCCATTCAGGTCAACCAAAAATGCCCAGTCATTGCCAGATGTCCCCTGTCGGGCAGAACGTCCCCTCTTGAGAACCACTGGTTTAAAAGACCCACCCTGCTTTGCGTGGAGGTTCTGGAAAACTGAAACCCTCATTATCTGAACAAAACCTTTCACAAAAGGAGGGAATTGAGGCCCAAGGTCACCCAGAGTTCTAGGTCAAACCCAGAATTGTTAAATGTCAAGCCTAAGGAGCCTCCTTCCCCACCCCCACCTTACTGCCCTCTTCTACTGCTCTCCGCTCCCTCCGGAAGCCCTGTTAGGAATACTGTTATGAGAAGGGGTGAGAAGGCAGGCTGAGTGGATTATTAGCTGCAGCCTCGGGAGAAATAACTTTTTTTGTTGTTACAGGAAGACCTAGATTTAAAACAGGAGGGAGGCAGCTGATGAGAACCACACGCGCGCCTTGGATCTGTGCTACACCTGTTAGTCTTGCATTTGTCATGCTTCTGGGAAGCATTTTTATTTGCAAAAACGGCTGTTTCTGCACGTGGTTGTGGCTGCTTCCTTCTGGACATGTGAAAAGTTTTACATCACACTTGTAGGAGAAAATAAACATGGGCAAAATACTTCTCTTTAATTTACTCACTAACTCTCCTAGAATGAGGTGCTTTGTGTACATGGTCCAGGTTGGAAACCAGCCCATTTGGAGATACTCTTTATCTCACTTTAGATAAGCAAAATAAACAAGCTCTCCCCCAAGCATATTCTGGTCCTGCCTTTCTTTTAATTTCTAACTCAAGTGTTCAAGATCTTATTTTTTTAATCAAGGATCACAGACAGAAGCAATTTGTTTTGCATGGGTCAGGTCGTTTAAGAAAGATTTGGAAAGCACTCAACTTACCTGATCTTTTTAAACTAAGAAGCAACATTAAGATGACTGAGTTCTGCATGGCCAGCTGTATACACATACCCAGACATAGGTATGCAGTTCAGCTCCATAGATGTGGCACAAGTGGGGCTCCATAAATATTTAACAAATGAATGAAATATTAAATATACTGTATAGACATTAAGATGCACATAGACACAGATATATATATATATATATCTAAGACTGTGTCTACATGTGTGCCCTGAGAGTGTGGGCACTAGAATATAGTGTTATTCCACATTTAACATATATATATGTAGTGGTAAAAATTAAATCACATCGGCATTCAATGGGAGTCTTGAAAACGTTAGCTTCTCTTAGATGCAGGATAGATAACTGCAGTTCACCTGGCAAGACCTTCTGCTTCAAGGAAGAGATACTTGAAATGGCACCTATCAGTTATACAAAGGTGGGGCTCAAGGTAAATCCTCTTGTAATGGTTCTTCCCCAGCAACGTGCCCTTTAAATTAGCTAGGTCCAGAGAACATCCACCCCCCTATCCTGAAAGGACAAGATATTTTGTCCCTGAAAAGGCTGTCTTACCTCCTAGTGAGGTGGCCCCCCAAAAGGTAAGAGGCTCTGAGTCCATGACTTGGCTCTTGCCATGGGAAGTGGCAGGAAGGTAGTTTTAGGAGCCTGGGTGCAGAGCATCCTCAGCAGGCTTGGCAGTGAGGGTGTGGGCTCGTTCTCCCTCAATGAATTGCAGTGGCTCAAGCCCAATAGGCAAGGGCATCACAGAAGGAAGCTGTGAGCAGGCCAGCTCCCACAACTGCTTAGGACCAGTCTTCAACAGCGACACCACATGGTGGCAAGGAGCAACAGCAGGGACCCACCAGGCAGACTCATTCATTCAGAAAGTGACCCCTTAGACACCTACACCCCTGGGAGTTGGGCAATTCAAAGGCAAGAAAGTGACTGGACTTACCCCATTAAAGTATGTGAGGGCTTCGGTGACTAATAGGAAGAATGAAGGCGAGCAAACCACCACCCCACTTTGACCAATTTGTTTGCTCTGAATTTAACATCTGGTGGGAATTTTTTAAAAACACTCTCATATATTAACTCATTCAACCCTATTGATGATCTCAGATGTACCTAGAGATGGGTTTCAGAGTTCCGCTTGGCTCTGCAGCAAGTCCTATTTATTCTAAAAGCGAAAAAATTTTCAATTGGTTTTGAACAGCCCCTGAAACGTCACTGCTTTTAGGAAGGGCTCCAAAGACAGACAAGAGAACTCAAAATAATTTTACTGTGTCTTCAAGTAGGGGGATACAAAGGCACATTAAGAGGCACAAAGCCTGCTCCTGAGGATCTAGTTCTGAAATTTCCAAGCACTGGAAACAGGTTGGGAGCCCAGTAAGACACTGCTGTAAACTGTATTGTCCAAGCAGTGCAGGTGCACCAAGGAGGGCAAAGCCACTCTGGAGCCAGGAGTACCAAGAAAGATCGTTGACAGCATTTCCGTATGTTCATACCCTTTGCCCCAGTATTTCCCAACTTCTAGAAATTTATCCAAAGAAAGCAATCAGATGCAGACAAACGTGTACATACGGGGAAGTAGACAGCAGCATCATTTGTAAGGGCAAACGATTGGAAGCAACCCAAGTGTTCAGGAAAAGGAAAGTATATAAATAAATTAGGGAGTCGATTCGTGTAAACGGGAAGGTTATGGACAGGAGGGGACCACGGGATTCTATAATTCCACTTGGGTAGTGGTCTTGTCTTATGGGTGTACACAACATGTAGAAATTCACAAAGCTGGACATTATGCTTCAAAAATACATAAATAAAAGGATCTAGATATAGAAAGACAGATGATAATCTTAACCATTGAAATCAGTATTGAACAACACAGAATGCTCCCAATTTCGTATTAAATGTTCAAATGTAGTATATAAACCATATACATTACGATCTTAATTTTGGTTTTATAAAAGTATGTCTACTTAATGCACCTGATGCATAGAAAAAATACTGGAAGGAAAGCAGCCAAAATATTTACAGTAGTTATCACTGACAGGCAGGATAACAGGTGATTTTTCTTCTGACACTCATCCCTGAAGTTCCACATTTGCTAGAATGAACACGCGGCGCCGCCTCCTCTTCTCATCCAGTGCTGGGGTTATTCTGACCTCTAGTAGCCTCTAGTTGTCATCTTCTGACTTGGATACTGCTAATCTGAAGCGTGCCCATAATCTCCAAAATCCTGAACAGGGATTTGCTGTCAGGCCTACTGATGGATGTCCATCTAAGTCCTAACAGTCTGTGTTTTACCTACTGCCCCAGTTTTGTATTATTCTTAGTAATAAAGAGAACAACATTTATTGAGTACCTACTGCGTGTCAGGTTGCATGCTGAGGGCTTTACCTGAGGACTCAGATGAACCCCTCTGGGCAGGGCGGTCAGGCCCTTGTCAGCCTCTCCTCTTGACTCGGGGGATGGGGGGCGGCTACAATTTGCTTTAGAGAATGCAGTGGAACCATGCTCCGCCTGGTCCAGGCTGAAGCTTCAAGAAGGCCTAGCTGTTACCACCCAATTCAGCAAATCCACTCCTATCAATCTCGCCAAGAAAACTGAACACCTACACTCAGAGACTTGTACAGGTAAATGTCCACAGCAGGACTATTAATAGGTGCAAGGTACAAACACCAGATGTCCATCAACTGGTGCACAGATGAATGAAATGTACAACCACAGGCTGGAATAGTATTCGGCCGTAAGGAATGAGAAGAAATGAAAGAGAAAGAGCAGCAGCCTGGCAACATCCACCTTTGAAGACCTGGGGGCAGGGAGCTACCACGTCAGAATCTAGTGACAGTGCTGTAGGGCCACTCAGAAAGAGGTGGTGGCCCCAGGCCTCTGTGAAGGAGAACAAGGTTCCCGGCGACAGAGAATCCTGAGCCCCATATGCCTAACCCCAGCAGGCTGGGACGCCCTGGGTGAGGTGCCAGGCATGCAAGCTGAGAAGCCCTTAGGGCTCAGAGCCAGCCCCACTTTGCCCCATCCAATTTCCTGCCCACAGAACTGTGACTCAATAATAGAGGTTTTAAGCCACTTCGTACTGGGGTCATTTGTTATTCAGTACTAGCTAACAGAGATGCAGTTGCTAACATAATCCTCAAGTGACACACGAGGAAGACCCTGAGGTCAGACAGTGAGGAGACACACATGGCCCCTTCGCCCCCAATGGTACAGCTGGGATTCCAGGCTGGATCCTTCTGATTCTGGACCATGCTCTCCCGCCCTCATGGCTCCTTAACTCCTGGGCTCCTCCCGCCTGGTGTTTGTCTTTGGCCATGTGTCCCGTTTCTGTCCTCTCCTGAACCCGTGCCCTGTCCCAACCTTCTCGCCTGCTGACAGTTCTCTCCTCCGATCTGCGGCACACACATGTCCAGGCAGCTTATTTTCTTTTAAGCTTTAATTATCTCCTGTATTATGCTGACCTTCAGCTAAGTACAGGGGTAATGAATTATCATACATAAAAACAACACAGTGCACACCATCTTAACACACACACACATACACACAAAGAAAATAAAGGATCACTCTGTCTCTCTTTTGATTCCACTTTCCCCACTGTGGCCCATGCTTTTTTTCCTAGTAGCTACGGGAACATTGCTATCGATCTCTTTAATTTTCAGAAGACAGACCAGGTAATACGGTTGGGAAACGGTAAAAGCAATTTTGTCTGTTTTTGGTTTGTAGTCATAAAACTATTCTTCTTGCCTTTTTTTTTTTTTTTTTTTTTTAAAGACCTCCAGGGCTCCTGGGTGGCTCAGTCGTTAAGCGTCTGCCTTCGGCTCAGGTCATGATCCCAGGGTCCTGGGATCGAGTCCCACATCGGGCTCCCTGCTCAGCGGGAAGCCTGCTTCTCCCTCTCCCACTCCCCCTGCTTGTGTTCCTACTCTCGCTATGTCTCTCTCTGTCAAATAAATAAATAAAAAATCTTTAAAAAAAAAAGACCTCCAAAAACTTGCTAAAGTAGTGTTTTTGAAATGTTCAAATAATCTCATCATTCAATCAAGTGATCTAAATCATTGTTAGATTAGAGGCTATTATTTCGCTTAATGAATTTTTATGTTCACACAGTAACCCTTATGAAGCAAAGAAATAAAATCAGCAACTGTTCTAATTCTCTAGTGAATGACTTTGATAAACATTTTATTTAAACGTCTCCAGAAATAAGATAATCCTTTCTTCCTCAGTAAAGGAATTGCAGGATAAAGTATCAATCTCTTGTAGCTTTTTCTGCTCCAGACAGCTCTCTTGCTGACACGGTTTGGATCTTGTCCCCTGCTCTAAAAACTCAGGGGCCTCCCACTTCATCTCACTTAAGCCTTTGGCCTTGTGAGGCCCCCTTGTCATACACCACACATCGCACGCATACACACTGCCCATGTTCCTGGCCAGCCTTATTCCTCACCATCCCTAGGAGTGAGTTTCCTCCCCTCCTGTCACACTGCTCACCTCACTACCCAACCAGGTGACCTGGTCCTTGTTCCTCAGAGGAGGGATCTGGCTAAAGTCATGTGACTGGATTTTGGACACGATGACGACTCTGGCCCACAGCTCAGGGTTCCCAGACTGGCAGAGAGAACACATGAACCAAATCAGGTACAAGCCATTTCCCCAAGGAGCAGACCAGGGCCAAGGGACTGATGTCAAAAAGCCACCAGGAGCCAACAGAAGCAGATGGGAGCCACAGTAAAAGATCCCCAACTGGCCAATGGAAATGTCTCAGAAACAAAGGCTGTGTTGTAGCCTCAACACAGAAAGTGATGTGAAGAGAGGTGATATGATCCAGAAAGTATTTCCTACAAACACTACAGGCTACACAGAGAGAAGTGGTGTCAGCTCCTGGCAACACTGGGTCGGAAGCCATTGGGGTCGCAGACAGAGAAACTGCTGCACAAATAGGAGCAAACACCTGTCCCCAACATCGCTGGCAAGTGAGGGACAAGGCAGGGACTCAGAGCGCAGGCCCACGACCCCCTCCCCGCCGTTCCCAAACCCCACAGCTCGAAAAGGCCAAAAAATTTCTTTAACTTTGCATCAGACCCATTTGGTTGGCAAAGCTTGTCCGAGGCCGTTCAGTCTCTGCTGGCCCAGCTCTGTTGCAAACGTTAGGCTGGGTTGCTGCAGATTACTCTGACGAGTGAACGCTAGCCCAGATGCCTCGGGCCGTCGTGGCATATACAGCACGTGCTGCTGGAAAGCAAGAGAAGTTCCGATTTTGGAACTGGCTCTGGTGCCCCAGGCTTCTGGACAGGTCTCCCAGGTGTGCTGGGCACGAGCCACATGCTTTTGTAATCCACGCCAGCAAACGGGTGGTAGAGCCCAAATAAAGGTGGGAGTGCGGGTGGGAGTGCGGCAGCATCGGAGAAGAGTCGGGGGACCAGGCTTTCGTGCCAGCTCTGCTGATGACCCCGGGGACTTCGGGCAAGTCACTTCCCTGGACTGGCCTCAATTTCCTCATCGGGAAACATGGGACAGCGGCGATACTTTGGTCACCCCTTGTTGTGCCAAAACATCAAGGTTATGCGTGGAAAGCCCTGGCACGAGCACTTTGACTTCTGTTCATGTAGCAAAAGACAAAGGGCAGTTCAAGAAAGAACCCGGGCGCCTGGGTGGCTCAGATGGTTAAGCGTCTGCCTTCGGCTCAGGTCATGATCCCAGGGTCCTGGGATCGAGTCCCACATCGGGCTCCCAGCTCAGCGGGGAGCCTGCTTCTCCCTCTGACCCTCTCCCCTCTCGTGCTGTTTCTCTCTCGCTCGCTCTCTAAAAAATAAATAAAATCTTAAAAAAAAAAAAAAGAAAAAACCCCAGGGGCGCCTGGGTGGCTCAGTCGGTTAGGTGTCTGCCTTCGCCTCGGGTCGTGATCCCAGGGTCCCAGATGGAGCCCCACGTCGGGCTCCCTGCAGAGCCTCTCCCTCTGCCTGCCGCTCTCCCAGCTTGTGCTCGCTCTGTCAAATAAATAAGTCTTTAAAAAAAAAAAACCAATCCCACCTCTAACGGCACACACACCACAGACACCACACGCCAGCTCCACACACAGCGTGGGTAACACACAACGCACTGCACACGGACACACTGCACAACACGTGCACTTCACGCACCATCTCAAACACACACACCACAGCTCCTAGAGCACATGACATGTGTGCGATGCACACATCATACACCACACACAACACACAGGCCACAAACTCAGCTGACACATGCCATACGCATAGCCCACGTCACACATACTTGTGCACACACGCCTCTCTCTTACACACACACACAAACACATATGCACAAGACAAAGCCATTTATCAAAATTCCTCCTGGCCTTTCCTGAACATGCAGTGTGCTCTCCTAGGTGGCTGAGGCCCACGGACTCCCAAGTGAGAGTAAAATCTGGATGCAAAGTGGTAAAACCAGGGAACCATGTGTCCCCCAACTGCACCCCCCACCCTTGCCATGGCCGGGGCTCCCTCCCCACATCACCCTGGCAACTACATAGTTCACCTGTCTTAACATGAATCTCAGAACTGGATGATTGCACCAAACCACTTGGATGAGATTTTCTTCTCTCCCTCAATAAAGTGTCACAAAGAGAGTTCAGGAGACATGAGCAAGCAGATATCCTATTTGGAAAAGGTCTGACCGACAGACAGCCCATCTAACTGGAGCTGCCACTTGCCCTGAGAACATCCCGAGCTCTGCCGAATTCCCAGGTCATGGAAGAGGAGTACGGAAAAGGACAAATGTTCCAGAAGCTCTGTTTGTGCCTTTTTCCTTTTTAACCTCAAGACGTGGTGGTGGTGGTTTTCCTCACATTTCCTAGATGCTCTGATGCTTCCATCTTTGTGTGTTTTTCTTCTTTCCTGATTACAAGAGTAATAGATGTTTGGTGTGAATAATCAGTCAAGTACAGCAAAGTATAAAATAAGATTTAAAAACCACAGCCTGATGCGTGCACGGGAAATCACAGCACTAGTCTACCTTTTTGTGTGTTCACAATTTTCCGTAAGAAAGTTAAAGATGGGGCGCCTGGGTCGCTCAGTTGGTTGAGAGACTGCCTTCGGCTCAGGTCATGATCCCAGGGTGCTGTGATCAAGCCCCGCATCAAGCTCCCTGCTCAGCAGGGAGTATGCTTCTCCCTCTCTCTCTGCCCTTCCCCACTGCTCGTGCTCACCCGCTCTCTCTCTCTCTCGCAAATAAATAAATAAAATCTTAAAAAAAAAAGGAAAGTAAGTTAAAGATGGAAAAAGAATCACACAACAAGCAAGGCCTGGTCGGATGTGTGCGGTCTCTGGCTGTTTTCACGCTACAAAAGCAGAGTTGCATGGCTGAGTAAGAGGCTGTGCGGTCCGCAAAGCCAAAAGTATTTACTGTCTGGCCCTGTGTTAGGCCGAGTAACATCACCCCACCCCCAAAGATATCCTGGCCATAATTCTTGGAACCTGTAAATAAATGACGATACATGGCAAGAAAGAACTGAGGTTGCAGATGGAAGTAAGGGGACTAGTCAGCTGACCTTAAGATAGGGAGATGATTCTGGATGAGCCCAGTGGGTGGGCCCAATGTAATCACAAGGGTCCTTTAATGGGGAAGAAGCAAGCAGAAGCAGATGGCATCATGACAGAGACCTGCGCAACCACTGCTGGCTCGGAAGGTAGAGGGAGAGGCCGCGAACCAAGAATGCGGACAGCTTCTAGAAGCAGCAAAAAAGCAAGGAAACAGATTCTCCTCTAGAGCCTCCAGAAGAAACCAGCTCTGGCAACACCTTGATTTTAGCCCAGTGAGACCCATTTTGGACCTCTGACTACCAGAACTGTAAGATAATCAATCTGTGTTATTTGAAACTATGAAGCTTGCGGGCATTCATCACAGGAGCCCCGGGGCAACTTAACCCATGCAGGCCCCTGACGAGGAAAACTTACACTCTCTCTCTCTCGGAGGCAGTGCTGCCCAATGAGAGGTGTCTGCCATGAAATGCACTTGAAAAGTACTCATGACTCGGGGGGCTGGGGTTTTAAATTTTAGTTACCTGGCAGGGAAACTGAAATAGCCATGCGTGGCTAGTGGCTACTGAACAGACAGGCTCGTTACTCAAAGTGTGGTCCGGGGACCAGCAGCATGGACGTCACCTGGGAGCTGGTTGAAATGCAGAACCACAGCCTGCGCTGCCCTCCTGCTATGGCAGATCTACACCTTGCCAAGACCCCTAGGGGATTCTTGGGGACACCAAGGTCTAGATGCTATGGTCGAAGCCGTCACCCCACTTCCACACAAATACTTCACTATGAAACATTAGGAAGCAAAATCCCTCTGTACCAGATGTCAGGGTCAGCTTTCCTAGACCACAGGGAGTCCTCTGAAGTTTTTAATGCCTCGAAGCATACTATTAGCCAAGGACATGAACTCCCAGCTACTGAGTTTCTACTACAAGGCGGACCTTTGACCATCTGTTATGGACTGACACATGGTGTCCCCTAAAAATTCGTATGTTAAAGTTTTAACCCCCAAAGTGACCATACGTGCAGATAAGGCCTTTAGAGAGGTAACTCAGGTTAACTGAGGTCGTAAGGGTGGACCCCTGATCCAATATGGCCGGTGTCCTCGTAACAAGAGAGATGCGCATGTGCATGTACAGAAGAAAGGCCATGTTGAGTGCACAGCAAGAAGGAGGCCATTTGCAAGCCAAGGACAAAGGCCTCACCAGGAACCAACGCTGCTGGCACCTTGATCTTGGACTGTCAGCCCCCAGAGCCGTAAGAAAAATAAACGTCTGTTGTTTAAGCCGCCCAGCCTTGTGGCACTTTGTTATGGCGACCTGAGCAGACTAAGACACTACCTCATTTAAGCTTCACAAAACCCCATCAAGAAGGTCTTTTATTAATAAAAGTAATGACAGCAACAAAAATACTACCACTTACTGAGTGCCTGCCGCGTGTGAGGCAGGCTGTAGGTACGTGTCAAGGCTCCCTTCCTCACTGTCCCTGCATCACAGACAACGACATGGAGGTGCAAGGATGCCAATTCGCTGCCCCACATAACACTCCGTAAGGGACAGAGATGTTTGTAATCTGGCCCAGACCTCTATCTTGCTAGTTCTACCATAACCATCTTTTCCACGTTTTTCTCTGATTCACACAGTAAACTCTAATTAAATGCACCAAAGCTTTATTACCCTTAAAATAACTTCTGCAACTCCCCCAGCATACTCCAATACCCTCACGGCCCACATTTATCACTAACGGCTGCAACAATAACGTGAACTAAATACAGATGAACAGGATCCACCCAATGTCTTAAAAAAAAAAAAAAAAAAAATACTGTCCAGTCTAGGGGTCAGCAAACCATTCTGTAGAGTCAGACAGTAAGTATGTTTAGTTTTGTGGGCCAGATGGTCTCTGTCGCAAGGACTCAATTGTGTCCTTGCAGCTCGAAAGCGGCCACTGATAATACGTAAATGAAAGGGCGTGGCAGCATTCCAATAAAACTTTATTTATGGACAAAGAAATTGGAATTTCCTTTTTCTTCTCGATCCTTTTTCAACCATTTAAAAATGGGAAAACTGGGACGCCTGGGTGGCTCAGTCGGTTAAGCATCTGCCTTCGGCTCAGGTCATGATCCTAGGGTCCTGGGATCGAGTCCCGCATCGGGCTCCCTGCTCCGCGGGGAGCCTGCTTCTCCCTCTGCCTCTGTCTCTCTCTCTGTCTCTCATGAATAAATAAATAAAATCTTTAAAAAAATAAAAATAAAAAAATAAAAAAATAAAAATGGGAAAACCATTCCATCTTGTGGTCCATGAAGACAGGTGGCAAGCCAGATGTGGGCAGCAGTCTGTTGACCCCTGGTCTGATCCAAAACCACCCACTGGTCAAAAGGAAAACCAGAGAGCCATACTCTGAACTAGTTCTTACTGTTTTCTAATTGAAAAATGTGGACTTTGAATTTCTAACTTGCTCTAGACCCCTATGCCCAATTTCCCATGTAGGAATGCTCACTATTACCGAACTCTCATTTCCAGCAACTCTCAGAGAGGGGCTCAAAGCGGATCAAGTACTTTTCTCTGTGCAATAATGGAAATCAAGGGAATGATGAAAACAAACCCCCAAGTAGAATTTACATCTTCCTTTTAAAAAGACCAGGCCTTTTGCTTTATACACAAACAGCGTACGTCTTTCATCAACACAGGAAAACATCGGGAGGTTTGTCAAATATTTCATAAACACAAATGTGGTTAAGAAGGAGATAATGAAACAGTTGAAATGAAAAGAAAATGCCTCACTAATGACAGCCTCGCTGGCTTTTCAAATCTAACCATTCAGAGGAGAGCCGATCTCATTATCACATTGTGCTGCTGGTGCAGAGGAACTCCCGCTCGGGAGAATCACAGGCAGCCCAGAAGGGATCTCTCCCCTAACTATCAAGAGAAATAAAATTACGTTTTGGTCTTAAGCTCATGCTTAAAAATAGCTGGCTCGATTTTCAGCAAATTCGAATGTGTTTATTAAAATCTAGACCACGGGGCGCCTGGGTGGCTCAGTTGTTGGGCGTCTGCCTTCGGCTCGGGTCGTGATCCCGGGGTACTGGGATCGAGTCCCACATTGGGCTCCCTGCTCGGCGGGGAGCCTGCTTCTCCCTCTCCCTCTGCCCCTGCTTGTGTCCCCTCTCTCTCAAATAAATAAAATCTTTTAAAATAAATAAATAAATAAATAAATAAATAAAATCTAGACCACAAGGTGTGCAGATGACTCCACTTGAGTGGCTTTGGAGAGAAAAAGGACACCTCGAGATTCTCTATCATCCCCTAGCTCAGGGGTCAGCGAACACCATCACATATATGGGCCGGAAAGACAACATTTTCATCCGTGGGCCAGATGGTCTCTGTGACAACACTGCCATTATAGCAGGAAAGCTACTAAAGCAGCCTTAGATGATACATATTCGAAGGGGCGTGGCTGGGTGCCAATAAAACTTTATTTACAAAAATAGGTGGCGGGCCAGGCTCTGCCTGGGAACCACAGTTTCTGACTTCTGCTCTAGAATAGCTGGAACTGAAGTGCAATGAGAAACCCACCAAAGGAGGGACATATTCCACCTTTTGAGATGCCAAGGTGGAGGAAGCAAAAGGGAGTTTCCAACATGAATCCCAAAGGGCAGGTGCTGCAAACTGTGGCCTTGTTTTAATTCTCAATGTGCAGCTTCTCACCTTGGCAGTGACTCCATGTAACATGGTCCGGGGCAAGCAGTAGTGGGCATTTAGTACTTAGATGGTGGCTGAGGTCCCTAACCATCAGGACCAAGGTGGAAAGCCGACTGGCATGATGTCAACTGCAGTTGCTTGCACAACAAAACAGTTATCTGGTTGGAGCCTGAAATTCTCGTCCTTATTAACAGGTTAAGCAAACTGAAGCAGCCTAATACCACTCCTGGTCAAAGCTGATGGGGATCTAGAACCCAGTTCTTGTACATATGAACATACATACGTATGAACAAATGAACAAAGATGCAAGTCGTCCAAGATGCGTTTTTCTTTAGAATTCTTAGCCCAAAGCTGTCAAGATGGATCTCTTTTTAAAAGTGACCCCAAGGGGTGCCGGGGTGGTTCCATTGGTTAAGAATCTAACTTGGGCTCAGGTCGTGATCTTGGGGCCCTGGGATTAAGCCCTACATCGGGGCCCCATGCTCAGTGGAGAGTCTGCTTCTCCCTCTCCCTCTGCCCCTCGCCACACTTGTGTGTGCACGCGGTCTCTCTCAAATAAATAAGTAAAATCTTTTAAAAAGGGCACCTGGGTGGCTCAGTCATTAGGCGTCTGCCTTCAGTTCGGGTCATGGGATCGGCCCCGCATGAGGCTCCCTGCTTGGCGGGAGGCCTACTTCTCCCTCTCCCACTCCCACTCCCCCTGCTTATGTTCCTGCTCTCGCTATCTCTCTGTCAAATAAATTAAAAAATCTTAAAAAAAAAAGTGACTCCAAAAATTCATTAGGGATGACATACTGAGATGTTCATCACAGTGATATTTATAACAGACAAAAACTAGAGACAACTCAAGTCTCCATCAGCTGGGGATGAGTTAAAGTAATTAATGGCACATCATTACCATGTTATTAAGAATGGTAATTGTAGGAAAAATATAGAAATGTATTCTCAGATGAGAAAAACAGGCTAGAAGACAGAGATACAATTTACGTAACGAAAACATGTGCACCATACCCGATGCAAGTGCAGAGGGAAGAAGCCAGAAAGATGTGTACCTTGAGTGACGCTGAGTGAAGGTGATTATTCATTTTATCCCTTAGAGCAAAGCTATATTTTATGATTTTTCTACAATGAACATGCACTGGCAGTAAGAAACTTGAAAACAAAACAAAGAAAAGCCACTGAAGCTACAATGATGGTACATACCGATGTGGCCTTCCTAGGTTCTGCAGAAGCACCAGTGAAGGAAGCCAACAAAGGTCACAACAATGGGGATCGCGGTGGCCTTTATAACACTGAGCAAAGTACAAGTTCCAAGCACACACGAGAGGACCAGCAAGAGGGCCAGGGTTAAAGAGAGATCTACTGACACAGTGCTGTAATTAAAACCCAACACCATGAAGCCTGTCTGGCAGCCCGGAAGATATGAAGGAAATGCTGCCAAAATGAACACAGCAGAACCTAAGCCGCCTTAACCACGATCGAACTATGTCGCATCCAGGCAGACCTCATTTGACTGCACTCTGCAGACATCGTGTTTTCTAGAAACCCAAGGTTTGCGGCAAAACCAGTATCCTGGCGCCATTTTCCCGAGAGCATCTGATCACTTTGTATCTCTGTGTCACATTTCGGTAATTCTCACCGTATTTCAAACTTTGTCATCGTTACTGTATTTGCTTTGGTGATCTGTGATCAGGGATTCTGACTCACTGAAAGCTCAGATGACGACTAGCATTTGTTGGCGATCAAGTATTTTTTAATTAAGGCACACACGCCAGTTTTTTAGACGTGATGCTACGGCCCACTTCCACAATGCAGGGGAAACGTAACTTTTATATGCGCCCAGAAGCCAAAACACTCCTTCAACTTGCTTTATTGCAATATTCGCTTTAGTGGGTCTGGACCTGGGCCCGCAGTATCTCCAAAGTATGCCTGTATACTGATACCTATAAGGAAAAGGCTGGAAAGGAAAGAGGAAGGCGGGAAAAGGTTTTCCATGCTGGAAAACTGTTTCTAGTGTTTTTAAACATCTCTCTTTCACGGTGTGTGTGCAGACCGCACGCACGAACGCAGGCAAGAGTAGAGAAGATGCTAGCAGTGAGCACACCCAGGTTTGAGCACTCGGTCAAGCACTCGGCCCACATTTGAGCATGCTGAGGCTCACAACAAACCCAGGCAGGTGGGACTTCCAAACCCATTTTGGCGACTGGAAACTGAGGCAGGGAGTGGAAAAGCAAGCAGCCAAGGTCCCACTGGCAAGGAGCAGAGACGGGACTTGAACCCACTGGCCCAGAACATAAGCGATTAAATGCTGGGGAACCCTAGGCACCCAAAACTCAAACTTCGATAACCTTTGATGTTAATGAGGGTTCTTGAAAAGCTTCCTAAAGATGCACATCGGTGAGATGTAACTTTTAAAATGGACATTAGCCTCCGAAGCTACACTGTTGGCAGAGAGTTTAACAATGAGGTAATAGTTCTCTGGAAAAAAATACAACTATTGAAACAAAATCTCAATGACAGCATTCTCTTCTCAGAGCATGATTCATCCCCATAACGTACGAATGCCTCGCCTCATTGAAACCTCAGCACCAGTCTGAATAAGGCAGCGAGGTTTCCTCGAACCACTGACACGGCTTGAGGAGTGACTAGCCAAGATCTCCACACGTCTGTTCTTGCTGACAAGGACACAAGCCTGTGCGAAGCTCGACTCAGCAGCTACGTTCCCGGCTACTGACAAACTATAGGCCTGGGTTTGACAAGGGAATAAATTATAGAAGCAGTGAAGGAGAATGACGTCAGTTACGCAGCAGTAAAAGTGGATTTGACCCTGGTCTAGCAAAACCCCAATATTCTCCTTGGCTCTTTCAATACTTCCCAAAGCAGCCAGGTCAAAAGCCCATTTGCCCAATTCCAGCCTGACATGTATTAAGGAAAATCCAAAACGGGAAATCTAACACCGCTTCTCTTCTGACTTTTTGACAGCCTCCAAAATGAATCCTTGGTGTTTCCCACAGTGTAATTCAAAACAATTCCAGTTGGAAGTCAGCTAACTTCTTGGTTAAAAAAATGTATAAACAGGGCTCCTGGGTGGCTCAGTTGGTTAAAGCGACTGCCTTCGGCTCAGGTCATGATCCTGGAGTCCCTGGATCGAGTCCCGCATTGGGCTCCCTGCTCAACGGGGAGTCTGCTTCTCCCTCTGACCCTCCCCCCTCTCATGTGCTCTCTCTCATTCTCTCTCTCTCAAATAAATAAACAAAATCTTTAAAAAAAAAAAAGTATAAACAAAAGATCCTTTTTAGAAATGAGCTTTATTTTCAGTGCTACTTAGTTCTGAGAAGTCTGCATATTTACTTTTTTCCTCCCACCAGGTTTACCTCCAAATCAGGAATTCAAAACCCACAACAAACAGATCAAACACCTGTAGGATCTGGGTGTCGACCACTGGCATTTCATTTTGGCGATAAAGGACCTGCCTTTCAAAGAAGATTCTATGCAAAATGCTGTATTTCCTTGAATGAGGCTCACTGCTTTTCAACCTTGAAATCACCCACTTGAAAAGAAGACCCAAAATTCCAAGCTTTCAGAACTGGGTCCCAGTATCACCACGCAAGTCACTCTCATTCTTGAAACTATACATTTAATGGCCCCAAGAGTTACTTTAACAGAGGGCTGTAAGACAGGGCAAAATTTCTCATAACACCCACATCTGCCCCTGCCAACTGTTCTGTACCTCTCTTCCACGGGAATCAGTAAGGCTTCACCCTTAAAGTCCTGAGGATGACCTCAGAGGCACCGAGTGGCCGAGCAGAGCCCATCGAGACAGGAAAGGAATATGGACACAGGCCCAGCAACAATGAACTTGCTTGTTATTCCTAAACACAGTCCAATAAAGAGGCTGCATCAATCTTAAAAGCGCACCTTTCTGTTTCAGATCCCTGGATAAAACATTATTTTGAAAAATCTGTATAATTTGAACCAAAAAGGAGGGTTATTAAAAATAAACCAAGAAATATCCAGAAATGAGTTTCTAGTACAAGCTTGCTAGAAGACGAATTCCAATCTAAAAAAACAATCTACACAACGTTCTTTTATCTGCGGGGAATGCAATGTTATCACATCCCTTCCATAAAGCCTCCTAAAACTCCTTAAGTAGACAGCATTTCAACGCAGAGACCAAAGTGAAAATATCTTTCAAAAGAAAACAATGACGTGGCTGGGAAGCCGTGTGCAGCTTGGCGAACATTTTTTCCACCCACCAAGAACTTGGGCTTTCTGGGAAGGTCGCTTGTTTTCCGGTCAAAACCATTCTTGAAGTCGTCAGGAACGGAGAAAGGGAGACTCGGCATCTGGGAAGATGGTTCCTGGTTCCTGGTTCCCAGGAAGGTGTGTATCTGGGGCTCAGGAGCCAAACAGCCTGGAAAAGTCAGAGGGCAGAGATGTCCGTGAGGATGGGAAGGATGTAAAGCTATATAGCTCAGAAAACACTTTCAGAAAATATTTTCTGTTACTATTATTAAGATTATTTTATATTACTTACAGCTTTGTAAGTAGCTCTTCTGTTACACAACATGACTATACTTAATGCTACCAAACAATACATTTTATTTTATTTTTTTAAGTAAGCTCCACGCCCAGCATGGAGCCCAATGCGGGGCTTGAACTCATGACCCTGAGATCAAGACCTGAGCTGATAGCAAGAGTCAGACACTTAACTGATTGAGCTACCTGGGCACCCCCAAACAGTACATTTTAAAAAGAGAAAAGCTATTTAAGAAAGTATCTGCTTCATCAGAATCTGTAACATTTTATTTCAGCCCATTCTTTATTACTGCAAGTCAATGATACAAATGATTACAGTTAACTCTGTTCATTGAAGAAAATCTGAATGGGAAAGGCCTGGGAACTGTATAAAAACCCATGAAGTTGAGAACAGGAAGGTAGTTACGACAGAGGTCTACAGGGGAAAACCACAGAACTGTTAAAAAGATACATATATGGGAACTCTGTTATCTTTGCAACATTTCTATAAAGCTAAACTCTTTCCAAGATAAAAAAGGCTTTTTGAAAAAAGAACAGATGGTGCAGGATCACCACATGCAAAAGAATGAAGTTGGATCCCTACCTCACACTATATGCAAAATTTACCTCAAAGTGGGTAATAGACCTAACTATTAAAATTAAAACTATAGGGGCGCCTGGGTGGCTCAGTTGTTAAGCATCTGCCTTCAGCTCAGGTCATGATCCCAGGGTCCTGGGATCGAGCCCCACATCGGGCTCCCTGCTCCGCGGGAAGCCTGCTTCTCCCTCTCCCACGCCCCCTGCTTGTGTTCCCTCTCTCGCTGTCTCTCTCTCTGTGTCAAAAAAATAAATAAAATCTTTAAAAAAAAAATAATTAAAACTATAAAACTCTTAAAAGAAAACTTAGGGGGTGCCTGGGTGGCTCAGTTGGTTAAGCGACTGCCTTCAGCTCAGGTCATGATCCCAGGGTCCTGAGATCGAGCCCCGCATCGGGCGGGAAACCTGCTTCTCCCTCTCCCATTCCCCCTCCTTGTGTTCCCTCTCTCACTGTCTCTGTCAATTAAATAAACAAATTTAAAAAAAAGAAAGAAAGAAAACTTAGGCCTAAATCTTCATGACCTTGGGTTGGGCAATGATTTTTAGCTACAACACAAAAAGCACAAGCAACACGGGCGCCTGGGTGGCTCAGTTGGTTGAGCGACTGCCTTCGGCTCAGGTCATGATCCTGGAGTCCCTGGATCGAGTCCCGCATCGGGCTCCCTGCTCGGCGGGGTGTCTGCTTCTCCCTCTGACCCTCCCCCCTCTCATGCTCTCTGTCTCTCATTCTCTCTGTCTCATAAATAAATAAAATCTTAAAAAAAAAAAAAAAGCACAAGCAACAAAAGGAGAAACAGATAGACTGGACTTTATCAAAATTAAATTTTTTTGTGCTTCAAAGGACACCATCAAGAAAGTGAAAAGAAAACTGAGAGAACGGGAGAAAATACTTGAAAATCATGTATCTGATAAGAGACTGGTTTCTAGACTATAAAAAGAACTCTTATAACTTAGTTATTACCCAATTAAAAACTGGACAAAGGACCTAAATAGATATTTTTCCAAAGAGGACATACAAATGACCAAGAAGCACATGAAAAGAGGCTCAATGTCACTAACCACTGGGGAAATGCTAATCAACCTTCACATCCACTAGGATGGCTCTAATCAAAAAGAGTGACAATAACAAGCATTGGCAAGGATGTGGGGGAAATTGGAACCATCCTTCACTACTGGTGGGAAGGCAAATTGCTGCAGCTACTTTTAAAAAATAGTCTGGCAGAACCTCAAATGGATAAATATAGAGTTACCATATGACCCAGCAATTTCACTCCTGCATATATACCAGAGAGAACCGAAAACTTAAGTCTGTCTACACAAAAACTCGAACACCAGTGTTTGTGTCAGCGATCTTCATAAACAGGCCCAAAATGGAAACATTCCAGATAGCCATCAACTGATGAGCGGATAAACAAGCTGCGGTAAAGACATACAATGGACTATTCTTCAGGCACAGAGAGGAATGGAGTGCAGACACACACTACAACACGCTGGAACGTCTAAGACATCACGCTGCGTGAAAGAAGCAGGACACAAAAGGGGCCATATGTTGTTACGATTCCGTTTACAGGAAATATCCACAACTAGCAAATCCATAATGACAGAAAGTAGGTAAGTGATTACCAGAGGCTGGAAGGAAGAAGAGGCAGTCACTGCTTAATGGGTATGAGGTTTCCCTTTGGGGTGATGAAAATGTTCTAGAACTGCACTGCGGTGGTGGTTTCACAACCCTGTGAATATACTACAAAATAATGAACTGTGAAGACTGACTGCCACTTTTTTACTTATTAATCTTTCTCCATGATTTCACACCCTCATTTTCTCCGTATCTTCCCACCCAGTATTTTATTATGAAGATTTTAACATACAGAAGAGTTAAAAGAACAGTTCAGTGAACACCGCATATATACCACCTCCGTTCTACAATTAACACTTTGCTTTACATGGGGGCCTAGGTGGCTCAGTCAGTTGAACCTCCGACTCTTGATTTCAGCTCAGGTCATGATCTCAGGGTGGTGGGATCGAGCCCCACATCAAGCTCTGGGCTCAGCAGGGAGTCTGCTTGGGATTCTCTCTCTCCCTTTCCCTCTGCCCCTCCCCTTGCACGCACACACGCTCTCTAATTAAAAAACAACAACAACAAAAAGCTTGGGGCGCCTGCGTGGCTCAGTCGGTTAAACATCTGCCTTTGGCTCAGGTCATGATCCCAGGGCCCTGGGATCGAGTCCTGCATTGAGCTCCCTGCTCAGCAGGGAGTCTGCTTCTCCCTCTGCTCCTCCCCCTGCTCATGCTCTCTCCCCCTCCTCGCTCTCAAATAAATAATAAATAAATAACTTTGCTTTACAGTGCACCTACCCAATTATTCATCTATCTTATTTTTGATATGTTTCATAGTTAAGATGCAGATATCAATATTCGGTCCCCCTAAACACTCAGGCACGTTTCTCTCCATATTTCAGGTTTTTCATGACTTTTTAAAAAAATTTCCCAAGTAGCTCAGCTCAAGCAATATAAAAATGGGTACAGGGGAACTGCAAGCCATCCTCTCAGGCCCTGTTAATCTCCTCAGCAATCCAAGCATGGTCACCTCTGTGGACAGCCTGGAGCAGATCCTTCCAACTCCCTGGGTGGAAGTGTTTTCCCCACAGACTTCGGGCATTTATTCAGTGCTTACTGCATGCAAATCACAGCCGAGGCTGGAATGCGCATGTAAGTGACATCCAGCCTTCTTTGCTTTCGAAACACTCCCCTGTGTAGACAGAACTTGCAGCACCTCATCAGCAATGAAGCCTTGACAGCAGCTCATATGGGCGTCCTTTTGAGTTACCTGACTCCTCCCCAGTTCTTGGACATTTAGGTGATTTCCAGTTTTTTTAATACCCTGGGAAAGCCAGTCACTGCCTCCCTGACAGAGTCCTTCCTGAAGAGGATCTTCCCTCACTCGTGGCGCCTACTGAAAGAGGTGGCCCAGGTTAGGGGTTGGCAAAAAAGCCACATAGTAAGTAGTCTGGGCTTTGCATGCCAGGCAGTTTCTGTCATAGGGCTTCGAACCCCTCTGCTATAGTGCAAATGCAGTTACAGAAATGGGTGTGGCTGCACGACAATAAAACTTCATGCATGAAAACAGGAAACAGATAGATATGGCCCACGGGCTGTGGTTTGCTGACTCAACCTCAATGATTATGCTGGAATCAGGATAACCCCCATCTAACTGGACCTGGGTCACACCTAGCTAGGTCAAGCAGGCTCCGCTCCCAGGAAGCAAAATCAGGATACCAGGCTACAAAGAGAGCCTTGAGCTGAGCTAGGAGGTCACAGAGCCTAAGGTGACCATCTTGGTCACAGGCCAGCAAATGAGCCGTAAAGGGAGCTAGCTGGACGACAGGATGAATGCAGCCGATGAGCAGAACAGAATGATGAAAACAGAGTTCTTCCCTGCCCCAGGACCTTTGCACGTGCTACCATGCCTCCCTTTAGCTCTGCAAATGGCAAGGCTTCCTCCCGTTCTTTAGGTTTTGATTTAAATAGCACTTCTCTGTGGGCCTCTTCCCGACCATCGCCTAAACTGAGAGCCTCCCATTTGCCTCATGAGTGATTCTTCCCTATTTATTTGTTTTTCTGTCCCTGTCCCAACTGCCATACTATCCCTTCACTAATGGCAAGGACGAAGGCTGTCCTCGTCTCAGCTATAAGCCCAAGGTGCAGCCCACACTGGATAGTTGTAAATCAATAAATGAAGGAAGGAAAGGACAGGTGCGAACCTGGAAAGACCAACGCATTCTACTTCCTGTGAATCCTAGTTACGTTCCCTATCCTCTTCTGCAAACTCCCTGATCTCTTCACCAGCCCTCTTTGTACCTGCACAGGCCTCATCCAAGCTCCCAAAAAGGGCTTCTCTGGGCACACACCACGGTCCTCGTTCTGGGCTCTTAAACACTTTCCAGTGGCACAGTGAAACTCCTCCTCCCCCCATCTCCTGAGTCCTGGAATCATCCCCTCTAACAGCCATGGATGGGGCTGGCACAAGGACCACCCAGCAACCCCAAATGCAGCATCCCAATTACTCAGGAGAGCCGACTTTTCATTCTCCTCCTCTTTAGCGGGAAGAATGGGACCAGCCCAGCATGAGCAGCCCAGATGATAGCACACCAGATTCTCCTACGGTTTTTTTCCCTGAGCCTGTTTACTAAGGAGTCTCACAATTCATCAGCAGCGGCATCAAAATTAAGGCCCCGCTCCTTGCTCGGCGGGAAGCCTGCTTCTCCCTCTCCCACTCCCCCTGCTTGTGTTCCTGCTCTCACTAACTCTCTCTCTCTGACAAATAAATAAATAAATAAAATCTTAAAAGAAAAAAAACAAAATTAAGGCCCCCAATGCTGGAAGGAAAACCAATCCGATTAGATTTTTTTAAGCCTAACGAGGAAATGAAAAATAGGCATGAAAACAGAAAGAAGTCTGAATACACTTCTGAGGGCTACCGGCAGGAGACGAGCAGGGCTCGGCAGCACGCTGCCAAATAAGCCACATTGTCCACCCTGGCAGACATCGAGTACAGGCTAAACAGGGCAGAGCAGGCAAGAGGTTAACAGGGCCATGGGCTCGAGGGAAGGCATCTCTTGGCAGCCTCTGCTACGGCACCAGGAACAGCCAGGACTTGGAGAACACTGTGTCCCAGTCAAAGCTCCAGCCTAGACCACAGTGACACAGTTTAACCTTTGTAGACCCTGCTTCCCTCTCTAGCTTGGGAGAGTTCTTATTTTGAAAGCAGAAAGCATGACGCAGAAGCGCAGAGAGACGACAGACAGAGGGTGAGCATCCGGTGGGTCATTCTGGACAATGAAGGGAACAGGCAGGCCGGACTTACACGATCATGCAGAACATCATGAAGACATTCCACAGGGCGATGAAGATCCGGAAGTATCTGAGGCTCAGTAAGAACTCCCGGATGTTGTCACCTGGAAAGTCAGAACGCGTTTTTATAAGCACTGCTGACATTTCTGTTGTCGCGACCGCAGTGCGCTTCTTCAGTTTCCACCAGCCCCAATCCCACCGCCCCACGTTCCGGGGGCAGCACAGGTTTTCCTGTGGGTCGCCTCTGCTCCCCGACCCTTGGCACTCTGGCAATAGCTGCCACTGACCAACCCCTAAAAGCCCTCAGCCTCTGATTGGCTCAGGGAGGGGCACGTGACCCACGTCTGCCCATTGAGAGTCAGCCCTGGGACTTTGGTCAGTCTGCCCAGTGAGAGTCAGGCCTGGAACTTTCATCCCAACTACTGGGAAAGAGGCACTTGCTTTCTGTCAGCCTTTCTGGGCTAGGAAGACATAAACCCAGTCCTTTAGGGCAGGGGTTGGCCAACTATGGCCCATGGGCCAAAGCCAACCCCTACCACCTGTTTCTGTATGGCCCATAAGCTAAGAATGTCTTTAAGACTTTTTAATGGCTAAAAAGAAAATCAACAGAGTATCTTGCGAGACACAGAAATTACATGAAATTCACATTTCAGTGTCTATGAATAAAGTTTTATCAAAATACACATGCCCGCTCATGTATATACAGGCATACCTTGGAAATATTGTGGGTTCGGTTCCAAACTACTGCAATAAAGCAAGTCAAATGAATGTTTTGGTCTCCCACTGCCTATAAAAGTTATGTTTACACTACACTAGAGTCTTTTAAGTGTGCACTAGCATTATATCTAAAAAATAATGTCAATACGTGAATTATAAAAACATCACTAACGGGGCACCTGGGTGGCTCAGTCGTTAAGCGTCTGCCTTCGGCTCAGGTCATGGTCCCAGGGTCCTGGGATCAAGTCCCACATTGGGCTGCCTGCTCAACGGGAAGCCTGCTTCTCCCTCTCCCATTTCCCCTGCTTGTGTTCCCTCTCTCGCTGTGTCTCTGTCAAATAAATAAAATCTTTTTTTTTAAATACTTTTCTTTTTTTTTAAAGATTGATTTTATTTATTTATTTATTTATCAAGCCCAATGTGGGGCTTGATCCCAGGACCCTGGGATCATGACCTGAGCCGAAGGCAGACGCTTAACGACTGAGCCACCCAGGCGCCCCAAATAAATAAAATCTTAAAAATATACATGTATATCACTAACAAACACTAACCATCATCTGAGCTTTCAGCACGTCGTAATCACTGATCACATATCACGAGAACAAATAAAACAATAATGAAAAAGTTTGAAAAACTGCGTGAATTACCAAAATGTGACAGAGAGACACGAAGTGGGCAAACGCTGTTGGAAAAAGGGTCCCCCAGACCTGCTCGCACAGGGTTGCCAGAAACCTTCAGTTTGTAAAAATAACAGTATCTGCAAAGCACAGTAAAGAAGCACAATAAAACAAGGTATGCCTGTATTTCCCACAACTGCTTTCAAGGAACAGAGCGGACATGCTGCACCAGACAATGTATGACCCACAAAGCCAAAAATGTTTACGATCTGACACTTTACATAACACTGGGCCCAGCCCTGTTCTAGGGTCATCTTTTGTCAACACAAGCCAGCCTGACAGTAAAACCAACCTAGATGGAAAAAGAGAGCTGGAGAGGGTCACACACAGGAGGGCTGGTTTGAGCCCTGAGGGTGGGTATGCCCCAAAACAGTTCCACCCTTGGAGGTTTCCATTTGTTCCAATCACTTTGGGCTGGGTTTTCAGTGTTGGCACCTGAAAAAGCATACTAATTCAGGCAAGTAAAAAGGGGGTTCTGCTTTGATGGTGACTTACTCTAGTCCCCTGATGCCGCAGAACAAAACCCGTTCCAAGAGGAAGCAACTTGGTACGTTAAGACTCCAGAGGTATGGGTTCCAGAACCTTCCTCCAGGGTTTTAAGTTGCTCACCTCTCTAATCCTCCAGAATGGAATAAATGGGTCCACTTGGGGTAATCTACAAGGGTGCTAACCAAAGCGTCATCTATAGACCAGGGCTGTCCCATAAGTACAGAATACCAGGCAGGAGCTCAGAAAGTTACACCTGGCGCCGCTGCACCATCTAGGGACATGATGAGCACACACAGTCTTGCTGAACACAGTTTAGACGAGTCTGCTATCATCCAACCCACTGGGAGAGCCACGTGCAGCCCAGCCCAGACTGCAAATGTCAAACACAGGTCCAGCCCCAGGATGTTTGAGAGGCGCTGCTTGACGAAGCCCTTCTCTGGGCCCAGCATCACAAAAACAGGCTTTCCTGCCATCAACAGATGCTAAGTGAAGGCCATTTGTTCCAGGCAACAGCCAAGTGCAGGGGATAGAGGGAGGACCAAGACAGATATCCCTGCCCTCAGAAGCTCACACACAGGACAAATACTAAAAAAGTAATCACACACCTGATTATTCACCATGGCCAGTGCCATGGGAGCATACAATGGGGGGATGCCAACCTAGCCCTTGTCAGGGAGCGGGGGTCAGAAACCTTTGAGGAAGCACATAAGCTCCGACCTTAAACATGGGCAGGAGTTTACTGCCCTTCCACACAGGTGACCTTGCTCAGTCGCCGGCCTACATATGCCCCAGTTTCCTCCTGTGTAAATGGGGGTGACAGCAACTAGGAAGACCTCAGCACAGTGCCTGGCACAGACAGCTCTCAACAGATGCAGCCACTGCGGTATGAGGAGTCAGCTGGGCACAGGGAGAAAGGCATTCTCTGCAGTGGCAGCAGTAAGCACAGAATACTGGCTGGAAGGAGACGTGCAGAGAGCCCCTGGTCAGAGGGAAGCCACTGTTGTGACTGTCCTTGTCACTGACTCTCACCGCCACCAAGCCCTTCTACTCTCCCACCCCCCCCCACCAGCTCCAATTTAGATCTCTAGACTACAGCCCCAGGAGTCGGTATAGTACCTTCCACAGAGCAGGTAAGAGACACATACAGCTGCTGAATGAACATATGAATGAATGGATGGATGGTTTAGTGACTGAGGGGACAGCCTGTGGGGTCAGAAAAACTCAGGTTCAATCAGGATGCTGTCACTGATTTCCTACATGGTCACAAGCAAGTCAAGCCACAGCCCTGAACCTCAGTTTCCTTGTCTGTAAAATGGGAAAATGCCCTTTACCTTTCAGGGATGGAGGCAGAGTAACACACCCACAGGAAGCACCTAACAAAGCAGCCGCTACCAGATGGGCCCCCAATAAAAGGGAGTGGTCCGATCGTCATCAAATTCACTGCTCCTCGGGGTTCCTATCATTCCCATGCAACGCTCCATCACGGCACCCACCACCTTGGCTGCCAACGCCACCAGCTCAGGGGTCCTTCCCTCCACACACTGCAGCATCCCTCTCCTCACCTCTCATCACCTCCGTCACCATCTGTTCCTTGTTTAGGAACTGCTTGTCCCACCCCAGAGCAGTACAACCCACAAGGTAGGAATTTCATCTGTCTTGTTCTCTGCTGTGTCCCCAGAATCCAGGACAGTGGTCGCCATGTGGCAGGTGCTCAATAAATGCTTGGTGAATGATGCATGGACATAGAAGTCATGTGTAGGTCTCATTAGGTTTCAAATAGTCAGATGAATAAATTCCAGGGCCCCCAGGACAGGTGAGATGATATAAAGATGAGGGGATTGGGCCTGGGATGAGGCAGAGGCCACAGGCCCTGCCTCAACAGGGTCCTGTTTTTCTCAATTTCATCCAGTAGGTGCCAAGAGGTTGCCGGAACCCTGAGCTATAGGATGTTCAGATTTTTCTTGATAAATCAGACATCTGAATTTTTATGTGACATCTGATTTATTTGAAAGCTAATGTTGGCATCTAATTAAAATACGTCTGCAGCACTCTGAAAGCGATGGCTACTTGTTCATTCATTCATTCATGCTGGAGGTCGGGCACCACAAGGGCACAGGAATGGGCCAAAACAAGCAAGAGCAAGTATGAGGGACGAATATTAGCCAGAGGATAACATTCATAAAGGACAATCATGACTGTAGAAAGTTTTATGAGTGGTGACGTACGCAGGGAGATTTGACCCGGAGAAAGAAGTGGGTGACAGAGGTGAGCAGAAGGAACAGAAAATCTTCAGGCCCATTTCTCCCTCTCTCCCTCTCACAATCACACACACACACACACACACACACACACACACAACTATTGAAAAGAAAACTAAGGTAGGGCTTGGTGAGAAAAAATTGTCCTCTCTGAAATGGACCAATTTCAGACTCCAGAAAGGAGGCCTTACCTGTGCTGGGCTCCCTCGACTCCTCCCCAAAGCCCTGCGTGTCCTTCTTTTTCCTACAAAGAGGAACAGACAATGTCCACTTTTGGTGGGACATAAAGACCACTCGATCCCCTGGCCCTGACCCCAGCTCAGAGGGCCTCGGACACTCAGTTTCAGCTCTAGCCTTGCAGGTGAGTTGCTGTGTGACCTCGGGTGGTTCAATGCCCCTTTCTGGACCATCATCTACCTGCCAATCACAGACCTACAGCCACCAAGGGGAGAGTTGGTCCGTGGGTACAGAATAGGGCTAAGAATTTTGTAGGGGACGGGCCGGAGGCTCTCCGGGATGCGAGAAGAGAGATCCCCGGGAAACGGGAGTCTGTATTTCAAACCACCTTGGAGCGAAGGGTCACAGGAGGATGGACGAGGCTGGAGGCGTGGCCAGAGGGAGGGCTGGGGCTTGGGGGCGTGGCCTACGGCATGGGGCGGGCTCACGCTCGCGGGGGCGGGCCTACGGGCCCCCTGGGTGGAGCCGCGATCGAAAGCGGCCTACTCACAGCTTAAAGTTGAGCACTGCCCCTGCGTTCATCAGCAGCGTCCTGCGAAGGGAGAATGAGGTTACCTGGGCCGCCCCTCGTCCCTTTCACCCTTCTTACCCCAGCCTCTGGCCCCCCTAATTACCCAAACAGCAGGATGTCCCCGATCATCCTTTCGGCCGAAGCGTCCGTCAGAACCGGAAGCGGAAATCCTGGAGGGGGAGGAGAGAAGAGCACGAGCCGACCAATCTCGAAGCCGCGCTGGCGAGGGCTGGTCCAATCGAAGGCCAAGGCAGGCAGGGTCCCGCCCTCTGCAGGCCAGGCCCCTTTAGGAAAGAGCGAGCGCCTCTTCTCGCTGGGGAGGCCGGAGGGTAGCGAAGAAGGGGCGGGGCGAGAGTGTGACGTCACCCGGGAGCGGAGTCATCCGGGGCGAGATTGGGTTACGTACTGGAGGCGTGCCGCGCAGGCGTGAGGCCCCTACGCGCTGGAGAGTTAGAGCGGTGGCTTTTCTTTCTTGGCTCGGGTCTCCCACGCAGGTTCGGAAGGAAGCTGGCTCCTTGGCCACTGAGCTGCACAGGGGAATGGGCCCTGATGCAGTGGCCTCTCCCGGGCATGGATTCCCGCGAGGAGGAGGTTCCTCCTGGGCCCAATGGAAGGCAGGGATCCCCACTAGGCTGGAGCTACGAGGGGCGGAGGTCTGACCGAGCTGTCCCTTCGGAAAACAGGGATCCCGGTGGCGAATGGAGGTCCTGACTTACAGAGCCCCACAGAGGACTAGGGTCATGACAGCTCCATAGAGGACGGGGGTCTTGACCCTCTAGGGCACGGGAAGATGGGGTTCACAACTGGACAAGACCCACAGAGGATGCAGGTCCCGATCCAAGGGCTCCAGAGGACTAATTGAGTCCCACCGGGACAGGGTCCTGACTGACCCGTCCCTTCTGGGTGAGCTCCGTGCGGGAAGGACCCCCCAGTGGCCAGCTACCCTGGCCAACTCACACCACAGGGACCCCTACACCCCGCCTCGCTGGGCTGAAGGGGGTCGTGATGGCCCGAAGGGACGGAGTATGGGACACCTGCTGGGCTTTATGGGACAGGACGGCCCCACGACCCGCCCCGGGGCAGGCGGTCGTCCCTCCTCTCCAGTGGGGGCCGGGTTGGGGGCGGTGCCTGGCGGGCGGGGGCGGGTCCTGCAGCGGGGGCGCAGTCGCCGGGCCGCGGGCTGCAGGACGTACTGGGCTGGGGGCTGGGGTGGGACCCGGCGGGCGCCATGGACCTGCTCTCGGCGCTGAGCCTAGGCGAGCTGGCGCTCAGCTTCTCGCGGGTGCCGCTCTTCCCCGTCTTCGACCTCAGCTACTTCATCGTCTCCATTCTCTACCTCAAGTATGAGCCAGGTGAGCCAGAGCCAGCAGCCCGCGGGGGCTGGCATCGCGGCGCGGGGGGCGGAGGTAAACCTGCGGGTCGCGAGGCGGGGGAAGCCCTGGATCATGAAGGGGGCACAGTCCCAGGGACTCGTTCGGGGGAGCAGCAGGTGCCGGGATCGTGCGGTTCTTCCACATGGAGTGGGCAGGGGGGGAAGACAAGAGGGCGGGCAAGGAGAGAAGCCCCCGGGATGGTGGGGCTGGGGGAGGGGGAGCAGATGCAGCTGGAAGGCAGGAGAGGAATGCGACTGTATAGAGGAGGGGGAACAGGTGCTGGGGAGGAGGCTGGGAGAGAAGTCAGGGTTCCCGGCAGGGTCGCATGAACTTGGGCCAGCGGCATAGGTCGTGGTGAGGGCGCAGGCGGGGTCGGTGCTGCAGGTCAGTCCAGATGTCCTGGCCGCCCGCATCCGTGACCTCCCTCCTTGCCCTTGGCGCGCGGAGCCGGAGCGGCTGTTGAGTGTCTATATAAGGGCCGGCCGTGCTGGGGGCAGTAATCCGGTTCAGAGAAAGTGACACCGGTGCCCCCCTCCTCTGCGGCCCTCGGGCAGTCTCCCCTCCTCCTCCGGCCGAGCGAAGCTGGGTCTCCCGCGCCCGGCGGGAATTCTTCCAGCCGTGGCGCGGATCCTTTCCACTTACTGAGCAGAATCTGCCCTAGGGCAGGGTGATTTGGGGTTAGCCTACCCGGCCAGCTCCAGACCCCCGTGGAGAATCGCAGAAGGGAAGAAAGACTCTGCTTCTTGGTTTGTTTTTTTTTTAAGCATTTTTTTTTTTAGATGATGGTAAATAGCCTCCTTAGAATGTGGTCTATTTTTAGATAAGGCTCACCGAATGTTTCTTGTTCATCTCCTAGCGTGTTAACTATTATAGCATACCAGTAAACGAAAGGGACTAGAGAATTTAGCTTTAGAAAAGGGATCGATCATCCGGAAACTTGGTGACCGTTTCTCCCACTTAGATGTAAATTACCTCTATATTCTCCTCTCAGGACTGAAATACCTTTTTTTTTTTTTTTTTTTTTTTCAGATTATAAAAATAGGTGCTTCTGTGTTTTTAAAAGAAATGGAAAGGAAAAGAGATCATTACAGTTGACGTATTGCCAACCCTTCCAGACCTCTCCTATGCGTTTATAACCCTGTAGTTAGAGATGGTAAAGCACGATTTTATGCAAATAGGATCATATTCTGCTTGCCAAGTGTTTTTGTTCCATTTTATTTTTGCCCGTCCACAAGCGAGAGCCTATTCTTTAAAAGCTATTCTGCAGATCAGTTACTTTGCAAAGCAAAATAAGCTTTGTATTGTCTTAGCATGAGCACAGGACTGCATTTCCTGTTCAGGAGGAATTTTTGGTGGCTCAGGCCAGTCCCCTGGGCAAGTACAGAACCTAGCATACCTTGAGAAATCTAAAACTGTGGAGGGCTGGAGCCTCGTAGGGATATAGGACACAAGTGTCTGGAGGAAAGAGGTCTTCAGGCTGGCTGGGAGCATGCAGGAGGGGTCTAGAAATTTCTGCCAGAGTAAATAAATCATCTGAATTTCTAGAGGTACTGGAGCCTGAAGGTGCCTGAAGGTTCCTGAAGGTGGGGAAAGTTCAGTGGTTCACAACCCTAGCTGCTTATTAGGGGCTCCTGGGGGCTCTTAAATCCCATCTCATCTCCACTCCAGACAAATTGAATCAGAATATCTGGGATAGGGCCCTCCCTGCATGCTCATGTTTCAAGCTCCCCTCCCCAGTGATTGCTGCATGCTGTCAAGATTGAGAAACGCCTGCCCAGTTCAAACCCCCTCCATTTGTAACTGGGGAAATAGGAAATAGTGGCTAAGCTAATTTACATACGCAACGAGCCTGTGGTCCCATGGCTGGTAGATGACAGCCTTGGGATTCAAACCCAGGTCTGCCAGACCCCAGGACTCACTCCGATTGCTCTGGGGTACTTGCTTCCCTTTGGAAAAAGGAGGAGTAGGACTTAGCTATTAGCCCCCCACCACCACCCAGTTTGGTGTTCCTGCTGAGTTTCTACAAAGGTTTCTTCTCAGAATCTACGTGCTGACTGCAGGACCAGCTACAGAATCTGCAGGGCCCCTCACTCAGAAAGTCAGAATTTCGGGCGCCTGGGTGGCTCAGTTGGTTAAGCGACTGCCTTCAGCTCAGGTCATGATCCCGGGGTCCTGGGATCAAGTCCTACATCGGGCTCCCCCTGCTCTGTGAGGAGCCTGCTTCTCCCTCCCCCTGCCACTCCCACTGCTTGTGCTCTTTCTCTCTCAGAAAAAAAAAAAAAAAGATTTAAAGAAAGTCAGAATTTCAAGATGGTGACAACAGAGCGCTAAACTGAATGTGGGACCCTTCCGAACACAGGGTCCTGGGCAGCGGCACAGGTAGCACACCTTTGGAGCTGACAGCCAAGCTGGCTTCTAGGAAAAATCTCTGAATTAGGAGTCAGCTTTGCCTCTGCCACTAAATACCAGGCTGGTTACCGCGCCCCCATGAGCTTCAGCTCACTCATCTATGAAATAGGTGCGTCGGAACATAATCCTGAACTCTTCTGCGGGGCTATTGTAAAGATGTTTTGAGAACTTTGTCAGTAGTAGGCTCTAAGGCACTTGGGAAAGGTAGTGCAATTATTTGTAAGGCCGTGGGAAGATGTGTTTCCTGGTACGCAGTCATTTTCTGGGTCAGGCTTTCATGAGAATCCTGAATGAGGACAGAGCTCTGAGTGTGGTCCTCAGGTTAACAGCATCTATGGCCCCTGGGAGCTAGCTGGTTAAGAAATGCAGAATGCCAGCCCCCCACCCCCACCTCAAGACCCGCTGAATCAGAATCTGCATAACATTTAAGAAGGGTTGGACTAAAAGAGGCAGGAGCTCCTTATTAGACCTGGAGCTCCTTAATAGGGCAGGGAGGAGAAGGTCTGCCTCGCCTCCAGGACCCTTAGCTCTATGCAAGAAAAGAAAGCAATGGATGTCCACTGCATGATTGAATGAATGAATGAATAACAGTCCTGGATATCCCAAGAACCTTCCAGACCAGTGGTTCTCAAGTATACTTCCACATTAAACTCGCCTGGGGAGCTTTTCAGAATCCTCTTGCTCCTGCAGCACCCCTCCATTTAACTCAGAATCGCTGTGCATGGTATTTTTTTTAAGTTCCCCAGATGAGAATCAGTTCTGTGCACCAGTGTTGCCCAATCTCTGCACAAGTGACAGTGAGGGCCAGATCATTCTCTGTGGTAGGGGCCATCACATGCATTTTGGGATATTTCATAGCATCCCTGGCTCAACCCCCTAGATGCTGGTAGCACACCCCAGTTGTGACAACCAGAAATGTCCCCAGATGTAGTTGCCCCCCCAGTTGAGAACCAGTGATCTAGACTGAGTCTCAAACTCCAATGCTTTCAAGGGCCAGGTAGGTGATGTACGGGAAGCAGTAAGCCAGCCAGGTGGGCACTGTCCCCAGGTGAGATCCAACCATGCACATCTTCACCTGGTTGGGGCGAGAACCACCAGAAGTGATTTTTCAAGGGAAGCCGGAAATGTGATTTATAGTTCCCTATGTGTATATGTTGGCTGTTCAAACATTTTTTTCTTTTTAAAAAATTCGTTAAAAAAAAAATAAAAATTTTTTAAAAATAAAGGTAATTAACATTTTTTCTTTTAAAGAAATTAATAGGCTAGTGCGCCTGGGTGGCTCAGTTGGTTAAGCGACTGCCTTCGGCTCAGGTCATGGTCCTGGAGTCCCGGGATCAAGTCCCGCATCGGGCTCCCTGCTCGGCAGGGAGTCTGCTTCATCCTCTGACCCTATCCCCTCTCATGTGTTCTCTCTCTCTCATTCTCTCTCTCAAATAAATAAATAAAATCTTAAAAAAAAAAAAGAAATTAATAGGCTATTTTCTAGTCTAGCAGTCTTAGATCCACAGGAAAATAAAGCTGCAAGTAGTTTTCGTGTACTCTCTGACCTCCCCACCATCTACATTCTGCACAGAGGGTTACATTTGTTATAATCAAGGAGCCCATATCATTATTATTATATTATCACTACCACATGTTATCAACCAAAGCCTAGAGTTTATTACATTAGGGTTAGTTTGTGTTGTACATTTTGTGGATTTCGCCGAATGTATAACATGTATCCACCATTACAGTATCATACAGATAGTTTCACTAACCTAAAAATCCCCCTAGCTCCACGTGAGCATCCTGCCCCTCCCCCAAACCCCTGACAACCCCCAATCTTTTTACCGTCTCCAGAGTTTGGCTTTTTGCAGAATATCATAGAATTGGAATCATACAGTGTGTAGCCCTTTCACACTGGCCTCTTTCACTTAGCAGTATGCATTTAAGGTTCTTCCATGTCTTCTCGTGGCTTGAAAGCTCATTTCTTTTCATCGCTGAGTAATACCCCATGGTATCTATGCACCATAGTTAGTTATTCACCTACTGAAAGATGTCTTGGTTGCGGTTTGGACATCTTCTAAAATGCTGTTAGGCTAATGAGACAGCTCGTTGAGCCCTGTTTTGAGACCTCTGGCAGGAACTGTAAGCTTTTCGAGGACGGAGAGCTGCCTCTCCTCCAACCTTGCAAGGTAGGGGCTGCCATCTCTCACAGGGGAAGAAACGAAGGCAGACAGCTGAGCTTGAAGGCTCAGAAGACTTGCTATCAAGTCACTGAGAAGCTCTGTAAATATACCTCCCATGTTTAGACCTTGGACTAAATAGCTCAGAGCCATGGCAGTGCTGCAAGTGCCCCCGGGGGAACCTTCTAGTGCTTCCCTGCCGTCCATAGACAGGACTCATCCCAGGCCAGAAGTAGGGACGCGATCAGGGCTTCCTCCTCCCTCCTCAGGCAGAGCTGATTTTTATAAATCCATCAGCTAAAATTTCCACCCACAGGTACTTTCCATTTCAGTTCGGTTCCAGGAATAACTCATGCATAATTGCTAAGCACTAAGCAATTTCTTTTTGTCCTTGCCGGTGCCCTTTGAAATGAATAATAGCACTGGGGTGACCACCTCACCCAGGTTCCATTAAGACAAGCACCAAAAGCCCCATGTCCCAGGAACCCCTCGGTCCCATCTGGGGACATTTCTGGTTGTCACAAACCGAGATGGTTGGTACCTCTAGATAGCACCCCCGTTATGCACAAATACACCCGTTGAAGCCCGGAGAGAGGAGTGACTAGCCAAAGTTCACCCAGTGAGAGGGGAGTGCTTTGGTGGCCAACCTGGGATTGCAACCCACATTCTCCTGGTTCCTGATGCTGCCCCAAAACCCCGCCAGAGAAACCAGGAAGCAGTATGGCAAAGGGAAAGAGCCAGAGGGAAGGTTCTCGACACTGCCTTGCTGTGGATCTTCAGGGCAGGCCCATCTCCCATCAGCCTCCGTCTTCTCCTCTGTGGCAATGAGGAGACTGATCTTGCTCTTCTGGGGTTGCTGAGATAAATAAGTTTGATAATGCTAAGAATCATCTTGATAATCACGCACACCACATTGAATCATCAATACAACTTGGGGAGGGGGTGCTCTCATCCTCTTCTTTGGAAAGCAGAGGAATCTGAGGCTGGTGGGGAGCAGTCATTTGTCCAAGGCCACACCAGAGAGAGTGAGCCACAGAGCCAAACCTGGGTCTGTGACTTTACTACCAGGACTCACCTGGTGTAAGCTTTTTGGGTCCCGTGTTTACACCATGGTTTTATTGAAATGGTGCAAACACGGTAGCCTGCTTTACTCCCACAACCCACCCCCACCCTCACCCCTGGCCTCAGTCCTTGGGATGGTCCCAGAGGGCACAAGAATGACCCTGGAAAGAATTCAACCCCTAAGGGTTATTTTTAGATGCAGAGGTATCCATTTCTGAAAAACATGGGTGCCTCACCTGACCCAGCCCTTGCGGGACCCACCAGCCGCTCCAAAGGATTAACTCTCAGCTGGCAGCATTTTAAATAGACACCCCAGAGAAGAGAAGAGAACATTCTGCTTCATAGGACCTTTGTAAATGCTGAGACTTAGGACAACCTCGAGGGCAGGGAGAAGATGCACTGTGGGCTTGTAACTCCAGGGTGAGATTGAGGAGGGAAATTTCAATTCCAGCCCTTGTTAGGAGCTGGGCACAGAAGGGATTGGGGTTCATACCTGACAGAAGGAGTGGGACAGGGGAAAAACCGTTTGTCCAAGGTCTCATGGTTAGTTGGGGGTGGCGAAGAGAAAGGGGAGTATGTTTACGACTTTCTTTCAAACAGCTTTTATTAGGCATGTTTCCTGATTATGAAATGTAGTTTGTGCAAGAGAATGGATAGATTACTTGGGATCTAGGGGTGCCTGGGTGGCTCAGATGGTTAAGCGTCTGCCTTCGGCTCAGGTCATGATCCCAGGGGATTGAGCCCCGCATCCGGCTCCCTGCTTGGCAGGGAGCCTGCTTCTCCCTCTCCCACTACTGTTCCCCCTGCTTGTGCTCTCTTGCTCTCTCTGTCAAATAAATAAATAAAATCTTAAAAAAAAAAAAAAAGATTACTTGGGATCTATTCCTATGTTGGAATACCTTACAGCAGAGAAAAATAAATATTGCCCTTGAAAATATTGTGCTCGGTGAAAGAGCTAGAGGCAAAAGCTATGTTATATGATTCCACCTATATGAAATATGTAAGTTCAGAACACTTTCCTCCCCCAAGAAGGAAACCCCAGCCCCGTGAGCAGTCACTCCCCATCCCCCTCTCCCCCAGCCTCCGTGACCCACACTATGTGACCTTTTGTGTCTGGCTTCTTTCACTTAGCATGTTTTCTAGATTTGTCCATGTTATAGCGTGTGTTAGGACTTCGTTCCTCTTTAAGGCAGAGTGATATTCCATTGTGTGGATCTACCACATCTTGTTTATCCATTCATCTATTGGTGAACACTTGGGTTGTTTCCACCCTTTGGCAATTGTAAATAGTGCTGCTGTGAACACGATTTTTTAAGAGTCTTCCAGAACCTTTTGCTAGGTTCTCGTGGTAGGATATAGCACGGTTCCCCGCTGCCCACGTCCTGTTCCTGGACCTCTGATCATGGCCATCAGAGAGGGGGCAGGTAGTGAGAGTCCGATGAGGGGGCCTGTGGAGCCCAGTGTGATAAAGCAGATGAGCACCCCATGTCCCTCCTGCTTAGCAGCTTTTCGGGGGACTCTTGTTTTTCCTAGTTTTGATGATTAAGTATTTCATACACACGGATTAAATATCACAGACATCTCTCTCCCTTCCACACAGACTGAACAGATGGGAACATAGATTTGCTTCAGATGTTTTTTTTTTAAAGATTTTATTATTTATTTATTTATTTATTTATTTGAGAGAGAGAGAGAGAGAGAGAGAGAGAGTGCAAGTGGGGGGAGGGGCAGAGGGAGAGGGAGAGAATCTAAAGCAGACTCCGAGTTGAGCATGGAACCTGATGCAGGGCTCCATCCCACAACCCTGAGATCATGACCTGAGCCCAAACTGAGAGTCAGATGCTTAGCCGACAGTACCACCCAGGTGTCCCACTTCAGATGGCTTTTTAATAAATAAATAGATTGAGAGACAGCTAACCTTATCCCTTTTCCCTCCCTCCCTCTCTAGATGCAACCACCACCCTAAAATCAGCCTGTATTTTTGCATGCCTGTATTTACACCTTCTCTGCTATATATGTGTCTATGAACTACATGGAGTGTGCTGTGTTTTAAATATATACATAAGAGGGGCACCTGGGTGGCTCTGTCGGTTAAGCGTCTGCCTTCGGCTTTGGTCATGATACCAGGGTCCTGGGATCAAGCCCCGCATCAGGCTCCTGGCTCAGTGGACAGCCTGCTTCTCCCTCTCTTTCTGCCACTCCCCCTACTTGTACTCTCTCTCTCTCAAATAAATAAATAAAATACTTTTTAAAATAAATTAATACATACCTAAGATATACATAAATGTATCATTTTGCAACCTAACCTTTTTTACTCAGTAATAACCATATGGGATTTATCCATGTTGATTTATCTAGAGTGGTGGTTCTGAACCAGAAGGGATTTTGTCCCCAGGGAAATTTGGCACTATCCGGAGACAGTTCTGGCTATCACAACCAGGGTGGGGGCATGCCCCTGCCATCTAGTGGGTGGAGGTCAGGAATGCTGCTGCACATCCCCAGGGCACAGGACAGCCCCTACTGCAGCAGGGAATGATCCAACGCGGTGCCATATGCAGCTGAGGAGCCTGGATGTAGATCTAGTTCACTTTTATTTTTTTTTTTTAAATATTTTATTTATTTATTTGCCAGAGAGAGAGGCAGACTCCCTGCTGAGCAAGGAGCCTGTTGTAGGACTCCATCCCAGGACCCCGAGATCATGACCCAAGCCGAAGGCAGACACTTAACCAACTGAGCCACCCAGGCATCCGTCTAGTTCACTTTTAAATAGCAGCTCAGTGTGCGACTCTCCACCCTGTCACTGAGAAATAGGAGACTTCTCCATTCTACTGTAACAGTGTGGCAGTGAAATCCTCCTCCCCACATCTCCTTTGCTAGTTTCTTTTGGGTCAGTAGTGAGGAGAATTGCTAAGACATAGGCAATGCATAGCCTCAGATCTGCTCAGTATTGCCAAACAGCCTCCAAGGTGGTTATGCCTGTAGATCCTCCCAACTGTGTGTGTGGAGGAAAACTTGGGCGTTTTTCCCCTCTGGAGGAGGGGCAGATATTCCCACCACCCCAACCCCCCTTCTCTGTGAGGTTGACCAAGCTGAGAAGGCAGCTCCTTCTATAGAACGAGTGGGCTTCATGTTTCTTGGAATAAAAGACCCTACAATGACCCTGTTCCAAATAAGGTCACATTCTGAGGTGCTGGTGGACATGAATGCGGGGCAGGGGGACACTGGTCCCCTGTATAACTCGCTGCAAGGGGGATATTGATCCTTATATTATGTGTGGTTAACAGCTCTCAAGGATGGAGTGAAGGCATGCAGTTGCATGGGACAAAATAGTAACTCCATAAATCAATGGAGCAGGGGAGGTTTCGTTATAGTGCGACCTGAAGTGCCCAACTCAGCCTCAATGCCTAGGAGGTGTTCTGTCCACATTTACTAGAATGTAAGCTCCATTATGGCGGGAGTTCATTCACTCACAACTATTTATTGGGCGGCTACTATGTGTCAGGCACAGCGCCATGCGCTGGGGGTGCAGCAGCAGGTAAGACTGATGAGGTCCCCATACTCACCAAAGGATTAAGATCAAATCAATTTGTTGAGTGTATCAACAGTACGTATAGGTATTTATGTCAATAGCTTCATCCATGGCGCGTGTCTCGGAGAGGCCAAGCATTCAGATTCACAGCTTGGAGACAAAAGGCATCCAATTTCTAGAAACAAAGTGACATTTTATTTTTTAAGAAAATATTTATTTATTTATTAGAGAGCACAGAGGGAGAGGGAGAAGCAGACTCCCCGCTGAGCAGAGAGCCTGTTGCAGGGCCAGATCCCAGGACCCCAAGGTCATGACCCGAGCCAAAGGCAGACGCCCAACTGACGGAGCCACCCAGGCGCCCCCAAAGTGACATTTTCAAACAAAAAACGGGGCACGTGGGTGGTTCCGTCAGTTGAGCACCCGACTTTTGATTTCCACTCAGGTCATGATCTCAGGGTCGTGGGATTGAGCCCTGCGTTGGGCTCCACACTCAGCGGGGAGTCGGATTACTTCTTTTGATTAGTTTTTGATTAGTAGATCACACGTAACTTCTTCATCTCATGCCCACATTGAGTGGAGTTGTCATTGGATCCAAGTAAATTGTTTAAGGAGAGTTACTGATACCAGCTCTGGCCCTGAGAGCTAAGTACCTGGGCCTTACAACTTAATCCTAAAGGGATTCTCTGGAAAGTGAAACCAGTGGGGGAGGGAAGGAATCTAGATGATGAAACAGTTGTCACACCAGGAGACACCCAGCTTGCAACTCTGGGGTGTGGCCATAGGGAATGGTGACCATATTAACATAAAGACAGGGGGCGGCTGGCTGGCTCAGTCAATAGAGTGTGCGACTCTTGATCTTAGGGTGGTGAGTTCAAGCCCTGCATTGGGCATAGTGATTACTTAAAAATAAATAAAATAAATAATTTAACATACAGATAGGACCTATTTAGAAAAATCCTAGGGGCGCCTGGGTGGCTCAGTTGGTTAAGCGACTGCCTTCGGCTCAGGTCATGATCCTGGAGTCCCTGGATCGAGTCCCGCATCGGGCTCCCTGCTCGGCAGGGAGTCTGCTTCTCCCTCTGACCCTCCCCTTCTCATGCTCTCTCTCTCTCTCTCATTCTCTCTCTCAAATAAATAAGTAAAACCTTAAAAAAAAAAAGAAAGAAAAATTCTAAAGACTTTAAGTGGGTAATACAAAGTGTAAGAATTTGACTAATAGACATTAATCCTGTATCCCTAGTGTTTTTTGTAAACTTATTTTTTAAGAATTAGACTCTTCCCCTCTATTTTAATGTGGGATTTAATGAAGAGTTCTCATGTCCCCTTCATCCAGCTTCCGCCAATGACAATGTCTTACATAATGGTAGGTCATTACTAAAACCAGGAAATTGACATTGGTACAATCCCATTAACACCAACAACTGACTTTATTCAGCAGTATTTACAGATAGTTATTTTATACAGTTCTGTATTTTTTTAAAGATTTTAAGTAATCTCTACATCCAACATGGGGCTCAACCTCACAACCCCAAGATCAAGAGCCGTAAGCTCTGCCAACTGAGCCAGCCAGGTGCCCCCATACAGGTCTGTATTTTATCATGTGTGTAGATTCTAATAATCACCACCACAGTTGGGATACAGAATGGTTCTGGCACCCCAAAGAAACTCCCTAGTGATGTTCCTTTATAGTTATATCTTCCTCCAAGCCCTAACCCCTGGTGACCATTGATCTGCTCTCTGTCACTCATCACTATGTTTTGTTACTTGGAGAAAGTCATAGAAATGGTATCATATAGTATGTGACCTTCTCTTTTTTTTTTTAAGGTTTATTTGAGAGAGAGAGCACAAGCGGGGGCATGGGGAGGGGGGTCGGGGGAGAGGGAGAGAGAGTCTTAAGCAGACCCCATGCTGAGCGTGGACCCCCCCCACCCAATGTAGGGTTGGATCTCATGACCCTGAGATCATGACCTGAGCCGAAATCAAGAGTTGGACGCTTAACCAACTGAGCTACCCAGGCGCCCCAGTATGTAACCTTCTGAGATTGGCTATTTTCACTCAGCATAGTACCCTTGACATTCATGTAAGTTACTGCGTGTATCCCTGGTTTGTTCCCTTTTTGTTGCTGAGTAGTATTCCATGATCTGGATGTACCACAATTTGTTCATCCCTTTACCCATTGAAGCCATTTTACAAATAACTTACTTATAAATAAAGCTGCTATGAACAGTTGTGTGCCTGTCTGTGAACACCAGATTCCCTTTCTCAATCAGAATCTTGTCTTGAGGAGCACGTGGCTGGTTCAGTTGGTGGAGCATGTGACCCTTGATATCAGATCGTGAGTTCAAGCCCCACATTAGGCATAGAGATTACTTTAAGACAAAAAAAAAAAAATCTTCTCCTGAACACTGAGATGAAGTAGTAAATGCAAGTGTGCTCTGGTTAAAGCGGGGTGAAGGACCCAGAACATTCCCATTTTGTCTCTTCTTTGCTCCTGCAAATGCTCAGGATTCCTAGGAACACAGTTTGGAAACCATTGTTCTTGGGAGCCTATCCTCCTAGCCATGGATAGAAGATCTTGGGTTATCAGGGCTGCAGGACATCGGCCAGCTCATTCCTCTGTCTCTGTGTGGTGCTCAACATTGCTGCCCATAAGAATCACCCAGGAGCATTAAGAAATCCATAAGCCCAGCAACACCCCAGACTGGCCAACTAAGATGCTCTGGGGTGGGGGGGTTCAGGTGTCTAGTTTGTAAAGTCCCCAGGTAATGCTGATGTACAGCCAAATTAGAGGCCAATGCACTGAGCCATCTTCCTAATGAATGGGATTTCTGTTTCTGTTCACTAAGCAAGACCGTTCTTTTTTGCATTTTGTTGCCTTGGGTTTATAGGAAGACTCAATTTACTATCATTTATGAGTATCAGTTACAGAAACTGAAATAAGTTGCATTTTTTCTGTTGTCCCTTTTATTTTATAACAGCTTTATTGAGCCATAATTCATATACCACCCAATTCACCCATTTAAAGCATCCCATTCATTGGTTTTTTAGTATATTCACAGAATTGTGCAACCATCACCTCCAAAAGAGTTCTGTATCCTTTAGCTGTCACCCTCCCATCTCCCCCATTCCCTCCAGCCCTAAGCAACCTCTAATCTACTTTCTCTTAGTGTTAAAAAATTAAATAAAATACCAAGACCCATAATAGGATAAAGTCCACAGGGTTGTGGGAGCCCAGGGGCCGGAGTGACTGACCCAGCAGAGCAAGAAAGCCTTCCTAGAGGAGGTGGTATTTGTACTTGGCCATTTCTGCTTTTGTGTCTTTGCTCCTTCTCTGGCGCTAGCTTGTAACAGAAGACAGCAAGTGTTGGGGAGGAGGTGGAGAAGTTGGAACCCTTGTGAACCGCTGGTGGGAATGCAAAATGGTGGGGCCGCCGTGGAAAACAATATGGCAGTTCCTTAAAAAAATTAAACATAGAATTACCATTTGACCCATCAATTCCACTTCTGGGTGTATCCCCAAAAGCGTTGAAAGCAGGAACTCAAATAGATATTGGCACACTTATGTTCTTAGCAGCATTATTCACAATAGCCAAAAGGTGGGAACAACTCCAATGTCCATCGATGGATGAGTAAATAAACAAAATGTGGTATATCCATACAATGGAAGATCATACAACCTTAGAAAAGAAGGAATTCTGACACCTGCTACAACGTGAGCGAACCTTGAGGACATTACGCTGAGTGAAAGAAGCGAAAGAAGCCAGACACAAAAGGACAAATATTGTGTGATTCCACTTACACGAGGTCCCTAGAGGAGTCAAATTCACAGAGACAGAAAGTAGATGGTGGGAGCCAGGGGCTGAAGGAGGGAATGGGGAGTTAGTGTTTAATGGGGACAGAGTTTCAGCGGGGGACAATGAACAAGTCCCTAGAGATGGATGGTGGTGATGGTTGCACGACAGCATGAATGTGCTTCATGCCACCGAGCTGTGCACTTAAAAATGGTTAAAGTAGCACGTTTCATGTATATTTTACCGCAATAAAAAAAAATGTAAAAAGAGGGAGAGACCAAGACAACAGGTGTGAGCTTGTAGGGACCTTGGCATCAGCCCAAGGCAGGAACAGCCACATGAAAGCGTTCCCACCTGCACGTTGCTCCCTGTCCACACCGCCCTCTCTTGGAGGGATAATGAGAGTGATCGCTTGGCTGTGGTTATCAATGAGGATTTAGCAAGTCCTTCATATAAATGTACACCCAGTGTCTGAGATCTGGAGGTGCTTGCTAAATGGGACCTGGCATTACCATCGTTGCCACCTCTCTGAGCACAGAAGAAAGAGCCCCAACCCAGCTCTGCCTTTTCTCTGCGTGACCTCAGGCACGTGTCCAGCCTCTCTGAGCCTGGGTTCTTCCTCTGAAATGGGAGAGCTGCAAGGCAGCTGAATTAGGATGGGCTGACTGGAGGGCATGGGGACAAAGCATGCCCTTGGCACCCTGGTGATGCTGGGGGACACCCCCGTACCCCCCAGGAGCAGTCGAGCTGTCCCAGCGCCATCCCATGGCATCCTGGCTGTGTGCCATGCTGCACTGCTTTGGGAGTTACATCTTGGCTGATCTGCTCCTCGGTGAGCCCCTGATTGACTACTTCAGCAACAATTCCAGCGTCCTGCTGGCCACAGCTGTCTGGTAAGCACTGTCTGGCTGGTGGGATGTGGGAGAGCAGAGTTGGGGGCAGGGGTGACCCAGCCACCTAGGAGGTGGGAGGCGGGGGGTTGGAGGAAATAGGACCCATCCACACAACCTCCACAGCGGACCTGAATGCAGTGCTCTCCACTGCCCAGCTCTGTCCTGAGCCCGGCAAGCTGGGGAGGAAGATCTGGACACAACCTCACCTCCCAGGGACCCCCGACGGTCTGTCTCCCCATGACGCTCTGCGTTCTCTTCCCAAAGGTACTTGATTTTCTTCTGCCCCCTGGACCTCTTTTACAAGTGTGTCTGCTTCCTGCCTGTGAAACTTATATTCGTGGCCATGAAGGAGGTAGTGAGAGTCCGAAAGATCGCCGTGGGCATCCATCATGCCCATCACCACTACCACCACGGGTGGTTCGTCATGATTGCCACCGGCTGGGTCAAAGGTAAACAGGACCATGATGATGATGGAAAATCATCTCATTTGAGAACCCCTGCTCAGTGGTACATTGTCAGGCACCCAGGTTCGCACAGACATTGCTCCAGGCTAAGAGGACTGTTGTGGGAGTCCTGCCTTGTCAGCCAACAGCTTTAGAGTAAGTGGGAAGATTCTTCCAGAATTTAACTGTCAAAGATAAACAGGACCACGAGACAGTGACAGCTGTCTCTCAAGCAGGTGTTCTCAACTGCGACACGACTGACGTTTGGTGCCAGGTCATCATCCGTGGCGGGTGCTGTCCTGTGCATGGTAACATGTTGAGCAGCATCCCTGGCCTCCTCCCACCAGATGTCAGTAGCGCCCACCTGCGTGACAACCAGAAGTGTCTCCAGATGTTGCCAAACACCTCTTAGAGAAGAAAACACACCCCTATAACTACAGGGGTTCTCAGTCTTTGTGGGCCATGGTCCTTTTTGAGTCCAGTAAAGCCTTTTATGTTTTTAAGTGCATAAAATATATAGGATGATAAAAGAGGCCCATTATTTTAAAATAGCTATCAAAAAAAATTTTTTAAACAAAGTTACCCAAAAAAGTTTTAATATGATAGAGTAATTTTATACATCTTTACCAAAGTATTAAATAAGAGACCATTCACTTAGCAAATAGGTATTTCTCGACCTTTTGAAGTGTTGTTGAGCACAAATGATATTATGAAACCATCTGCAACAATGGGAATGTGAAAAGGGAAAAATCCATGAATTCTGTTGGTGATTGCGTCACAGCCTTGCAAATCCTTCTCAGCTTACTGCCTCCCTTCACAATAGAAGGAAAGGCTATATTTTGGTGAGGGACATGAAAATGAAGATGTAGTTCTGTTTCCGGTCTGGGTTCAAGGACACCAGGTTAAGACTTTATGACCCTGGCAGGTTTGAGTTGAGGCCTTTGTGCATCTTATCTCATTTGATTGTTAAGACTCTGCTTTAGGAAAAGTCTAACATCATCCCCAATTTACTGAGGAGGGAAATGAAATTACTTGTTCAAGGTCACATAGCTAAGGGGGTGCAGCTAGGTTTGACTTCAGGTTCTCTGAATTCAACATCCACATTCTTAACTACTTTGAAGTCCTCCTTTTCCTCCTCCTCTAGCTATGCTAAGAGGCAGACCAAGATAGACTTTAAAACAAAAAATGTTACTAAAAATTAAAGAGGGACACTTTACAATGATGGGTCAATCCACTAGGACGATATAACAATTATAAACATATATGCACCTAAAAACAGCACCAAAATTTATAAAGCAAAAACTGAGAAGTTAAAGGAGAAATAGACAATCCAACAATAATAGTTGCAGAGGTGGACCAAGGAGTAACAGGAAGACAGGGAAAGAAGGCTCAAGCAGGTGCTAACACCATTGGGTACCTTATCCCTGCCCCCTGATACCAAAGTGGGTATTGCCAAAATGCCAGGGCCTAGAAGCACCCTCCACTGAGCCAGTGTACTCAGCACCATTGACAGATGGGGCTGGATCATGCTCTGACAGACTCTGGAGACTGTCTTGTGCATTGTAGGATGTTGAGCAGCATTCCTGGCCTTAACCCATCAGGAGCAGCCCTGCCCCAGTTGCAACAACCAAAAATGTCTCCAGATATTGCCAAATGCCTATTTGGGGGCAAAATCACTCCAGATATGAATCCCTGGTCCAGTGGTACATATCAGGCACCTCAGCACAGCCATTCCTGGAGTGGGTGTTCAAGCTTCTTTAGCCAGTACATTTGGGGTAAATGGAAAGGTTCTTCTAGAATTTCAACCATTATGTCCCATGTGGGTCTCCTTATTCACTCTCCAGGAAGCCTGTGCTATAAAACAAATTCCCCAGGGGGATAGCATGCCTCCCAGAGGGCAAGTGGCTTAAGAAAGATTGAAAGTTCAGAGCCCCGAGGAGGAGAGAGACTGGGGTGGGGAGCCTTCTAGAAGCCTTATGCACAGCTCAGGGTCCTGGACTAGGGGCATCAGGGCAGACAACCCAGATTTGTCGAAGACATACCTTGCAGATGAGATATGACCTCAATGCCTTCATGCTGGTTTTGCTCCAAATATTGCCATGTGACCCTCCTGAGCCTCAATTTCCCCACTGCAACTGATTGTCATACACCCAGGCTCAGTGTCCCTCTGGAGAAGACTCTAGGAGCAGCGAAGCTGCTTCCTTGGGAACTCAGCCAAGAAGAATGGAGAACTGGAGGTGGCAGGTTCATTCAGGAGCACCCTGTCTCCTAGGCTCTGGCGTCGCCCTCATGTCCAACGTTGAGCAGCTGCTCCGAGGGGTCTGGAAGCCAGAGACCAATGAGATCCTGCACATGTCCTTGTGAGTATCCCATTCCACCCCCCCCGCCCCCATCCCTACTGTATGTACGTGTGCCTCCTGGGCCTGACCCTGAGTTGGATGCTCCTGGTAACTTGGAAGCCTCAGCCACTAATTTTGTCTTCCAGAAGCTTCCAGAGGTCATGGAGCATCCATGGAGCAGAAGGGGAGCCTTGGCTCTGCCTAGGGGGGAGGGGCTACTTGATTTGGGTTTTGAAGAGTGAGTAGGAGTTTTCTGGCAAAGGAGGAGCCTCCGGACAGAGGCCAGCACCTCTGCCAACTGTCAAGTCAGAAAAGAGCAGTGATTCTGCCCAGTTCTGCAGGGTCAGGATACAGAGTGTGGGTGGGGAGGAGTACAGAGCATCGGTGGGCAGTATATGGCATGGTGTGTGGGTGGATACAGAGTGTGGGTGGGGAGTGTGGCTGGGACTAGGTGGGCAGGACCACAGGGCAGCATCCAGGACCCAACCTAGGGGCCCCATGCTACATTTAGCCTATACATTTTTAAAGGACCTCATTGGTTTGAGCTAGTTAAATTTTCTCCCAATCTACAATAAAGAAAGCGATGGCCATTAAAATATGACAAAATTTTTTAAAAGGCTCACCCATACGCCAATGAAAATTCCCATTTCACACTTCGGAAAAGAGCACTATCTCTTTTCATCCCTACTAGAGGTCTGTTCCCACCCTCAGTTCACCGACAAGGAAACGGGGACCCACAATGTTGTGTTGCCTGCTACTAAGTGGACAAGTGGTTTCCCCTCTTGGATTCTACTTCGGCCTCTTGAGCAGAGGGTGAGGGCTCCATGGAATCACACTCATAAACTCCCTGGCCCTGGTACCTGGTGAGTGCCTTGGAAATATCAGGCGGAATCATCATCATTAAGGACAGCAGAGAACAACAGACATCGGGAACAGAAGTCACGGGTCTCTCTTTCGTAACAAGTTAAAATATTGAGAACCTATCCTGTAAGAAAGAAAAGGAAAGTTACAAAAAAGAACAGGTGATAGCTGACCGCCTACCTGCCTGACCTGTCTCCAGTCCCTCCAGAGGTCGAACTGATACCACGTGGCCCAAGACCCCACCTTAAATCACATCGTTCCTAACTGGTATGACCCAAAGTCCCCAAGTGAAC